>NW_026652293.1:47806304-48417808 GCF_009828535.3 Hylobates moloch
AATAAAATAAAATAAAATAAAATAAAATAAAATAAAATAAAATAAAATAAAGTAAAGTAAAGTAAAGTAAAGTAAAGTAAAGTAAAATAAAATAAAATAAAATAAAATAAAATAAAATAAAATAAAATAAAATAAAATAAAATAAAATAAAATTCAGGCCAATATCCCTGATAAACATAGACATAAAAATCCTGAACAAAACACCAACAAATCAAATCCAGCAGTACATCAAAAAGCTAATTCACCATGATCAAGTAGGCTTTATTCCTAGGATGCAAGGTTGGTTCAACATACACAAATCAAAAAATGTGATTCATCACATAATCAGAACTAAAAACAAAAAACACATGATCATCTTGATAGATGCAGAAAAGGCTTTTGATTAAATTCAACATCACTTTATGTTAAAAACTCCTAACAAACTGGACATTGAAGGAACATACCTCAAAATAATAAAAGCCATCTATGATAAACCCACAGTCAAAATTATACTGAACAGGCAAAAGCTGGAAGCATTCCCCTTGAGAACCAGAACAAGACAACCATGCCCATTCTCAGCACTCCTATTCAACACAGTACTGGAAGTCCTAGCCAGAGAGATTAGGCAAGAGAAAGAAATAAAAGGCATCCAAATAGGAAGAGAGGAAGTCAAGCTATCTCTCTTCACAGATGATAAGGTTTTATACCTGGAAAACCCCATAGTCTCTGCCCAAAAGTTCCTAGTTCTGATAAACAACTTCAGCAAAGTTTCAGGATTCAAAATCAGTGTACAAAAATCAGTAGCATTTCTATACACCAACAACATCCAAATCAAGAACATAATCCCATTCACCATAGCTACCAAAAAAAAAAAAAATACTTAGGAATACAACTAACCAGGGAAGTGAAAGATCTCTAAAATGAGAATTATAAAACACTGCTGAAAGAAATCACAGATGGCACAAACAAATGGAAAAACATTTAAAGCTCATGGATAGGAAGAATAAATATTGTTAAAATGGCCATACTATCCAAAGCAATTTACAGATTCAAAGCTACTCTTATCAAACTACCAATGACATTTTTCACAGAATTAGAAAAAACTGTTCCAAAATTCATATAGAAACAAAAAACAGTCTGAATAGCCAAAACAATCCTAGGCAAAAAGAACAAGACCAGAGGCATCACACTACCTAACTTCAAACTGTACTACAAGATTACAGTAACCAAAACAGCATTGTACTGGTACAAAAATAGACACAAAGACCAATGGAATAGGTTAGAGAACCCATAAATAAAGCCACACCTACAACCACCTGACCTTTGACAAAGCTGAAAAAACAAGCAATGGAGAAAGGGCTCCCTATTCAATAAATAGCGCTGAAATAACTGGCTAGTCATTTGCAGAAAATTGAAACTGGACTCTTTCATCATATACAAATATCAACTCACAATGAATTAAAGATTTAAATATACAACCTAAAACTATAAAAACCCTAGAAGAAAAACCTAGAAAACATCACTCTGGATGTAGGCCCTGGCAAAGATTTCATGAGAAAGACTACAAAAGCAATTGTAGCAAAAACAAAAATTGACACCCGGGACATAATTAAACTAAAGTGCTTCTGCACAAAAAAAGAAATTATCAATACAGCAAACAGACAACCTAGAGAATGGGAGAAAATATTCACAAACTATGCATCCAACAAAGGTCTAATATCCAGAATCTATAAGGAACTTGAGCAAATTAACAAGCAAAAAACAACCCCGTTTTAAAAAATGGGCAAAGGAGATGAAAAGAGACTTCTCAAAAGAAGACATACATACGGCCAACAAGCATATGAAAAAATGCTCAACATCACTAATTATCAGAGAAATGCAAACCAAAACCACAATGAGATACCATCTCACACCAGCCAGAATGGCTATTATTAAAAAGTCAAAAAATAACACGCTGGAGAAGTTGCAGAAAAAGGGAACACTTATACATTGCAGGTGGGAATGTAAATTAGTTCAGCCACTGTGGAAAGCAGTTTGGCAATTTCTCAAAGGAGTTAAAACTGAGCTACCATTAGACCCAGCAATCCCATTACTGGGTACATACCCAAAGGAATATAAATCATTCTGCCATAAAGACATGTGCACACATATGTTCATCATAGCACTATTCACAACAGCAAAGATATGGAATCAACCTAAATGTCCATCAATGGTGAACTGGCTAAAGAAAATGTACATATAGACTGTGGAATACTCTGCAGCCATAAAAAAGAAGATCATGTCCTTTGTAGCAACATGGATGGAGCTGGAGGTCATTATCCTAAGCAAATTAACATGGAAATGGAAAACCAAATACATGTTCTCACTTGTAAGTGCACATGGACACAAAGAAGGGAACAACAGACACCAGGGTCTATTCGAGGGTGAAGGGTGGGAGGGAAGAGGGTAAGGATTGAAAAACTACCTATCAAGTTCTATGCTTATTACCTGTGTGATGAAATAATCTGTACACCAAAGCTTCATGACATGTAATTTACCCATGCAGTAACAAACCTGCACATGTACCCCCTTAACCTAAAATAAAAGTTGAAAAGAAAAGAAAAATCAATACAAAAAGGTGTTTGGGGGAAAAAAAAGACTTTACATAGCTTGCTCAAGGTCACACAATAAGATACTGACAGAACTATGATTTAATCTGTGCTTATAAATGCCATGTTATTCTCCCTGCCTTCCTTCAGACCTTCTTTCTCCATCTTATCCCCACATATCAAGTAATGAAGTACCATATCCAATACCTCAGTTGCCATACCCACACCCACTAATGTCATTTCCCTGTCAAAGACAGACATAGATTATTCCAGAATGACTTGTTCTTTGTGAATGTACCCTGGCTCTTGATAAATATGTTTCTTAGAAACTTCTCAAGGACAATCTATTATGGCACTATATTGTCGAACTCACTGGTGTAAAGTTTCCCTAATCCATATTTTTATTTCTTTTTGAGTTAGGACAAAACTTGCTCACATGTAGTCTTCTGATACCTCTCATTCTCTCCAGTTACTCAAAGAGGTTAGACTGTGCTACAGTGACTGAATTTACAAGTCCTTTCACAAGCTGGAACTTAATATTTCTTAGCAATAAGCTCTTTCTCAGCCGGGTGCCATGGCTCATGTAATCCCAGCAGTTTGGAAGGCCAAGGTGGGTGGATCACTTGAAGTCAGGAGTTCAAGGCCAGCCTGGCCAACATGGTGTAACCCCGTCTCTACTAAAAATACAAAAAAAAGGCTTGGTGGTGGACACCTGTAGTCCCAGCTACTCAGGAGGCTGAGGCAAGAGAATCGCTCGAACCCAGGAGGCAGAGGTTACAGTGAACCAAGGTTGCACCACTGCACTCCAGCCTGGGGCTACAAAGTGAGACTCTGTCAAAAAAAAAAAAAAAAAAAGTTCTTTCCTGTATTTATATACCTTAAGACAATCTGTAATTCCTACTTCCAAGTTATTGAAATTAAATCTTGTTAGTTACCTATGCTACATGCCCTGCTAGGTTAAGAAGGCACTAGATCCACACATTGCAGTCCACAGTCTAGTGCAGGAGACAGACATATAAAAACTTAATAGTAATAAGTGTAACCAAGGTAAGAACAAAACTGAGGGGCACAGACGAGGTTACCCAAAAGACTGGAGGATTGATTCTAGCCTGAGGAGTCAGAGGAAGTTAAACAAAGCCAAAGTCTACAATTCATCCAGAAGGATGACTAGAAATTTGCCGGGTACAAACTTTAATAGAGAAAAGAAGGAACAACATTTATTAGAGTTATTATTCTCAGTTACCACAAATCATGTTCCTCAGATACCACAGTCAACAAATTCTTCCACCCAAGAGCTTCCATGGATTTTCTCCTATTATATTTATTCCAAACTACTCAGCCTAGTCTTGAAAACTTCCACCAGTTTCATTCACTAGTTCATTGAACCAGTTAGATGAATTTGTTTATTGAGTGCCCACCAGGAGCCAGGCACTCTTCTAGGCACTGGAAACAGTAGGAAACAAAACAGAAAGCCTCACCTCAAACTTACTCTTAACTTCTGCCTACAGAGCTTGCCTGCTAGTAGAGAGAGACAGACAATGAACAAATAAATAAGGAAGGTATACAGAAAAGTAGGTATGTGAAGAAAAATAAAGAAGGGAAGGTTGTTCAAGAAATGCCAGGCAGAGGTAGAAAGTGGTCAAGAAACACCTCCCTGAAAAGATGCCATAAATGACCTGAAGGAGATAAATGTGTGCGAGGGGAAGAACATGCAAGGCCAGGGAAGTCACAGTGTGAAAATTCTGAGGCGGGCATATCTGGACATGGCCAAAGAAAATGTGGAGGCCAGCTAGACTGGAGCCAAGAGAGCAAAAGGGAAAATAGCAGGCAACGAGGTCAGAGAGGCATTGTAAGGACTTTGGTTTTATTCTGAGCAAGATGGGAATTGTAGTAAGGTTTTGAGCAGAGGAGTAATGTGACCCAATATGCCTTCATGGGAGCATTCTGGCTGCAGAGTTATACAGGCACTGAGAAGGCGATGAGGAAAGAAAGAAGAGGAAAAGATAGTAAGCTTCTGGATAGTAAGCACCTGTCCTAGGTGACAGATGACAGATAATGGGGTTTGGACCAAGGTGGTGTCAGGATGGTTGTATAAAAGAATGTATTTTGGATATAATTTCAAGGTAGAGCTGGAAATAGTTGCTTATGATTTCAATATAGAACACAATAGGACAGAGAGAGAGAGAGAGAGAATGGAAGAGGGAGAAAGGGAAGTCATAGGTGACTCCAAGGTTTTTGACCTGAGTAAGAAGGTTGGAGTTTTCATTTACTAATATGGGGAAGACTGTTGGAGAAGTAGGTTTGGCAGCTGGTGGGGGGCAGGTCATGTTAAGCCTGAGATGTCCATTAAATATCCAAGTGGAAATGTCAAATAGGCAGTTGGATATAGGCATTCTAGGGAGAGTTCTGGGTTAGAGACAGAAATTTGAAAGCATATAACTTTGCTTTGGCTGCCATAATAAAACCACAGACTATGTGGCTAAAACAGCAGAAATTTATTTTCTCACAGTTCTGGAGGCTAGAAGTCCAAGATCTAGATGTGGGCTTCTCTTGAGGCTTGCAAATGGCTGCCTTCTCACTGTATCCTCCTGTGCTCAGTTCTCTGTGCACATCCCTGGTGTCTCTTTGTGTGTCCACATTTCCTCCTCTTATAAAGACACCAGTTAAATTGGATTAGGGCCCACCCTAACAGACTCATCTTAACTTCATCACTTCTTTAAAGACCCTGTCTCCAAATACAGTTACACCAGGGATTAGGGCTGCAACGTGTGATTTGGAGGGGAGGGCACAATTCAGAATTCAGCCCATAAAAGGGAGTCCTCAGCTTATTGAAGGAGATTAGATAAGATCATTAAGGCAATGAACATAGAGGAAGGAGAAAAGAGGTCTGAAGATGGAGTTGTGGTGCTCCTCAGATGTTTAGAGGTCAGGAAGATAAATAGGAACTGGCAAAAGAGAATTAGTGGCCAGTGAATTGGAAGAAATCCAGCAATGCATGGTATCCTAAGAGCCTGGTAAGGGGGACACTTCAAGGAGAAGGAAGTCAGAGGAAGTCATCTATATAGTCAAATGCTTCTGAGACACAAAGAAGAGGAGTACTGAGAAGTAGCCATTGAATTCAGAAACATGGACGTCATCAGCAACCTTGATGAAAGCAGCTTGGTCGTTTGGTGGAGAAGAAAGGCAGATTGGAGTAGTGAGAATTAAAGAGGAATTGCAACATTGAATATCATCGACTCTTTTGAGTGTTGCTGTAAAGAAGACTAGAGAAACGGAAGAAGCTAAAGGGCAATAAGAGCTCAAGGCAGGAATTTTGTTTAAGCTGGGAAAATATAGCAACGGTTGTATGTTAACGGGGATGATGCATTAGAAAGGAAGAAGTCGATAATGCAGAGTGATGTCCTTGAGTAGCAAGACTCAAGGCTGCTTGTAGTATCTAGCAGCAAATGTGAAGGGGTTTTCCTTATCTAGGAACCTGTACATCAAAGGTAGAGCACACAGCACAAAGGCACAGAGGTGGGTAGATGGGATTATAACGTTTATGGAATTTCCCTCTGAGTATGGATGGGAGGGGAGATACTGAATATTTGAGGAAAGAGAAGAGGGTGTGAAATAGTTGTCTAGGCCAGAGACAAAGTGAATGGACTAGGGAATTAGAGTGGAATTGGCAGCCAACACTGAGAGCAAAGTTGAAGTTAGTCATCTGAATTTAAACTGAGGTCACTCACCATAGTGGTATATTTTTCTCCAGCCATGTTCAGCTAGGAAGGCACAGGTGCCCTGAAGATTGTTAGATTTACCCAGGGCTGGGGTTTTTCCAGACAAGTTTGATGAGGAGGGAAGGGGTGTGAGAGTTAGAATGTTATGTAGGGAATGACTTTAATGATGGACCTTAGAATCTCAACTAGGGAAGAAGAGAAACAAGGACATAAGTCAAGAGCATGACATTAAAATAATGCTAGGTTCAAAGGACATCCTGGTAGGCTAATTGGAATTGCAGGCGTCACAGTACTTAAGGGAGAGAGCTAGAAAAATAGAAAAGATTGGTCAGAAATCTCTTTTCCCATCTCTATCCTAAACGGCAGAATTCCAGAGGCAAGGGCTATGATTTTTACCTATTTTTCTATCCCCAGAAATGCCTTTTAAAAAGTTCCTACAACAGACATCTCTTGATGAGTGAACCATTATTGTGTTACCAGCTTGAGAATTCTTTTCAGGAGACAGCATGAGAATACTGGAAGCTGCACTAAGAGAGCAAGACCATCTGGGTTCAAGCAAAGTCTTTGACTCTTCCTCTCTGTTTGTGGGCTCATTTCTTAACCATTGTCAGCTTCACTTGGCTCATCTGTAAAATGAAGAAAATAATAACTGCCCTGCAGTTATTGTGAAGATCAAATGCAATAAGGTATGTGAAAGTGCTTTGTAAACTAAAAGGCAAATTAACAATAACCTGAAATAGCCACAAGATCATGAATCACCCAGCAAAGGGAGAAACATAAGCCTCCAAGGACTTTTGAGGGGGACTTTGTGCTCCTTCCATCCTCTATGACTAAGCCACACGTCATGCTTGTAGGACTCCAGGCTTTGTTTGCAGCTTTCTCATTTACCCAGCCCCTTTTTTTTGTACTCCTAAGCTCTGCATTCTTATCAGAGAGGGATAAAGAAGGACGGAAGGGGAAGTGGGGAAAACCAGAGTAGGAGAAGAATGGAGGAGAGTAGGATGGAAATAATGTTTTCTACATGCATTATGTGCACCAGGCACTCTGCAAAAATCTCATTCAGTCTTTATCTACCATTATTCAGTATCATCCTCCCAATTTATAGATGAGGAAACAGACTCAGAAAGTTTAAATTATTTGACCCAAATTACACAATGAGAAGAAATAGTAGAACTGGAAATCAACCTCTTCTCTTTCTGAATTCAAAGTCCGGGGCTTTCCTAGTAAGCCCTGGGGTGTACGGCTAATCCAAAGCAATCTTCTCTGCCGAAGAAAAATTATCTTTTGGGAGGGTTTTCTGAACTAAATCTCTCATTTCTCTGTGATACTTAAGTTCCCAGGAAAAAAAAAAAAAAAGAGAGCAGCATGTAATCGAAGAAAAGAATACTAAAATTACTAAAATTCTTCAGGCAAGAAGTTATTCATATCAAAGTGAAAACTACTTAGATTTTGAAGGTGAGTTGTCTTAAAAAGCTCTTCTTAGCTTCTCATTGGCTCAGAAGTTCTTCACTAAGAGGCTTATGGCAACATGATAGAGGGGGAAAGAGAGCTATACTAGCAGCTCAGATTCTTATTATCAGGCCATCTTAATGTTGATCTGTGTATCTATTCCTGAATAAGCATCCACCCCAAATATAATGGCTTGAAACAATAATTTGTTACTATTTTCCCCAGCTCTGAGAGCTGACTGGGCTCTGCTGGACGGTTGTTGCATAGGCTTTCTCCCTGTACTTGCAGTCAGGTGTTGGCTGGGCTGCAGCCATCTGAAGGCTAACTGGGGCTGTACATCCCCACTGACTCCCCTCCTGAATGGCATTGGATGAGTGGAAGTTCAGAGCACCCACACACAGTTCCTTCATGTAGCTAGGGCTTCTCACAATACAATGGCTGGGTCCTAAGTGGGAGAACCCCAAGAGTGAACAGTCCAATAAGTAGAAGACAGATACTTCCAGGCCAGTAAACAGCTATGCCTGAAACTGGCATAGCATCACTTCTGCTGTATTCCATCGGTCAAAGCAGTCGCAGATCCCACCCGGATTCAAGAGGGTAGAGAAATAAACTCCACTCTTTTGATGGGGGGAGAAGCAACATCACATTGAAGAAGAAACTGGGAGATGGGAGATAGTGTTGCATCCATCATTGGAAAATAATGACTAGATACAGTCACTCATGCTTGTAACTTCAGTGCCTTGTGAAGACAAGGTTGAAGGATTGCTAGAGGCTGGGAGTTTGAGACCAGCCTGGTCAACATAGGGAGACTCATCTCTACAAAGATAAAAATTACCTGGGCATGGCAACTCACTCTGGTAGTCCTAGCTACTCAGCAAGCTGAATCAGGAGGCTTGTTTGAGCCCAGCAGTTTGAGGCTGCAGTAAGCTATGATAGTGCTACTGCACTCCAGCCTAGGTGGAATGCAGAAAAAAAGAAAGAAAAAAAAACACAGCCTGCCATAATCACTAGTTCAATGACATCCACAAAGTTAGAATAGTCTCTATATCAAACTCCTGCCTTTGGAGCTTGATGTAGCCTTGCCAGCCTCTCTGCCCACATCTCACACCATTTTCTTGCTATGCTACAGCTATACTGTCTTCTCTCTTTTCTTCATACCTCAGCGTTTGGACATTTATGAACAAAATCCCCTTCCCCTTCCCTCAGTTCTTCCCACGGGGGCCTCCCTCTTATCATTCAGGTCTCAGCTCAAATATCGCCTCTTCTGGGAGAACTTCCCTGACTAATACATGTGACTCTTTCACATCCTCCGTACCCTTTATGTGTTTGCTTTCTTATCTACCATCTCTGTTCCACTGCTACTCACAAGTTGTGAAAGGACAGTGATTTTGTCTGTCTTCTTCACTGCTGCTGTATCCCCAGTGCCTACTCTAACGTCCTTTGCATCGTGGTCATTCAACAATTTTTGTTGAACGAATAAATGAATGAACAAATGAATAACCCTGTCAAGTGGCAGCCAGTGACATCTAAGACAACATCTAAAATGTCATTCGTTCAATAAAACTTACAGAATCCTTCTTATGACAGATTCTGCACTAGTTCTCCAGGAAGCTATTTTGTCTCTGGACACAACTTAGACAATTCCTGCTTGATGTTATCAATTTACCCAACTAAAACCTTCATTATTTGTTTACTAATAAGATGAATTCAGGAGTTTTCAAACTGCGGGTCCAAGTGCTTTAGCTCTGTGGCTCTAACCCCCAGGAAGAGGCTACAGAGACAGGGGAAAAGAGAAACCATGAGACCCCATCATCACTTTAAGCACAGCAACAATCCTTTCATTTGCTTTATCTGTGGGGGTTCTGTGTAAGATTTAGCTTGAAAAACATTCTACTGCTAAAAATAAGACTAGATGATCTCTTCAGTTCTGTCCTATGTTCTGTTCTTCATGATGACAGTTCTCAAAATGCGGCCTTCCAGTCCCTGTATCAAAATCAATACACTGGACACTGTGGAAGATGCAGATTCTGTGGCCCCTACTGAATTAAAGTTTCTGGCCATGTGACCAAGGAATCTGTATTTTAACAGGCACCTCAGGATATTCTTAGGTACTCTAAAGTTTAAGAATAATTGCTTATGACGTAGGAAAAATTGGATAAAATACAAAAATAAGCTGTTATGCAAAGTAGAACTCTCTTTCCTCGGGGATGACTTCTTGCAAAAAAGAATGTCTTTTCTCAGCATATACGGAATTTTTTGGAGAAGCAGGCATGGCTGGTGGACTGCAGGATAACTAGAATGTGTGTTTTACTTGCTAGAAGTCCTAATTGTTCACACTAATATCTCTTTTTAACACAGTGATTGAAGTCAGCATGCATGTGCTCACACAAACACACACACACATATATAATACACATACACAATGCCTGTGGCCAGTATCACAGCCAACCTACCACCTCACTCAGCTGAGTCCTGCCAATTAAGCACTTCTTGAGTGGTAGAAGAGCAGGGCCCTTTAAATTCCAAGCATAAAACAGCTAATAAGAGTATCTCGTTTAACAAAGTAATAAAGCAGAGACAAAAAAAAAAGCTGCAAAGTTTTCTTGGTGATCATTGTTTAACACTGTATGTAATTAAATATGAATGAAAGTATGCTACTTTCATTTTGTGAGCAATTTAATTCAATTAAAAATAAATGGGTCTCCTCGGCTCAGTGGGCATACTGATATACAGAACGGCACTGCCCTTAACTTGGTTTCCACTGTGTTTAAATCCAGCACGGGCAAAGCTACTGAAATACAACCCCAGGCTAACGCGATTAACTCATTCCCCAAGAGCCAATAGCAGACCTCATCCAGTCAACTGAATATAGTGTTTGCAGCACAATATGTTTTAATTTAAAAGAAATTTATCAAGCCTTTGCCATGTGGCATGAAGAGACGTTTAAGACATCTCGTGGCAGTCAAAACAGTGGTTATCTTGGGGCAGGCTAGGCATTGACTGGAAAGGCGCTGGAGGAAGCTGGAAATGTTCTGAATCCTGATGTGGGTGTTGGTTAGCAAATAGAAGTTCATATATATGCATGTGTATGTATAAATACACATTGAGCTGTACACCTAAGATGAATGCAATTTTTGTATTTGACTGTAAATATTTTATACCTCAACCAAGGAAAAAGAGACACTTTTTCTGCCCCCAAGGACCTCGCACTGTTATTATTAGGCACCACAGGCATCAGATTCTCCGCTTACCATCTGGCTGGGGAGCCACATAAAAATACTTGAGGGCACTTATTTTGTGATAAAAACATATACAAATCTTAAAGCACCCTTAGGAAGAAAACGACAAATAAGAGGCAATCAATTTTTGCAAAGTTATTGCTCAGGGCCATATGCAGTACAGAGGACACCCTGGGTGTGGTAACTCCTCAGCTCAGCTTTGAAGGTGGGGAAGAGGAATAAGGAGATATGGGTGGTGGGGGGTAGGGGGTTGGGGAGGGGACAGGAAATGGCGTGGAGCAAAAGCAAGGTGTGGGACCCCCGGCCCAGGGGCAAATTAACCCTGTGTCAGGACTCCTGCTGATGGGGGCATCCCAGAGAGTGAGTGCGGAGGTGGGACTGGCTAGCGGGGAGGTGGGACTGGCTGGCGGGGAGGGGCAGATAGATGCACTTTGTCCTGGCCCTGGTTCCAAGCCGGGGTTCCAGGGATAACTGTCAGGTGCGGTCCGCACTCGCAGGCCCCGGGAGGTAATGGATCCCCGCCGCTGCTGTGATAACTGGAGCTGCTCCTTCATTTCACCCAGAAGAGCCGTTGTTTGGGAATGAACTCCGGGATTCCAGAGGCCACGTCTAATAATAACACCCTTATCAACGCTGCAAGGCTGAACCGAGCCTGAGTGTGTGTGTATCTCTGGGTACCCAGGGGCCAGTGCCCAGCCCTGAAAGGAGAGCTGAGCCCTGGTGAATGGAGAGGAAAATGCCAATCTGTTGACAAAAAGTTCGCTGCTAAAAACGAAACCCCGGCCAACATTTTACAACCTGGACGCATTGTTAATGTAGTGGTTTATCTGGCAGGAATAGGAAGCTGTGTTTGAAAACAATGTATCCTTTTTAGGTGCAAGGTCAGCGTCTATAGGACCTCGAGGTGACACCCCCCTCCCGCCCCCATCCCCAGCCCAGCGCCTGGGAGAACAGCTCCAAGCCTGGTCCCCAGGCTTCCTGGGCAGAGGAAGGCGTGCTCCGCAGGCCCACAAAGCGGGGAAGATGCTATCCTCTCCGGCAGGCGGGGTGCCCCACTGCACACAGGTCTCATTGAGGCCTTCCAGGGCCTCCCGCCACCTCCTCCCAGAGCCAGGTGAGGTTGAGAGGAGACAAAATCCAGAAGTACCTCTTTTAAAACTAGTCTCAGTGGGAAAGAAAATGACAGGGGCTTGAGAGCTCGCCTTGGGTGAGACAGAGTAGGCTTCACCCCTGAGTGGCTGTGCGAGAGATTTAACCTCCCAGGTCTGTGGTTTACTCACATGCAAAGGCAAATGAGATGAATACCTACCACACAGGGCTACTGTGTGGATGAAATGATCTTGTGGAAATGAAGCACTTAGCATGCACCGTGCCTGGTATGTGGCCAGGACTCAGTGAAGGGATTTTACATTGGCTGCACCCTCCTCCTAGAACATTCTTTTTTTTTTTTTTTTTTTTTTTGTGATGGAGTCTCACTCTGTCACCCAGGCTGGAGGGCAGTGGTGCGATCTCAGCTCACTGCAACCTCCACCTCCGGGGTTCAAGTGATTCTCCTTCCTCAGCCTCCCAGTAGCTAGGATTACAGGCATGTGCCACCACGCCTGTCTAATTTTTGTATTTTTAGTAAGGACAAAGTTTCACAATGTTGGCCAGGGTGGTCTGGAACTCCTGACCTCAAGTGATCGCCCGCCTCAGCCTCTCAAGGTGCTGGGATTATAGGCGTGATTCACTGTACCCGGCTAAACATTCTTTTTAAGAAAGGCTTGTTCCCTTACCTGCCCCAGGTCCCTTCCCTGCTTTATTTTTCTTCACAGTGCTTACCACTAATATCTTCAGTCTTTTTTTTTTCATCTTATTTATTATCTGTCTCTGTCAAACCAGAGAGAAGCTCTGTGAGAAGGGTCTGTGTTTTGTCTACTGAGGAATCCCCAGAACCTAGAATAGTGCCCAGCATAGAATAGTTGTTCAATAAACATTGAATAAAGGGTACGTGATGACGTAGATGAGGATTTTAGTGTACCAAGTTCCCAGTTTACCTTCTCATTTCAAATTTCATAGGGTCGGTAATCTCTACTATACTGTAAGCATCTCCAGGCAGGAACTGTATCTTATAAGTCTAGATTCTCCATAGCTAAGGTAGATAGATTTAGCAAAGAAAAATACAAGACACCCCTGGTAAGTTTCCATTTCAGATAAATAATACATTTATGGTATGAACACATCCAAAATATTGCATGGGACATAATTACACTAAAACATTATTCATTGTTTATCTAAAATTAAAATTAACTAGACATCCTGTATTTTATCTGGCAATGCTATCCATAGTACTTATGCAGTAAGCTTAAAATGAGCAGGTGCTACATAAGTGAATAATATGCTCAAAATCCAGAGAAATCAGAATAAACCTAAAAAAATAGGAAAGTCAGGCTCAGTGGAGTGCTGGTAATGTTTCCCAACTGAATTTTCAGGGGGGAAAAGAAGGCTTGATTTACAACATTTGCCAATTTCCTTTTTTTTTTTTTTTTTTTTAAATTTTGACAGAGTTTCACTCTGTCACCCAGGGTGGAGGGCTATGGTGCAATCTCAGCTCACTGCAACCTCTGCCTCTCAGGTTCAAGTGATTTTCTGCCTCACGCCTCCTGAGTAGCTGGGACTACAGGCGCACACCACCATGCATGGCTAATTTTTGTATTTTTATTATAGTAGAGTAGGCGTTTCACCATGTTGGCCAGGCTGGACTCGAACTCCTGACTTCATGCGACCCGCCCATTTTGGCCTCCCAAAATGCTGGGATCACAGGCATGAGCCAATTTCCTTGATATAAACACTCCCACCATGGCCAATTTCAGGCTACCAAGGAGACATGACTGAACAAAGTTGGAAATAGATGAGCTTCATCAGCTTTGGCAAGCCAATATGAGCCAGCTTCAGCCTAAAAGTCACAGGATTAAGGAAATAGATGACAAGCAAACGAGAAAAATGAAATTTAAAACCTGTAGCCACTATACTTTACCAAGGCCTTCCTGACCACTTCCTCATAAAAATTATCTCAAACTTAAAATTCTATGAGGTAGAAATGATGAGCCCTATTGCTTCAGCAATGGGCCAAGTGAAGCCAGAAAGAATTTAGAAATTGTCTAGTTACAGATAGTAGACAGTTCAAGCTCTTTCCCCCAAACCATTCTGCCTCTGCAGTCATGGGATATGGAAACCAAGGGGGCCTCCAATGTCAGAGGTCAACAGGTCAACCTACCCATTCCTCTGTAGAGAAAACTGAGGCAAGGAGTAAAACAGCACACTCTTTCAGAGCTGGGAGTAGAACCTGTACCACGGCCCCCCACTTTGTGTGTGTGTGTGTGTGTGTGTGTGTGTGTGCGCGCACGCATGAGTGTGTGTGTGTGTGTGTGTGATGCATAAAGAAATTCTCAAAGTGTGTTCTAGTAACATGGGGAGCCTAAGAAATAAGCACAGACACTCCTAACGGAGTCAACATGCGGTAAGTATGCAGAGTTATTTTTGGTTTTGTTTTTAATGCGACCAGCCAGGGTTTCTGTTTTCTTAATCTCACCCAGATGATATGAAAACTTAGACCAGAATAGAGAGCACTTGTTGCAAAGAAGTAGCCAGAGCCACAATGCCCAGTGGTGGTCAGGAGGAAGGAGACAAAGAGGACTCACTCGAGATCATCAATGTTAACACACTAATTGAAACAAGAACTTCTAAAACAGCCCCCTGCACGTCTCTCTCCACTCTTCCTCCTGGAGGTACCACTGAGGACAGAGCCATGCATGAGAACCCGCGCTCTGCCAGTAACCATGGTGGGTGGGCACAGGCAAGTCACTTCCCTTGCTCCCCACTGTTTCCCCAGCTATGAAACCAAAATGGGATTTCTGGGGCCTTTCCCATCAAAGATATCTATGATATTCCCTTTTTAACCTCACGTGTTTCTCCCTCCATCCTCCCCTCGCTTCATTATCTTCCTTTTTCTCATTTCTTAAAAATATTCTTTCCTTTGCCTTGCCTCCCCCTGCACATCCTCTGTCACTCCTCTCCCTTTTCTGCACCACAGCCTCACATTCTCTCTCTCTCTCTGTTTCATCCTCGTTCTCTTGACACCACCACCCCAAGCCCCTGGAACGCATGCTGCTGGAACTAACATCGGCCCTTACTTAGAAACTCTCTCAATAAAAGAAAAACGTGATATAGGAAAGGCAGGAGTGGATGCTGGCTGGATGGAGAGGCAATCTTCAGAGCAAGCAGCCCCCAGTGTTACTCTTCTATTCATATATATTAACTACGCCCTTCTCTTTATCTGGAGAGCACTTTGCCAGCTACACAAACAAAAGATTATGCAGATTATCATAAGTAAAGAGAAAAAGATCATCTTAATTACACATCCCCAAACGTAAGCCCCCTGAATGAGAGCACCTGGGCATCCCAAGGCCGTGTGTGCCCTCCAGGAGAATGATGCAGCTTTGCCGGTGCCCCTTGTAGTGGGCACCACAGAGTCCTGAGAGGCAAGCATGCCCTGAGACTTCCCAGCTTGCTGGAAACTCTGAAAGCAAATGAGAGCCCTCAAGGCTCATTAGACCTATTTATACAGTTCTTCGTGGGAGAAAAATTAAATCTTCCAAACACAGATAAATACGCCCCTGTGACAAATGAAGTAGCTAGTCACGGTTAAACCCCAGCCCCAGTGCTGACAAACGTACTAGTTGAGCTCCCCAGGCAAGATCAACATATTTATTTATCTTGAATTGCCTTTAGTTGAGAGAAAAGGAACACAGGGCTACTACATGTGTGGAGGAATGAGGGCCGGGCTTGGGGAGAGAAGTAGCAGGCAGCAATGCTGTAAGGTAGGAAAGACAAGGTAGGAAAGACAAAGGAAGGTTACGCACTCAGCCTGGTGGCCCACCCACATCTCTCCCTTCCTAGCCCTCCCCATGCCATCTGCTGACCTTGGAGGTTTCTCAACCCAGCCTGCGCTGGCAACCGGCTATCCCACTACCTATACCCTGTATCCTCGGCGACTCCAACAGCACAGGGTGACACAGGCATGCCCTCGAAATGGCTCACTTCCTGCCCCTCTGCATTTCTCGGTAGGCCTTGTCTTTCTAGGAGCCACTCCTTTTCTGGGAAAGGTTGGCAGCATCAGGGAATGGCCCTGGCAGGAAGTGGCCATACACATCCGAGGCCCTCCAAGAAGAGATAGTGATAAGATAGAAGAGAAAAACGAGAGGACTTAGTCTGACTCCTGATAATCTCCATTCCTGGAGGGGGAGCTGCACAGTCCACAGCTGCCCAGCCTGTACAGTGGCCATGAGCCACAGGTGAGCAGTTGGAAGGTGATAAGCCTGAAATGAGATGTGCTGTAAACATGCAACTGGTGCCTGTAATCCCAGCACTTTGGGAGGCCAAGGTGGGCAGATCACGAGGTCAGGAGATCGAGACCATCCTGGCTAACACGGTGAAACCCTGTTTCTACTAAAAATACAAAAAATTAGCCCAGTGTGGTGGCGGGAGCCTGTAGTCCCAGCTACTCCGGAGGCTGAGGCAGGAGAATGGCGTGAACACGGGAGGCGGAGCTTGCAGTGAGCCGAGATCATGCCACTGCACTCCAGCCTGGGAGACAGAGCGAGACTGATCTAGTCTCACTGGACTCAAAAAAATGATATTAATAAAAAAAAAAAAAAACCAACTGGTTTTGAAGGCTTAATATCAAAATCATAATAATTTTTGCATACTGATTACATGTTGAAGTTATAATATATTGGATATATTGGGTTAAATAAACTATATTATTAAAATTAATTTCATCTTTTTCCGTTTTAAATGTGGCAACTGAAGATTTAAAATTACATGGGGCTCATATGTTATTGGGCAGCATACATAGCTCTAGAGAATCTTGAGCTGCGGCACACTCAATCCAGTTTTCTCAAGAGCCCATTTTCAGACTTTGCCTCCTCACGAAACCTTTTAATGCCAGAACCAAAGTGGAATTTATTTGTGTTTTCTTTTTTCCCAGCATAGGAACCCTAAAGTTAAACTCATTCCAAACCAAGAAACGAGAACCTAGATTCAGAAACTCCTTATTTTATTTGTTTAATATTAACTTTTTCTATTATTATTTCAATAGGTTTGGAGGTAACAGGTGGTGTTTTCTTACATGAATAAGTTATTTAGAGATGACTTCTGAGATTTTGGTGCACACATCACCCAAACAGTGTACACTATATGCAACATGTAGTCTTTTATCCCTCACCCCCGTCCTACCTTTTCCCCTGAGTCCCCAATGTCCATTGTATCATTCTTATGCCTTTGCATCTTCATAGCTTAGCTCCCACTTATGAGTGAGAACATACAAAGTTTGGTTTTCCATTCCTGAGAAACTCCTCACTTTAGCATGTGGACCTCTTTAGCTTTATAATCTCAATGTTTTCCCCCAGTTTCTCTTGTTCTTTCCTCCTCCCACTCTTGTCCTCAGAATATTAGCTCTTACATGCACCACAACCCCCCTCACTTTAGCTTAGAAATAGCCAAATAAAAAGGCTCATAGGAACCTGAGGAGACCATCAAACCCATTCAAATTGGTCCACTTGACCTAACCCAAGCAAAACACAGCTGCATTGGTCTAATCCTTTTTTAAAAAGCAATAATTCTCATCTGTTTTCATGTAATAAATAATGCTTGTTCATTATTTTAAAAATATGAAAATACAAGCCAAAAGAAGAACATAAAAATCATACACAATCCCAATCCTCAAGCTCACCATTGTTGATGTTTTCGGTGCCCAGCCAACATGTTATTTTGTATATCAAAAATAATAATTGCAATGTTTATTGAGCACTTATTATGTCCAGGTACCATGCTAAATATTTTTAACATATTTTTCTTCATAATAATCCCAAAGTGGGTTCTGTTACTATCCCTGGTTTATATTTGAGAAAAACTGAGATTTAGCAAGGTTAAATATCTTGTCTAAAGACAAACAGCTGGTAAGTGGCAAGCCAGTTAAACACAAGTCCAAACTGACTGTGGACATGCAGCATTTAACCTCTTTGCTGTGAGTTCCCCAAGGAGAGAGACACTATCACTGCCCTTCTGAACTTGTTCTTTTAAAGGCATCAATTTCCATCAAACCCTCCTAAATTCACAGGGCCATCCTGTATGCACATCCTAATCTATCATTATCTGTTTTCTATTTATATATTCATTAGTTCCGTGAATATTCATTGAACACTTTCTCTGTGCCAGGTGCTATTCTAGGCAACTGGAATACAGCAGTGAACACAGTCAACAAAGTTCCTTTGCACTTGTGGAGCTTATATTTCAGTGTAGGGAGACAGACAGTAAATAAGCAAGTAAATATATATTACGTCACATAGTAAGTAAGACAAACCAGTCACTGGAGAAAATTGAGCAGAGTCAGAGGAACACAGAGAGATGGGAAGGGGATTGGCAGTAAGAAACATGTGGGGGATTGTCTTATTATTTGCTATTATTCATGCTGTACATAGAAAAACCTGGCAAAGACAGATGGCTGTCTTTTAGGATGGTCAGGGACGCTCTTGTAGGAAAGGTGACATTTGAGCAGAGACCTTGAAAGAATGGGGAAGCAAGCCATCTAGTTATTTGGGAGAAGAGCTCACCAGGGCAGGATGTGCAGTAGAAGCAAAGGCCCTGAGCTGGGAATGGGACTGGTGTGTCCAGTGAACATCAAGGAACCAGTGTGGTGAGGGTCAGGTGAGTAGGGAGGGCAGCAGTAGGAGATTAGAGAGTGGGTGGAATGAGGACAGGGCCTTTGGGGCCATCACAGAGCTCTGGCTTTTACCTTGAGGGAGATGGGAAGCCACTGGAAGATTTTGGCAGAAGGAATGTGAATTACATCTTAGAAGTGTCACTCCAACCACTGCCTTGAGACTAGATCAGTATTGGAAGAGCAAGTATGGAAGCAGAATGACCAGTTGAAAGCTGGTAGTAACCTGGAGGAGAGATCATGCTGGCTAGGATCAAAATAGTGGAGGTGGGAAGCAGTGGTCATATTCTAGATTTATTTTGAAGGCAGAGCCAGCAGGATTTTCTGGTGGATCATATCATGGGATATGAGAGAAAGTGTCAAGGATAACTACTTCTTGGTTTTGAGCAACAGAAAGAGGAGCTTACCATTAACTAAGCCAGGGAAATTACTAGAAGAAGTTTTTTGAGGGGTATAGACATCAGGGCCATGTTTTGGAGAATGTTGCATTTGAAATACCTATCTGCAGTTATCTCAGCAGTGATTAGTTACAACAGAGAAGGGGTCTTCACTTAATCCTTGGGCCTTCTAACTGGTAGATATTGAGGACATGAGGAGGAGACCACAAAGGAGACTGGAAAGATACAACCAGTGACAAAAATAAACAACTTAAAAAGAAGGTTGTCCAGGCCGGTAGAAAAGCATTTCAAGTCAAAGGGAGTGATCGGCCGTGTCAGATGCTGCTGACACAATATGACGTGGACTGAGAACTGGCCATTGGATTGGGCAATATAGAGAGCACATATTACCAGTATAGGCAAGTGAAACAAACCAAGAGATCATTCCAGCAGGGCCACTGGGCTAGGGAAGGGATGAACCTACACCCTTTCACCCTCCTTGTCTCATGGTGCTGAGAGGTGCCAGAGGGTCCCGTGGCCTCATTAAACTCTTCTTCATTATATAATTTGGTTTTCAATGTGACAGACAAATCTCTCATCACTCTAGAAATGCTGATGATTAAATGATGATCGACTGATCATGGTTTTAAGGCTCAGGATGGTTGGTGGGGAGTTTCCCATTTGAACTCCTCAGAACCCAATGCATTTTTCAAAGCTTTGGTGAGGTGACAGCTCTTGGAAAATACAT
Source organism: Hylobates moloch (assembly GCF_009828535.3). Lineage (NCBI taxonomy): Eukaryota > Metazoa > Chordata > Mammalia > Primates > Hylobatidae > Hylobates > Hylobates moloch. The sequence goes on from NW_026652293.1 coordinate 47,826,163, forward strand.
TTTTCAGCCCTTCATGAATTTACAAAGCAGGATATTCTCAGGCTATCACGCCTTTGAGTGGAGTCTTCTCAACAGCAGAATATTATAATATGTACGTGGCTGATACCTTGTAAGCATGTCAATATTAGATGAAGTAGTCATACTAGTATTAAATTGCTTAGACCCTATCAATGGACCTAATAACCCTATTAACTGTAAATCAACTCTAACTGTGTCATTGTTTTTCCTCCAACTTCTGACAATCACAAGGTGGTGTTTTTCTAATTCTGTCTTGAAAATAGGACTAAAGACTTTTTCTGTCTAGGTGGTCAGCCCTCCAAACTCATATGTACAGGTTGTGCTAAACCTATTTTCTTGCCTCCAACCCATTCTTTCCGCTGAGTTCAACCTGAATCTCAGGATCTACCTCTCAGTCTCCCTTTGCCTTTTCCTTAAATAATTCATCCAAAAGCTCTTAAATGTCCTTGGCTAAATAAGGTCCAAATCACATGAAATGGGGATATGACTCACTCGGCAAGGCCGCACTTGGAATTCGCTCAGTCCTTCAGCGTTAAGAGCAGGCGGGAAAGGTTTGATTGGGATGGAGATGGAGGACAATTTCCAGAGCCCAGAGGAAGTACCAATCTGAGGCATGTTTCCTTCCTCCAAGAAAAAGAAAAGTTGGCTCCTGGAAGAAGACAGACAGACCTGCTGTATTTGTATTTGGAAACTTGTCTTCTAAATGCAGAGGTCTGTAGAAACTTTCCAAGATAAATATGCCTGAGAATGCAGACTTTTCTCAAAAATAGTCATTTTGAATAATTGTAATTTTCTGTTTAAAACTGCACATGCTCTTTTGACAAGCTGGGGTGCTTTCCTACCCTTCTAAGTAGTTGGAGGAACCTTCTGTTTGTCCGTTGTACCCACACTGCTCTAGAAGGCTCTATTTTCATGAGGGGCAGCTCCTTGAAAAGGCTTATGCTAGTGTTTGCACATATGAAGATTTTAAAGTGTTGGAAAACTACTGTGATCCTCAGCTGGCCATACAATAGCCTTATGATCTATATACTCTATAGAGAAGTTTCTCAAAGTGCAGGCTGCACTTACTCATTCAACAAATACTCTTTGAGCAACTGTTGTCCCAGGCACCATTCAATGCTCTGGACAGCACAACCATGAACAAAACATATAAAAATTTTTTATCTCATGGAGTTTACATTCTGGTGGAACAAGACTGAAAATAAGTGGAACATATATTAAGTTAGATATGGAGATATGATTTGGAGAAAAATCAACTAGTGTGGAATCCCAGGGAGTGTCCTGAGTGCAGAGAGTGGAAGAGGGAGGAAAAAGGTGCACTTATTAATAGGGTGGTCAGGGAAGAGCCTACTGAAAAGGTATCCTTTGAGAAAAAAGCAGAAGCCTGTGAGTGTGTGAGCTTTACAGAAATCTGGGAGGAGAGCCCATTGAGAAGAAAGAACTGCAATAGCACATGTTCTGAGGCTAGGATGTGCCTGAAGTGTTCAAGGTACAACAAGAAGGCCAGTATGGCCCAGGTACAGTAAACCAGGGAGAGAATAGTAAGAAAGAGGTAGTGGGCATCCAAATTATGAAGGCCCTTGTAAAGACTTGAGCTTTTTCTCCTAGTGAGATGGGAATCACCAAAGATTTTGAGCAGCCCGGTGATTCTAACTCATATTTTAACAGGGTCACTTGGCTGCTGTGTGAAAAAAGTAGATCATAGAGGAACAAGAAGGGAATCAAGGACACCAATTGGGAGGCTTTTACAATAATCTAAGTGAAAATTGGTAGTAGCAGAACAGCCATCATAATTACCTGAAATACCTGAAAACTGTGAATTCCAGGAGTTAACTTTAGATCCATTGAACCAGAATGTGAAAACCCAAGACTGAAGTTTTCACAAATACTCCCCCAGGTATTGCTTAAGTATACTAGAGTTTAAAGACCATTCTTCTATGCCAGTTATCAATTCATTGCCTCGCACCTCCAAATTCACCCTTCATTGCCTGCTTTGCAAAAACGGAACTGGGCCCTGTACATATTTTTCCTTTGCCAGCTGGTTCAATGTTAAGTCTTGTCTGTAGGCAGCACTGGAGAGACATTGCAATAGGAAGGAGATTTCCATTCTGGTTCTGATGCTCTGACTTAGCAGGCTCCTACAGCACAGGCAGGTTCTCCAGCACCAGGCTCCCACAGCACTCATGGCTTCCACAGCACCCATCTCCTGCAGAGTAGGCAGCTTATTCAGAAGCAGTCTTCTGCAGTTTAGGCAGCTTTTCCAGCAGCCAGCTAATGAAGCACAAGTGGCTTCTCAAGCATTGCTCCTTCAGGGCATGCAGCTACCCCAGCACTCAGCTCCTGGAGATAAGGCAGCTTCTCTAACACCAGACTCCCACAAAATGCGGCAGCCAGCAGTATCCTACTTCCAGTAGCTTCCCCCATCACCTCTGGTAATTTCACAGTAAGTGCCTCCAGAGAGACACTGCCTCCTGAACAGCTTTCCCTGGCACCCTAGAGAGTTGACTTATAGCAAGTTCCAGAGAGCAAATTCTACAAGTGCAGCTACTCCTCTTTCAGCCATTGGGCCATGGCTGTGCTCTCTCCACAATGTCTGGACTTCAGCCTTTGGAGCGGAGGTCAGGGAGGATAAGGGAGGACATTCCTCGGGCCTCTATCTCAATTCTGAGTGTAACGTCTGTTGCTTGTATCTGTTATTCCTATATTCTTAGAGTTCCCTTTACTTTTTCCAGGCCAATCTCTCTTTACTCTAATCCCCTATTATAGTTGATATTTCTTTACATTAGCTTTTTAATATTCAAATTACTGCGTGGTTTCTATCTCTTGGTTAGACCCTGACTGATGCACATAGCATCACATTCCAGAAGGAAATTTAGCACTCCAATCCTTTACTTGCCAAACCTGAAAGCTTGAAAGTGGTTGAATAACAAACCTTCAAGTTGCAGGCAAACTCTTCAGCTTTCAGCCAATTGTTTGGTAGAACTTTGTACATGGTAAACAATTAATTTTATCATGCATCGTTGCTGCCTTTCTTCAACTGAAGGGCCTAGAAACCGTAGTGTTCTCTAAACTGCTGGAAGCCCACTGGAGCACTTCTGCCTGAGGAGTGGATAATGATAGACAAGCTCTCAAAGATATATAAATAATCTCTGAGCAGAATCATAGGCCTCCGGGACATTCTCCCGGCACCAATATCTTACCCACAAAGCAGATGCTTTTGTTCATTATTTGCCTGGTTACAACTGGAGAAAATGAATTTGGATTAGGCAATATTGTCTAACATATGTAATCATAAGCTTTTGAGTCTGACACTGATATTTGAGCCTAGCCCTGTCACTAACTAGTTTTCTTTACTTTGGGCAAATAACTTAATCTCTCTTGAGTCTCAGTTTTATTATCGGTGAAATCTGCATAATAGAATTTACTTCCATAGGGTTGCTATGAGGGTTAAATTAAAATGTACAGGTGAAGAATTTCACCTGTGAATGTCATGATGGTTGTCCTGCTGAAAAGTGCAAAACTACATTCGTACCTGCTTGTTCAATCAATGTGCTGCCAAATGCAAGGCAATCTGTAACAAAACTGAGTGTCCAGTTTGGGTCCCCATAGTCAGAACTTGTGCCATTTCCCTGGGTAGCTCTGGCTGCCTCTGTGCTCTTCCCTCAGCTTCTGCTCCTACTCTCATCACCAACTCCAGATCCAAGAACACCTAAAGAAACACCAGTTCTTGAGACATGTGGCCTCCAGAGACAAGTCATCAGGAAAGTCTAGAAAGCACTGTCCAATAAAAACAGAGTGTGAAAGCCAGGTGCAGTGGCTCACGCCTGTAATCCCAGCATTTTGGGAGGCCAAGGTGGGCAGATCACTTGGGATCAGGAGTTAGAGACTAGCCTGGCCAACATGGTGAAATCTTGTCTCTACTAAAATCACAAAAATTAGCTGGGTGTGGTGGCAGGTGCCTGTAATCCCAGCTACTTGGGTAGCTGAGACAGGAGAATCACTTGAACCCAGGAGGCAGAGTTTGCAGTGAGCTGAAATTGTGCCACCTCCCTCCAGCCTGGGTGACAGAGTAAAATTCTGTCTCAAAAAAGAAAAGAAAAGAAAAGAAAAACACAATGTGTGAGCCACACGTGCAATTTCCAGGAGGCACATTTTTTAAAGTGAAAAGAAGCAGGTAGCGTTTATTTTAATAATATAGCTTATTTAGCTCTTTACATAAGGCATTATCATTGTAAAAAGTAATTATTAAAAAATACCATTAAGATACCTCAAATTCTTTCTTCTATATTAAGTCTTTGAAATCCAGTGTGTAGTGAACACTGACAACATTTCTCAATTCAGATCAGCTGCAGCAAGTGCTGAACAGACACATGCAGCAAGGAACGATCATGTCGGGTAGAGCAGTTCCAGATCATCTGGCCCAGTTCCCTCATTTTAAGAAAAAGACACAGGGACTCAAATAAGTTTTATGAATTGTCCTTCCTAAGTCACGTAGCCAGATAGAAGCAAAATCAGGATTAGAATCTAAGGCACTTGATACCTTGCCTGGATTTGAAACCCAACCCCACCCCTTATAAGCTGTGTGACTCAGAACAAACTGCTTTACTTCTCTGAACTGCAACTTCCTTTTTTATAAATGGGAAATTAATATGTTCCCAAGAGTTGTAGTAAGGATTAAATAAGGTAATGATGTAAAGCACATAGCTCACAGCAAGCACTGGCTAAATGGAATAGTAAGTTATCATAATCAACTAACCACACTGCCTTTCACTACTAACCTCAGCCTAATTTAGCAGGAGGCAGAGAAGGGACGGCCTCCCACTGCACACTGGTGGCCTTGGATGTGGCTTTAGTCTAGCCAGCAAGAACAATGTTGTGATGCTACACATGCTCATCAAAGTTTTAACGTAGCTCTTCATTTCCAAGTTAGAAAACAAAAAGGTCATTTTCCTTTCAAGATTCTCTTGATAAAGGAAAAATGATCAATTTTTTAAGTTTCAGCAACAGGAGCAAAGTTACAAGAAGAGCACCATTAAATGCCCCACCCATCCCAGTCTCGGGTACTCCAAGGCCCCTGACTCACTTGGCTTCCCTATTGACTCTCCTTGTCCATCCAGAAGACACAGAGATCCCTCAAAGGGAGATAATGTCATTTGTTGACATTTCCCAGGTGACGAGAAAGTCAGGTCTTTTATTAGGGACCTGAGTCTTTGCATATAATTAGCAGGTCAAATAACCCTCAGGGAATTGAGGCTTGGCGTTCCTCATTGTCAAAAGGAACCACAGCCTTCAGAGAAAGGGGTGGAGGTTGAACCACACGAACTTCTCGGTCTTTTTTCATTTAAGGATCTCAAATGGAGCGGTAAATGAGGAAGCAGCAAAGAATTCCAGGCTCCACTTCTTGTTTATCTTAGAAATTTACTTCCAGGGACGTCTACTCTGGAAGTTAGCATATAAACCGAGATCAGCAAATAGAACATTTCTGCTTTCAATTAACAAGTACCTATTATGCATCCTACCATAAGTAAAATACTTGACTAAAAATTATTTTAAGATTTCAAGAAATTTACAATGTATTTTGGAATAAAGTGTGGAAGAAATAGGTTTACCTAACATAGATGGCAATATAACATAATTTACATTACATGTTATATTATTGGTATATAATTGTATTTATATAATATTCATATGATGAGATATAAGATTGTTAACTAAAAGGATTAAAAATATGGGAAGCAGAGTGTGGAATGATGGACAATGGAGACTCAGCAGGGTAGGGGAGGGTGAATGATGGGAGGTTGCATGGTGGGTACAGTGTACATTGCTCCAGTGATGGATGCACTGAAGGCCCTGACTTCACCAAAATGCAATATGTCAATGTACCAAAATCATGATACAGCAAGTGCTTTAGGAATTAAGAGGTGTGAAATAACATCAGGCTGGAGTAAGATGCGAAGACTCTAGGGAAGAAGTAGAGTTTGAACCATCAGCTGAAGTTAAATGAGATCAAAGTCAATTCCAGGAGATAGTGGGGAAAGCTGGCTAAGGGAAAGACTTGAAGGAAGGCACGTCCTTGGCACAGTCTCAGGGACCATAACGAATGAATGAGGCTGATGTGAGAGATGTGTTCATGAGAAAGATGGGAAGTAGGTTGGAGAGGTAGGTGGTGTACTATTTTGTCAATGGACAGTTTCAGCACCCACCCTGCAAGCCCCAAACTGGGCCTTGGTGAGGGAGTTGTTGGCAAAGTCCCTACGAGGCCCACACCCCAAGTCCACATAAAGGCACCAGTTCATACCTGAAATGCCAGCCTGTGGAGTTCAGTCCGTAACCAGCCTGAGAGACTTGCCACAGAGCACACTTGGCGCCTCCTCCATACCTCTAGCCACACACAGACTTGCTCAACAATGGAGTGACTGATGCAGGTTTGACCTTGAATTATAGAATCAGTAAAGGAACTAGAAGAATAAAAGTTGAAATTGGAAGAAGATACATGGGAGGATGACTTAGAAAAGAATGCATGGACTACTCAGGAGGCTGAGGCATGAGAATCACTTGAACCAAGGAGGCAGAAGTTGTAGTGAGCCGAGATCGTGCCACTGCACTCCAGCCTGGGCAACAGAGCAAGACCCCGTAAAGAAGAAGAAGAAGGAGAAGGAGAAGAAGAAGAATGCATGGGGTATCCCTGCCACAGGAGCTCTTAGGAATCTGAGAACTATTAATAAATGTGATGTTATTGTATTTGTACCCTGAGTTCGGCTTCCTGAAGAATCCATTATAGTGGCACATAAAACCCATAAACTAATGAGGAGGCCTCCTCCATAAAACTGAAGGCATTTGTAGCTATATTGACATTTAATTCACCGAAGACATTTGTCTCACACTTTATTATATTGAGGACTTAACCCAGTTTTGCAAAATACATAACCATCACAGGAGCTGGTCTTGATTACCTCTTGCCCTTTGTGTGCCTTGTTTAGACCTTCTCTTTGAAATAATGTGTGTATTTTTCAGACTTCTCTTTTCCTTCTTAAGGTTTTTCTCAAGAGCCTAGCAAGATTCCTTTAAAAAAAAAAACAAAATTGAAAGCAAATCTATCCGTTAGTTGCCTTTGGCCTTAAAAATCTTCCCAGCAAAGCTTCTATAGTTGCCTGACAAACTTTGATATCTATAAATAATGCTGACAAAGGAAAAAAATCAAATTAAAGTGTTAGTTCAAGAATTCCATCCCGTGAATGCGTTAGAGTGTCCTACTTGTCCTCAGGCTACCATCCTGCTTGAGCTGTTAGCACTTTTCCTGAGAGTAGACAACTTCCTTAACTCACACCTGAAACAAACAAACAAAAAGCTGATGTCAGCCCGGGCGGTCCTTTCCCCTCCTGGCTCTTTCCCTTTGCTAGAGAACTGAAATCAGATGAGTTGCTGACATCTGGTGGTAACTAAGCAGAGTGTAAGCTTGGTCTTGGAAGGACTTTTGTCTCTAATTCCAATACACTCCCCCAGCCTCTGATTCCTGGAGGCCTCCCCTTGAGCTTAGAAAATTGTTTTATCCAAAGGGAAAGCAAAAGCACAAACTAAGAAACAACAGAAACAATTTCCCACGGTTCTGAGAAGATGAGTGTTGGCCACCAGAATGAAAAGTCAGCCTTCTCTAGAGACATCCAACACTCCTTGGATTTAGGCAAAGATTAGATTTGATCCCAACAGACTTGATGAGTCATGAGAATAAATAACATAGAGAAGTCTCTTTTGGTTAAAGGTAACATTTTTCTTGCAGCTGGGAATAATTCTGCTGTACTCATTTTCTCTTGGCCATTCAAATATTTTAAAAAGCTCCCCATTTGTTTGGGGGCCACAGAGTAGACAGTGGTTTCTGAAGCATTCTGCATTGTTCTACTCTTCTACCTCTCAGCATGTTGCAAGAAACCTCAAATGCTTGCACACAAAAGTTCTTAAACTTCATCTTCAGAGAAAAATGTAGAACCTTCACTCTGGATAGGACAAAGGCATCCACCAATGAGATGTGCAGGGCCTAAAGGTATGTTAGGTGATTCCCAGTACTAGAGTCTGGGAGTATCAGAGAAGGAGGTGTCCTAAACGTTGCAGGCAGAAAGAAAATCAGTCACTATTCTAAAATGCTATTTGATTTCTTCGTAGCATGTATCACTAAAAAACAAAATGTATTTTGCTCATGTGCTTGTTTTCTTGGTTTTCACCTGTATCCTCCTGGTTTTGCCTTCTTTACTCAACACACCTCTCCTCTTGAAAACTAGAAAATAAACTTAAGAACAGAAACGGTGGTGGTCTTGTCCACCATTATATCCCAGTACCTAAAATATAGTATAGGACACGCTAAAATTCTCAAATATTGATTTTACAAAGGAATGAAAATACACTCCCATAGTTCCAGGGGAGTCCCTACTTTACCATCCCTCACTCCAGAAAGCCCGCAAGAGCATCACATCAAGGGAAGCTCTCTAATGACTCTTTTTCCCATTCATTGACAGCCCAGAGCAAAAAGCCAATATCCAGCGGCCAGCCCAGCCACCTCCTAGGATTCCTGGAGGTTGGCTGGTGTTAGCACAGATGAAGGCTGCCTTCACCAGAAGGCCTTCCAAATGCTTCAGGGCATTGGAGACAGAAATCTTTATGGGCAGTGTTGAGTCTGTTACAGCATATCTTGGTGCTAGATTGCTATCTGGGTGTGCATGAGTCTGTGGGGGCCGGGGGAAGTGTGATGGAAAACTTTCCCTCTGTCTCCAGCTAAATGGCTTCCTGAGGAAATGAGAAATGGGGGTGGGGTGGGTGGGAAGGAATGAAAAAATTCCAGTAAGGAAAAATAAAAGACTTTTTTCTTTGGAACAGGGAGTGTTATTTGCAGATCTAAAATTCCAGGATCTCTGGGTATTAGAAACACAAGAGGCTTTCAAAACGAAAAAGTAAAAATAAAAAATAAAATCCATGGTGTATGAGACACTAGAATAAATATTTCAAAGGTAACATTTTAAAACTGAGAAGTTTGGGGAAGCTTGGCCAGGATTGGTGAGAATCTGAGATTCACGTCTCTCCTGACTCAGCCCAGTACAGCGGGTTCTTTCTGGCAGCCATTAATATAGTTCACGGTTAAATTACTGGACCCCATGTGGACTGAAAGGGCCTCTTTATCTTTAAACAAACAGATGAGGAAGGAGGATCTGCCCCTCACCCCTAGCCTAGACTAGTATTTGTGAGACCACACCAGGGTTTTTCCATTCCAGCTATCAATCTTCCCTTGTTGTGGTTTGAGAGAAAAAGAGAAGTATTTGAGGAGGGAGGTGTAATCAGAAAGGTAACTCAGCTTTATTTTAGCAGACCTGAAAAGAAATAACTTGGTCTTTTCTTGAATATTGGATGGAAATGGAGGGGCATCAAGGATTCATGGAGGGGGACTCTCTAAATCATCTCCCTCACCATCCAGGACACCACCCATAACTTGAGCTTCCTGGAACATACAGACTGACATTTTTGTGCAGCGTCCCTGCCCACCACTCTGCAGGACACATCTGAGGTTCCGACTTAGTCTGCCGTCAGCAACAACCATTGCAGCCAGAACAGAAAGCCTTTATTAGGTGTCTTCGGCGTCTTCTGCACACAGCATCAAACTAGATCAATGAGTATTGATTGGTTTGGTCATGCCCCATGTTCCCTCAAGGGAAGACAGGCTCTTTAAACAGCCAACCCAAAATGAAACAAAACAAAACATATAGGCTGGATGAAAGCTCTGAGTTTCAGATTTTCATGGAAAAATAAATTTGCAATAGATTGGTTAGAATTACCGAAAGAGTCCTTTAAATAAACTGTTCTAGAAAAAAATCACAGCTACAACTCCGCCATGTTAGAGTATACAGTCTACGAATAACCTAATAGCCTTCTCAGGGAACATCAAGCATGCTAATGACAAGATAACTTTTTGCTTTGTTTTATTGTGTTTTAATCAGAGTGCCATGGGGTGGTGAGAGATTTTGTGCCAGACAAAACTGAGTTAGAATTCCTGTTCTTTTACCTATTAATTTGTTACCTTGAGCACATTCTGAAATTTCTCTGTGCCTCAATTGTCTCATCTGTGAAATGGGGATTAAAAACAGCTATCCCACAGAGTTTTTGTTGTATGGATAAAATTAAGTAATGTCAGGCTAGGTGCTGACATTACAGGTACACACCTGTAATCCTAGCACTTTGGAAGGCAGAGACAGGCAAACAGCTTGAGCTCAGGAGTTTGAGAATGGCCTGAGCAACATGGTGAGACCCTGTCTGTCTCTACAAAAATTAGCTGGGAGTGGTGGCGCACACCTGTTGTCCCAGCTACTTGAGAGGCTAAGGCAGGAGGATCACTTGAACCTGGGAGGTTGAGGCTGCAGTGAACCAAGATCGTGCCACTGCACTCCAGCCTGGGTAACAAAGTGAGACCCTGTTTAAAAAAAAAAAAAAAATTAAGTAACATCCATAACAAGCTTAGCATGATGCTTACAACACAGCAAATTCTCAAAAAATGGTTGTTATTGGTATTGGGTATTTCTTTTTAAACAGCATTTCCTGAGGGCCAGCTTTGTGCAAGACACTATTCTCAGCTCTTTGCGTATCTTACTCATTTCACCTCCTAAGAATCCTATGTGGCAAGCACTATTCTTACACTGATTTTATACATGAGGAAACTGAAGCCTCCTTGCCCACGATCACATAGTAAATGGTGACCCCAAGCTGTCTGGCTCCAGAAGATTTCCTCAAAAAGGAAGGTCAGGTTGTTGATCTAAATAGTTGAGCTGCCATTTTTGCCTAGAAAACCCGAGTGGAAGATTTCATCAGTCTCCCCCTCATCTGCTGACAGCAGTCAGCGAACATCCAACATCAACTGGACTCTGTCTCCTTGGAAAGGCCCCAGGCTTGATCTAGATGAATGACCTCTGTGTACAGTTACCTTTGACTTGGCCTCCTACCTGAAAACACAAAGAGGGACAGTTACATAAGGTAATGCTGACCTATATTCTTGACACCCTGAGTTGCTTCTGGATCCCCAGAGCAAACACTGAGGTTCACCAGGAGAGAAGCACAAACTGATGTCCGATTTGCTCTTATCTCTCACAGGCCCTGCCATTAGCCCAACTTGGCCAAGAATCAGTGGATATTGATTAGTTTGGTTGTGCTCCTCATGTTCCCTCAGAGGACGACCAGCTCCTAAGGACCAACTCAAAATGAAACAAAATAATACACATAGGCCAGACAAAAGCTTAAAGTTTCAGATTTTTATGGAAAAATAAATGTGCAATAGGCTTGTTGGAATAACAGAAGGGTTCTTTAAAGAAATTGCTTAGTTTTCAAATACTAAACACCATTAGATAGGCAAGTACTGCCAAATGAGTTTCTGGAGACAGGATTTAATGAACAAGAGACAAAATCTTGCAGTTATTTCATTGTGCATATACAGTTTTTTTGCATAGATGAAGTGTGGTTCCTCTAATAGTTAAACATCACCCCCTACAAACTTGTTTTGATAATTGCCTTAGGAGATACTGTCTCCAAATAAAAAAGGTCTGATTTTTTAAAAAATCTAAATTATCTTAATTTGTGGACACCTTATTAGAGAAGGTTTTGGGTTACTAGTTTAAAAATTGTTCCCTTGTTTTGTTTTTTGTTTTTTTTTTTTTAATAGGATGTCAGAAAAATCCACCAACAAAATCATCTCTAAAGTCATTAACATGAGACAAACAAAAGCGGTGACTGAGATCCAGAGTCACCTAAGCCAATTTAAAGTCTTAGAATATACGGCCCATTCTTTACAAAGTCCTCAAACCATCACTACAGAGTTCCTTGATAGGAGTCAGAAGCCCTAATTCAAACACAGAACTGCCGTGGAATTGTGTGGTGACACCCAAAACATCACCTAACTTATCTGGCCTCAGTTTCCTCCCTCATATAGATGATCAAACCATCTCCATAAGTTCCTCGAAGAGATGACGGTGATGATGATGGTGATGATGATAGCAGTGTTGGCAATGAAAATAGCAGCTGCTTGTTTATTGAGTCCGACCATATGCCAAAGCACTATTCTAAGCCTTTGACTTGAATTAACTCACAATATCCTCCTGGAAATTTTGCACCAGAGATTTCTCCCCAAATCCATGTCTACTATGCTCTCTTAAGCGAAGATTATTGTGACAGGTTCCATATTCAAAAAGTAGCCTTAACAGTATTTTTCATCTTGCGGACCCTTTATACAATATGTTTTTGACAGTTTTCCCATCAAGAGGAGGGGTCTATATTTCTTCCACTTGAACCTAGATGACTTTACCACCACGGTAGAAGTGACACTATATGACTTCCAAGGGTAGGTCATAAAATGCAATACAGCTCTTTGCCTTCTCAAGCTGCTCACCCCAACCCAGCCAAGAGGCTGGGAGGTAGCCTGGGCAACAAGGAGAGACCCTATGTAAAGGCTGCAGCCAACTCTCCAGCAGAGTTCCCCACCAACACCCAACATCAATGGCCAGATGAGTGAGGGAGGGCATCTGCAGGTGATTCAGCCCCAGCCATTGAGTCCCCACCAGCTTTCAAGTCTTCCCAGTGGATTTTCCCAGACATCAAGGTGCTGTCCCTGCTGTGGGCCCACTCTGAATTCCTGATCCCCAGAAGCTGTCTGCATATTAAAATAACTTGTCATCTTAGTGTCTTATGTTTGGGGTGTTTTGTTATTCAGCAATCCAGACTCTACCTCTTCCATAAAGCCTAGAAAAGAGCCAGAACTGGGACTCTCTTGTTCCTATTTCTAACATCTGTGGGGCCTGTGGCAAGAATACAGATAAAAGCCTGCATACCATATGTCTAAATATTTTAAAACTATAAATGAAGCTAATAAACTAAGTAAAATACATTATTTCCTCCTATACTGATAAATACACCCTTATAACAATTCTGAAATGTTCTAATCTAAAATTCCTGTACTCCTCAAGGTTCTGTTCTGGAGCCTGGGGTACTGGAACCTGGGGTTTTAGGAGAACTGGCCATCAGCCTGTGGTTTGCCCCCTTTCCCCTCCTCTTGTCTCCATCTCCACCCCACATTGCAACATTGGATGTCCAAGATCCATTATACCCCTGACCCCCACCACTGCATATATCCAGGCTTTGGCCATCTCTCAACACCAACCCAAAATGAAACAAAACAAGACACATAGGCTGGACAAAAGCTTCAAGATTCAGATTTTTATGGAAAAAATAAATTGTAATAGGCTTGTTGGAATAACAGAAGAGTTCTTTCAAGAAATTGCCTAAAGGCCTAGACAACAGTGGCAGGATCCAGCATCAGGGAAGCCGGCACAGCAGGAGGAGAGATACCTGCCAGCCCACCCAGGGAGAAGTCCACACAACCTCTCAGTGGGTTCAAGGACATTTGGACAGGGAATTTCTAAACATGATCCAAAAGGAGAGCACAGCCCCAGAATGGGCTTCTCCGTTTGTCTCCATGGAGAAGGGCACTGCCAGGAGAGGGCAACAGTGGGGGCCTATAAAGCACAGGACTGAGGGCTGGGGACCCCCTTACCTGGGCCTAAAAGCAGTTCTGCCCCTGGGCCTTGCCTTGACCCCTCCTCAGATCTGAGGAGATTGTAAAGAACATGCCCAACCTGATGTCTTCCCAAGGTGGCAGGAGAAGAGGAAAGAAAGTGCCAGGGCTTCTAGAATCGCTTTACACCTCCACCAGAGGTTCTACTCCCACCCCCACACCAGGCTTAGGAAGGGACATTGCTATGTATTGTCTCCAATGTCTTTTGGTTCTCTCACTCTATCTCTGGAAACTTCCTCTTTTTAATTTTGATATAGCATGACTTCCTGCTATGTTCTCCAATCCAACTTGGCCATCAATAAATCCAGAAAATATATTTTGATCCCCCTTTGCCACCCTCTGTAAAATTATCAGTGGGTTAAGATGTAAGAAGGGGTGAACCCAGAGACTCCCTTGCACCCCAAACCTCCTATATCAAGCAACTCTCAAGAGTTCATGTGTTGAATCCTTCACGTTTGCCCACTTCTGAACTCTGCATTTCAGACCCTTGAGGTGACAAGCAAACTGGCTGATCCTTCCAGGAATTATTGCATGAAAATGAGGAATAGAAAAGAAAAAAATCAACATTTGTATTGTTTTTAATTGTCTGCTTCAGTTAAGGATAGAGACATAGATGAATATTCTAAATGCAAAGACATTAAGATGATGAAAAGACTGGGAATTGGTAAAAGGGAGAAAAAAATTATACTGTATAAAAGGAGGAGTGTAAATGTATTTTGAGGAGGGAGCAGGATTAAGGATAGAGATCCATTATCCCAGCAATAACATGACTATCTCTCGTAGCACTCATATTCACTACCCATAATGCCAGGAGGCCACAGGAGTGCGATGACCCTGGCGTATATTGTTGGTGAGTCCCAGACAGAGCACAACAAAACCTCACAAGTATGAAACTTGGCTCCCTGTCACCCTTTCTGCCACCACCAGACTCTTTCTCCCAAAGCAAATTTCGATTGACTAATTAACTTGTATATGCATAATAAGTTACAGGAGGCAGGCATCAACGAACATGTGCATTACCCAGCATGAGCAATTTAGGCGGAAATTCAGCTGTATTACATTATTAAAGTTGTCTGTCAGACTACAAAACTATTTAGGGTTAAAAAACGTTATGAAGTTACAACAGTAGGGTAACATTGATGGGATGATATTAATGGAAGAATTTGTTTCCAATTAGCAAAATTATGTCTAAAACACGTATGCACTTCAAAGCATGATGTAGGCTGATGAAAAAAATTAAAAATAAAACACATCTGCACATACATAGACATAGGGTATCCCTTATCTGAAATGCTTGGAGGCAGAAGTTTTTCAGATCTTGGATTTTTTTTTTTTTTTTTGGATTTTGGAACATTTGCATATACATGATGAGATATGTAATAGACATGGAGATGGGGCCCGTCTAAACATGAAATTCATTTAGATTTCACATACACTTTATATAAATATCCTGAAGGTAATGTTATACAATATTTTTAGTAATTTTGTGCATGAAACAAAGTTTGTGTTGACCTATGTGTGAAATTTTCTACTTGTGCCTTTATGTCAGCACTCAAAAGTTTTCAGATTTGAGAGCATTTCAGACTGTTTCTGATTAGGGATGCTCAACGTACATCATACACATGAATAAATATTACTGAAGGACTAGAGAATCAGACATTTGCTTTTTGACCCCTGAAAGCTAAGCACTGTGAAGGCACAAAGAATGTTTGCTATTTAACAGAGAGCAAAGCACCCGATATCATTGCAATAAACATCCAGAAGTGCTGGAACCATCGCTAGTGACTTCCTACGCCTCTTACTGGAGATTCCTGTTTCTCTGTTGTTATAGTTGTTGTTTAACCTTCTCTCATCTACCTTCCTATTTTCCATCTCTTCCTTTTTCCTTTGGCACCATTAATGACCTTCTGGGTTAGGAAGTTATTGCCTCATGCTCTAAGATCTTGTTACTCAAAATAGTGTCCTCAGATCAGCAGCAACCACACCACCTGCAAGCTGTCAGCAATGTAGAATCTCATCAGCCACCATCGACCCCCCAAAAAAAATTCTCATGACATTTTGAGTGCATATTAAAATGTAGGAAGTACTGCTCTCAAATGCAGACACTCAAACATATATACTGTACAAGCATTCTGCTAACTCACTGATCAAACTTAATTATTGTGAGCTGATCATCAATTTATCCTATTACTCACACCACTTGTTTCTCTCTTTCTTAATCTAACTGTCTCGTGTTTATTTTGTTCCTCTCCAGCACTTTCTAACAAAGGATAGGCATGGACAATTAAGTAAAAGCAGTTTCAGAACTATTCTTTGTAGCAAGTTGGGTAAAAAGCTTAGTAAGGAAGGAGTGGCAAAGTATATTCTTAAAAGGACTTTTGATTACTTGAGCGCAGCCCAGATGTCGGCTGCAGTGGCCCTGTCACATGAGATTTGGATTAAATTAGCTCAAGCTGACTCTGCAATGTCCAGCGGGACGTCTAATGCTCTTCTCAAGATTTCTGCAAATTCCTAGGGCTGTGCTTCTCGAGCCACTTCTCGCTCTAAGTTCGAGATCTTATACTACACCGCTTCTCTGCTTTGTGCTGCTCATCAACGTGGTCTTGGCAAAGTTGCTCTGTCCTTGATTCCCCCCACCCCCGACCCCCCCAGCAATGTTCAGAAGGTTTGAGGGGATGGAGGTGGTTTACACCTCAAGCAATGTCAAATGGCTATTGGACAATTTTTGTTCTTCGTGTCCTTCACTATTGCTCCACTCTGCAGGTCCAAGGCCTGGTCTTCCTGCCCCCGCTCTCTGTTCTCTGCCTCTCTCCCCTTATTTCTGCTTTTATCACCCCCAAATTCCTGTTCCACTTCTTATACATGATACTTCAGCAATTTTGTTTTGTTTTACAGGTACCTCCTAATTGATACCTTCAAATTTTCAAATTATTTTCCCAAACAAATTTCCCTTCCTACAAAGCCCACTCGTTACAGCTGTTTAAATGATCATTGTTGTCATCGCATTAAGTAAGAACACACTAAGGGCTATTAGGATGTTATGGTGAGGCTGGGTTTCCTGAGTTGGTGGTACGAAAAAGTGCTGGAAGTTAATAGGTTAGAATGGGAGGGCTAAGAGACTCAGGAAAAAAAAGTTGCAAAGGTAACTTATTTCTTATTGCCTTTCTAGTCTCCCAGCTAGCACCATATTGAACCAATTCTCCTCTACTCACACATTGACATACCAAAACTAAATATAATCATATCTCTTTTCCTCACCCTATATGTTGTCTCTCACCTACCACTGCTCTTAAAATCCATATACAATTGTATAGCTGGGTGACTTTGCACAAATTCCTCATCCACTTTGAACCTCAGGAACATAAATAAAATGGGAATAATATTATTTAACAAGACATTACATACAACAGTTCCAATTCTCTCCACATTTTGGTTGATGCTTTAAAGCTGCGGATAATGGGTGTTAGGCAGCAACATATTCTAAAGAAAGGAGTCCAGCCATCTATGTTAGCTCGCTAACTGGGTATGGGTCCTGCAGTCCACCATCTCTTGCCTGTATGTAACAGGAGACCAGGAAGTTGATTTGCACAAGACTAGAGATGATAGATTTTTCTGTTTCTGCTCACCCATGCAGGGAGAGAAAGAGAATTTTCCTCCTCAAGCCAAGTGAGGAGATTCTGAGATCCTATGAAGAGCAAAGTGACAGAGATCTTGGGAGTAAATGGCCTGTGTTGCCTGCCTCTTGCCTAAATAAACCTAAGGAAAGAGTCTGGTTAAAGCTTTCTCTGATGGCAATGTCAGTAAGAGGACTGTGGTGGGAATGCCTGCACTTCCAGCTTGCTTTCGGTGATGTAAGGATGCTGTATCCCTGTGGATCAGTCTGAGTTATCTCAAAGGATTCTGCCCAAGAGAAGTCACCATGCCTCCTCATATGGCAGGATGAAAAGAGGCTTCAGTGTGCCTTTGAAATAATTACAAATTGACAGGAAGTTGCAAAGATAGTACAGAGAAGTCTCCGGTACCTTTTATCCAGTTTCCCCCAATGGTTACATATTCCAATACTATGTTATAGTATTGGAACCAGGAAACTGACATTGGTACAATATCTTTGTACAGTTCTGTACCATTTTATTATATGCATAGACTGGTGTAAATACCAGCTACCAGCATGATCAAGATACAAAACTGTTCTATCATCACAAAGATCTCCATGGGGCTACCTCTTTATTGTCACACCCACCTCACTCACCTGCCACCACCATCCCTGCCATACCTAACCCCTGGAAACCATTAATTTGTTCTCCATTCTATAATTTTGTCATTTAGAGATTGTTATAAATAGAAGCATGCACAATTTGACCTTTTGAGAGTGGCTTTTTTTTTTTTTTAACTCAGCAAAATGCCCTTGAGATCCATCCAAGTTTTTGCATGTATCTATTCCTTTTCGCTGTTGAGTAGTATTTCATGGTATGGATGTACCACATTCTGTTTAAGCATTCACTTATTGTAGGACATTTTACTTGTTTCCAGTTTTGGTTATTACAAATAAAGCTGCTATGAACAATTGTGTATAGGTTTTATGTTGTCAGTTTTCATTTTTCTGAGATAAACACCCAGGAGTGTGATTGCTGGGTTGTATGTTAGGCATATGTTTACCCTTTTTTTTTTTTTTTTTTTTAAGAAACTGACAAACTGCTTTCCAGAGTGGCTGTAGCATTTTAAATTCCCATCAGCAATGTATAAAAGACATAGATTCTCTGTTTTCTTGTGAGAATTTTGTAGCATTCATTTGCAGTATAAAAATTTTTTGCTTGTTTTTTTCTAATAGGTATGTAGTGAGATCTCATCATGATCTTAATTTGCATTTTCCTGATGGCTAGAGATGGTGGAAATCTTTTCATGTTCTCATTTGTCATCTGTATATCTTCTTTGGTGAAAGGTTTCTTCATGCTTTTTGTCTATTTTATAATTGAACTGTTTATTTGCTTTTAAAAAAAAATGCTGAGTTTTGAGAGTTCTCCATATAGTCTACACACGATTACATTTCAAACTGCAATTTTTAAATGCTTTCTCTCGATCCGTAGTTTGATTTTTATTCAATTTATCAATGTTTTTCCTTTTTTGAATCATGCTTTGATGTCATATCTAAGAATTCTTTACCAAGTTCTGGGTCTCAAAGACCCTCTCCTATATTTTCTTCTAGAAGTTTTATGGTTTTACATTAACATTAAAATCTATGATATGGCTGGGTGCAGTAGCTCATGCCTATAATCCTGGCACTTTGAGAGGCTGAAGCAGGTGGATCACAAGGTCAGGAGATCGAGACCATCCTGGCCAACATGGTGAAACCTCGTCTCTACTAAAAATACAAAAATTAGCTTGGCATAGTGGTGCATGCCTGTTATCCCAACTACTTGGGAGGCTGAGGCAGGAGAATCGCTCAAAACCGGGAGGCAGGGCTCACAGTGAGCCAAGATCGTGCCACTGCACTCCAGCCTGGTGACAAAGCAAGACTCTGTCTCAAAAAAAAAAAAAAAAATCTATGACCCATGCAAGTTGATTTTTGTATAAGGAGTGAAGCTTAGGTTGGTTCATTGTTTTTGCCTGTGGCTGTCCCATTGCTCCAGAACCATTTGTTGAGAAGCTATCTTTCCTTATTGAATTGCTTTTGCACTTCTGTCAAAAATTAATTGGTTGGTGCTGTGTAGCCCTATTTCTGTGTTGTCTATTTTGTTCCATTTATCTATGTTCCTATCCCTCTTTCAGTATCACACAGTCTTGATTGAGATTATTTTTTAAGATGGAAAAAATGACAAGCAAGTCTATGGATCTGCCTAACTTACCATCCAGTAAGAAGGAAAGTGATTCAACAGGATTTAGATAAAGTGATAGTGAAAAGTAGATTTTCTTCTTGCTAAAATCTCACCAAGTCCAGTTTTCTCAATATGCAATTGCAATTAACAACTTCTTGGAGGGTTTTTTTTGTTTGTTTGTTTGTGTGTGGGTGGATTTAGTGTGTCATACATGAGAAGCATCTAACATTGTACCTGGTGTGTTGTATGCCATCAATTTTATTGCTTGTCATTAATATTTACCATAATTATCATCTTTATCATCCATGCTCCTCTCTGATCCTCTCGTAGTGAGTAGTTACACAGAGAGGCCAGCATTTCTACCCCTCAAACCACATCTCTTACCTATACTTAGAAGTTAAAAATTGCTTGAAGGGAAAATGAACTTTTTTGCTTAGCAGCCATTGTGCCTGCTCTTCCCACCTTGAAGAAAAGGGAAATTTATCTAAAGACAGGCAACAGACTCCAGGATAGCAGAAGTGAGCAAGCATTCCTTCATGACCTTTGCAGCTACCCACCTGCCTTGTGCCTTTTCAGGTAAGACCAGCAAGCGGAGCACCTGGGCCTGGGCCTGGCCACTGGGGGTGGCGCATGGCATGTTCAGGGGCCCATGTCAACCTGGGCCTAAGGGGAAAGAAGGTGAGTCACTCACATGGTTCCAACTCTCCTCGGAACCCTCCAGCCCAGTCGTCCGGGATCTAAATTGGGAATCCCTGAAGCTTAGCCAAAGCCACAATAGTCTGGCTTAGATCTTCCAGCTGAGGACAGGCCTGGGAGACCACACAAATCAATGGGTTAATAAGGATTTTGAGGGCCGGGGCAGTGAGGGTTGCAGCAGCTGGGATGAGGAAAGGGAGAATCATTATTTTTAATTTCAGTAAGTCCCTGTGTTAATAAAGGGGCTGAATGAAATGTGAGGACGGGGGTGGTTGGGGGTTGGGGAGGGGTGAGGGAAGAACCCGTCATTTTCTAAATGTTTGCCTGCCTGACCTTTGAAATCGGAGTGGAGAATTCTTCAAGTCTGGTAATAGCAAACACTCTTCATCATGCCCTTCAGTGGCTGCTAACTGCAGACAGCTTTTTTTCCCCTTAACAATAGAAGAGATGGAAAAGAAAAAGGCAAGCTTTTGGCCTCAGGGTTTTTTTTTTTTTTTTTTTTTTTTACCACAGCCCTTTCCGCTCCAACCTACATCTAAGAGGAAGGGAAACTATCTTTTGTTATCACTCAATCTCCCTTAAATTTAAGAACAGCTGGGGATATTTTTCATGATTCATTAAATTCACATCATTCCAAAGAAATCTTCCTGCCGATTTATCTTTGCCTCAGCAGTTGGGGATCCAGGAGTGTGCAGTTTCCTGAAGGCCGTCAACCTGCGTCCACTGTTTTGGGCTGAGTCTGTGATCTTTCATGCTGGAATATCTTTTTTTTGAGGGTGAAAGAGAGCGGGAAAGGAATCAGGGTATTGAAATGAATCTTTCCAGTCAATTTTTATCTTTCTGGAGATAAAGAGAAAGTCGTATGGCTGTCACAGCTAAAGACTAAACCCCAGCTAATGTCCTCAGCAGGGAAGAATAATTAGTAAATTCTCTAATTAGAGTCCTGTTTACATTTCTCTGTTCATAGAGGCTAATCCTTGTGTTTAAAGAAGATATTCTGCCTTGATTAAAACCATTGGTTTTAATCAGAGTCATGGTAGAATCCATATGGTAAATGTAAATGTGCTCGAGTTCCATATGTATTCATTCAGGCATTCATTCATCCATTGAGGACCGACTGTATACTGAGGACTGCACTCGATTCTAAATACAAATATGAGATACTTTCTATCCCTGGGGGCTAAGACAAGCATAATAAACAGGCTTCATCCTCCATACCTATAGTCATCTATTGGAGGTAGTTTTCTAGAGCATTCTGAAGTCATTTCCTGGTCCTAGAGAAAGGAGAGCTTGACTGGATTATTGATATCCATCATGGAGGTAGGAGAGTGGGGCACACTGAAGAGAGAAAGGTCCTGCCCGGCTTATTTGTTGAGTGCCCAGGGAGTGTGGAATACCATGCCAAGGCCTTTTGTGTCCCCCTAACTCAGGCACAAAGGCAAGGCTGAACACATTAGAAAGTTGTTGGTGAAACCCTTGTCTTTCTCCCTCTAGGAACTCGTGGTTCTGTACAAGAGCCATACAGGGCCCCAGGGTTAGTCACCATGTTCATCTGTGGATACCTACCATTTAAAAGTCTTTATATCATAAGTCATTGTGCTACATGGGCAGCAAAACACAAAGATTATAAGCTCAGGTTCTGAGCCAACTGTCTGGGTTACATCCTGGCTCTGCCATTTGTAGCTGAGTAAATTTAGGCAAATTACTTCACCTGTCTGTGCCACAGTTTTCTCACCTGTAAAGTGGGGAGAAGAATACCTACTTACTGGATTGTTAAGAGGATTAAAAGAGTTCTGATGGGTGTGGCATTAAAACAGTGCCTGGCTCCTTGTAAGTGCCACCGTGTGTGATCATTAGTGCTGTATGGTTGTGGCTGTTACTGTTACTGACCTAGCCTGGTCAGACTCATTAGTTGAACAATTGAACTTTCCTTCCCTTTGCCCCTTTTTGGTTTCCCCTCTCCAATAGCATTGTGTCCAAATAGAACAAGTAAATAAACAAACAAAATATTTGCATTCTTTATGTTTGCAGTTAATGAGAGCCCCACATCCTGAGAGATTCACTCAGGGCCCTTCTATAAAAATCAACTGTAACCACATCTGCCTCTTTTGAGATGAAGTACAGTAAGTTCATCTTCTAACAAGCTTTCTAGAACTCAATAATGGTGAGATATTAAGAAATAAGCCATAAGCACAGTCATCATCCCTGAATAAACATAAAGTAAAAAGCTTAGGGAATTCTGAAAAATTATTTCATTGCCATTAATGATGGAAGCGCATTCTGTGCCTTACATGGTGTGTGCCCTGATGGCCAGTGAATGTTCTGTCTTTCCTTCCCTGTAGTGGACACTGTAGGAATGTTTCAAAAAATTACCAGCCTTGGTTTCTACCCCCAGGGAGCCTGACCAGGGAGGCCCCTAACACACCCATGGGAAGGGATAAACAATTTGCAAAGCCAGGGATTACCACAGGGTCTCTGATTGCTGAAGAGACACAGAGTAAAGAGGGGTCTGGGTCAAGAAACTTCCTGGGACAGATGGTGGGATTTGAGAGAAGTGTTAGATGGACAAGTCATTTGAACTGAGGTCTCAGTGGGAAGGAAGGAAAGGAAATCAACAGGTAACCTAAAAAAGACCAAGCACTCTCAAATACTTGGACTCATTTAGCCCCCAAGAAACCTTCTGCATTGAGATTAAGCTGCCATTTTTATACAAAATGAAATTGATACTGACAGCCTTAGTGTCAAAGATTCCTGAGACTTAAACCCAGTTATGGCAGACCCCAAAGTACTTGCCACTTGATCATGCTATTTCCTGGGAAGCATAAAAGGTGAGAATAGCAGATAAATACGGCCTCAGAAACTGAAAGACATTGGCCCCTGAGAAAAAGCTCTAGGGAAGAAGATTGGGCAGGTGGATGAAGAATCCCTCAGGAAGGAGTGGAAGGGATGGCCCAGGTAGAAAGAACCTTGTGAAGGAGGCAGAAAGCAGAGAGGGGTGAGATTGTATATTAATAGACAGGTTTTCATTGAGTTTTGTTTTATTTGTGTGTTTATTTTTACTGAATCTAATGAGGCACTGAAAGGACTTGATTTCACAATGAAAACTGCCATTTGGAATCATTTTATTTCTTTTCTTATGTATACTGACCTACAATATACAGGTGATTCTCCATAAAGAGGCCGAACTGCCAGGGACAAATGGGGAACTTCATTTCTAGCCTTGAGCTTCCATGATCTGCCCCATCTAACTTCATCCAAAGTTTTCCATCAGAAATTAAGGTGGTCAGTTTGGGCTTCTTTTCTGAGACAGAATCTGTCTCTGTTGCCCAGGCTGGAGTGAGGTGGTGCAATTTCAGCACACTGCAACCTCCACCTCCAGGACTGAAGCAATTCTCCTGCCTCAGCCACCCAAGTAGCTGGTATTAAGATGCCTGCCATCTAATTTTTGTATTTTTAGTAGAGACAGGGTTTCACCATGTTGGCCAAGCTGGTCTTGAACTCCTGATCTCAAGTGATCTGCCCACCTCAGCCTTTCAAAGTGCTGGGATTAAAGGCGTGAGCCACAGTACCCAGACTAGTTTGGGCTTCTTTATCTCTTTCAGCCACCAGAGGAGGAGGTGAGGCTAAATTATACTCCATAAACTGACAAAACAAGCCCCAGAGTCATTGAACACAACTAGGTGTTGTAGCCAAAATTGGCCTTCTAAAATGTGTAGTTCTTCATGTCACCTGCCTGCTGAAAATATTTTAATAGTTTCCAATTTCTCAAAAGTTAAGTTCAAATCTCTTAACTGTGTGATACAGTGATTTAGCACTCAGGCCTTGTGCAGAGACACATCTGCATTTGAATACTAATTCTACAGTCTCTTAGCTGTGTTACCTTGGGCAAATTACTCAATCTAAGACTCAGTTTCCTTTTTCTGTAAAATGGGGTTAACAATTGGACCTCCCTTGGATGTTGCTGTGAGGATGAAATGATGCAATGCATCCAGAGCCCTTGTTCTGTGGTCTAGTGCAATGGTAACTATGCTTGTTTTTTTTAACTTATGAGTCCCATTGATGGCCTTACCCCTAGTGCCACTCCAAAATAGCTTCTTAACACTCCCCCCAGCCCCCAGTATTGCCAGTCACCATGAATTTCATTCTTCTTCTTGGGCATAGTTTTCTCTCTTGTACCCCTGTGCCTTTGCACATGCTGTTCCCACTGTCTAGGACATTCTAATTCTTCCTCTTGGCATGGCTAATTACTAGTTATCCTTCAGACTTAGATTGAACATCCTGCCTTCCCTGACCACGGCACGTCGAGTTAGGCACCTTTGTGTGTGTCCCGACAGCACCTCATGCATTCCATGTCATGGCATGTAGTAGTAGACTGCTCAGGGGTTCCCTCTATGGAGGCCTGCTATGATATTCCCAGGGCTTAATCCAGTGCCTGGCACATCATCAGCACTTAAATATGCTTCACTATTTACCAGTGAGTGCTAGGTCACAATATCATTACAGAACACACATGGCACCCAATCACCCTCCTAAGAACCCAAGGAAACAGTAGGTGTTTGCCCAAGCCGTTCATCCCTGGGTACTTACAGCCACAGGACATTGGCCCCTCCATTGGGTTTCACAGTTCTTGAACGCCTCTTTCTGAGTCCACCCAGTCCCTGGCAGAGACCACACTAAAGAGCAATGAACAATTTATCTTTGGAGACCACACCAAAACCCAGCAGGACTCTTGTTTAAAAATTATTATAAGAAGTTCAAGATCATGGCAGCAGAGCATTAAACAAAGCACAGGGCCCTTCGAAGCATGGCAAGGTCACATGCCTGTGATGCTGGCCCCAGCCATGCCTTTCCCCACAACCCTGTGCCCAGAAGGACCTGCCATGCCTTTTCTCACGAGGGCACCAGGCACTTAATGAGTCTCCTCAGGAATTAAGTGATTTTTAAAGATAACCAACTGGGGTGACAAGCTTAACACTAAGAAATGAATCACTAATGGTGGAATTCCTGGCCTCTGTGGCAGAGATAATTTTGGATAGAGCTTAAAGGGCTGGCAAGAACCTTAAATTCCACTATTTTGTTAATACCTCATCACGTTAGTTTTTTATGTTAGTATGCCTAAATGTAAGTGTAATATACACGTAAATACACATATATTTCCTGAATTGAGAAGATTTTTTTAACTTCATTGTATCCGTCAGTAAAACAGACACTACAATGTTAATTTGGGCAATTCAAATAGATGCTCTGAGATTTCATATTAGTAAAGAGATTAGAAATCTTTCATCAAAAGTACCTTTATGATCAAATTAGGGTAATTACTTATCCATAACTTTAAATAATTATTATTTCTTGATGGTAATGCCATTCAAAATCTTTTCTTCTGGCTATCTTGGAATATTCACTACATTATTATTTGCTATAATCATCCTACTGTGTAACAGAACATCCGAACTTCTTGTCTAACTGTAACTTTGTACCTGTCAATTATAAATATTTAAAAAATTAATTTTAAAAAGACCTTTATGTAAGCAAGTTGAACAAGGGACTCTAGAAATGCAAATGTCAGATCTCGGTAACAGATACTTCATAATACTAGACTGCCATGTGGTTTCAGAATTTACTCTAGTTCAGTGGTACTCAACCCTATTTGGTCATTAGAATCACTTTTGGAAGCTTCTAAACACTCTTGAGGCCTGGGCCTCAGATCAACAGAATCAAAATTTCCACAAGTATGGCTGGGGCATCAGTAGCTTGTGAAACTCTCCTGGTGGTTTAAATGTGCAGTAGGATTAAGAACCGCTGCTCTAGGCCAGGCGAGGTGGCTCACGCCTATAATCCCAGCACTTTGGGAGGCCGAGGCGGATGGATCACCTGAGGTCAGGAGTTCCAGACCACCCTGGCCAACATGGTAAAACCTCGTCTCTACTAAAAATATAAAAATCAGCCAGGCATGGTGGTAAACACCTGTAGTCCCAGCTACTTGGGAGGCTGCAGCAGGACAATCACTTGAACCTGGGAGGCAGAGGCCGCAGTGAGCCGAGATTGCGCCACTGCACTCTAGCCTGGGTGACAGAGGGAGACTGTCTCAAAAAAAAAAAAAAAGAACCTCTGCTCTGGTTGGACAGATAATTCCATCACAGGTATAGGTGTTCCTGCAATGCACCAAGAAGTGTTGAGTTGAACTTCCATCGGATGGTGATGAAAATCACGTGCTGTTTAATAACCTATTAATTTAAATCCACACACAAGGAGGATAGCCTGTTCCCATAAACCATCATTATTATATATTTGAAAGCAGTGAAATCCCTTTACAAAAGGGAGAGAAAGAGACAGAGACTCAAGCTTAAGCCTCAAAAATCATCAATAAAATATCAGTTTCATCCCATGGTACAAAAATCCCAATCTCCATCTAAAACTGCCTGACACTAAAATATATCAGAAGCTTGTTCTAATCACAGGAGATGCGTTCTGAATAGGACCGTTCCTCTCGCAATGGCTAAGTCTGCAAGTCACTGTTTTTACTGGAGCTGAAAAATTAATTCCTTTTCAGAAATATTCTCATCTTCTCTTAAAAGAAAAAAAAAAGGCTTTTTTGATGTCGAGTGACAGGATTATAAAGTGACCCTCTGGGTCAGAAGGAGACTTTTCTTTTTCTCATCAAGGAAATCAATTTCTAAGTCCAAGTCTCTTAAAATAATATATTCTTGTGGCACGCACACAGCTTTTTTGATCTGCTATGAAAAGAATAAGAGGTAAAGAGGATCAGGGGTGGCGATGGAATATTATAATCTGCCACACTCACACATCAGCCTTTCACTAAGTAATTCCAGATAAATTGAGGATTTACATATTTAAGATTAAATGAGAGAAAGAGTAGCTGATGCATAAATATAGGAATACAAAGACATAACTGAAGCAAGTTAACTCTTAAAACTTGAAGTTACTTGGTGCTTATTTTATCGCTCCACTTCAAAGTTTAATGTTTATTAGTGACTAACCAAGATAATCTCTTTCAGATCAATTGAACTCACAACCCGCCCTTAGGGAATTTTTTTCCCTGTCCTCAGAAAATCCCAATTACACCGACAAGCAACAGTTAAATGCATACAAAGACGCATAAATGCAGCAGATGGAAAACAGGAGGAAGCAGCTGGAAGCGTGTTTCCCTCAGAACTGTTTTTAACAGCCTGTGCACAAATAATGCCTCTCTAATACAGAGATAAAAATAAAACATAAATATTGAGAAGGTGACTGGTCACAGCAACAAGATGGCATGAGATGCTGTTGTCTTCCCTGCTTCTATTACCCTTAGATCACTCCAGATACTCTCCCATTTGGGGCCTTCCAAGAAATCCAGAAAATAAGATTGAAATTTAGGATCCTGACTTTACTAAGAGCTCAGTTACAACCTGAACTTTCCCCTGGCGCCGTTCCCAAGAATCAGGTGCCTGCGTGGCTTTTGTTAGGCCCCTGTAAGAGCCCCTAAAGAGTGCCAGCCACTATTTCTCTCTAACTTCCCAACAGCTTAAACTACAACTTAGCACAGCAGGGCCTTTCCTTGGTCAAGACTGATTCCATGGCACCGAGAATTCTTTACCCTGGAAGGAAATGCATCTTGTATACATGAAGAGACTTCTGACCTGCAGTTAGGTAGGGAAATTAGTTTGGGCCCTTTTTCCAGTGATGATAATAATGAATTCATCTGATGCTCCCTGAGGCTGTACCTTGCTCATTCGTTTCTCTTTCAAGCATTTCCTGACACTTGCTAAGCCTGAACCTCTGTGGCAGGTGCCAAGAAAGAGAAGCAAGTGAACATGGTGGAAGGCAACGGAAGGGGCCCATGGGGGCAAGTGATGGGGACTGCTAAGGTATTATCAATGTTTTATTTCTTGATCTGGGTGCTGGTTACTTGCTGTTCTCCTTATAATAATGAATTAAGTAGTATATTTGGGTTGTGTGCACTTTTATAAATGTATGCTACTTTTCACAGCAAAAAAAAAAAAAAAAAAGTGAAAGAAAGAAGAAAAGAAAAAGCAAATATGAAAAGCCCAGTCAAGGAGTTTTCAACTTAGTAGAGAAGATAATATATAACTGTTATCTTGCATATAATGCAAGGGGATGTGTGATCAATGTCATAAGATAAATATAAGTTTCTATAGGAATTAAAAGATCCATCAGGATAGATTGAGGTTATTAGATAAGGCTTCATATAGAAAGCAGTAGTTGAAATAGGAAAGAAAGATGGACAAGAATTCAGCAACAAAGCTGGAGCTCAAGGGAGGTGGGCATTGATCAGTGTTAGAAATGCTTGTTTCCTGGTGTCATAAAGAAATAGCGCTTGAATATAAATTTAACTTCCTTAGCAAGGCCATTTTTTACTTTCTGCATAAAGGGTACACTCGCCAGTACACCAAACAAAGGAGACAGGGTCATTTATAACCTGATGTGTCCACCCTACTGCTGTGTCTGGTTTCCATTGGCTGGAACGGGACCTAACATTCTGTGTTTGTCCCAATTGGCTAGCAACTTGGAACTTTTTAAAAGAGTCAAAGGCAGAGGAGAACACAGGAAGGAGGAAGTAATTTGTGGAATGCTGAGAAAGGTAAAAACACCTTCAAATAAGGAAGGGGAACAGGCTATGACCTAATCCTTGCTTGGACCAGTATAAGCATGCCAGGGCATATACTTAGGCTAAACTGTAGGAGCTAAGAACATAAAGTATGTTGATTTCTTTATCACAGCTAGCAGATATTTAAGAATGTTAGCACAGGTCTTTGAATAAATTTTGCTTCTAAAAGAAGTTACTATTGATTCCTAATTAGATGGGGAGGGAAGTCTTTGAAGAGGAACCTCTACTTTACTTTTTACAATCAGGAAGGAAGAGCAGGAGCAAAGAGGGAGAAATGTTAGACTGCCCCCCGCACACCCCCCACCGCCCCGCCAAGGCAATGGAGAGCAGGTCATTTAACTAAAGCATGGAGATGATGGAGATGGATGGATAGGGAGTGGAAAGGAATTGAGAATCAAAATCAAGGAGTCAAGAGAGTTTTGAAATCTCAACTAACAGATCTGTATTTTATTTGGTGGACAAAGGCAAACTATAGAAGATTGTGAGCAAGAAGGTGTTATATATCTGGACTGTATTTAGGAAAATTAATTCGGCAGTGAATTGAAGGGACAGGAGTGTGGAAACAAGAAGGCCATTAGGTTATAGCAGCTTATCATTAGCCTTCAGAACTCCAAGGTGGGGTGGGAGAGGTGGCTCTCTGAGGGCTTAGGAACTCAGGGGTCTACACCTACATTGCCCTGGGTCCCTTCTTCACTGTAACATCCCCCCCTGCCTTTCTGCAAATAAATTCCTTACTAAGGATGTTGTTTACCTCCACTAGTGTATCTTCCCTATATTCATTCTTTGAATATTATAAAAGCTTTTAATATGGGAAACATATATTCTTTCTTTAAAAAAATCTAAGTATACAGCAGGAAATCACAAATATAAGCAGTTATTCTGAATAGCACAATACAAAAATCACATTTTTTTCTTTCTGCTTCAAGTTTAACATTCCCCTTCCCCTTTGCCTCTATCCATGCAGTTTCTGTGGATGGGAAGTTGCTCGTGAGTGTGCATAAGGACATATGCACACATATGCACAGCCTGCCTGTGTCTTCTTCTGAGTTCTTGGTGCTTCTTCATAAAAGTTTCATTTAGTCCTACCAGAGTTTTCATTAACCCAAAACTGCTGGCTACCTTACTTTTCACAGCTGTGACCAGGGTAGCTGTCAGCATAAGTAACAGCCACCGAGCCACCAACTTTGCTGCCATGGCTTTCTTAGGCCCCATCAGGATATGTCAGAAACGTGAACAATACTTACACATCTATTTGGTGTGTTTACTCTTCTTAATTATGGATGAACTTTTATATTCAAAAGTGAATCAAGGCCAGGCGCGGTGGCTCACACCTGTAATCCCAGCACTTTGGGAGGCCAAGGTGGGTGGATCACCTGAAGTCAGGAGTTTGAGACCAGCCTGATCAACACAGTGAAACCCCGTCTCTACTAAAAATACAAATTAGCCAGGCGTGGTAGCACATGCCTGTAATCCTAGCTACTCAGGAGGCTGAGGCAGGAGAATCCTTGAACCCAGGAGATGAAGGTTGCGGTGAGCTGAGATCACACCATTGCACTCCAGCCTGGGCAACAAGAGTGAAACTCCATCTCAAAAGAAAAAAAAAAAAATAGTGATATCAGAGGAGCTGAAGGGATGGCTCCACTATTTGTTTACCCACATCAAATGCTTTCAGAGGAGCCAGGATTGGTGCATTTTATAAATTACACACATTTCTTTATTGCTTTTCTTGCGGTAGAATTGATGTTGTCTATCTCTTTCTGAGGTCTGTCATTTAAATGGCTGATGCATGGCATTTTGTTACTTACTGGGTTTCTGGTGCCTTGCATTTCTAAAATAAGGACAGTTTGAGAAAGTTCCAGGTTCAAATGAACTAGATGCCAGTAGGAAATAAACCTTCTCCCTCCTTTTACACAGGTTTGCTCACACCCACAGCTGGGTCAGGTTTATGGCCGAAAGGAAGCTTATCATTATTGGCTGGCTATGAAGCCAACTGCCAATTTGCACATATGGCTGTTCCTGGACCCTGCCGTGTTTCCCCTGTGACTCATTTATTTCAGGTGCTATAGCAACAGGTCTGGGATACAGACATGATGAACTCAAGTTCCTCTCCAGCCCGAGTTCAAAGCACCTTTTTGCCCTTCAATAGATCAGAAGAGATTTTCTCTTTAAATACCTGCCAGCTGACCCCGAGCTGGCCAAACAGGGGAGAATTTTCCACCAGGACTTAGTAGAATCTTGGGAGCTTCTTTCAGAAGAACTTAGTGTGTTGGGATGGACAAAGCTTCCCTGTGAGTCAGAAGCTAGGGTGGCAGCTCTAGATCTATCAGAACAAGTTAAGACACTAACTCTCTGAAGTTGGACCAGCTCGTTTGTTCGTGGTAATGGGCCAGGTTGCAATGAGGTTCCCGTAGAGAAGTGAGAAAAATGGGAAGAATGTCTTGAATTTTTTATTAAGCTAAGTTATTTTGTTGAACGTGCTATCCTTCAAACTTTCTACTTTTCTAATGTTAATAAAAAAAAAAACAAAAATCACCATTCAAAGCCTAGTTCAACTATTCGCTCCTTTCAGAAGCCTGTTCTGATACCCTCAATCTATCCCAATAGTTCTTTTAATCCTCATAGTACTTGATATTTTTCTTACCTAATGATGTTTATACGCCCTTTCTTTTGTGAAAAAAAAAATACTGGTTTTTTTAGCCCACATATGGGTTTAGAACAAGGTGGGCAATCTGACCTGGAGTATGCAACTTTTTTTTTTTTTTTTTAGTCCGTCCACCTATTCTTAACTCCATCTGTGAAATTCAGAGGTCCACGATGAATTCTAAGGAACATTCCAGGAACACACTTTTTAAACTTTCTGTGAGTATGGATGCCTGTTATCTCGGGTTTTCCCCACAGAATCCCAGCAGAGTACCAATTACAGAGGAAGCCTATGCACTTTCATTTGTTCATCCCACCAATATAAATTCCTGTTATGTGCTGAGTGCTAATTCCCACCCTCAGCGGGCTCACAGTGTAGAGAGGGTGACATTTAGGCAACATATAGTAAAAATATATACGTGTTCAAGTATGTATATATCTCCCTCACATGAACATTAGATGGCCATGCGAGGTCCTTCTCTGGTTGTATTTGTTTATTTAGGGATAGATTCACCTTTTGTTTTTTTTTTTGAAATGGAGTTTCGCTCTTGTTGCCCAGGCTGGAGTGCAATGGCGCCATCTCGGCTCACTGCAACCTCCACCTCCCGAGTTCAAGCAATTATCCTGCCTCAGCCTCCCAGATAGTTAGGATTACAGACACCTGCCACCACACCAAGCTAATTTTTGTATTTTTAGTAGAGACGGGATTTCACCATGTTGGCCAGGCTAGTCTCAAACTCCTGACCTCAGGTGATCCACCCACTTTGGCCTCCCACAGTGCTGGGATTCCAGGTGTGAGCCACCTCACCTGGCCTAGATTTACTTTGATTCTACCCCCATCCCCCTTCCTCTCCATAGGCAACCTCTTAAAAGTCTATTCTCTTATGTGCACTTGTTCTAGCAAAATATATATTGCTGGTTTATGCGAATATGTTTTTATTTTGCAAATGATATTGCTACATATCATATCTTGTTTTTTTTCCTTTTTTCCTGTTTCAGATCCATCCATGCTGCTGGCATACATCTAATTTTGATAGAATTGATTTCATCTTTTTTTTTTTAAGCCTTAAAGCTTGTGTTTTTGAAATTTGTTTAAAACCTTCCCCACGCCTATTCACAGAGATATTTTCCTGAATTTTCTCCTATACCTTTGTAATTTAATCTTTGTTTTGGAATTTAATCCATCTAGTGATCTGATGTGGAGATGTAGTTTTCTTTTCCACTATACTGTGATCCAGTCATCCTGATATTGTCTACACACAATCCAGGCTTCCTCTATTTGTAGTGTCTCCTTTATTACATAAGTGGCCACATGTACACTTGTGTATCTCTGAGATAGGTCCTTTCAGAGTGACTCTCCCAAGGTCACTCAGCCTGTAGGCAGCTTAACTGAGATTACATGCTCTCCAGCCCATTTGATCACATTGCTCTCCTAAGATTAATAAAGCTCATAGGGTGTCAGAGCTGGAGAGAAATGTAGGAGTTATCCAGGCTAACCCTTTCATTTTCTATCAGATAACTAAAGCCAAAGGGGCTGAGTGACTTGCCAGAGTCACGGAGCAAGCGGGCCAGAGCGCAACTGCATTTCAGATCTACTGATTTCAAGGTTCCTGCTCCTTTCACTGCACCTGAGAGTGCTCTAAAATCAACACAGTTGATTATACACAGTAAATCGGAGGGGAGGAGAGGGGGTTTCTAAAGGTATCAAGAAGAAAAATATGAGAAAGATCACAAAAAGTAAGAACACAAGTCAAATAGCACAACAGTGTGTAGTCACAGCGTATGAACAGTCTTCAAAGCACAAAGGAGACCAGGGTGAGCTCTGCATCCCAACCAGATAACCAGCATTCAAGAAAATACCCAAGTTCCCAAGAACAGGTTAAATTATGTTGATTATATTCCGTTCTGAATGCATAAAAATGTGTAATATATTTTATCAAGATTCTTATTCAAACGCTTTAAATAGTTATCAAAATTGAAGGCCAGGTGAGATGGCCTAGAAGCAATAACACCCCAGTAGCAACAAACATATCTAGTGCCAGTTCTCCATTTCTGATACTAGTAAAAGAAACCTGGGATCATTGGAGAAATGGCTGATTCTAGGACTCAGGCAGGAAACATACGTGAAGAACCTGGAGCAACTTCTAGTGCCAGAAAGTAAGGAGGTGTTCAAACGAGAAAACCACACACACACACACACACACACACACACACACAGTGATTTGAGAGCGTATCAAAAGAATCCAGGAGTCAATAAAAAGAGCTCCCAGTGGTCAGAGCTGGAACAAGTTGAGCAAGAAATAATAGTATTGAATTACAACCCAACATATAAGTATCTGAGTTATACTGACATAAATAAATAGTTGAATAAATAAAGAAATGTGGGAGAAAAGATAGCTCTCCCATGCAGAAGAATTTCAAATAATTTGTGTAGATATACCACCCTCAAAGAGACGAAGCAAAGCCTTCCGACTCCTTCAGTATGGGCACAGAGTGATACTCTTCCTTTCAAAGAATATAGTATATAAAAAGGGCAAAACAGAGGAACTTTATAGTGCAGAAACCCAACAAACACCACCTCTGCCAGGTAATCAAGTTTAATTCCAACAGTGATAAGTCATGTTGATAGTGCACCCTTGGCCGGGTGCAGTGGCTCACGCCTGTAATCCCAGCACTTTGGGAAGCCAAGGCGGGAGGATCACTTGAGGTCAGGAGTTCAAGACCAGCCGACCAGCCTGGCCAACATGGCGAAGGCCCGTCTCTGCTAAAAATACAAAAATTAGCCAGATGTGGTGGCACATGCCAGTAATCTCAGCTACCTGGGAGGCTGAGGCAGGAGAATTGCTTGAGCCTGGGAGGCAGAGGTTGCTGTGAGCTGAGATTGCACCACTGCATTCCAGCCTGGGCAACAGACTGAGACTCTATTAAAAAAAAAAAAAAAAAAAAACATAGTATGTACCCTTAATATGATGTGATGAAAATACACTTCACCATTGTGGTCTGCTTACCCCAAACCCATGACCTCGATCTAATCACGAGAAAATCATCAGATAAACCCCAATAGTAAAATAGGCTAAAACACACTGGACAGTAGCCCTCAAAACCATCAAGGTCATTAGAACTAAGGGAAGTCTGAGAAATTGTCACCTTGATGGAGCCCAGGCAGACATGACAGCTAAACACAATGTGGTGTCCTGGATGTGGTCCCAGAACAGAAAAAGACATCAAGTAGAAATGAGGAAAATCTGAATAAACAACGGACTTTAGTTAATAATAACGTGTCTGTATTGGTTTATTAATTGTGGCAAGTATACCATGCTAATATATGTTGTTAGTAATATGGTGTGGGATTTATGGGCACTCTCTATACTAACTTCATAGTAAATCCAAAACTGTTTTAAAACAGAAAGTTGATTTAAAAAATGAAAAAGAGGGCCTACAGAGTCAAGTCCTCATACATCCAGAAAACTTGCATCTCCAGAAATAACAATTTCAGTGTTTTGTGTAATTAAGCTTTTATAATATACAATTTAAATGAAGATCTTTTCAGACGTAGCTATAAATGAGAAAATTTATACCATTGGGTAAAAAACCACCATAATTCTGTGCTTGCTATATGACTAAACTCAACCCTGAGCTTTGAGAGAGCTATGATGGTGCTGTACATCAGGGTTTCCAAGCAACTAGGACAGTACCTGGCAGATGTCGAGAGATCTATTTGAGGGCCAGATAAATAAAGGAATGAAGAAATTCAAGATGATGGAATCAAATCGATTTAATGTGGCAAAGATTATTTTTTGAAGATGCAAAATAATTCAGAGATGTGGAAGACAAGCAGATAAAACCAAACCATTTGAAGATTCAGAGTGAGATCCACTTCATGTCCATTAGCATGGCTATTATTTTTAAAAATAAGAATAACAAGTGGAGGTGAGGATGTGGAGTGATTGGAACCCTTGTACACAACTGAGGGAAATGTAACATGGTGCAGCTGCTATGAAAAATATGTTGGTGCCTCCTCAAAACATTGAAATAGAAGTAGCTTGTGATCTAGCAATTCCACTGCCAGGTATATATACCTTAAATGTTAAAACAGGGACTCAACAGATACTTACACAACCATATTCATTGCAGCCTTATTCACAGCAGCCAAAAGTGGAAGCAATCCAAACAACCACTGACAGATAAATGAATACACAAAATGAGGTTTGTATATACAATGGCATACTATTCAGCCTTAAAAAACGAAGGGAATTCTGACACACACTATAATGTGGATGAACCTTGAAGACACCATGCTAAGTGAAACAAGCCAGTCACAAGAGACTTAATAGTATATAATTCCACTTCTATGAAGTATCTAAAATTGTCAAATTTATAGAGACACAAAGTAGAATGGTGTTTGCCAGGGGCTGGGGAGAGAGGGGAATGAGGAGTTATTTTTCAATGGGCATAGAGTTTCCTTTTTACAAGATAAAAAGTTCTAGTGATGGCAGTGGTGATGGATTCGCAATGTGAATGTACTTTGGCCACCGTGCTTAAGGCCAGTGAATTGTACACTTAAAATGGTTAAAAGAGCAAATTTTATGTTATAAGTATTTTACCACAATTTAGAAATAAAAAATAAATATAAGGTTAAAAAAATCAGAATGAGCTTGAAGTAAAGATGCTCAGATATCATTAACTTGAAAGTTTTTGGCAGAGGGTCAAAAAAGAAGTCTAGAAATCTGTGAGCCATTTCATAGAGCATTTACAAAACTGCCCAAGAACAGATGGTGAATATTTTCATAGATGCTTCTTTAGCCATGTTCTAGACATTTCTACTTTCACTGACATTAAAAATATTTAATTATAACAATAACCTCTAAGTGCTTAGTGCTTTTTTCATTTACAAAGCACCCTCACATCCATTCTCTTTTGCTGCTCAGAATAACCCTCTGGGAGTAGACAGAATCTGAAGCATCGCCCCACTCCATAGATCTGCCCGCTTGTCCAAACTCTGCTGTGCTCCTCCAGTGTGCAAAGCACTGTGCAGCCTGAGCAGCCATGGGCATAGATGGAGCTCCACTGCCTGGGTTCAAATCCTGACTACCCCACTTCCCAGCTGCATGACCGTGGACATGTTGACTTAACCCTCTGGGTCTCCGCTTTCTCATCTATAAAACGGGTTGTTTGAGGTTGACATGAGTTAATAAGTGTAACACACTTACAATGCCTCATAGGTAATGGGTCCTCCTAGCGTTAGCTGATTTCATTGCTGTGGATTCAGACAGGCATAAAATATAGATGACAAGACAAGCAGGAATGAGGCTGTAAACAGGGGAGCACACACAACAGGGTGAGGAATCCTGCCTGGAAATATTAGGGAGCTTTTCGTAGAGAAGGGGACATGTGAGCTTTGAACATGGAGAATGAGAATGAGGAAAGTGAGGCTGAAATAAGATGAAGGAGCTTCAGGCCTGTTCCCATTAAAAACAACCAACCAAAACTCATATAATCCCCCATGGTTTTCAAAGCATTACCAAGTCCGCCATTCCACTGTGCTGCAGAGAAACACAGGCCTTCCAGGCAGGGGTGAGGAAAGAATGAGGCCACATCCAT
Source organism: Hylobates moloch (assembly GCF_009828535.3). Classification (NCBI taxonomy): domain Eukaryota; kingdom Metazoa; phylum Chordata; class Mammalia; order Primates; family Hylobatidae; genus Hylobates; species Hylobates moloch. The sequence continues at coordinate 47,863,151 of NW_026652293.1, forward strand.
CCTTATTTTAGGGATGAGGGCCTGCTGGCTCCTTGTTTAAACAGTTGCTCTAAGGTCTCAAATGTGCAGTGGCTTAAACAGAGTGGGGCCAGCACAGACCTAGTTCTTTCAGCTTCTAGTATAGGATCTTTCCATTGCGCCAAAGTGAAACACAAGACTTTTAACCATCGGACTCATTCATTTGTTCAGCTAGTCTTTATGGAACACCTGCCAGGTACACTATCCTAAACACATTGAGGAACAAAATGCATTGTGGTATTTACATTCTAGCAAGGGGAGGCAGAAAAGAAGTAGTAGATAAGTTAAATAAGTAAAGTCCCTAGCTTGCTAAAAGATGAAAAATATAGGCGGGGTGCAGTGGTTCATGCCTGTAATCCCAGCACTTTGGGAGGCGGAGGCAGGTGGATCACAAGTTTGAGACCAGTCTGGCCAACATGATGAAACCCCATCTCTACCAAAAATAAAAAAAATTAGTCGGGTGTGGTGGTGTGCACCTGTAATACCAGCTACTTGGGAGGCTGAGGCAGGAGAATTGCGTGAATCCAGGAGGCGGAGGTTGCAGTCAGCCAAGACTGTGCCATTGCACTCCAGCCCAGGTGACAGTGCGAGACTTTGTCTCAAAAAAAAAAAAGATGAAAAATACAATGTAGTGTGGGGCAGGGTGGGGCATCTTGAAGCATGAATTAGGATTCCGGGGTGAGAAGGTGAGATGATGCACAATCTACAATCCTGATGGCTTCACTGAGTTCTGAAATGCCGTCTCTAAGCTAGCGCTCACATGGGATGCATTCCCCCTCTACCCCCCAAGGCAGTGGACTCAATGGGCAACCACTCTTCCCATCCAGGGTTTGTTAAATGCTAAGTGCCCCACAGCTGATCCCAATGCTTTGTCTTCCTCTTTGACAGAGAACCGGAGTTTTATCCTCCAAGCTCTCACTAGTCTCCTCTCTCCCCTGAACCCATGGCTCCCCTGCAGATCTTGCTCTGTCCTGAAAATCTTTAGAAAGAACAAAATAATGGTCTTTCTTTCTCAGCAATAAGGAAGTCTTCACATGCTCAAACTATGAAACAAGAAAGTTTTATGTTTAGCCCATTGGAGTCCCTGTACCGTGGGCTGTCCAGCTTTGGTTTTAACCCAGTTAGGACAAAGAGAAGGTCACTTTCTTCCCTAAGCAGGTGATCAGTTTGGTGCTGCATTGCATTCCAAAGCAAACAGGGCTCTTTTCTTTGTCTTTACCCAAATGCAAAGCCTTCTTTTATACCAGGACTTTTGTTGACACATCCAGAAATAAACTCGCAGGAGAATGCTCAGTGGAGGTGCCTGCACCAAGAGGCCCTGAAAGGGGGCGTGTGTAGAGGACTCCCCTCCTCAGCTGTATGGCCTTATTCACTTCCTACCACCCTAGTTGGACCCTTCTCTCCCTCACCTCTACATAGGGCGTCTGGCAACAGGAAGTGGTGATGTTAGAAAGTCACTACCTATCCACAGGCGGGCATAGCCATCCAGAAAGAGATGAGCCCAGCAGAGACCCCAGCCCGGGGTCATCTTAGTGGCTCTGGGTGCAAACAGAGCCACAAAATGGGAGCAAACATGATAAACAAAGTCAAAGGCAAATACCTAAATCACTACCCCCACCTCAACCTCCCAGACTTTCAACTTCAATAAAACCTACCTCCTGACGGATCACAAAGGAAGTCTAGCACTTGGGGGTGGAATCAGCTTTTCTTCAGCATTTCTGCTGTCCTTTCTGTCAGTCTTTGATTTGAGCTGAATTAGCAATGCCATCCTGGCTAAAGTTGGTATTGCAAAAGACTTTGGTAGAGTGCAAGATACCACGTATGCCCAAGTCAAACAACCTAAGCAGCAGCTACATTTTAAACCCTGACTCTGCAGTCCAGTTTCTTAGAACTGTTCTATGGGAGTGAAAACTAAAGAGGACTTCCATCTTCCCCTGACCCCGCTGGCCTTCGCAGCTGGAATGTGCTGGGAATCACTTCTGGCACTGAAAAGGTTAATTGTCTCCTGCTGCGAAGTAGAAGCTGAGAAAAGGGTCCTGGGCAGGGGAGGAATTATGGTAAATGAGGTTTTCTTTATAGTACTGCTCATTCTCAACATGCTGAAAGGGCATTAGTTCACAGTCACTTTCTCTGGAATTACCAAATCTGCTCAGGAAGCCTTCATTAGGATATTAAACAAGACTTAATAAGTGAAAGTGATTTGCATCGCTGATAATCGTGGGCATTAATCAAGACGGCTTCTGTCTCTTTCCCTGCAATATGTTTCATGTTCCACTGTAAAGCCCCTTAATTCTGGAGGGCTTCTTAAAAGGGAAATATTACATTTAGAAAGCCATTTTTAAAATGATTTACTTAGCAAAGATCACTATAAATAATATCTACTCCCTCCTCAGCTTTAACTATCAGAATAATTAATACTGTGAGGTTTGAGTCAGGGATAGAACCAGATGTGTTCCCATTTATCAGACATGGGCTGCACTTATTCTAATAAATGTTTCAGCCTTTGAAAAGAACTTTAAGTCTGGCCTCAAATTAAAGGACCACATTTTGCACTTCTACTTGAAGTCACACATTGCAGCCATGTTCTACGTCATTCCGGGGGCCAACACCTTCAGTATTAACTTCTGTGCCACCCAAAAGCCTTGGATGGCAAGCAGTAAAATAAGGCAACCTGCTCATAGTGGTCAATAAAATTAGAAACAAATAAAAGGAAAGCTATTTAAGAGAACTGCTGCTTTCTTTATAAGGCAGCTGTCTCTTGTTAAATCGGTGGCTTCAGAGTAAAGGGACTTCCATCCAAGGGAAGCTTGTTTTATGACATTTAGAAAGAAGAGAAACAAGAGTTAATACTTTGGTTTAGGCGAGTGAAACATCAAGGGTTTTTGCTAGGGTTTTTTTTTCCTCTTCTTTTTTTCTTTTTTTAATTCCTGGTTTTCAGCTTCACAAATGGATTATTTTTCAAGGCTTTCTGAGCAAAAGATCAAGGCAATCTTGTTACTTTTCATGGTTTAAAACAGTGTGAGAAACATCAGTTTCCTGTATCTAAAGCAATATAAGTCAAGGGCAAGGGAAGAGAAAGGAGAGAAGGATGGAAGTCTCTATCCCAGACTTGTGCCTGCAATTCGGGTCTGCACAGTCTCACCACTCCCCCTCCATTTTCCCTCTCTCCCTCCCCAGCCTCCCCCATGACAGCCCTGCAGAAGCTGCCTGTGGCAGAGAGATGTGTGTGTCTACATATGTTGAACACACACACGCACACACAGAGTTTATATATAGATCCGTGCACACACCCAAAGTTGTTGTGCCATTGAGAGGTTTCAGATCTCCTAGCATAATTTGATTGCTGTTTCTGCCCTACTTAGGTGATAGCATCTACTCTCCTGCTCCCTTCACTTCAGGCAGCCTCATTTGTTATGTCTCTGCTAAAATTAACTCCACGTTAATTTCTGGAGGCTTTGGAGTTTATTGCTGGGAAAAATAAAAGGTTATTTGCTGGCAGTGACTAGTGACATGATGGTTTGCATGCACTAGGACTCAGCACTCTATTTAAATGGAGCTCAAGAGATAAGCTTTGTATGAAGCAGAGGAGACTTGATCCATCCTAACGGACTGCAACATGAATTATATGCCCTACTTCACCACTTCCCTGCTTCACTAATCTGGGATAGTTCACAAGGAGCCATTTATCCAGAAGGGAGAAGATATGATTCCCAACTGAGGGCTCGCTCTCTCTTTCTCCATCTCCTGTTTTATTGTCTTCATTTTTTATTTCCTCTTAGATACCCCAGCACCAAGCTATTATACTTTGTATATTTGTCTAGCCTACCAGTCTTCTTAGATACCCCAGCACCAAGCTATTATACCTTGTATATTTCTCTAGCCTACCAGTCTTCTTAGATACCCCAGCACCAAGCTATTATGCCTTGTATATTTCTCTAGCCTACCAGGAGGAAATCTACTCATATTGTAAGACATCTCCATGTTTTTACCCATTGCCGTAATAACATAGCAACTACCTCTCCCTGGGCACCTAACAAGTGTCAGACAATGTGCTAGGAGTTGACAAACATTCCTCTAACCCTTCAAAGGAGACTGTATTGTCCTTAATTTACAGATGAGAAGTTGAGGGTCAGAGCCACTAAGTAGCCAGTACAAATTCACATAGCTTTTGAGTGATGAAACAAGAAATTGAATCATGGTCCTTTAGGTCTGTTTGATACCAAATTTCACACACCTTTCCAAAACACCCTGTCTACTGCTGCTACTCTTGGCTAGAAAGATTGATTACAAATACAATAAGTTAAGGAGCAGTGTCATTTCCCTAGAGACACTTCAGTGGGAATGTGAAATTTGGAATCTGGAAATTTGGGTGCCACTTAATTGAGCAGTTTCATTATTATTGTCACAGTCTGAAATGTCCTATCTCTTCTAATTAAAGAGAAAAGCCACCCAACCATGGACATGTTTTCTGTCAGAGCCCTAGGAGCTACACCGCCACTTCTGTTCATTTATTTTCACAGCCAATAATCAAGGTCAGAAACCTAAAACAGCAGAGTTTTCAAGTTTTTGCCCTAAATATTTTATGATACCGTCAAAACAAAAATTGTGCAGTCAATACAAATTTCAATATTCAGATCTACTTTTTACTTGTTAATCCTCTAAACTGTTTGATACAATCACCTCTTGATAGTTCAAGAGATGATTGAATTTGAGGATTAACTAGTTCCCATTACTTTTCTTCCTCCTCCTCTCTACTGTTCACACATTTGGCTGTTAAAGTTCAAAAGCATTTCTACTAGAGAAAAAAAAGATAACTTTATAGAAATGACATGCAGATTAGACAACTACACTACTTATTAATTTTTGAAGGACTACAGGGAAGAAAGATAAAGAAAGGATTAAAGCTATTTGTTTAAAATAATTTGAGAGGCCTAAATACAGCAGTTATACATCATGGAATGAACACATGCCTGGAACCTCTGCTTCCTTTAGCCACTCCGCTAATATAACAGAAATGAGATTTTTATTTTTTTAAAGAAATAAACCCACAGGGACAAATAAAAGGAGAAAAAAGACAAAATCATATGTTGGAATCTGGAAAGCAGATGTCCAAGTGATAACTGACTGCAGATTCAAGAAAACTACAACCTTGCCCACCAGTAAGGAAAGGAAGCCACAAAAATAACTTGGTTTAAATTCAGAATCCATAAGGATTCACAACTTGGTGGAACCAGGCGCCTCTGGAAGTGGGGTTGCAGGTAGAGCTAAGAGCAGGGGATTGGTTGAAAGTCTGTGTAACAAGCACACATCTCATCCATATTCTACTAAGCTGGACAACTGCCCTCCCCTGCCTCAGCCAGCAGAAGACTGAAGGCTTAGTTCCCAGGGAAGGGCTCTAGACTGGGGACAAAAGTGCACTCAAGGTTGGGAGGAACATAGCGAAAACAGAAAGAACAAGAAAAAGTCCATGTGATTGAATGTGGAGGTCCACCTACCCTGCCTCCTCACCCCTCCTTCATGCCCACTTGGCTCCCAGAATACTGGCAGCAGGGAATTTGAAAACCCTCCTCCAAGGTAGCTGATCAGCCTAAGGGAAAGGATGTAAAGATACTGATGTCTGAGTTTCCCCAAAGAAAAACCCCAACCAGATTACCTTACAGGGAAGCCCTCTAGGTACACAGTTTCCAACTGAGTTTTACAGCCCCATTGTAAAATGTGAACAGGCAGCCAAGTGTCACCAAACTTTTGAGAAAATCATCTAAAATGAAGTCAGAAAAAAAGGAGAAGAACAACTAGAAGGGAGCAGAGATAGACAGACAGAAAAAAAGAAACAGAGAGAGAAAGAAAGAGAGAGAGGAAAGAAAAAGAGAGAGGGAGAAAGAAAGAGAGAAAGAAAGAAAGAGGAAGGAAGGAAGGAAGGAAGGAAGGAAGGAAGGAAGGAAGGAAGGAGGGAGGGAAGGAAGGGTGGGAGGGAGGGATGGAGGGAAGAAAGAAAGAAAGAAGAAAAGATCAATTTTGGAAAATAAATCAGATGGCAGCCAAAAAAAATCAAAAAACAATAAACAAAATCCATTTTGTTTATAATCAGAAATATTGAAAGATAAATCTGAGATAATAACTCAGAACACAAAGACAAAAGGATAAAAAACAGTAGATTTAAAAAATTATAAAATTAAAAGACCAGTCCGGGAAGGCAAATATTGTAGTAATTGGACTCCAAAAAGGGAGAACAGAAAAAAAGGGAGGGGAGAAAATTATAAATTAATTGTTGCAACTCTTTCAGGATAAAAAGGATACAATCCACAGAGTGCTCCCAACAATGACTAAAAATAGATGCACACCAAGGCACCACTGTAAAATTTCAGCACACTGAAGACAAAGAGAACGCCTACAATTTTCCAGAGAGAAAAAACAGGTTTCCTGCAAGGGATCAAGCATCAGAGTAGTATCAGATTTCTCTCCAGCAATTCCAAAAGCTAGAAGACAATGGAATCATGTCTTAAAATGTTGAAGGAAAATTGTTCCTAACCTAAAATGTTATGTCCAACCAAACTGTGAATTAGGCATCAAGGTAGAAAAAGACATTTTCAAACATGCAAGATCTCAGTGCATTAATTTTACGTACGTACGCTCTTTTTCAGGTAGTTGCTGGAGGATGTTCTACAGTAAAATGAAGGAGTCAAAAGAAAAAGGAGGACTGGGATTCTAAAAACTGTGAAAGGAAAATAAACCCTGTGCCCCCAAATCACTAAGCTAAAGGGAAAAGTCTAGCTGGAAACTGCTTGGGCAAACCTGCCTCCCATTCTATTCAAAATCACCCCTCTGCTCACTGAGATAAATGCATATCTGATTGCCTCCTTTGGAGAGGCTCATCGGAAACTCAAAAGAATGCAACCATTTGTCTCTTATCTACCTGTGACCTGGAAGCCCCCTTCCCACTTCGAGTTGTCCCGCCTTTGCTTCCAGTTTTCCTGCCTTTCCGGACTGAACCAATGTTCATCTTACATATATTGATGGATGTCTCATGTCTCCCTAAAATGTGTGAAACAAAGTTGTGCTCTGACCTTGGACACATGTCGTCAGGACCTCCTCAGGTTGTGTTACGGGCATGCATCCTTAACTTTGGCAAAATAAACTTCCTATATAAACCCAGATATTTGGGGTTCACAAAAGAAATATTCAACACTTAAGAGGATGGAGAGAATTCTTAAGATGATGGTGAAAAGAGAACCCAAATCAATAGCTATGCAGCTGTTCTAGAGAACCAGTCCAGATTAGAGCAAATTGGAAGACTCTAGAAAAAAACTTCTTTAAACAAATGAAAGTAGCAGAACACCTAATATATTTGAAAATACTGAATGGAGACTTACATAACTGGGAGGAAAAATTGGGGGATGAATTAGTGATGAACATATGGAACACTGAATAAATTCTTAGAAAAGACAATAATAACTTACAAAATATTGTGCAAAAAGAAAATTAATCCTGGGAAACTACATGAAACATCTGTGAATAGCATTTCTATAACCATAACAATGTAAACCCTGAATATTAATCTAACGAAAACAGTGATATAGTTACCCTGCAAGTTGGAAAGGAGAATGAGTATGGGTAGGGTGAGAGAGTGACCAGGGAGTAAATTTCTAGAGTGAGGAATCAATAGATAATGCCTAAAACTAAAAATTTGAGAAGTAGACATATGAACGTGCTCTATGATTATATGCAAATAAATATGAAAAAAACAGTTTCAAGAGTTGCAAATGGCAGCACTGCAGAGGTGAGAAGTGGAAAGTGAGAGTTGGGAATGGTTGTGGGTACTCATAATACTATTCAACCCTTTACATTCTGTGCATGTATAACTTTTATAGAAATTAAAATTAGCTAAAATAGTAGCAATATTTTGAACATATCTATTTTTTTAAACTTCTCCTAGTGAACTGGCTTGGTAAAATTGCTTGTAACGTATAGCCTATTATACTTCAGGAAAATGATTTTAAAACTGCATGTTGTGGCCTATTAGCAGGTTATGAAATCAGTTGAGTAGGTGGCCATTGGCATGTTTGGAATAGAATGGAATATAATAGTAGCAGATACCACTAATCTTATACAAGCACCCATTCGCCCTTTATCCTTCAGGAAATTCGTCCCAAGTTTTAGCTAGACATATGACTACAAACTAGGATAAATGTGCAGGTATTGTCACATGGATAAGTTCGGACCAATGAGCAATGAGAAGAAGCAATGTCTATGCAACATGTAGGTTATCCTCATAAAGACAAAACTATTTGTCTGGACACTCTTTTTCCTCCGTGTAGGCTAGAACGTGGATAAATAGGTGAACCAAATTCAACCAACTTGATAAGACAACCCACTCAGAGAAAGAAGACCAACAAAATAGAAGAAATTGTGTCCCTGAACGGCCTTGTCAGGCAAAATTATCCACCACTCTGAAATACTCATCACTGAATTATCTCATGAGGAAGAAGTAATCTTCTATCCTATTTAAGGCAAGCATTTTGGATTTCTGTGCTATAGTAGCTAACATGTACCTAATACATAATAAATAGAATAGAAAATATCAGAGTGCACCACTTGTTGTAAGGGTATGTAATGTTTTGTGAAATTTTTGTTTCATGATATATGTAGTGATCACATATATCTTTCTCTATGTTGGGTTGCAATTTAAATACTGGATTGCAGTCAGAAAAGTTCTAGAGTCACTCCTTGGGGCATGTCTCTTATGCTTAATAAATGTTGTTAGTTAAACAAAGTAATGGTATTTTAGAATGAGGCCTCTCTGCAGAAGAGCATGTAAGCAAATAAGCTGTGTTGACTTTGGACTCCTTACCCGGGCCTCGGCTTCCTAACATGCAAAAATGGCAGAGTTTGAGCAAATGATGTTAATATGCCTTTCAAGTCTAAAATTATATTATATAGCCAGAAAGACTAGGGACGCTTCATGTCACAAGCTGCGAAGGAGAGAGATCTAGAGACAGACAGATGGGCACAGATTGTCTTTTGTTGGCTGTTATTTGAATAAAGATCCCCCTTCTCGATTTGGGAGATGCAGCACGATGAAAGGCAGCTAGAGGAGTAGGTGGAAACCCGTGCTGTTGTGTCATGACCTAGACCAGACAATATAACAGTGACAACTGTGCCCTGGTTGTTCTCCAAGTTTGGGGAGGTAGGAAGAAATAAAAAAGGAGCCACACATATATAATAAGAATTAAGGAAATGTTGCAAAAATACAACCAACAAGAAAACATTAAACGGAGGGAGAATGCTTAGCCTGGAAGAGGGCTGGGGCAAATGAATAATTATTTCTTAGGAGGAACAATGCAATTCTAAATACAGAGCTTATCAACATATTCTTGATATAGACCAGTGATTTTCAAACTTTTTTTTATTTTGAGACGGAGTTTCACTCTTGTTGCCCAGGCTGGAGTGCAATGGCGTGATCTCGGCTCACTGCAACCTCTGCCTCCCAGGTTCAAGTGATTCTCCTGCCTCACCCTCCCTAGTACCTGGGATTACAGGCATGTGCCACCACGCCCGGCTAATTTTGTATTTTTAGTAGAGACGGGGTTTCTCCATGTTGGTCAGGCTGGTCTCAAACTCCTGACCTCAGGTGATCCGCCTGCCTCGGCCTCCCAAAGTGCTGGGATTACAGCCATGAGCCACCGCACCCGGCCTGAAACATTTTAATTTAGAAGCAGAATAGCATCTTCAAATGAAATCATCTGCAGTACCCCATATATATGTATATAAAGAATTTTTTAGTAGTTGAACTAGAGATAGGGGTTCCTACCTTCCAATTATCTCAAGCATCTTTCTGGAACTCTAGAATTTAAGGAGCACAGGTTGAAAACAAGTAATTTAAATCACTGCTTTTCAAAGATTTTTCACCATGATCCACTTACCTCCTTCCAGGATACACACATGCACATGCACACGCACACACACAGATGTGAAAAAAGTTCCACAAGACAATTTTACATTTTGTAGGTTATTTTATTCTATTCTATTTATTTCTGTAATGTCAACCTTGATCCACTTAATTGATTTCAACACCCGATGATGCATATGTTGCATCTCACAGAAAAACATTGATCTAGATTGAGAAAAGACAGATACAAATTGTCCCCCCAAAATTGTTAAATTTCTTCATTGTTAGCACGATTAACTGGCAGGTGTGGATAGATGGTGGAACTGTGTGGACAAAGATTCCTACTGCATAGCAGTGTTGATGAAAGAAATATTATACAGAAGAAGGATCTTTAGATTTGCTGTACAATCGTACAATGAGAGAAAACAAAACCAAGAAAGACACAGAGACTATATCAGTTAACCCAGTAAAAGAATTGCTCCTTTTTGGGTCAGGTGTGGTGGCTCACGCCTATAATCCCAGCACTTTGGGAGGCCGAGGCGGGTGGATCACAAGGTCAAGAGTTTGAGACCAGCCTGACCAACATGGTGAAACCCTGTCTCTACTAAGAATACAAAAATTAGCCAGGTGTGGTGGCAGGTGCCTGTAATCCCAGCTACTCGGGAGGCTGAGGCAGGAGAATCGCTTGAATCTGGGAGGCGGAGTTTGCAGTGAGCTGAGATCACGCCACTGCACTCCAGCCTGGGCGACAGAGCAACAGAGCAAGACATTGTCTCAGGGGGAAAAAAAAAAAATTTGTTCCTTTACAACAATCCACTTTTTTTATTCATCAAAAAGCCATTAGGAAAAAGAAATTCAAAATAAAAAAAAAAGTCATCTAGGATCCAAAGGAAAAAAAGCAGGATAAATCTTGAAAGCCATTCACAAATAGTGCATAGTTTATACAAAAAAAAAATTAAAGAGGAATCAAGTAACAATTGAGAAGGAGCCCCAAATTCTTAGAGAATTTTAACCGAGAGAATTTCTACAAACAAATCAAAATACTGAGAGTGTTGCAGTACTTTTTTAAAGTTGATGTTTAAAATTGAACCTCCTTCCCATATTTAAGGAAGAAACAATAAGTGCAAAAACATTCTAATAATCAAAACAGCTCATTTTTTGTGTTTGTAACCTTGTGTTTATGAAATCAATCAAAGAAATCAACCAAATGGAGTAGTGAAAAGAACCCTGGCTGCTGGCTGGCTGTGTAGCCCAAACAGCCCATGTGAGCTGGGGATTAGAAGGCACTTTCTCTTAGTGAATAGAAATGGAAACAACTAGAGAATCCGAAATTCAGTGAGGAGCACCCTGGACTTCCAGCATTTGTAAATAGAACATCTGTGCATGCTTTGTAATTAACTGACCAGCTATATTTTAGAAAGTAGCCTGTGTTGTGTGACACCAAACCACCAAACCAAAATACTGTAACGGATGGGTCTAAGGCAGAGGCATGTCATGCCAGCCGAGGGGTTGCATCAGCATCCGTGCTAGTGAAGCAAGAAGAGAGGGAATTAGCAAGGCCGCACTCTATTCAGTCCTGAATGATGATTTTTATAATTCTATAGATGCAGAGGGTTTTATTTGTTTGGGTGCTTTAGTTGCTCTTTGCAACTTTAACTTGGTCCATTTCATTGTATTACCTCTTCTCAAATAGCTCTATAATTTTCTAGTCAGGTTCCAAACTGAAATAACCCTAGAATACCTGGTGCTCAATAAATGGTAATTCCTTTACTCCTTCCCTTCAAAAGTGATGTTTCAGGAAAGGAAGGTAGACGGAATTCTGGGATAATGGCTTTATCTGGCAGCCTATGCTACTACTGAGGAGAAAAAATGGTGAACATTTGGTAGACCCTATGGCACCTGCAAAACTCAAGCAGTCATATAGGATGGGAAATTGACATGATAATGAGCTCATTTGTATTCCCATTTACGGCCCTTCCAATGACTTACTCGGAGACTGCTTAGCCAAATCCTTCTGATAGAATCTGACACAGCCTCCTCAATCTGGAGGTGTCTGTTTTTCTATTAAGGTGATCCCAAGTAGAATCTGACACAGCCTCCTCAATCTGGAGGTGTCTGTTTTTCTATTAAGGTGATCCCAAGACCCATTACAATTCACCAGTTCTGTCCTATCTGTCCTTAGAGAGAAATTAAAAGAAGATGGGGAGCATGTTCAGAGAAATAAATGTTGGGAGAAACGTTAACTACTCAAACATTGAAAAAACTTCCTTAATTCAACCTAATTAAGGATGAAGATCAATCTGAATTAGAGTACATTTCATGTAGAAAAGTTGTTTTTTAAAAATCATCTCATTATTTTTGGAATGAAATGGAATATAAATAAATACTTTTAAAAAACATATTAAAGATGGTGGGAAACAAAAACATCAAATCATTTCCAAGTAGAGAATCTGCTTCAATGAATAGGTAAGGCCATATCATAATGTAAAACAATTATCTGGATGCAGACAATTAACCTACTAAGTCCTTAGGCTCAGTTCTTCACAAACAATGTAAAGCAACAGCAAGTGCTTTTTTTTTTTTTTTTTTTTTTTTTGCAGTGGTTCTTAGTCAGAGTTGTTCATCAAAAGTACCCCAGGGTATTTTCAAAATACAAATGCCCAGACTCACTCCAAACGTATTATTCCATCAGGACATTTGTAGAAGGACAGGAAAAAAATGAGCGTGCACCCTTTGGAAAAAAAAAAAAAGCTCCCAAGTTGATTCTTATGCACAGCCTTAGCCAAAAACATGAATTTATTAAACATCCACTATCTTATAAACATTTTGCTTAGATAATCTTACAGATGGGGAATCTTAAGAAGTTACACAGATAAAATTTTGAATATCTGGTTCCAACTTCCATGCTTTGTCCTTAGCACCACATGCCCTGTAAGATAATGTCAAGAAAGCCCAAATGCACCTCCTAGTTAATAAGACTTAACTAGAAGTTAAGAAACAGAGGCTGATCCCAAATAAAAATGTGCTAATCCCTGGCTGCTTAGAGAACTGAGCACACACCACGCTTCCTGAGATGTGCAGAGCTGGTCCTGGGTATAGTTCCCATAGGAAGAAATGGCAGCTGCAACACTGCCCAGCTTTTGAGTCTCTTTTCCTACACATGTGGTAGGAATTGTCACCTACCCCAGAGCTATATTTTATACCTGAACAAGCCTTTGTCCAAACATGTAGTGTTTCCTTGCTAGGACACATCTGGCCTGCTTCTTGAACTGGAGCTCTGAGATTAGCTGGCCAGATTCCAACTGAGAAGGCTTTTTATCTTTCTCACAGTGACAGGCAGCATTGGGAAGCCCCAGAGATCCGGCACAGGAAGGATGTTGATGATATTGTGGATGATGTTGCTGATGATATCTGAGAAAATCATCTTCCCCAAGTGCCATCACGTCCATTGTCATCTGACAAGACCAGACAGCAGTCTCTACTGCCTACCATGTCTAGTTGAATTCTCTCAGCCTGTGAGCACCCTCCATCAATTTGCCTCCTCATCTGCCATCCCTTTAGCCTGCTTTGTGCTCCCCAAAAGTAGGGGTTGAGTTCTTAACTCAGCCCGTGTTCACAGTAGCCTGCACTCAGGGAAAACAACATCCTAGTCCACCCCAGTCACCCTTTATCACATGATGACCACAGCACCTTGTGGGAATAGGCAATGCACACCTTTGGGAGGCAGACGACCTGGATTTGCACCCTGCCTGTGGGCAAGTCACTTAACTTCTCAGAATCTCAATTTCCTTTTCAGCCAATGGGCATGATAACATCTGTCCTTTGAGATTATGGCTGTGAGAGAGGCTTCTGGAGGCAAGGAGAACAGAATCTGATGAGATTATACTATGAAATTATCATTCGTAGTACAATCTGGAATTGTACTATGGAGGTATACTATGAAGGCTGGAGGTCTCATCTCTTTTTTACCCATCCTCGCACCATACAAGGGAGAGGTGTGTGTTATCAAGTTAGTTGGTTATCCATTCTCTGCACTCACAATCTCCCGAATGATTACACATGCCCAGAGATTAAGGCTTTGTCACTTTCCAGAAGAACCTCCCTGAGACAGAATTTCCTTATCACTAACCCAACCCTCTCTCATTACTTAGGTTTAAGTCCCTGTCTTACCTGCTTTTCTTAGAAAATGAAAGATATAGACAGTTGCTACACACTGCAAAAGAGATCTCCCTGGCACTGAAGCCACCATGTGCCTATATTCCTCTCCGCTCCTATGATGGTAGTGGCAATGAAGAGCTACATGACAGGCAGCACATTGAGACCTGGAGGAAACATGGTAAACAGAGAGGTCGCTGATCTGGGAATCAGGACCCCTGATGCCCACTCAAGACACTGCCACTAACTGAACCTTCCTCACACAAGTCGCTTTCTTTGCTGTTCCTCAGTTGTGACTTCTACAATGTGCAGAGCCAATCTCTAAGGTCCCATCAAGCAAGAAGATTCCGTGATCTAGAAAAATGCTTACTAGCAACACAGTCACTCTATTGTTGCATACTGTCATTGTGAAATCGTTCATATCTGTGACACCTGTTTTATGTATATTACATATCTTTTGGTAATAGAAGTCATCATCGTTCTCCAAACAGTAGAAGAGAGCCTCGGGGAATAGAAGCCTTTTTCAGGCTTATGGAGTGACTGAATGAGGGTTCTCATTCTGAACTACGAGCTCAGCTTCAGAGAGTCATCTTTTCTTCATACACACACAATAATACCACATTGCCTTAATGCACTCGCTGTCTCTCTCACTCTCTCTCTCTCTCTCTCTTTTTCCAGAAAGGAAATTTCAGGAGTTTTACTATTTCAGAATTCTCAAATATAATCCTTTCACACCACCACCAATAAATAGAGCAATATTAAGGCTAAACCTAATTTTTATTTTTTAAAAAGGGACTGTTCTATGTTCTTCGAAGCGATTTTTCTTTTAAAAATGTATTTTCAACTGGTCATTCTCACCACCTTCTTGCAGACCTGTTAATTTTCTGTGGGACAGATTTATATACTCCAGATGCTGAGCTGAAGCTGCTATAATTCCACCTGCCACATCTGGCTCTTTGGCACGCCAGGCCGGAAGCTTCAAAGTTGCATCTCTGCGCCATTCGTGGTTAGACTGCTGGCTGCTGCTTTATCTCCTTGGATGTAATTTTCCTTTGATTCACCTATAATTCTGAAGAATTGATGCATTTGTATCCATTTTGAATAAGGTTCTATACAAATGCTTCATTTGATCTCTGAGCAGACCCTTTTATTTCCTCTTATGTGGCCTCGCCTTTAATTCAAGCATAAGCCTTAGAGCAACTCTGAACCACTGTGCCTGATTCTTTGCACAAGCAGTTTTGTTTGTTCCAAGTGCCCTGGTTCTTGTTCTTGGGGGAAGAAAAGACAGTGGTGGGAGGAGGGGAGCCATTCATGTTCCTGCATTTGAGAAGGGGAAGGGACAGACAGGTGCGCTTCAGTGATGTCTACTCCACCCCTTTCTCATTCAGACACAGCCTTAATATTATACCCTCTATTTTTTCAAACAACCCGATTCCTTTGGGAGGCACCGATGAGGACATATGAAGTGTTACTACAAAGCATCATTCCTTAAAGTGTGTCCTACAGAACTTTCATTGATTAGATGCTTTGAATAGCCCCCTGCAGAGATCACAGTACACATTAACATACTAAATGTTCTGAGAAGTCCTGCGGCATAGAAACATAGACACATTTGATTTTCTCAAGCAGTTTCCCAAATTTGTTTGAATATAAACCTTTTTTTCACTTAACACCCATTAGCCTCCCATCAGAGCCTCGTTGGTGGGTGCTGCTGTGAAGGAACGTTCTTGGTTCCCCTTAATGAGTACACAGCACTGACATAGCCCGGTGGCTCTGCAGCCATGCCGGGAAGCTGGGCATTTATTGCCTCGAAGGTGTCACAGTTCAAAACAACTGTAGTCATAGTCAAAAGAGGGAATGGGACCAATTTTCCTGGGTGTCTCAAACACCGAAAACAAACAAACAGAAAACCAACCTTGACTCCAACGTATCAGGGTAATTCCAGACTAATTTTCCCAAAAGAAACAACATTTAAATAAAGGCAAACGAGGATAAGGATATGGTGTCCTAAGACAATTACTTGGGGAAAATTTTTATTTGAATGCCTAAATTCTAGGGTTTTTTGTTTTGTTTTCATTTTTGTTTTTCACCTAAAAGCTTGTACCAATCTTTTTACATCTATATCCTGTGGTCAATGTATAGATATGGTTATGGTAGGGCCTAAATGTTCCCGGGTTTGGCATAGGCAAATCCAACTATTCACAAGGGATCTCAAATGCCCATGATATGTCCTTTTCCCATTTGCTAAAAGCTGCTCATAACCAAGTTACACATTTCATATCTAGTGTGCGAGTTCAAATTACCACCCAGCATCCACATCTATGAAGTTTTGTGTTCTTTTCTTTCTGTAGGCAGAAATTTTATGGAAATGATAAAACTTTTCAGATTAAGATGAATTTATATTTAGACTCACTATTGTATTATAATAAGGTAATGTGATATAGAGTTGTCAGAATAGACTTTCCAAAATAATTTTATAAATTACCTATCTATTTATAAAACCATTGAGGGTCTGAAAAGGGCTTAAATGTTTTAGTTATGCATTACTTCATTTTATTAGAATAAGTCTATGCCAGATTTGCTTTTGTGAATTTGGTGATTTTTAAAGGACTACAAATCTCTATCCCACCCAATTTTTAGCTATTTACCTGATTTGTAACTAGTATTTACCTA
The DNA here is from genome assembly GCF_009828535.3 of Hylobates moloch. Lineage (NCBI taxonomy): Eukaryota > Metazoa > Chordata > Mammalia > Primates > Hylobatidae > Hylobates > Hylobates moloch. The sequence continues at coordinate 47,879,883 of NW_026652293.1, forward strand.
ATTTGTGATTGATTCATCTCTTACTATTTTTTTATTTCTTCCACAAACCAAATCAAATTAGTAGACATGAGACAACTGAAGTAGCAGGAATATATTAAAAGGGATGTATTGGGCCATTCTTCTATTGCTAGAAAAGAGGTTTAATTGGCTTAAAGTTCCGCAGACTGTACAAAACGTGGTGCCAGCATCTGCTCGGCTTCTGGTGAGGAGCTCAGGAAGCCTACAATTATGGCAGAAGGCTAAGGGGGAGCCGGAGCATCACATCGTGACAGCAGAAGCAAGAGACAGAGTGGGGAAGTGTCACACACTTTTAAACAACAAGATCTCATGAGAACTCACTCATTATCATGAGGATGGCACCAAGCCATTCATGAGGGATCCACCCCCACAGCCCAAACACCTCCCACCAGGCCCTACCTCCTACATGAGATTTAAGGGGGACCAACATCCAAACTACATCAAGGGGTTTTCACACTGAACTACATAATCTATGATATTTGTTCCAATGCATAGATTATAGCAGTCTTCAAACTTTAGTCACTTTTATGAAACGGTAATGATAGTTGAAGCTTTCATGATCAATTTTCTATTTATACTATGAACTCCAGCAAGAAAATTTGAGCATTATGAACTCACAAACTCCTAACTCTTACGTAAAGAGTTAGAAGGCCAAAATTCTACCACCAAACTAACATGTGGGTTCTGCATAGGCTATTACAATTATTGAAGTCAACACATTCACACACACACAAAAAAAGATAATAATGACAACACCTTATATATACTTTATGGTTTACAAAATACGAGCCAGACTGTCACAGTTCAAACCACAACTCCAATCCTTACTAGCTTTGTGGCCTTGGTCAAGTCACTTAACCTTTCTGTGGCTCAGTTCCCTAATCTATAAAATGGGGACAGTAACAATGTTACAGTAGGTAGCTAGCCAAGTATGAGCAGGACAGGAGAGGGCTTCCCCAGCACACATCACGAGAGGTGGGCAACTATCAGGGATGGTCAGGCAGTTGTTAACCATTTCTCTAAAGTAATAATTGATCACAGCTGGAGCTAATGGATAGAAAACACCTGAAACTGATCAGTAGCTTCCCAGTAAGATCTCAGAAGTGGGGAGAAGTAATGCAAGATCCTTGAAGTATGTCGATGTATAAAACCCCAAGTCTTGGTTTCTCAAGTTGCCCCCTTTGCCCTCTCCCAAGCTGTACTTTCCTTCCTGTTCTAAAGCTTTTTAATAAACTTTCACTCCTACTCAGAAACCCCTCTCAGTCTCTTCTTCTGCTTTATGCCCCTCAGTTGAATTCTTTCTTCTAAGGAGGCAAGGACTGAAGTTGCTACAGACCTGTGCAGATACACTGCTGGTAATGCAGGGTAACTCAGATTCCTGCCACCCATAACACATTTGGTGCTGTGAATTATTTGCCACCACTAACAATAATACTCTCTCTTAGGGCAGCTGTGATGATTAAAGAATTAATAAATGCTGCCATCATCATCATCAACATCTCAGCTGATTCTCAAAACAACCCTAGGAGGCAATGGGTGAGATATCATCATAAACCTGCATAGGAGGCATGTTTAATGATTTGCTCAAGGTTACATATCTAGTAAAAGGCAAAATAGCATCTCAAAAATGGTTCTTCAAATTAGACAGAAGGAGTAAGTTCTGAAGATCCATTGTACAGCATGGTGACCACAGTTAATAAGAATGTATTATATATTAAAAATTGCTGAGAGTAGATTTTAAATACTCTCATCACAAAAATAAGTGTGTGAGGTGATGGATATGTTAATACAGTCAAGATACATATCAAGTTATCAGTATAATGATATAACCATTCCACAGCCATATACATACATCAAAACATCACATTGTATACCACAAATATATACACTTTTCGTTTGCCAATTAAAAATTAATTAATAAAGATTGAAAATCAAAACTTGAAAACAAAAATGGTTCTTCTGACCAAGGGCACTCCATCATCTACAGGGTCCAGGACGAGAGTGTAAGAGGAGGCCCGCATGCCATAATTCTGAATGTTTAAAAGTTATAAATCAAGCTACCAAATTTTTAAATGCACTATGTTCAAGACTCCTATCTTAACAAATATTTCTCCATAATGCAAACTTGCAAAAATAAATCTAAACCTAAAATTTGTGCACACACCCACACACAATTAGGTAAAATAGCAAATATAAATTAATATTGAGTATGTCTAAATGCTATACTGATGAGACAGAAATATATGGATGAGTAATAAAAATGTAATCTTTACATATATATATTATATCCATTTATAAAATTTATTTCTCTCACCTCCTTTTCAGTAAAATCATGAATTATGTTGTTAAAATAACAATTTTCACATAATCTATGTTCCATTATCAGTAATGCCAAATTAGACAAACTTTCTTGAGCCACTGCCATTTTTAAATAATTTTTTAAATTTAATTTTAATTAAAAATTTTGCAGTAGTAACTGGAAGTGTCAGTAAAAAAATACTTAAAGCGATACTTAGATTCAGAAATCCACCATGAATTTTGCATATCATGTATAAACATTATAATGGAGTTATACATGAAAACTATCTTCATTGCAGAAAATATTGAAGCTCATTACATAAATCATCATTACTCATATGGCAATTTTCATCAGCTCTTTGAGCAGTATCTGGAATGATACAGTATTTCTTAAGTTCTTTCAAATTTTTCAATGTTTGGACATTTAAAGAAAACCAAAAACATTACAATATGTTGCTCAATTTATTCAAATCCCTTTTCAATTGAGACTATATTTTGTTGCTTCTTGTCCACCATCCTGCAAATGTTTTCTTTCCTTGATTTAATTTTCTTATTTTTTATTGCAATGTCGCTACTGTTGAATATGCAGTTCCTTTCATTATAGAAAAATTATTTTCTCTATAATTTAAAAATGTTTTGGCCATAAAAAAATAAACTAGGCAAACTCAAATCTATCTGTTTTGTAACTTTTCTGAGATTAATAAAAATTTATAGTGTATACCAAATAAGCATGCATAGCACAAATTTAAAATTAATTTCATTTTCTACCAATGTCTACAATCTCCTTTTTATCTGAGGATTTTCTATTATTTTGATTAACTGGTCTAGTGAATCTCACATCTTATCTAAATTTAATCCAATTATTTTAATATCATTGTGTTAGCATTTCCTTTATAAGTCTAAGAGTAGATGAAATGTCAAATTTTATATTTTTCAGGGAGATGTTTCATCTTCAGAGAAATTTAGAAAATATAGTACATAATCTTTGATTTTTTTATATTTGTTTTCATTTATGAAGCAATATGGCCTAAGTACATAATATTTGACATGTTCCAATGAATATCATCATTATTGATTGATGTCCTGTCTCCTATTAACAAATTCAAACTATGCATGCAACATGACACCAAGAATACATCTGAGTGTCAGAAATACTAGTATGTACACCTTTTTCTAAGCACTCATGTTAGCTTCATTATCCAAGGCTTGCTCTTGACAAACTTGTTTTTTGTTTGTTTATTTTGTTTTTTGAGACAGTCTCACTCTTGTCTCCCAGGCTGGAGTGCAGTGGCGCAATCTCGCCTCGCTGCAACCTCCGCCTCCTGGGTTCAAGCAATTCTCTACCCCAGCCTCCCAAGTAGGTGGGATTATAGGTGTCTGCCACCATGCCCAGCTAATTTTTTTGTGTGTTTAGTAGAGACAGGGTTTCACCATCTTGGCCAGGCTGGTCTTGAACTCCTGACTTCATGATCCACCAGCCTAAGCTTCCCAAAGTGCAAAGGTATTACAGGCGTGAGCCACCACACCCCAGTTGCTTTTGACAAACTTTTAATCAATCCCTAACATTGAAAAGTATATTCTTCAATTAAGCCTGTATCTCAGGTATAAAATCATTGAAATTCTCATTTATTTTGTTCTTGTTTTCGTCCTTTGCTATTTCAAGAGAATCATGTAATAAATGTTAGATTTCAACACTGATTTTAGTCTCTTGCACAATGTAGTTGGTCTGTACAATATTTCCTCCTTCTGTTTCATGCATGATTTCTCTCATTTTACAGTCCTAATAGTCAGCTTTTGATGCAGCAACAAACAACCCCACAATCTCAGTGACTTGCAAGAATAAATACTTTTTGCTCACAAAGGTTTGGGGTAGAGTATAACCATATTAGGCCTTTGTAAGCTGTTCTAGGCTCTTCTGGGCTCTGCATGGTCCCACAAGTCTTCCTACTCCAGCACCCAAGATGAAGGAACATCCATTATCCAAAGCATGAGGTTCTCAAAGGGGAGGGCAGAAGACCTGTGTAGAGACACAGGCAATCCACACAAGCAGGTGTAAAGCTTCTCCTTGGGTAAGGCATATATCATGTCCTCTCACATTCTTCAGCCAGGGCAAATCACATAGCCAAGCCAGGAGTGAATAGAATGGAAAAGTATATTCCAACTAGAGAAATGCATGGCAAGGGAAAGGAGAGGATGAATAATTGTAAACAGTACTATCTACCAAGATCACCCTCTTGAAAACAATTATTTGCTCTCTTCCAGAGAGCCAAAGTATCATCCAATCGAGTCTTCAGGCTTAAAGCCTAGGATCTCGTGATTTCCATCAAGCCCAGTTGCAGCTCCTCTTGATCCAAAGATCTATGAACTTAGGGGAAAAATGTTCTTGTCCCCACACACTCAACACACAGTAATAAATTAGGAGGAGAATAACCACAGTAAATATTTCTGTTCAGAAACAGAAGAAATGGGAGACACCAGTCCACAGCCATTCTGAAATCTCACCCAGCAAACATTGCCAATAGAAAATGTTCCTTGATTAGGCCCCACTTCTACTCCCTGAGAGTGCTGCCTGAGTTTATTCTTCTTCTCATCTCTTGCCTTCACTCTCTAGGAGTTCTGTCCTCTTTTATGATCATCCTTGGCCATATTGGAAAAGGGCATCAGAAATTCTATTCCCCTAGTGTTTAAGAAGCTTCTTACATCTGTCCCTATAAACTTAGGTTATTTTGCAATTCACTCACAGTCTTTGTTAGTCCGTGCCAAAGTGCTTTTCGTAACACAGGGCTAGTTTAAATGTTGGGGAGATTTATTTGTTTATTTTTAATCTATTTGATTCCAGTCAACTTCATGTGTTAATAGCTATATACACAATAATTTTCTACTCATGAATCTCACCCTCTATTTTTCTCCCTTAATCGTGTTACCTTAAGCTTGTCAGCCTTCAGTGGGACCATGCCCTTCTTTTTGCTGTAAGCTATTTTGTCCAGCTGATATAATTTACTGGGAGCTACCTTATTAATTCAGTCAGATATCTCAGTAAAAGTTGTGTAAGCCATGCTCTTGATTTGCTCTTGTTCCCAGACTGTATCTTAGTGGCAACACACATGCATTTAGCCCTTGCCCTCAGCTTACATGTTAGAATGAGAATTTTTTTGGAAAGAAATGAGAAGCAGTAGCATAGATTAAATCAGCAAATCTCAGAATTTCTGAATTCTCATATTTTCCCTTTCATTCCTCATTACAAACAGGCTAATTCTTTTCTCGGTCCATCTCTTTCTTACAGTTTCTTATCAAATGCAGCCAGTAACAACTAACTTATGTGACCAGCATTCTATCTCAAAGCCCCCTCACGCAAAGCCATAAATTCAGTAGGTACATTTCCCACCTATGACAGTTTTACCAAGTGTTTCACCAATGTATAATGTAAGTTGCCATTTTTCCAGATTCCAATTATATTCCTTGATGCCTGAAACAATGCCACATATTTGAAGCTTTTGTTATGGCAGAGACCACTCCCAGTACCAATTCCTGTATTCATCAGCTTTTGTTGTTGCAACAACCACAAAAATATCAGTGGCTTCTAACAACTAGTATTAATTTCTTGCTTGTCTCACTTGAGGGCTATGGATTAGATCAGTTCTGCTGAGTTCTGCCGGGCTCTGTTAGGCTCTTTGGAGTTCCAATGACACCTGATTGGCTCTAAGAGTCTTCTCTATCTGGGACCCAGGGTAAAGGACCACTCGCTGCTGGGGTATGCTTTTCTCATGGTGGAGGACAGAAGATCAAAGGGGAAGTTGAGTCAAACCTCACAAACACATTAAAGCTTCAGTTTGGACTCTATGTAGGTCATATCCACGGGACACTGAGTCATATGGCCAAACTCAAAGTCAGCTGGGTAGGGAATATATCCTTCCTATAAGAAAGCTTGGCAAGGATGGGGAGGAAGGAAATAATTAGGAACAAACAATATATTCTATCCTACCCATTAATATAATCATCTCATTTAGAATTCTCCATTCTAGATACTGATCATTTGTTTCATTTTTATATGTGTATACATAGTTGCATTAAGTTTGTTGTTTGTTTTGTTTTTTTGAGGGTGAGACAGGGTCTCACTCTTTCTCCCAGGCTGGAGCATAGTGGTGCAATCATGGCTTATTGCAGCCTTGACCACCTGAGCTCAAGCCGTCCTTCTGCATTAGCCTCCCAAGTAGCTGGGCCTATAAGCATGCACCACCACATCCAGCAATTTTTTTTTTAAATTTTAGAGACAGGATCTCACTATGTTGCCCAGGCCTGCCTCATAGTCCCAAAGTACTGGGATTACAGGCATGAGTCACTGTACTCAGCCTGCATTAAATTCTTCAATATTAACAGCAGGCAGGAGAAGCCTGCTAGTGATAGTCTTGATGGTGATAAACTCCAGAGCCTAAAGAAATGCCATCACAGGCATAGCGACGTTCAGTTTCCATACTTCTTTCCTCACGGGCCAGCTACAAACATTTTGCAGACTGGTACCAGACTGCAGACTGCACTACTCTCCAATATAAACCTCAGGGGATGTATGTTAAATAAACGGGTTTACAGCAGCTATCTGCATTATAACAACAAGATTAATCCCAGACCCTTCCTGCAGGTGGGGAAATGTTCTCCTATGAAAGACTTTCAGGCAAGACTGGAGTGTATAGGGAGGTCTAAGGTGAAGGAGAAGAAATGAAAAATGGAGAGAGTAAAACAAAGACACAGAGAGCAAGTAGGTGAAGCGCAGAGAGAGGCACAGAGAATACTCACTCATAGGAAGAGGACTTGGGTACCACAGAAGCCTCGAGAGGAAAGAGTTTTAAGGCACTGATTGACACTGAGACATTTTGTTTCGTGTTAAAGGCTCATAAGGAATATTAGTCCTCATTAGTAGGAGTCTGTTGTCAAAATGAGAATAATTTGTGTGAGATAGAACACATTCATAGTTATTTCCATCTTAGTATTCAGATGTTCATCAATTCCCACGTTAAGGATGGTGGACATGATGGGCAAATGTTGCCAGTTATTGGGAGAGGATGAGGCAAAACCGAAGACCTGGGAAGAGGGCCCTGCCTAGGTTTTCTCCAAAGTGAAGGTCATGATGGGTGAGGGATGACAGGAGAGCACTGTGAACATGATATAGCTAAAGAGCCTGGAAGACACGAAAAGAGGAGATGGAGAGATAAGGATGTGAACACATGCTTAGCCCGCCTCACAGCTTTTCACGTGCCTAGCCCAGGGAACAGCCTAAGAGGTTGATGCTTCAGTTATGTTGCAGGTGATTTGAGCAGACGCAGAGCTAAAACATAAGCAATCACAAAGGTCGCTATATCTGAGTTCTGCTCTTTCCATCCATCCTCTGCTAGGACATTTTTGATAAAAATAACCTAAAATATCTCAGAGAGATACAGAAGAGATGATCATTATATTATCTGACTGGCCTTCACAGATTCAAAGTCCACTTCACAAATGCCATATAGTAAGCAGTTGACCCAGAAATACAAAGACTGACTTGCTAAATCATCATTGCCCTTATTTGAGGAAAAACCTTGCTAGATATTAAACTGAGAGTAAACCTGGATCCCACAATTCATTCCATGGTTGAACAGTCTTACGAGTTAGAATTTGTGTCATTATGGTATTTTCACTCTGGAAGGTATCTATGGACAATGTGAGCATATTATTTATTATCTAAACCAAGACAATTGTGAAATTAAAGGGTGCTGTTAATTACAGTAAGATGGGCATAAAGCAGGATGATCCCAAGCAAACCAGGATGACTCCTAGAATGTATGTGTTTTAGTCTCTAAAGATGGTCCCCTCTCCATAGTCTATGCATACGCTGCTCTTCTCGTCAAGAGTTTGAATCTATTTCCCCTCCCTCGAATCCTGAACTGGCGGTGCGACTTGCTCTAACCAAGTGAATGCAGTGGAAGTCATACTGTGCTGTTTGCAGTCCCAGTGTAAGTGTGACAGCTGCTGCTTTTACTCTCTTTCAACTCAGTAGCCATGCTCTAAAGAAGTCCAGGCCTTCAAGTGTGCAAGTACATGTGTGATCCCCAAACTATGTGGAGAAGAACCACCCAGCTAAACTAGAGAAGCATGAGAAATAACACATTGTTTCCTTAAAACATTATCTTTTAGAATGGATTGTTATGTACCAATAGACAACTGGTCACCTTCCTTATAGGTAATAGTTTACCATCCACATACAAAACTACTCAGTATTAACCCCTAAAAGCAACACATTCTGTTTCATCTCTATTTGATAGTCCTTACAAGGGAAAATCCCAAGTGATCTGAAAACACAGTTACAGTTGCTGCCAGATAGGTAAGTCACGTGACCTTGGACACAGGGAGCTACATTTACAAAGTGTCCCTTCAATGATTTCTTTAGATTTCAAAAGGAGAGGCCAAGACATCAACATTTTCATTGACTTCTTTTTCTATTATTTTTTCTCTTTTCTGATATCTTGACCAAATGTTTTTGGATAACTAGAACACCTTTGGATCTTCAAGTATCTGTTTGCAAGCTTGGTATCTTAGCTGTTAAGTTGTTTGGAAAGTCAGATAAATCTCTCTTACCCAGAGCTTTTTAAAATTCTTAGCAGCAAAGTCCTGAAAAATTTGCTCCTCAGCAACAACTGTGAGTCCAACTGTGAGTCCTACTGTGAGTCCTACTGGATGGTCATAACATTCAATAAGATGATTGTGGCAGGGGGGAAATGGGGGGCAGAGGACAGCCTCTGCTGAGGCAGGAGACCCTCAGACTCTACCTATATTGTGCTTGAAGAAACAGCTAATAAAAACAGAACTCTGAAAGGCCATGGAAACCTATAGGAATCCTGCTTGACAAATCCCTCATAAATAGAACAAAAGCAAATTTAAGCACAGATGTTTTTGCTATTGTTAGAATTTTCCAACCAAGGGTGCCTGACTTATAGAAGTTTTTATTATTTTGGTTAGCCAGTCTATGAAAAAGCAAAAGGAGCTATAGAGGAATAACATTAATGAGTCCTAGTAGAATCTACATGCTGTCAGTGACCATCAGAAAGGTGTCATTGTGTTAAGTGCATTGAGAAGAAGTAGTTTAGGATGTACATGTTTTGATCTTCCAGGCAAACGTCTATAGCATTATGTTTGCCAGCCTGCCACCTTAATGTACAATTGTTACCTATCAATTATCCCAAAAATTATCAGAGCAAAAGGCAATCTGGTAACTCTACCTATTGTGTATGTTCCCCTTCCTTCTTACTATTATCTTCACCCCTAGAGCTTCTCTACAAGCTCAGTTCTTTCATCTGCTTTGGCCAGTGGGCCCTTGATCATTGGCAAAGTCACTTTATTCAGATAGCAAGGCATTTCATCCATGTGGCCTCTGAGTCTTGCAGTCTGGAAAACCGATAAGAATTGCTCTGTGATGTAGTTAGGAAAGAGGACATGGGCTCTAGAGGCTGACAGCCTTCGGGTGAAGTGTGGGCTCTGCCACATGCCAAATGTGTGATCCTGGTTTTTTAAATCCAGATTTCTGCCTGAGGGCATTTTCTGGACAGCAGTGCAAGGAGGGGTTACCAAAGCAAAGTATAGCAATCACAATGCATCGAAGAGGCAAAAATGAGTTCAGGGAAGCAGAATTACCTAGAATTTATAGAGCAGATTACCAGACAGGTACAACTTAGAAAAAGAGGTAAATGAATACGTATAGGAGACCCCTTGAATCTGCTGCTGAAAAATATATTGTTACTACATAGGGTGAAAAATCCCCAAAACAAGACAAATAACTACTAGGAGACTGTAAACTGAACAACTTTTGGAGCTCCCCCAATGCTAGAAAAAGTTCAAGTTCTAATTAGCCAAAATGGAGAGACTTGGTTTATTCAGTAGTGATTCCAGAAGTATCTCATCTAAGTAATAGAGATAAATTAGCCTTAGAATTAAAACTACTCCATATCAGTCCTTTAAAATCTTAAAATAAGTTTTTAAAAAACCAAGCTGATCTTTAATTAATGTAACTATCTGCCAGACCAGAAATCTATACTAATGAAAGGATGACAACAAAATCCAGACATTCAACAATGTGAGATTCACAATGAGCAGCAACCAGGCAAAATATACAAGACATGAAAAGAATCAGAAAACTATGACTGATAACCAGAAGGAAAACAAGTCAATAGAAACAGATGCAGAAATAACAGAGATGATAGAATTAGCAAACAAGGACATCAAAAACAGCTATGACAAATATGTCAAAAAATTTAAAAGAAGATATAGACATAATGAAGAGATAAATGAAAGATAACAAAAAAAAAACTAAATGAAATATCCCATTGAAAAATACATCTCAAATGGAAAATTCACTAGATAGAGTTACCGGAAGATTAGACACTACAGAAATAAAGTCTTGAAGACAGAGCAATATAACTGTCCCAAATCAAACACAGAGGGAAAAAAAACCAGAATTGCAGTGACTATGACATTACATCAAGTAGTATAACATATGTGTAACTGAAGTACTAGAGAGTGAAAAAAAATCCGAAGAAATAAATTATCAGAAATTTTCAAAACTTGATAAAAGCAATAAACCCAGAGATCAAGGAGTTCAACAAACTCCAAGCAGGGTAAACAAAAAGAAAACCACACCAAGGCACATCATAATCAGATTGCTATAAACAAGTGAAAAGAGGAAACATTTAAAAACTATCAGTGGAAGAAGGTACACCATACTCCAGGGGAATAAGGATAAGAATGGCCGTATATTTCATATCAGAAACAATGAAAACTAGAAGACAATATAATGTAGCTTTAAAGTGCTGAAAGAAAGAAATCTAGAATTATATACCCTATGAAAATATCCATCAAAAATAAATGTGAAATAAAGACATTTTTAGAAAAACAAAAGAAAGTATTTCAGAATAAAGAAATAAAGAGCATTAGAAATGCTAAATACGCCAGGCGCAGTGGCTCACGCTTGTAATCCCAGCACTTTGGGAGGCCGAGGCGGGCGGATCACGAGGTCAGGAGATCGAGACCACGGTGAAACCCCGTCTCTACTAAAAATACAAAAACTTAGCCGGGCGTGGTGGCGGGCGCCTGTAGTCCCAGCTACTCGGAGAGGCTGAGGCAGGAGAATGGCGTGAACCCGGGAGGCGGAGCTTGCAGTGAGCCGAGACTGCGCCACTGCACTCCAGCCTGGGCGACAGAGCAAGACTCCGTCTCAAAAAAAAAAGAAATGCTAAATACTTAGGTAAATATAAAATACTTATTTCATATTTTAATTTCTATAGAATATAGTTGCTTATGGAAAAAGCAGAAGTATATTGTGATATTTATAACATGTAGACATACAATATATGTCAAAAATAATACAAAGAAATAAGAGAAGGAAGTATATTGTTATAAGTTTGCTATATTAAGCATAAAGTGGTAAGATGTTATTGGAAGCTGACTGTGATAAGTTAAAAATACATAAAGAAAATCTGAAAGCAAACATAAAAACAAATAAAATCTCAGCCTGGCAACATAAGGAGACCTTGTCTCCACAAAAAATAAAAAACTAGCCAAGCATGGTGGTATATGCCTGTAGTCCAAGCTACTAGGGAGGCTGAGGTGGGAAGATCACTTGAGCCTGGGAGGTCAAGGCTGCAGTGAGCCATGATTGCACCACTCCCCTCCAGCCTGGGTGACAGAATGGAACCCAGTCTCAAAAATAAATAAATAAATAAAATAAAACGAAGAAGTGTAGCCAATAAACAATGGAGATAAAATAGAATATTCAAAAACAGCTAGCTCTTCAAAAAGAAGGCAGGAAAAGAAACAGGGAGAAAAAAGGACAAATAAAAAACAAATAGTAAGATGGTAGATTAAAACACAACCACATCAAGAATTACATTAAATGGAAATGACCTAGCTACTCCAATTAAAAGAGAGACTTTATCACTCTGAATAAAAGGAGGACCCAACAGTGTGCTGGTTACAAGAAATGCACTTTAAATGTAAGGAAATGAATAGGTAAAAACTAAAGGACAAAAATATATACCAGGCATATACTAATCAGAATAAAGGTAGAACAGCCATATTAATTGCAGACAAAACAGACTTCTGGACAAAATATACTCCTACAATAAAGATGATAATTTTATAAGGTAATCATCTTAGGTAGTCTTTCTAATGTAGTAATAGAGGAGCTGAATGACAGCAAATGATGTTAAAGAAGTTGACTACAGGACTATATTATGTAGATATTTATGTAACATATTAATAATTGCTATTTTACGTGCAACAAGAAAGGTGTTAAAAAGTTGTAAGCAAGAGCATGATTTCATTTACATTTTAAGAAAATCTGAGTGTAGAAAGGATTTGGGGGAAAATAGGTCAAAGCAAGGAGTCCAGTTAGAACTGTGGCAGAAGTCTCAATGATACAGGAGGAGGATTTGGATGAGAGTACTGACAGAAAAGATTAAGTGAAGAAGACAGATTCAATACCATTTTAATTGTTTGAAAGGCACAACATTTTATTGATTGGGTATGGGGTTCAGGGAGGTGTAAAAAATATGACAGGCTTCTGGTATAAATAATTAGATTTTAAATGGTGCCATTTTCTGAAATGAGAGAAGGCTAGAAGATGAGCAGTTTAATTCTGAGACATTCAAATGGAAATGGTAAGCAGGCAAATAAATACATAAGCCAGAGGGATCAAAGAAAAAGAAGAAAATAAAATTTAGAAGTCATCAGTACGGAAATGGTGTTTAATCCAGGAAGTGGATGAATTTGCCTAGGAAGAGAATGATTGAGTCATGGAGCAGAAGTAAAGCAGAGAAGAAGTAGATTAACACACATGAAAGATAAAACCACAATGAAGGAATAGAGACTATGTGAGACAGACAAAAAAAAAATGCCTGTTTAGTTTTTTGTGTTTTTGTTTTTTGTTGTTTTTTGTTTGTTTGTTTTTGTTTTTGTTTTTTGAGTCTTGCTCTGTACCTCAGACTGGAGTACAGTGGCAAGATCTCGGCTCACTGCAACCTCCACCTCCCTGGTTCAAGTGACTCTCCTGCCTCAACCTCCCAAGTAGCTGGGATTACAGGCGCCTGCCACCACACCCAGCTAATTTTTGTATTTTTAGTAGAGATGGGGTTTCACCATGTTGGCCAGGCTGGTCTCGAACTCCTGACCTCATGATCCACCCACCTCGGCCTCTCAAAGTGCTGCAATTACAGGCATGAGCCAATGTGCCTGGCCGAATGCTTAGTTTTCAGGATTAATGATAGACATAAATCCTCAGATTTGAGAATCACAACCAACACCAAGCAAATAAAAAGAAACCTTCAACTAGACATATCATGACGAAACATCAAAGACAAAAAGAAAATCTTAAAAGCAACCAGATAAGAAGGGCAGCCCACTCACAAGGGAATGATAATTAGACAGAAATCATGCTTTTAACAACAATGGAAGCCAAAAAAATCAGTGGAACAATATTTTCCACAATGCAGAGGAGAAATAACTGTCAAGCTATAATTGTAGATTTTGAGAAACTATTATTTAAGATTAAGGGCAACATGAAGACATCTTCAGACCAACAAAAGTAAACATTCATAAATACCTAAGAAAATTATACAAAGAAACAATAATGAAGGGTGACTAACTCTGCTAGATACAAAACATACTATCAAGATGCAGTAATTAAAACAGCTGGGCAAAGGCAAAAGATTAAGCACACACATAAATAGAGCAGACTATAGCACCAGAAATAACCCCAAAACATAAAGGAATGTAATTTCTAAGGAAGTTAGCAACGAAATTCAGTGAGAAAAACATAGATTGTTTAATACACTGTCAAGAAAGTTTTAAAAGGAATTAAGTTGGATCTCTACCATTTTACACCAAAAATAAAATTCCAGAAAGCTGAATTATGATCCAAACTTAGAAAGCATAAAAGAAAAATAATAAACTTGACTATGTAAAAATAGAAAGTGCTAGTTGGAAAAGAAACACCATAAATTACATAAAGAAAAAAACTACACGGAAAAAAAAAAATCTTTGCAAGCCATATTCACTAATGATGAAGTCTTTTTTTCCTTCTCACTTTAAAAAAAAAAAAAAAAAAGACTTTGTATTTCTGCTCTCTGGAAGATCCTTTTCCTGTTTTTTTCTCAGTTTGAGTCAAAGGTCACTCTAGTTCATACCTGCTCATTCTCCAAGTTCCCATCTAATAATCACCCCCTTCACATCCTTTAGGAAGCCCTCCCTGACTCCCCCAAACTGTAGACCCTTCTAGGCACTCTCAGTGCATCCCCTGTTAGTTTCAGAATGAGGGAGTGCAGTAGCACGATCTCAGCTCACTGCAAGGTCCACCTCCCGGGTTCACGCCATTCTCCTGCCTCAGCCTCCAGAGTAGCTGGGACTACAGGCGCCTGCCACCATGCCCGGCTAATTTTTTGTATTTTTAGTAGAGACAGGGTTTCAGTGTGTTAGCCAGAATGGTCTCCATCTCCTGACCTCGTGATCTGCCCGCCTCGGCCTCCCAAAGTACTGGGATTACAGGCGTGAGCCACTGCGCGCGGCAGTGTTGAAGTCTTTGAGAGCCCTAACAAATGACAGCACTTTACCCTGTCTTAATTCTAGACAAACTGAGAAATTAAATAAAGGAGTGGAATCTAGAGGTCAAAACAATTTTATTTCTGGTTAAAATTTAGTTGTCATACATTGCTTAGTGAGAGAGCCAAATGGGTCTGCTAACAGGACCACAGATGAAGACAGGTGAGGAAAAGGACAAGACATGCCTGGGATACAACAGCTACACTGGGTTGCTGTCTTTGAATGCAACAAGCTCATTCCTACCTCAGGGACTTCGTGCTTGTGGCTCCTTCTTTGCCTCATGAAATAATCTTTTGCTAGATATCCGTGGGCCAGCTGCTTCTCATTATTCATACATACAAGCTCACCTGTGATCTCCTCGCAGAGACCTTAAAGTGGGCCACCCTATCCTCACCACCATGATCACAATTGCACATTGTCTTATTTATTTACTTACTTGAATAGTTACGTCATGGCTCATTATCTTCCATTAAAATATAAGTTCCATTAGAACACAGGCCTGTCTTGCTGATCAGTTTATCCCCAGAACAGTGCCTGACACAGAGCAAATGTTCAATAAATATTCACTGAATGAATGAGGGCTCCCCCTGAAATGAACAGAGGATGCACTGAGAGCGTCATGAAGGGTCTACAGTTTGGGGAGTCAGGGAGGGCTTCCTAAAGGATGTGAAGGGGGTGATTATTAGGTGGGAACTTGGAGAATGAGTAGATATGAACTAGGGTGACCTTTGACTCAAACTGAGAAAAAACGGGGAAAGGACCTTCCAGAGAGCAGAAAGACAAAGCCTTTTTTTTTTTTTTTTTTTTTAATGTGAAAAAGAAAATGGCCCTTTTGTTAGGGACAGAGCCCAGTAGTCCAACTCAGATTGAGAAGCAAAAGAGAAACGAAAGGCTGGAAATGCAAGCCAGGGGTAAGATCATCAAGGAATTTTATGCCAAATTCAGGCATTTTGATTTTATCTTAGGAGGAATAGGAAACTATTGAAGGAGTTCAGGTTGGAAGTAAATGACCAGATTTATGTTTTAAAATGGTCATATATCCCTAACACCTAATACAGTCTGTGGCCAGAATAATTCCTCAAAAGAAAACAGTGAATGAACTTTTTGTGGAGAATGGGTTTGAGAGGAGCAATATTAGAGGCAGGTGGACCAGCAGGGAGGCTGCTGCAGCCACCCAGGTGAGAAATGATGACTGGCTTCTCCAAGTGCCCCTGGGGGGCGGGGGGGGGGGGGGGGGGGGGGGGGGTGGACAGTATTGCTACATCCACCTGCAAAGGTTGCTCCTCACCCTTTACCCTGATGGTCAAGACATGCAATCTTCACCCTGCAGGTATCTTCACGGTTTTTCAGAAGAGCAAAAGTCACCATCCTAATTCTACACTTTCAAAATGTCTCCCTGATTATCCCCTTTACACTTAGTGAAATCACGAAGCAGAGAGCCTCCTAATCTAGAGGAAAGCATATGGGGAGTGGACGGGTGCAGGGAGACAGGAAGGGGTGGGGAAGGATCTCCACCAAGTTGTGCCTTTGGAACTGCATTCACCCTTAAACCCAGGTTCCTTGAGGACAAAAGGAGGGACGGTGAACAGGTTTCTTTTTGGTGTCCCTTACTCTTTCCTTGTCTCAGAATCATCAAAGTCTCTTTTTCAGATTTCTGCAACCCAACCATTAGCACAGCCTATGAGCATGTCCCTTCTTTCAAACAAAGGCGTGAAAAAGAAATGGCAAGAACCACTCAAATGAATCTTTTGGCAAATGTACGGATTCTGATTTTTCCTCAAGGAGAAGGGCTCATTAAGTATAAGACCCTGCATTCAGCCCTGGCCCATGTTTACTAAAAACTAAACTGGAAAAAAAACTCTACAAAGCCAGCTCCAGAAAGAGAGAAGTCCATCCCATGTCGAACTACAATCCTGGAAATTGAATGTTTAATTCATAGAGTAAATTACAAGAGATTACTTGTACAAGTAGCTGCAATGTCCTTAAAATTATTCTTTAACTGAGGAAAAGTTTTTTGACCTTTGGAGAAAATGCTTGCTTCTAGCTATGACTAAAAAGAGATTTCCTTCTTTCTCTGTTGTGTTAAGAATCTTTTCTTCTTATAAAGAAGGCACCACAGTGATTTATAACTGTCATAAAAGCCTGGAATCCTTTTGAGGTTAAGCTACTCAGCTATTCAACTTTTACTACAGAAACTTTGAAATTCAAAAAGAAAAAATAATGTAAGTTTTTGAAGGACATGTGTTGCTGTAGGTGATCCTGTTAATTAAAAGTGATTGCCTGCTAGGAAATCATACTTTAAAAAGTTTCATGAATTTATTAGAACCCTGAAGGTATCTTTGTATGCACAGAGCTTTACATGCCATTTATGCAATTTTGTTTCAGATCTGCTTAAAGCCTTGCTGACACTCCCAGAGCAGCGAACAGCTCTGCTAGTATGCGTATGTGTTTTGGCTAATTGAATTATGTGAAAATACATACTAATGAAGCGTTAGCAGAGGTGTTTGCTGAGTAGACTCCACGTCTAATTTCTTCTAAATTAGAAGCATCTTTTTGCAGCAGATTAATGTTTTAGGAAAGGCTGCTTTCTCATAGAAAAAAATAGCACATTGTCTAATATTGTGAGCCACTTTTGCCTGCTAAAAAGCTCTCTGCACACCTGATGTGCACATTGTATGGGACAAATCTAAAAAGCATTTTAAATAATAAATGTTTAAAATGCATTACTCTGGAAAGAGCAATGACGTGTAATTATCCAATCAAATTAATGAACAAATTATTAATCTTCTCTTAAAACATTTGGTGTTTTTCTCCCCCTTTAATACACTTTTAAGAATGATTGTGTTTGGTTTGGTTTGGGCTTAATGAGGATTATTCTTTAATGGTCCTATCTGGATTATTTTTCAGCGCGTCTATTTGGAAACATTACCTCGTAACATTTGTTGCTGTAATTCTGCGATCCCCTGACGCTGGTATTTGAGAAACACACTCTGGAAACGCTGTGGTTGTTTTTTCACAGGAACCCAGGGAGCTATCAAAGTCGGAGAACGTGCCTCTGTTTGCAGGAGAGGTGGGCAGGCAGCGAGATCCCCGCGCACCGCTCGCTCGGGCTGCGGGCAGGCAGCAATCAGCTAATTGCCTAATCGGAGTGGGGAGCCGGTGCCCGCTCGCCGCGGTCGCCTCGCGGGTCACAGACAAGAGAGCGGCTTGTTTTCTCTCTGTCACATCGTCGTCTTGAACCCTGTGGTCTGTTGCAGGGGAAGGGGCCGAGCTGGAGGAGCGGGCGGGCGGCGCTTGGCACATCCCGAAGAACGCTGCCTCGGTTGCCTGCGAGCGCTCAGGGCGGGCGCCAAGGGGGCTTCAGGGGGAAAGGAACCCGTGAGAAAACTTAGCTCGCCACGCTCTGCTCGGCTCTGCCCGGCTCCGCTCTCAGGCGTGTGCTCAGAACACACCGAGATCCTTTAGAAATAAATGTAATCGAGACTAATCTGAAAATCGTCCATGCAGTCCAAACATCGGATGCTTATAAAATAGTTTGAGGGACAAGCCATGAAAAGCAATCGATAGGGGGAAAATGTTACATATATATGCATATACACACACGAACACAGCACACATACACAGTACACACACACAGCACACACCACACATACACGTAAAGGTTGCATGTATACACACACAGTATATATGCTATACAATTACATACATAGGATATAAATTACACACATATGCTATAAAATTATATGTGTAAATGTTTGTATCTCCATGCATGTAATTTGTGTGCCTAAAGAGAAAATTATCCTTTAACAAAAGATTAATATCTTTTAGAAGTGGTGTGATTCAGGTAGGACCATGAAGTCTGGCACAGAAAAGTTACTCTTCAGTTTGGGGCTAGAGCTACCAATCCCAGACAGTACCACGGGTCTCAGTTTTCACTGTTTCCCCCTCAGGGAGAGCACAGCGACTTCTACGACCCCCACACCCCTTATCTCCACTGCCTCCGAGAGTTCCCAGGCCAGCGGGTGTCTCCATTGCTGCCGTTTTCCATGGTTACACATCTATGCCATGTCATTTACACTTCAGTAGATCCTTACCGCAATGCTCTTGCCTCCCTGGCTGGGGTTTTCCCATAAATCCTCATCTTTTATTTTTTTAGTACAGTTCTGTTTTCATATATTTTATAAGGGTACTAAGCCAGGGATCTAAAGAGTTCAGGTCAGATTTCCTATTCTGCCACACACTAGTCATAGGTTCTTGTTTATGTCACTAACCTGCCGTCGGTCTTAGTTTCCAAATCTATGAAGTGAGCCAAAAAATACCTGTCCTCTCTACCTCACAAGGTAGTTGAAATGATCAAATGCAGACTGTCAGCCAGGAAAATGGGTCTGGCCTTGGGACACAGACTCTGAGACTCTTGGGAAGCGGACTCTGAGATGGAGGTTAGCTTGCAGGTGTTTTTTCGGGAGGTCTTGGAATCAACATCTAGGGAAGAGAAGGGAAGGGAAGCAGAAACGGGCAGAGGGAGAAGTTGAGTTGTGACCCAGTTTCGATGCTATCCTCAATCCATCCTACTTGGAGCTCTGAAGACAGAGTGACTCTTCAGAGTTGCTCCAAGTGGACGTGAGGAGACCATACCTTTATCCTCCTATTTTGAGCCATTGCATTCAGGCTCTCCCAGGGAGGAGTTTCTTCTGCAGAGGCAATTCCCTAGAAGCAGAAGACAGCCTGGGGTTTTCTAGCTAAAGAAATCAGTCCTCTCTTCCTAACGGGGATGTGGGTGGCACCCATGTCAATATCACCACAATGATCTTTTGCTTTTGCTTGTTTACTTTCTGGAATATGCTAGGTGTGGACTGCCATTGCTGAGACTCGAACTTTACTTCCACGGCTTGCAGCTACGTAACACTCTGTCCACTCACCTTCCCAGTCCAGGCTCCTGGACTCTAGCCCAAATCAAAGCCCAGGCCCATTATGTACCCATTAAAGGAAGTCAGACACTACGAATCTTGCATGTTGCCTTAAGCAAAGTCACTCAACATCTCTTCAACTATAAAACAAGAATCTTCTTTCCAAACTAGCCTCAAAATTATTGGTTTCTATAATCAAACCAGGCAATGGGAACATATGCCATATGTGTGTGTGTTCATGTATGTATTTGTGTGTCCATTTCATGTACGTATTCACTGAGTACATAGGTAGATGGATACATGTGTCCCACAGCTTGGTTGAATTCTACAAAATAGTCCATGGTCTATCTGTACACCCATGTTTCATGTTTGTGTCTTTGGGAACAGAGTCATTATCATGTAGTAACTAATAGAATATTTACCAAGGATTTTTGGTAAGCATTATAGCTTATGAACTAAAGCCTAGTACTCTAACTAGTATGTAGCAGTTTCTCTAATAGATGTCAGTAACCTACTGTCTCACCTGCTAAACACTTTAAACCTGTGCCTAGTACCAGTTTTTATTCATTCATCCAACAAGTATTGAATGCCTACTATATGTCAGACGCTGTCCTAGGCACCAAAGATGGGACTATAACTAATGCACAGTTCTTGCCCCAAGCAGCAGCCAGATGCCTGAATGCAAATTCAAATATGATCATAAAAAGACAAAATTAGGCTGTATACAGAATAACTATCTTCTTTTTAATAATATGTGTTTTTAGTGATGTGTCTCTTTAAAGATGCTCAATGTTTTTCATTCTAAGTCTAGGGAAATTGATTTTAATGTTTTTAACTTTTTTTAATTGACTCATAATAATTGTACATATTTATGGGGTACATAGTGATGTTTTGATACATACAGTGTAGAGCAATCAAATCAAGGTAAATATCGTATCTATCACCTCAAACATTTATCATTTATTTGCGTTAGGAACAACAAAAATTATCTCTTTCAGCTATTTGGAAGCATATAATAAACTATTGTTAACTATAGTCATCCCACTGTGCTATAGAACACTGGAACTTATTCCTCCTATCTAGCAGTAATTTTGTAGCATTTAATCAATCTCTCCATCTTCCTGCTCCCCCAACCCTTCCCAGCCTCTGAGAAGCACTATTCTACTCTCTTCTTCCACGAGATCAACTTTTTTAGCTTCCATAAAGATGTTTAATTTTTCCTGTGAGAGGTTTGTATAAATGTATGTCTACAAAAAATATTTCCCACATACTTCCAAACATAACAGCCAGTCAGCTACTTGACTCCACATGGAAAACAAATCTTGCTCTCTTAATTCATTTTCCAAATTATTTTATGAGGTTATGTAATAAAAGTCCTTAGCTAATAATATCTTTATATTGTGTTCCACATTTTCAAAGTGTTTCCATATATATTAACAAATTCAAGCCTCACAAAAATCCTAGTAGGTAAACTGGGAATTTATTACACTGAAAATGCACCCAAGGCACAGAGAAAGTTAAGTGATTATCTAAGATTGCTTGGCTAATCCATTCAAACAAAATACAAAAACAAAAACAAAACTAAATCTAGTACCCAGATCACTTTCCACTGAGAAGTTTGTATATATTAAGAGTTTTTCATAGTAACTAAATTTTTACGACCTCAGTCACACATGCTACCTCCTCTCCCCTTCCAAGAACCTGATAGCGAATCGCTCAGCTTGTCTGCAGCCAGTGTAGTAACTGGATAAAATGATTAGTGATTAGCGATAGGTATCAGTTTATATGAGTCACTGACTAAAGGGGACTACTATGAACTCAGAGTCTCAATCTGTCAACCCCCAGGATACCATTCAAATTCTGTAATCTGGCTAACTTACTACTTGTTACTAATGGCTTGGAATTTTTTGAAATGATTTTATATTTTAAGGAGTATTTTAAAGTTCTCTTGTATATCTTGAAACATAATATCTCAGTAGACAGCAGGTAAGTAATTGCCTTTCAGTATCATCTCCTCTTGCCTTCAATGCTTACTGCTCAGAAAGAGCACCACTATCTTATAATGTGATAAGAGGGCATTTCTAGAGAGAAATCGAGAGGCAGGAAGCCTGATTTTCGACAGTTGAGTGGGCCCACTGCACTACAACCGACGGAACTTGCCGTTGACCCATGCCTATGGTACAAAGTGAATGAATCCAGCCTGCAGCCTGTTAAGTGTCTCAGAGGCCCAAGTGCCTGGGAGGTAGCCAGCGGATGGGCAGTGGATGAGGGGGCTTCAGGGCCTTCTCCAGAAAGCTTTCTCTTCATAAATTCACTTCCTCTCTTTACTTTAAATTACTCTGGCCGTCTCATATATAGTAACCACAAAATGCTCACACTAAAGTGGAAAATGGGGGGAAAAAATCAGGCAACGAAACTATATACACAAGGCTGAGTGTGGTGGCTCAAGCCCGTAGTTCCAGTGCTTTGGGAGGCCAAGGTGGGAGGATCTCTGAGGCCAGGAGTCTGAGACCAGCCTGGGCAACATAGCGAGACTCTGTCTCTACAAACAAATTTTAAAAATTAGCCAGGCGTGGTGGTATGCAGTTGTAATCCTAGCTACTTGGGAGGCCAAGGAGGAAGGATCACTCGAGCCCAGGGGTTCTGAGTTTTTTTGCTTGAACCCAGGAGTTCTAAGTTTTAATAAGCTATCATTGCCCTGCTGCACTCTAGCCTGGGTGGCAGAACAAGACCCTGTCTCTGGAAAAAAAAAGGAGGAGGAAAAGAAAACTATATACACAGGTTTATTTATTTTCATAAGATAATTCACAAAATAGTGCTAAAGGAAAAGGCATGTGATATCTTTGACATAATTTTGTCTTTATAGATGCAAATATTAATGATGTATACATACAGACCTAGATCTATACACGTACTCACAAAGAAAGATGCTGGAAGGCAAACCAGTAAAATTTACCATTACTTCTTTCTTAGGATTAGATGAGTGGTATTTTCTAAGTTTTCTGTACTGAACATGGATTATTTTTGATACTAGGAAAAAATGTTACTTGCAAAAATAAATTTAATAATCTACCGCATCAATGAGTATATGTCTTTTTAAAAAGACCAGAATTAGTTGTACAGCAATGTGAATGTACTTAACACTACCGAACTGTACACTTAAATATGGTGAAGATGGTAAATTTTATATGATGCCGATTTTACCACAATTAAATTTTTTTTAAAAAGATAGAGATTATGGTAAAGTACTCTTCCATGAATAAAGTTAAAACATTGTTTTAAAGCCCAGAAATAATTACGTTAAAATGTTAAGTGATTGTTTTTCTTTTTTTATTTTAAAATTTTGTTCTCCCTTATCATTACCCACAAATGGTTTCTTTTCTTTTTCCTGGGGGGTAGATTGCAGCTAATAGTTATTTTCATCTTTAATTTTTAGATTTATTTATTTCTAAAATATTGTATAGGGTAATTATTAACCTTAAATTAAAAAAAATTCATTCCATGATTTCAAAAATACTAAATAAAAACAGTGACTGTGTTTGGCAATTTGTCCTTGTTGACATGTTATTTTGTATTTATTTTTATGTTGTTTCATGTGCAGATTTTATTTTCTCAAGGGGACTGCAGATTCCTAGTGGATCTTCTAGTGATTTTGTTGTCTTCAGAGTTTTATACACATTAAAATTTGCATGTTCATCCACGACACTCACATCCACCCAAATAAAAGAGAAAGAAGCCTGCTGTAACCAAATTTTGACTGCTACCATTGCATTTCTTCTGCAAATATAAATATCTGATCATAAGGCTGAGTGAAACATTTTAAGTTGGTCAAAAACAAGACAGACATGTGAATCACTCATTGTTGTCATTGTGCTCACTATAGGTCTGAAAGCTCATCTATGTTAATTTTGACCAGGGTTCCCATCCTTTGTCTCCAGGCACAGGCAACACACTGAGCTGGCATCCTTGCTGTGGGATGAACAAAGCAATTTATCATTATTGGCAAGTTGGCCAATTTCATCATTAATCGATCACTCACTTTTTCCAGTGTGGTCCTGAGGCATTCCTCTAGGGAGCAGAGGAAGTAAGCAGGATTTGCTCGGTCAGGCATGGCAGCGACAGACTGTGAAAGAAATGTTCAAGGTATTTCGTCAATAACAGAAGGTCACTTGCCCTTGCAACAGTATGCATTTCAAACCAAAGGAAAATCAGGCCTAGGATTTTGGCTTTTCAGCGAGTTTTTATTATGAGTACCACGCCCTTCCGAGGCTGCAAATGCTTCTCCCAGAGGGATGCAGAATAATTTTCACACTAGAGGAAAGCAGACCGCAGGAACACTGTGTCCTGACTGCTTCACTGCTTTTCACTCACCGCAGACTCAGTCCTCAACCACTGCTTCACGTGAGGGCAACAGGGTGGAAGGGAGACGACCTGGCATGCCCAGTGTGGAATGCCAAGGACCTCTGTAAGATGCACACAATAGCTCTTTGCTTCTTTTGTATTGCCACAGCCCCCTCTGAAGAGCATTGATAAGGGGCCAGAACAGACAAGAAGTCAAGGACTGTGAACTAACAGGACTTTGAATCTCAGTTGCTTTTAAATTGACAAATAAGTGAACCTTTTAGCTGAAGATGAGGAAGAAATGAGATTTTGATCCACTTTGAGTATCTAATGCCTCTCTTAGAAGAAGAAAAGGCCCTTCTGAATGGTAACATTCCCCAGTGAGAGCCTATCAGTCATCATCATTCCGGGCAAAAGGCCCCGTGGAGACAGACACCACATGGCCCCCTGATCATCATCACACACTGCAGCAGAGAAGGACAGGTCTGGATCTCCTTGTGTATGTGGTCAGATCACTACCTAACTTTGCATCCTGTGTACTAATCAATCATAATGCATATTAAATATAAGCATGTTTTCTAGCCACTCTGATATAGGGCTTACGACAAAAGAAAAAAAAAGAATATTAATGCTCCTTTCAACTCCTTCCCCTAAAATAAACACAAAACAACAACAAAAATTGTGGTATCACTCTTTTTCACTTGTAATTCTTTATATCATCAATTCAAATTGATTGTCAGTATCTTAAGGATAGGAATCAAGTCTTCTATATAGTTTGCCTCACCCACAGTACCTAATCCAGTGCTGTGTCCTTCAGGCTCAATGCACGCTTACAAAGTCCATGGAAACTAGCATGTGCATAGCATGTTCTGGTCTTCACAGTGCCCTTCCATCTGGGAACAGCTCATTGCACTCATCCCACTGAATCAAGAGTAGGAAATCAATACCCCAAAGGGTTGGCTTGTCCTGTATCTTAGAGAAAGTGTGACTGAGATGAAATCAGAACTCAGGTTCCACTTTTGCTCGTATTTCATTGTGTCCTGACATTACGAGTTTCCCATTTTGAAAATACAAAAATGGTAGGAAGGTAGTGCTTGGAGACTGAAGTCAGAAATTATCTGCAGATAGGGCTGCAGATGGTTCTGAAGTATTCAAGTCATCTCGTCAAAATTAAAATCTGGGGGGAAATGTGTGCATGTGTTTGAAAGGACTTATCTGAATCATTGATTTTGGAGAGTTGAGACCTTCAGAATACGACATACATCAGGAACATGACCTACATAGATCATTCTGGGATGCCCAATGAAAAGTGGACTATTGAGAATCTTAGCAGACATTTTGAGCACAGTGAAACAAGCGTGCCCAAAACGGAAGGATCTCATTTACATGTTACACCTGACTCAGTGTGGTTCTTGCATGAATTTCCCACATTAACTAATTTCATGGAAAGTTGACAAGTTTCCTTTTTACCAATCCTGCTAGGAACATCTAAAGTACAAAATGAGCACTCTACCATAAAGAAATACGAAAAGATTTCATCAGACATTTCATTAAAGCATAACTCTCAGTCGGGCCTGGTGGTGCACACCTGTAATCCAGCACTTTGGAAGGCCAAGGCGGCCAGATCGCTTGAACCCACAAGTTCAAGACCAACCTGTGCAACGTGTCAAAACCCTGTCTCTACAAAAAAATATCAAAATTAGCCACAGGACATGGTGGTGGCCATGCCTGTGGTCCCAGCAACTCAGGAGGCTGAGGTGGGAGGATCACTTGAGCTGGGAGGTTGAGGCTGCAGTGAGCTGAGATTGTGCCACTGCACTCCAGCATGGACAACAGAGTGAGAACCCGTCTCAAAAAAAGAAAAAAAAAGTGTTACCCTATAATTTCTGGAGAGAATGACGTTTCACAAGGGAAATGAGAAAGTATCTCTTCTTGATCAAACTCCAGCCCTCCAGAATAGATTTGCCCACGATTTGAGCCCTCTTATTGACAAGGCTCAACCTTGGCTGATAAAGACTATGATCATGCACTAAGACAGTTTCTAACAGCTCAAGGACGTACCCCTGGGATGACCCTAGTCCCCTTGAAAGTGCCAGCTTGAGAAAACTTAAGGCCGCCGAAAGAATTCATTCACTGTTGGGTCCAGCTAACACATGAAGATAAAGTGCTGTCTTCCAGTTTCTGTGGGAAGGTGGGAGCTTAACTTCATTCAGCACAAGTTAGCAAAAAACCAGATGGGTTTTTCATGGACCAACCCTTCCTTCCCACTTTTCGTATTTTTCCATTTCCCTGATTGTACTAAGCCCTTGCTCACCCCTCTCCCTTTCCCTCATTCTACCTTTAAGACTCCCAATTGCCAATGTGCAGATTGAAGTTCAGTTCAGTTCATGCTGTACTCTTTTTTCCCTATCGCGATAGTTATTACTGATTAAATCTATCCTTACCACTTTAACCAGTGCCCAGCTTTGCTTATCTTTGACAGGAGAGACCCTTCTGCCTTGCTTTCTACCATATTTCCAGTATTTGTACAATCTTTGTTCACTGTGTCTGCTTATTGAACGAATACATACAGTGAGTGTTCACCGTGGATAATTCATTGACAGCTCAGTCCACAAAACTCATTCACCTTGTCCACAACCACTGATGTTTTACCTCTTTCCCTAGTTGGCACATGGGGTTCACTACCTTGGAATTCCACTTCTCATCTTTCCCAGAATGTCACAGTAGGGGCTGAGTTCTGCCCATGACCTGACCCACTGGACACATCTTGATTAGCCTAACAATTCCTTCCTCCTCTGGAACACATATTTTTTCTATGATGTCCATGCAGTCCCAAGCATCGCCTCTGAATGAGTTTACAGAGAGAATAGATTTTACCAGCATTATAACTCACTCAAGGTTGTGGGTTCCAAATTTGAACTTGAGCTTCCCTCAGTTCAAGTTGCAATGAGCACTGGCAAAAATGTGACCTCCTACTTCAAGAATAAAGGCTCTCAGGCGTTCTTAACTATCAAGTTCCTCTTACAAAAGAAGATCCTGATGAGTCAAGTGTAAAAGAATCGGGGTCTGAAGGATTTCATTTCTCTTGAAATATTTGATGGTTTTGTGGTAAAGGAGGCATTTATTTAGTAATATGCATGTGAGGTCTCACTCATCCCAAAATGTTTAAAAAAGAGACGAAGCTATCTTTACAATTCCATAGTCTTGCTAGGTTCCATATTCCTTTACCTCCTTGAATAGAGTCTGCGAAGTTGCACTAAAATATTCCCAGTCTCATTTTGTACCAACTAGAAACCAACATTGTCCTAGATAAGCTTAATTCAGGACATAGAAATGAAGCAGAGCTTAAGTTCAAATCTTACTGCTAAAATAAAACAATAAGAAAAAATAGGCCGGGCGTGGTGGCTCACGCCTGTAATCCCAGCACTTTGGGAGGCTGAGGCAGGCGGATCACGAGGTCAGGAGATCGAGACCATCCTGGCTAACACAGTGAAACCCCGTCTCTACTAAAAATACAAAAAATTAGCCGGGCATAGTACTATGCCTGTAGTCCCAGCTACAGCACTACACTATGCCTGTAGTCCCAGCTACTTGGGAGGCTGAGGCAGGAGAATGGTGTGAACCCAGAAGGTGGAGCTTGCAGTGAGCCGAGATTGTGTCACTGCACTCCAGCCTGGGCAAGACAGCAAGACTCCACCTCAAAAAAAAAAAAAAGAAAAGAAAAAAGAAAAATTCTCCAAATTCATCAGATGTGCTAGAATCCAGCACCTCTAAAACATGGGCCTTCTTAGAGCTTGGAATATATAAGGTTTCTTTTTAATGTTATTTGTTGAAAAAGAGTTTGCCTATAGCTATAAATATTTCTTATGGCCATCTCAGAAAGTTCCAGAGGCCCCTGGTTTTTCCAACCAAATATGGGATTCTCTGGGTTCAGAACTATCATTTACCTTCACACTTTTACTGCCTGGAATGCTTCAGGGAAATGTTGTGAGGCACCATGAGTTCTCTAGGCTCTGGTGTATCACTTTAATTCCAACAGTTAAGAAATACGTAATTATTAAAAGG
Organism: Hylobates moloch; assembly: GCF_009828535.3. NCBI lineage: Eukaryota > Metazoa > Chordata > Mammalia > Primates > Hylobatidae > Hylobates > Hylobates moloch. Next base: position 47,908,127 of record NW_026652293.1, read on the forward strand.
GTATGCTTAGGGTTGAGCTAGGGAATATAGAAAAGAAAGAAACAGTCTCTATCCAAAAGAAGTTTGTAACCTGAAATCAGACACAAGACTTACATAGATGAAAGAATTTGTAGGCAAGACAGTAATAATAATAATAATATTGATAGCTAATCTTGATCACATATTTACTAGTGAAAGGCATTGTTCTAAGAGCTGTACATGTATTATTTGACCACTGTCTTACAAGGCAGATACTAGTATCACCTCCAGTTATACAAGAGAACACTTCAATAAAATAGGTTGAAGACCTTGCCGAAGATCACCCACCTGAATAAATTCAGGATTCAAAGCAGGGGTTGCTGGGTATGCCTGTAATCCCAACATTTTGGGAGGCTGAGGCAGGAGGTTCACTTGAGCTCAGGAGTTTGAGATCATCTTGGGCAACACAGTGAGAATCTGTCTCTACCAAAATTCAAAAACATTAGCCAGGCATGGTGGTACATGCCTGGAGCCCCAGCTCCTTGGGGGGCTGAGGCAGGGGGATTGTTTGAGCCTGGGAAGTCGAGGCTGCAGTGAGCCCTGACTGTACCACTGCATTTCAGCCTGGGCAACAGAGCAAGACCCTGTCTCAAAAAACGAAAACAAAAAGAAAGCCAAGGTAGGCAGCTCCAGAGCTTGAATGTCAAATCTCTGCCCACCACTGCCTTCAAACACGCAGGTACACAGGTAAATGTTAAGGTACCTGTGTGTGTATAGATATAGCTATGCAATTATTACAGACTGAAAATAGAGCATGCCAATTCAGTTTATAAAGAATCTTTAATATTTTCCATGCATTTCAACCTACATTTCATTCAAAAATATTTACTAGACATTTGTTAAATGCAAGTTTTAAGAAATTAAGGCATTAACTCTGTCTACAAGGGAATAAGACAAAGCTAAACATTTTTTCATAGGGCAAGGAAGGGGAATAACAAACACTGCTGGAGACATAAAAAAGTTTTCATAAAATAGAAATTAATTGAGCTAAGACAGAATCGCACATAAAATTTGGGAGAGTAGGGTGGCATTATTTGTGTATGTTTACCTACAATCTGTGGGTAACTATTTTCAAAGCACAATTTTGTTATTATTTGCTTGCACCCTATTTTTCTATATGCCATTGCAATTGCTTACTACAACTGATCCAGATCTCATTCACCAAAATGGGAAGTTAGTTGGACAAGACAAAACAGGAAGAAGAAACGTCATCTAAAACCAATGCTGAACCACTTTAGAGAACTCCAAGAATGTCAGCAACAGACAAATTCAGGGCAGCAACTTCCCTGAAGAAAGTTTCAGGTTTATAACTATTTAACAACATTGCAGAGTGTCTCCTTTCAATTTCTCCATTCCTTCTTCCTGGTTTTTTCATCTTCTGTATACTCTGCAATTAAAATGTTCCTTTTACATTGGGAGGCCAAAGCAGAGGAACACTTGAGCCCAGGAGTTGGAGCTCAGCCTGGGCAACATAGTGAGACCCCGTCTCTAAAAAAAAAAAAAAAAAAAAATTAAATTAAATTAAAAAATTAGCCAGCATGGTGGTACATGCCTGTAGTCCCAGCTACTCAGGAGGCTGAGGCAGGAAGATCAGTTAAACCCTGGAGATTGAGGTTACAGTGAGCCATGATGGAGCCACTGTACTCCAGCATGGGTGACAAAGTGAGAGCCTGTCTCTAATAAATAAATAAAATAAAATGTTCCCTTTACAGTAGTCCCTCTCTTATCTGCAGTTACCCACAGTCAAGTGCAGCTCAAAAATATTAAATAAAAAATTCCAGAAATAAACAACTTACGTTTTAAATTGTGTGCTGTTCTGAGTAGTATGACAAAATCCCACACCTTTCCACTCTGTTTCACCCAAGATGTGAATCCTCCCTTCATCCAGCATATCCATGCTACCCACCAACTAGTCACTTAGTAGCTGCCTCCATTCCTCCAGAGGCATAGCTTCTCCACCCCACCACCCAGTCCTCTTACTTCTAGCCATGATTTCTCCATCTTTCTACATGCCCTGACCTTCAGTACTAAATTTTGCTTCCACCATTATGTGTCTCTATTCTCTCTTACCCAGATCATGTAAGTGGAAAGCCCCTTCCTTCTTTGATGGGGCCCAGATCAATTTGTGTAATAGAAGGGCAAAGCCAATAGAAACCTAATAAAAGCAGAAGGGGTCACTGAAAGTGTTCTTTCACTAAGCAGATATGTCCCCAAAACATGCACAGGGAGAATAAGTGTGTGAGTCCAGAAGAGGAAATGAAACAAATATGGAGAATGCAGGACATCAAAGGAAAGCTCACTGTTATGTCGAGGAGGAAAGGGTTGTGCATTAATGACCTAAACATCAGAAGAAGGAAGATTCATTAGGCATTCCTCTCAAATCAGAATTGTATATATACCTCTGGACACCCGATGCATAACAAGGACATCTGCATTTCAACAATGGATGATTAAATGTACCTGGCTTGTTCCACACTGCTTTAGCACATGAAGATCACATTAGAATTAACATTTATTGAACTGTGCCAGGTACTCTGCTAGGGCCTGGATTACTGGGAAAGGTAAACATGCGATAATCAGTGGGGGCAAAACCATGTTTTGCATATATTCTGATTTTCTGGTATCATCTATAAGAAACTAAAAAATGGAAGACAATCTCTGAGAAAGTAACTTATTCAGCAACAAGTTTTGAAGAAGCTTTGCCCACCCTCATCTTAAGAAGGAGAAATGGAGATAGTAAGCATGGATAGTCATGTATCTACCCTAAATAATAATGAACAGAAAGTGAGAAAAGTAATGTTCACAGTTAGGAAAACAATTAGCAACTTTTATCTGAATAACGCTGGTAACTGTCATGAAAAGTGATTGAAATAACTCATAGGTGAAAATAAGATAAGGGTCTTCCTCCAAAGTATGTAAGAAAAGCAAAGCTTTTTTATCCTTGCTTCAACTGTAATATTATATTCCACTTGTGCAAAGTAATGCTAAAATTAATTATGAAACTGATTACTTACTAAAGAATTATATTTTTGTAGAGCAAGTACAAGCAAGTGTATTAACTTGTGTGTTAAATTCTGGTTCTCTACACAGGTTGAGTATCCCCAATCTGAAAATTCAAAATCTGAAATGCTCCAAACCAGAAAATCAGAAACTTTTTGAGCACCGTCATGATGCTCAAAAGCAATGTTCATTGGGGCATTTTGGATTTTGGATCTCCAGATCAGGGATGCTCAGTTGGTTAGTATAGAATGTAAATATTCCAAATCTGAAAAAATTCAAAATTCAAAACACTTCTGGTCCAAAGCATTTTGGATAAGGGATACTCCACCTGTATTATCCATGTTGAATGGAAATTTAGGACCTAAGCAATAGTAACCATTCAAGAGACAACCACAAGCACCCAAAAGAGAAGACAACCACAGCCAACAAGCTAAGTCATTTCCTTAGGGCTAATTTTTTGACCTCCAGCTATTTTGTTGGCAGAACTATTCACTGATTTGTTCAATTAATACACTATCTTATTATTTCACTTTGGGAGGCAACAGCATTTCAAAACAGACTGAGTTTTGAAGCAGACAGACTGGACTCTAATCAGCGACCTGCTATTTTCATGCCCAGTGACCGTGAGGCATTCTTATAATCTCACTAAGCTAGATTTCCCTATCTGCAAAATCAAGGGCAATAAGACCTACCTTATAGGATTCATCTCAAGCTAACACTGGATAAATAGGTAAGACATAGCAATGGGCAAGGGACATGAACAGACATGTCTCAAAAGAAGACATACAAATTGCCAATGGATTTATGAAAAAAATGCTCATCATCACTAATCATTAAGGAAATGAAAATGAAACTCACAATGAGATAGTACTGCACACCTGTGTGAATGGCTACCATCTAAATAAAAGATAACAGGTGTTGGCGTGGATGTGGAGAAATGGGCACTCTTGTACACAGCTGGTGGGAATGTTAATTAGTATAGCCATTATGGAAAACTGTATGGAGGTTCCTCAAAAAACTGAAAATAAAATTACTGTATGATCCAGCAATTCCACTTCTGAGTATTTACCAAAAAGATTTGAAATCAGCGTGTCAAAGAGATGTCTGCACTCCCATGATCATTGGAGCACAACAGCCAAGTTATGGAATCAACCTGTGTATTCATCAGCTGATGAATGAATAAAGAAAATATGCTACATATACACAGGGAATACTATTTAGCCTTAAAAAATAAAGAAATTCTGTCGTTTGCCATAACAAAAAGTAAAGTCAGCCAGACATGGAAAGACAAATACTGCATGTTCTGATTTATATATGAAATCTAAAACAACTGGACTCATAGAAGCAGAGAGTATAATGGTCGTTACCAAAGGGTAGGGAATGGAAGAAATGAGATGATAGTCAAAGGATACAAAGCCTTGGTAAGACAGGAAGAATAAGGTTTTTTAGGTCTATTGCCAATACTCATTATTATTAAGTATATTAATTAATTATGTAGTATACAGATCAAAATTTCTAAGAGAAGAAATTTCAAATGTTCTCACAAAAAAATGATAAACATTTGAAGTGATGGATACATTCACTGGCTTGATTTCATTATTCCACATGGTGTTCACAGACCACAACATCGCTTTGTACCCCATAAATAATACAACTATAATTTGTCAATTTACAATAACATTTTAAAAATAGATCGATATATAAAGCATAGCACTTAACCTAGGGTAAGCAAGTTAACATTAATTAACTTTTTCTTTCAAAGTTTTGTATTCTAAACCTGATAAAGTCAAAATTCCAAAAGAGGTCATTCACAATTCTTCCAAATACAACCCTGACCTACTGGCCTGGATAATGCTTTGCAATATTAGCCAATGTTTTCCCTGCATCATTTTCTTTAATACTTTGGACCTTTCCTTAGCAATTCAGCTAGACTAGCAGTTCTTGAACCTGACTATAGTTAGAACCTACTGGGGAGCTTTCAGAACAATACCAATATCTGTGCCCCACCTCAGACCAATCAAATCAGAGCCTCAGCCAGTAGACTTCTGCATCTGTATTCGATGTTATGGCTCAGAGTGATAGTAACGTGCATCTGTGGTGGAGGACTCTGAGCTAGACCTTTCTAGATCCCTCAGGAAAGAAATTACGAGGTAGGAATCAGGACAAAAGGGGTCTGTTGTCAGCTTTTGAGTGTCAAAAGCCTAGCTTTCAAAAGAAATGAACAGAACACAGGACCTAAACAAAAATTTTGTAAAATGCACAATGGATAAGAGCAAAGATTCTCCATCATGACCACCACCATTTCTACATTCCAAATCCACACCCTGAAAATGACAAAAGCTAACCCTGGTTGGGAAGAGAGTGGAAAAGGAGGTAAGGATAGCACTTGGAAGCTTGTCGCCTCTGAGAAATGGAGGGCTTGTACTCTGTCTTTCTGGGGTGGAGGGGAGAAGGGAGACAAAATCCTTCTTGATAAGTCTGTGGATCCAAAATCAGAAGGTCTTGTGCCTTACTTCCCAAATAGAGCCCCAAATAGGCAACTGGAGCTCAGAGAAGTGAATACAGTGTGATTAAGCAAAGCAGGTCTTAGTGTCAGAGAGCCGCAGAGCCTGAGGCTGCTTCCTGGGGCCCTGGGAGCAGCTCGGCAGCCTTCCCAGAATGACCTAGCAGTAGCCATCAAGAGCTGACGACCAAGAGTCAGGCAGCATAGCATTCACCTGACCATTCTCCACTCCCATTGATGTCTACTTAATGGAACCCAGGGAAAACTTAGAAAAAGAAGAGAGGATTCCAGAATAGATGGAGATTAAGTTTTCTTCACGTGGCAGAATGAGAGCTTTAAAAAATCGGTTGATCAATAGAAGAATAAGTGAAGGTACATGCCCCTTGCACCTGAGCATGTGGACTTATTACTCTTCCATGTTTATGAGTTTTAGGGCCACATAACTTGTCTTTAGAATGCCCTCTCCCACCCTCCCAGGCAAAGCCCCCCAAGTTTTCTCCGTGATGCCCTCTCTGACTTGCCTTGGAAAAACTCATTATCCCTCCTCCACATGCCCCTTAGAGAACTGCCCTAGTCCTCTAGACAGCTATAAATGAAGTTTACATAAGTGGCTAGGAAGAGGAGCATGAGTGTATAAATGCCTACATATACGTAAGTTTGCATATATGGCCACTGTATTAGTCCATTTTCATACTGCTATGAAGAAATACTCGAGACCGGGTAATTTATAAAGAAAAAGAGGTATAATGGACTCACAATTCCACATGGCTGAAGGCAAAGGAGGAACAAAATCACATCTTACATGGCAGCAGACGAGATTGTGTGCGTAGGAGAGCTGCCTTTTATAAAACCATCTGGTCTCGTGAGACTTACTCACTATCACGAGAACAGCGCAGGAAAAACCCAGCCCCATGATTCTATTACTTCCCACCAGGTCCCTCCCACAACACGTGGGGATAATGAGAGCTATAATTCAAGATGAGATTTCGGTGGGGCCACAGCTAAGCCATATCAGCCATCAAAACCCTCAGCACACCATGTGATAGTTAGGAGTTCATCTGTCTCCTCCACTAGATTGTGAGCCCCTTAAAAGCCAGGACCATGTCACACTGATCTTTGTATTCTGACACCTTGCACATAGGAAGTACTCAGTTGTTTGCTAAATGAATGAATGAAAGCATTAATTAATATGATAAATAACTATCACGTGTAAGCCACAGTGATACTTTTCAAAATAATCGAAAATTTTTCAAAGTGTTGTTTTTTTGAAAAGATCACTCATGATATCCTCAAAGTATATAAAGGAAGCGATTATTCCCCATGTTGGCATCATTCCTTGTAATCACATCCACAACTGTAGACTGCATCTACTTCAATTAAAATAGATGGACTAGCTAGATAATCAAAACCCTGGCGTCCCTAAACAAAAGTTATTTTGATACTTCTATGTAATGCTATTTCCTGCCTTCAATCAATCAGTAGAGAATTTGTTAATCAACTGACAATAACTACGGGATTTGAGAGTGGCAAATATCTCATTTGCACCCAGTAGCAAACAAATTTGCTCCATGAAATTGCCATGCAGTGGCCACATGCCCTCAAAATTCAGTTAGATTCCTAAAACATTTGTAGTGCCATTTCTCATGTTTTAATATCCAGAAATCAGTCAAAGTGATAAATATGACCTCCATGTACACAAAAGCAAACTACACACCAAACAGAGGAAATAAAATGAAAACAGAAAAAAATTAAACCAGCTTCAGAGAGAAAATGCCTGATTATTTGAGAAATCAGGAGTGGGCAAGGGTGGTATACCCAGGAGAGGTAAAAGATTCGTTTTTTTTTAACAGGCTATTATAAAATGACTTGATTGGATCAAACAACTTTTAAGCCAAGGCATCTTTGAGATATTCCATGTCACTGTGTGTTTGTTGTGATGCAGGCACAATCATAAGCTCCAAGTCCCAATAGCCTAACGTGCCTTCTTTCACTCCCAGCTGGCCCCAAACTGTACCCTGTCCTTCACGATGAAGATCTCATCTCTCTGACTCACCCTGGTCATCCCTCTGGCCTGGGAAGTGTCAGTTCTAATGAGCAGGAGGAGAAGGACTGAGATTCTTCAATGAGCATGGAAGAATGGAGGGACGCCAGCTAAATGCTATTCACACCCTAAATAACCATTCAGATTAGTGGCCGTGGATCCTAAAGGACAGATCCCACACTGATGTGTGTGCAGACCCCTTTCGAAATCAGTGATCCATGCAACTTGAGTGGTAATGGGATCCGACCCTTGGTGTCGAAACCTGCACCTGTTAGGCTTGGAACAATGGGTCATTCTGAAGTCAGCCACTGCAACTTGCTCTTTTCCAGACCAGTGAAAAGAATATCTCATTTCTCTTGGAAATTGGTGACCACCACGCAAAATACTTTCGGGCTATTTGCAAAACAGCGTACAAGCCGTGAAAATGATGCTATTATAGTTGTAACACCACAGACCTGCTAGCCTCATATTTTGAGAATGATGCACATTAATCATATCTGCCTTCCATGTCAGTGGACTGTAAATTAAGCTCACATGAATGGCTAGGAAGAGGGGCATGAATGTTTGTGTGTATATACAGAGGGAGGCGTTAATTAAATATACGCAAAGAGCACATTGACTTCTAATTTGAAGCACGGGGTCCCAGTCTCACTTCTCTCACTAGCTGTGTGACTTTGGGTAAGTTAAGTCATTATGCTTCTCTATGGAATGGAGAGAACATTAACCTCAGAGCATCACAGAGGATCAAGAAATTTACCTTCCCTTTGCTTTACTTTCAGTTAGTTTCATCATCCATTAAAACTTCGGATTGAGTGATTTCTAAGGTTTCTTCTAATTCTAAAATCATATTATTCAACTTAGTTATTTGCTTAAATTATTCTGTGATTCAATATAATCTTAAAAGATCATGCTGCACACGCCTTACCAGCCAGCAGAATTGTACCAATATATTATGCCATTGATGAAAATGTATAATGTATAACAAGTAGCTGCCTAAATCTGTGTTTATTCATTTTACCAAAACGGCATTGATTATTTGTCTTTTTTTTTTTTTTTGAAGACAAGGTCTTGCTCTGTCACCCAGGCTGGAGTGCAGTGGCACATTCATAGCTCACTGCAGCCTCAACCTCCTGGGCTCAAGTGATTCTCCTGCTTCAGCTTCCCTTCCAAGTAGCTGGGACTACAGCCACATGCTACCATATCCAGCTAATTTTTTTGAATTGTTTTTTGTAGAGATGGGGTCTTGCTATATGTTGCCCAGGATGATCCCAAACTCCTGGCCTCAAGCAATCCTCCCATCTTTGCCTCCCAAACTGCTGGGATTAGAAGCTTGAGCCACCACGCCCAGCCTATTTGTGCCATTTTTAAGTGGCTTAAGAAAGCACTATCTTCAACTGCCCTGCCTCAAGGAAAATAATTAGAATAATCTTGCTACACTAATTTTGAGGATGAAGATTCCACATGCTTCCTTCATAGTTGGTACAGGTATGTTGTCACACTGGTTGAGTATTGACAGCCCAGTTTCCCTTTTGCTTCTGGTCACATGGTTAGGCTACATTTTCCAGCCTCCCTTTCACCTGGGCACAGCCATGTGTCCTAGTTTGGGCCAATAGAATGTGGGTGGGAGTAATGTGTACCACTTCTAGTTCTGGCCCATAAAATCCTCCCACATGGAATCCTCCCCATCTGCCCATTTAATGAAGAGAATTCTAATGATTAAAGGAAGGGCAGCCAAAAGATGGAAGGTTTCCATGTCCCCAAATCAGAGCTTTAAGGAGACCTGCTCTGAAAAGCTGCCTGAAAACAAGCATCCACATTAAATCATTGTTGAGCAAAAAACCCAGTTTGTTAAACTTGTTAAATTTACCAGTTATTATTACCAGAGTTAAATAACCCTGATTAATGAGGTCATGTAGGAACTCACCTTGATTCAGAGGTAGCCTGCAAGGATACTATCAGGCAGACTACCTCAGAGGTCACAGAACAGAAAGGTTCACAGAGCAAGTCAAAATGCTCTGATCACATGAGTTATTGAATTAATTTAAAACACACAAGGAAAGCAAGAAGGAAAGAGAGAGGGTGCATTAACACACTGAGGCCTGGCCCATACTAACTAAATCCCCAGGCACATGATGTTCGTATGTCCTGCCTCTGATTCAGCAAGCTTCCCTCATGATGGTGCAGTTATAAGAAGCAGAGTTGGGGTAGAGGCAACACAGACCCAGACCCTCCAGAAACTCACTGAGCCTCAAGAAACTCAACATAGATCCTCAAGAAACTCGGGCCCCCTCCCAAGTCCACACACTGCCCTAGGGATCTTCTTGGATCCCTGCTTCTCTGGAACCACTGGATTCACCAAGGCCAAACACAGGAAATGCATAGGCCGAAGCCTTGCCACCCAAAAAATTGATAGATGAAAGGAGCAAAGGAAATCTGAAGGCCCCTATGTCATTTCAAACATTCCTCTCATTTTTCCCAGTCCTGGAGAAAGAGCCCAGAGGGTGTGCCTTGCAGTTCTTTTGTCAATAGCTCATGTTTCACCGAATAACAAGGAGGCAGCCCTTTCTGTCATGAAATATGAAGTATTATTTTCTTCCCCATTATTCAGCATTGTGAAACCCTCCAGAAACTCTTCAATCATCTGCAGCAATTTTTCTCAAGACAAATCCAAGTATAATAAATGGTGTTTTGCATATTGAGAGGATAATGGCAATTGCAAAAAAAAAGAAAAGAAATTCTCTCCTAAATTATTCTGTTAGCCTAATTTATATTCCCTGATTAAGATGGATACTGGCAGCAATAAGAAATTACTCACATGCTCTAAGATATTGCTCAGGGGCCTAAAGCTTATGCAATTGGGGTATTTAAGGAAAACTGTATTTAAAAGTTTTTAAGGAAAACTGTATTAAAAAGTCTTATTTTCACAGATTTAACAAAAACATGGGACCATGTGACCACATCACCAGACCCCTTCTCAGGTCCTTGAAAGCAACCTGTGAAATTGAGAAGCCCTGCAGCTTAAGATTTATTCATTCATGGTAAACACACCTCTAACTGAGGGTATTCTTAAATTGCAGGTTTAGTCCAGAAGTATCTGGGGGTCTCTCTATTTTTTGCAAAGGAAGCCTAAAGAGACATTGCCAGGAAGAAATGGAGTCAGGACATTTAAAAACTGAATTTCCACGTTTCCAAGCAATTAAAATCACAGTTGTAAATGGATGTTCCAATACCATTCAGTGCACAGCTATTCTTTATTCCTCAGAAAGAACCAAATATCCAGACGATATTTGAAATGTCTTAAGCAAAAAACTCACAGGAGGTGGGGGTAGCAGATGACGACTGATCTGCAGCTAATACCAGGGAACAGTTTTTGTGTTCTGCGTCGAGACACCGTCTGAGGCATCAGATACACACCCCCCCGCTCTACCTCCTAAGTTAGCCTGAGAGGAGGACGTGGGGCCTGCAGAGGCAGCCACATTTCTCAGCATAACCTTTCCAAGCACGCCTTCCCGTCTATGCACAGACAGCGGGCATTTGGGAAAGAGGCCAGGCTCAAGGGGACCAGGTCATTTTCCTGATGCTTTGTCGCTGGCTTTTATTTTCTGGGAATCCCACAGAGTCAGCACAATCGGGATAAGCTGAGCTCATGTGCGGACAAAGAGCAGACTCATTGCCTCAGCATAGAGATCTCTGCTTGCTTCACACAGCTCGTGATGCGGATGGCAGGGAAGTGGAATATGCCGGAGATGAACATTAAGTAGAGAAACTTGGGTGCCTTTGTCTTTTGGCTTAGATCACTTCGTCAGGTCCAAACGCAAACCTGATAGTACAGACCAGTTTCTCCAGAAAGATTAGATGGAAACAGCAACATGCGGTCAAGAGATTGCTTTGTCTTCCTGTTGGCAAACATCTGTGCATGTAAAAACATCCGGAGAGCTGACTGAACTCAGTTTAGATCCAGAGGTTAGGCATCCCACAGACACGGCCTCTCCCACCACCCACCATTTCCGTAGCCAACTGTTTACCTGGTCTTCCCAACAACTTACAGAAGAGCCCTAAAGTATCCTGGTCCTCACTCAATGAGGAGCCAAGGGCCAAGGGAGGTGACTCAACAATGGCAGCTCCATCGGATGTGAGCCTGGCACCAGGGCTGCACGGCACAGCTGCCTCTTTTATTCCAAAGGGCCCGCTAAAAATCACTAGGTTTTGCTTTCCTGGCAGAGCATCAGTCCTTCATGGAAGGCACCTACTGCCAGGACAACCGGGCAGCTTCAAAGGCCTAAGGATTCCTGCGACGAAGGGAGTGCAGCTTCCTCCATGTGAACGATAGGTCACCCTGGGGTGGCCAGCAACTCGCTCAGCTCCTCGTGGCTGCTCTGCCCTGGCCTGGGAAAATGAGTGCCTGCTTTAGAGCCAGAGGAACACAATGACCTCCTTATCCCTTTTTAAACAGCCACTTTCCTTGCAAATCTCTGCTAATAAGCACAGCTTATCTTTATTTACCAGGTAGCTCCTTTCCCTTCTGAGATATCAGAAGGCCCAATGAGAGGAAGCAGAGAGAAAAGGGTTTTCTACAAAGTGACAAGGAGACAGCACTTTTCTGTCTAAAAATACACAGATGTCCTTATCCTTAGTGGATGCTAACTTGTTATAGATAGTTTGGGGACAGCTTTGCAAAACTTATGAGAATTCCATGTAGCCTGTGATTGGTGGGAGTTCCCACTTAACTGTTCTGTGTTCTTTTCATCTTTCCATCAGCTGAGCTAAACACTGCAAAGCAAAAAAAGCTTTAAAGCCAATCGGTCTAGCCCCCACCTCTGAGCAGAGTTACACGTAACCATTCAATATTCTTAGATTAAATGACCTTAATAAGCTCTCGTGATTCTACCACTCCAACCCCATAAACCAGGAGTGAAATCCTCAATTCCGAGTTCAGATACTAGGAAATCCTTTTTCTGCAGCACACTTTATGACTTTTAAGCATTTTAATCTTAAAATGCCACTTTCCTAATTAAATGCAGTACAATCTTTCCTAATCTTATGCAGTACAATTGCAGCTCAATCATATTTTTTGGAAACTCTAGAATACCCTGGAATATATAAACCACAGCTATGCATAAATATAAAGATATATATATACATAAAAGGTTACAGTAAGTTGAGACTCCTAATCTATAAATAAGTCTGTTCACTTGCATAATTATAAGGACTGAACAGGATAAATTTCACTCCTGTAAAAACCAATAGGCCTAGGAAAGACTCAAATCTCTATCTCAGTTTCACAGGGAGCTCTAGGGAAGCACATTCCCAAAGCAGACGTGGTTGGGTAAAAGCCAATGCCCTGCTCTAGGTCAAAATATTGCAAATTTCCTAAGCAAAACGTGTTTCTGTTCTAGAAAAATAGGTTATGTTCACCTGGATCACCTACCAAAGGCTTCTGGGATTCAATGGAATACCAGGGTCTACCGAACTGTGAATTACTTGAAGACAGAAAATATATCATTCATTTTAAAATCCCTGACATTAAGCATAGGGACTGGTGGTGCTGGTGGTGGTGATGATGATGATGATGACAATGATGATAGCAGCAACTGTTCATTGAGCACTTACAATGTGTCAGGGACTTTGCCATTTCCTTTATATATATTAATCCATTTATAACTTGCAGTATTATATATACTTATATACTTATATATTTATTACTCACAGTATATATATATAATATATATTATATATATTAACTCATTTATTACTCACAGCAACCGGTGAGCCAGGTACAATTAACAATCCTATCCTACAGATGAGGACACTCTGTAATAAACTCAGAGTTTAAGTAATGGCCAAAGCCTAGAGAGTTTAAATAATGGCCAAAATCATACCTCTGCTAAGTGTTAGAGACAGGATTCAGAGCCAGGTCTTTCTGAACCTGTAAATTGCACTACTCCTGAACCTGTAAATTACACAATCATGATAATATAGCCTGGTGCATGGTAGATGCTTAATAAATGTATTTGGACAAAACTGAGCAGATGTAGTGGAATTGGTGGGATAATTTCCTCCCTACTTTCAATTTCTATCTGACTTGCGCAGGCATTTGTTCGTTACAGACCACATTCTTGTGATTATTACTGTGATGGTCTTAGTTCTCCAAACTACACTACAAGTCTCTTGAGGGCAAGACAACATATTCTTCACAATAATAATAGATGCTGTATTATGCTCCATGCTTTATACATTTTTAATCCTTATAATGGATCTGAAAGGGATGTATTAGCATCTCCATTTTTTGAATGAGGAAACAAATGCAAAGGGGTGAATGACTTGCCTGTGGCTACAAAGCTAACAGTGGGAGATTCAAACACCTTCTGTTTGCCTCACATTTTTCCACTTTGCTCTGCTGAGAGCCAAACACTTATATTACCCAGCTCTCAAAATTTAGCATGGTCTAGGATATTTGGATATTATTGTCTCAGTTACTCTTCATTCAGAGCTCTCTCTCCTGGCTAGACTGGTGAAAATCATAGAGCTCTGGTAGATGAGGAATAGGGAGGAAAAAGATATCACATTTCTGGTCTGGTTTGGTTCTCTGATCTCATTTGCTTGGATGGGCTACAGAAAATCAGCAGTGGGGGTTGGGGGATTTGGGGCCAAAGTTTAGTTACTTAAAAGAGCTGGACAGAGAAGAAAACCCTCCACTTTCTTTGTCCCATCTGCCACACCCAAGAGCTGGCATCACACCACTGCTGGCATGTACAGTGTCTGTCGGCTGGGCTGAGAACCCCATGTAACCTCCACAGCTATGGTGTCCTTGGGGGATACAGGCCAATTTCTTCAGCAGCCCCAGGTTCCAGAGGGACAATAATGTCTCATCAGGTCCTAACACTGTCATGTGCTACTCTTACTTCGGGGGTTAGAATGTTTCACTAGGATCTATAATATCTCCTAGCTATGTAGTCTCACCTCCCTACAAATCTGAGATATGGTTTCTGACACAAGGGAAGGGTATTTGTTAGACTATAAAGATGTACCACATTTATTCTCAGCTAGAGGCCTTCTCTTTGGGGTGATGACCAGCCAGTAGCTGCAGGTGTGGGAAAGGGTGCCTTTTCTTGATACTTGGCCACCTTTTATGAAAGAATGCAAAACTGAGCCTAAAGACAATAAACATTAGGTAGAAGAATAGATTCCTAAGAATATTTTCCTTTCTAATATTAGAAAGAGGAATAGATTCCTTGGCCAGTCAGCCTCTGTATATCTGAAATCACCCAAAGAGTTCTACTTAAAAACAAATGTTTAGATTGAGTTATCCAGTTAAAATCAAACCCTCCAGGCTGACTGATATCAGTGGCTCATATGTGCAATTGGCTTTCCACCTGGTTGTAAGCAAGAGGACAAGGATCACATCTTCCCTGTGCACCCAGCACAGCATGGCCCCTAGCAGGTGCTCCATAGGCACTTGTTGTACACATGTACAACAGTAATTATGGCTTGTTGTAATTATTCAACTTGTTGAATGAAGGTTGAACATCATCAAGAGAGACTTACTTGTCCTTTGTCTGTGGAAGTAAAGGATGAAAATGTAATACAGAATAATAGAATAGAGACATCTTCATGGTCTCTGACTCCCAGTAAAGCTGGGATCTTTGTACCTAATCCTAAGTAAGAGGCATGTTCTGAAGGGGTTCTCTGGCCCCTTGACAATCATCAATGATTTTGAGAAATAAATATTTTGACATCTAGTCCCAAAGCATTAGTCATGAGACTGACAATCATTGATGAGACAGTGGAAATGTGGAAGTTGGCACTGGACTATGAAAATGCAGTTCTGTGGGACTTGGATGAGGCATGACAGCAAGAAGATCAGCTTCAGACACGAACCCTTCCTCCTAGCCCCACCAAAATTATTCTTCAGTGTGTAGCTCCATTGCATACAGGCCGGGGGTGAGCCTTCTCCTCTATGTTGCTCCCTTGATTCTCTTTCATGCACATTCTTGACATGTCACAGACTCTCCCCAGCCTTGAATTCTAGCCCCATTCCATCTCATCTGGGGCAAGTCTCACAATTCCTCATCTATTCAATGTGTACAATTCATATCTGCTCTACCTGACTCAGGATTCCTGGGAGAATCAAATGAGATTATTCATTCGGCCTTTCAACAAATATTTGTTGAGTAGTTGCTGAATAACATAGTGTAAGGGAGACAGTGAGAGATAATGATGAATCAGACTGTGTCTTACCCTCAGGGACCCAGGCAATGTACAAGGTGAGACAAGTTCACATTCCAAGGTGAAATCGTCAGTCCAAGAGAGGCCCAGATACTGGGCTATGGGAGCTCAGAGGGAATATGGATTATTCCAGCAGGAGGTAATAAAGAGGGCTCCAGAACAGAGGCTGCTGTTTTTGGGCTGAATTTCCAGAGTTAAAATGCAAGCAGCTTGGAAACAAAATTGCTACACAAATATTGGGCATAGGTTATAAATATCTAATTTATGGAATTCTCTATGTCCCAGAGTAATGCCTACCTAAACTCACATAGATTTCAAGCAAATAACAGATAACATTTATGGAGTACTCTTGCAGTGCAAGACACTATATTTGAGAACTCACATAATCTAAGCAAAATCCTAAGAGGCAAATGCACATTGCAAATGAGGAGAATAAGGCACGGAGAGGTTGAGTTTCTTGCTCAAGGTCAAACAGATAATAAATTATAGAGCCAATATTTAAACTCAGGTGGTCAGAGTTCAAATACTGCTTCTCAGACAAAGGAACAAAAATAATAAAGTCATTGCTCAAATAATTCAGTCCCTTCACAGAACTGTTATTTTGGAAAAAAAATGTTGGATCCTGGTGAATTATGGCAAAATTTATCTGGGAAATTACATTTCAGGTTGAGTACATACATGAATAATGCCTCCTTCCTCATAGGCATCATTGAAGTCATTCCAGAGTATTTTGTGCTATGGCCGGTAGATGGCAGAAAGTGACAAGAAAAGGACTGGAAACTGGGGCCCCCGCCCCCCCGACCGCTCCCACCAAAACACACACACACACACACACACACACACACACACACACACTAGCTCCCTGCTTGCAGAACAAAATGCATTTTGCCTACAATATAGTTTGTTTAGAGTAGCAAACACTTTCTCCTTCCTCAAAGCAAGCTCCAGAGTAGAAACTGCAATTGTGTATTTGAAATTCTCTAGTCACCAAATCCTAGAAAGGTGAAGAGGAACTGCCCCAGTGGCGTCTGTGAGGCGTTTCCTCTATAAAGCTGTCATCCCCAGCTCTGGTCAGTGCTGACCAAGTCACCCTGGCCTCCTCCCCAGCCCCTCTTTCTACTGCAGGAAAGGCTGGAGCTTCGGAAGAGATAACATCAGGGAAGTACTTGGCAACTAAGAAGAGTTTTATCCATGTTAAAATAAAAGCCAGCAAAGCATTCTTTCAGCAAAGATATGTTAAGCACCTATCATGTGCTGGGCTCTGGGCACAACCAAAAGCTTGGCAGCTGCTATTTAACCTCCTCCTGCTTCACCAGCAGCAAACTGTTGCCAAATGAGCCTAAAAAGAAATTAGTTCCATGGATTCCTTTGCTGAGTAATTCTGCAGTGAAAATAAGAGAAATCAGACACACTGGAAACCTTTAATTACAAGAAAACCTGGGGAATCCTATTGCCATCTTAGATTATAAAAGACTGCTCTAAGTATTAAACTCAGAAGCTTTAAAAGGAAAAGGTATTATTAAACTTGACTACATAAAAATTTTAATCATCTGAACTGCAAAAAGCACTTTGAAAATCAGAAGAAAAAATAAAAAGCTGTAAAACATATGACAAAGAATTAATGTTCTTAAATATAAATATTCTAAGAGCTCTTATAAATCAATAAATGTATATATCAATAAATCCTGTAAATTAATATTCTTATAAATTGAACAGATGGGCAAACGGCATGAAGAGGCATATCACAGGATAAAATGGAGCAAAGGGCCAATAAAACATTGGAAATGTGCTCAATTTAATTCATAGTAAATAAATACAAATTTAAATGGAAACAATAGTTTATTTTTCACCCCTGGGTATGGAGTCAGCCTTCTCCTGGGGTATTGGTAAGTAAAAGTTGGCAAAACTTTTTCAAGAACAATTTGACAACAGTTAGGAATATGTTTGCATTTCCTTGACTTAGAAATTCTAGTCTTCTTTGCCTCCCTCACTCAGGTGCACTCATTCAGTCCCATATCTTTCAACATGTCCCATAGACTGACAGTGGCCAAATTAAGTCTCCAGCCCTGATCTCTTGTCTGCACCCCAGGCTCCTTTCTGAACACCTCCCTTTGGATGTGTAATAAACACAGCAAACACCAGTCCACAAGGGAGTTCTTCTTCCTTTCCCCTACGTTCTCAAAACTTCTCCTGCTCCCCATCCCCTCTTACTAAGTGGCCCTGCCACTCAGCATATTAGTGAGGTCCCGGAACCCTGGAGTCATCCTTGATATGCTTTTCTGTCCTTGAACCTACCACATTTCCATCTTTGATTTCCTGTTTCAGAATGTTCTCTCCCTTGCTTCGTTCAGGTCTCTCATCAGAGAAGTCTTTCCTGACCACACACTCTGGAATAGTAACTCTGTCACTCTCTATTCTCTCCACTGTCTTATTGTTCTTAGCTTACGTCACCACCTGACGTCATGACTCTTGTCTGTCTAGGCACTAGTGTATAAGCGCCACTGAAGCAGCATCTATATTGTCTTCAACACAGCATTCCTAGTGCCTACAGCATTTCTTGGCACATAGTGGGCTCTCAAAAATCAGTGTGGGATGAATGAATGCAGGACTTACCCTACAGATGTGTGTGTGTATGTGTGTATAAATATATATTCAATTAACTATGCCTTAATAGGGACTAGTTAAGATTATAATTTTTTAAAACCCTCAGTTTCCTCATATAAAAATAGGGTAGAAAAAAGTACCTACCTCATATGGTTTTTGTGAGAATAAAATAAAAATGACACCTGGTACTTGGTACATAGACACACTCAACAAATGTTAGGTACTGGCAGCTCGTCACTGCTTGGCAGCCAATAAAAAGAATGAGTTAAATCAAATGTGCTGACCTGGGAGATGTCCACAACATATGGTTAAATTAAAAAACCAAGGTTGCAAAGCAATGTGAATACTATGCTCTTAGGGAAAGGCCCAGAAGAAGTTCAGGGAAGCATCTGAAGATGATGGGTGGCTGTGGTAGCCACCTATGGTGAATGAAGTTCACAGAGAAAGGTCTGGGGAAGAGAGAAGAGAACAGGCATGTAACGTATTTGCTTAAATATGCTTCTGTGTGGTTTGAATGTTTGGCAAAGCATATCGTTACTTTTACAATATTTTTTAACTTTAAAAGCAGATAACGCCCCAGAGAACTACTCTGTTGTTAGGCTGTAACAGGGAGATGTGTTGAGCTTCCAGGCTGCTAAAGAAATTTTGCCCCAACCTGCCTTGAATTTTTATAGGTAAAACCTGACACTACAGGAAAAGTTTGGGACAAGTTTAGCAAGCATATTCTACTCAAGTCTGGTGAGAAAACTGTAATCGTTAGATTTGATTTTTTAAGCAAGACCACAGGATGGCTAGAAGGATTCGATGAATTGGCAAATGTGGAACATGGAGCCTTGTACCTAATGGCTGTCCATTAGATACCAGCTGTGTCAGAATCTGATGCAGACAGGAACATTGTCAAGAGTTATTAAATTGCATTTGCTGTTGGTTCTCCTTCACTGAACAAATATTTATTGAGCATGCACTATGTGCCAGGTGCTGGGCCAGACATAGGTATTCAGCAGAACCAGGCAGACTTCATTTTTGCCTTCACGGGAATTCCCTCCTTTTGTACTCATGCAACTGCAATGCTTCCAGGGTTAGGCAGGATTTCAGGCAGCCTGGTTATTCAGGTAGCATGCTTATCTTCAGTGCTGTGGGTTTTCTGTCTATAATTAAACATATAAAGTGATGAAAACATAAGGACTATCTCTAAATTTCGAAATTTAACCAGGATCTTTCTTGAGCAATGAAATGGCATGAAAGTAGTTCCCAAATAGCGGTATTCCAAAAGTGCAATGCTAATGAAACAACACACCACAATAGCAGGAGTTGTATTCCACCCTTCATGTAGCAGGGATGAAGACTGCAAGAGCTCTAGGGAGAAAAGTCCACACGTTTGGTGAAAAGTAGCCCATTACCTAAGGAGAGGATTCTCTTACAAGTAAAATAAAAACTCAAGCCGTTACACCTATGTACAAGAGTCAAAGTTCCATGGGCCCTTCTCGACCTAGGATCTACTTGAAGAGGGACACACGCCCCATGCAGCAGCCGAGGGATGAGACATGAATGGGGGAAGGCGGATTGGGATACGCTTTCAACATCATCTCCCGGAGCAGATTCCTTGCTCCAAGCTTGGAGGACTCTTCCTACAAGAGCTCCGTCCATAGCAGAAATGATACACATTTGAGAATCTGTTTATGTGGGTTTGTTGTGCTGGCCTTTCATCCATTCATTTCCCAAGAATTTCTTGAAAGTCGCCACCATTTCTCTTTTGTACTCCTCTCATGAGGAACAATCCAGTGCCTCGCCCAGAGTCGATGCTCTCAAAGCCACCTGTACATACTGGGCACAAAACAAGTGGACTTCACAATATCTATTTAACTTCTTGAACTACAGGAAACATTATTAGAGCTGTATGTTATATTTCCTCCGCATTACCTTGTGGTCAAGCAGGGCATTGAACAGAGGACACAGGGACAGCAAGGCTGACTGTTATCAGTATTTGTGGAAGGGAACAGAGCAAAACCAGATCGAAGGCCATCCCACAGTTCTGGCATGGCTTCTGTAGAAGCAGGAGATAGACAGAAAGGAAAAAAAAAAAAAAAAAAAAAAACCTGGGTTGCCCCTTTTCAACGATCCTTCCTCACTAATCTAATCTTATCTGCTGCTACTCCTTATGGGGTATCTTTTTATCTTTGGTTTAAACTAAACCAGATCTCATAAAAAGTTGGCTTTGTTTTCAATCTTTCGCCTCCTTTTTACATTTTTTATTTTTTGCAGAGACAGAGTTTCACTATGTTGCCCAGGCTCATCTTGAACTCCTGGCCTCAAACCATCCTCCTGCCTCAGCTTCCTAAAGTGCTGGGATTACAGGCATGAGCCACCAGCACCCAGTCTCTCCTTTCTAAGTAATAAGTAATAAGCCAAGTCTAGATCACCTCTTATAAGGAGATGGCCCCAAAGACACTCCGTAAAATTTTTGTGGTTGGTGAAGGTAACCCAGGGAGAAAATAATGGGAAACCCATCCTTAGCTGTCTCTTTAGACATTAAAAAATATTTTAAAACAGAGCCTGCTGTTCATTTGCAGAAAAGCCTGCCCAGCTCCCAAAATTCTTCAGAAACACTTCTGTTCAGTTCCATCCGCATGTCTTACTTATTACTAATCTAAAATTAAGTGCAGTGTTTTGGAGGTGAGAATGACATTTTTGTTCATTTTTTAAAGAAGATATTTGAGTATACCTCTTCTCTATAACCATAAACCTTTCAAATATAAATCTTGAGTTAAAAGATAAACTATACCTAAAAAGCATTCCAAAGGATTTCCACTTAAATTCAACAATTTTTTCACTTAACCTTCATTCCTTTGGATTTTCCCAAGAGGTTTGCACATCTTTTCCGGCCCTACCCTCAGCCCCGACTCTCCCAGCCATCAGTATATGCCTTAGCAGGCAGTTCTTTCTAAAGGCAGGTCAAGCAGGAAACACTTCCATCAACTCAGCAGGAAACTGGTGGATATGTCTCCTCCTTCCTTCTTTGACCACTATTCCCTACCCCCACAACCCACCCCAGCCACGGAAAATCCAGCCTCATTGTGGCAAGAGATAGACAGTGATTAGTTGGCTATGGAGGAATAATTCAGGGAAAAGTTATGGGAAGATTGGGAGCACTCGTATTAACAGGTAGTCATTCTGAAATCTGGCTGGACTGAACCCTCAGATGGAATGAGGGGCCACCAGCAGAGCCAGTCACTCAGCACTCTGAGCATCTTGTGCCTTTGTTGAGAAATATGACAAATACAGTCATAAATTTAAATCCTAAAACTTCAACTTTGCAAGAAGCTTATCTCAATTCTGTTGAGTTTTACAATTGTTGAGCACCAAGTGCCCAGTGCTATTGCTAAATAATGTAAAGATAAATTTTTTAAATATATATATATATATAATTTTTTTCCCCTGTGGGAACTAAGAAATCCCAGCCCATTGTTCTAAGAAACATTCTCCCTCAGAGGATAACATCAGGGAAACAATTTCGAAAATTTCCCATATTGAGTTTCCTTGAGTTTTCCAGATGAAGAGCCCATAGGGTGCTCAGAACAGTGGAAGAAAATAAAACAACATGAAATGCATCCTGGTAAAATTTCAGAACACTGGGGACTAAGAGAAGATCCTTAACTTTTCTAGGGGTGGGGGAAAGCATGTCCCTTTAAAAGCATCAGGAATCAGTTTAGCATCGTAGGACATGTTGTAATCCATTGAAATACTGAGGAGAAAAATATTTCCAACACAGAATTCTCCACCCAGCAAAACTATCAAAGACACATGAAGGTAAAGATATATTTAGACATTCGAAGTTCCAAAATATTCATTTTCTGCACCTGTCTCAGGAAATTTCTAGATCAAGGAAAAGGAAGAAAATGGATCCATGAAAAGGAGGATCTAATTCAAGAGGGTCACAAAGGGAATCCCCAAAATGTTGAAGAAAAAAGAATCCAGGATGACCATTCTGTTGCAGCCCAGAATGGAGCAGGTCAGGAGGCTCTCGGAGAGCTGTCTCCCAGGAGAAGAAATGGACAGAATTCCTGCTGTGTGTGAGGGAGATTTGGACAATGGGAAGAGGGGTTGGAGGATGAATTAGTGATGAGTACATAGAAAAGCTAAGCAAAGCAAAGCATGAGATAATTACTAACTCCAGGAAAACAAACAGTTGCACAAGAAAAGAGACATAATCATGATGTACTACATGGCTCACATGCGATTAGCATTCATATAGGCAAAATCATGTAAATGCTGGGTTCAGAGCTAAGCGAAAGTATGATTTAACCACACTGTGAGGATGCAGGTGGGTGGGCAGAAAGCAACATGTGTGTTACAGTGGAGGTGGACAGTTAAAGAGAGATAAACCTTTGTCTTCCATGGTGAGAATTCATTGGATAATCCCTAAAACTGAAAAATTAAGAAATGAGAGCAGAAAAGCCAGATTAGTTGGAAATGTTTGTTGCTAGGGAATGGCAAATGGAGATATAAGTAGGCAAGGCATTGGTGGTTTTTGTAATAAGCCTTGCAGAACCACTTGACTTTTAAACTATGTGCATATATATGCTTGTTAAATTTTTTTAATGTAAAGACCCATCATCTTCTAAGAAATTTCCATCTTTCATGGCCTGGAACCACTGTTATGTTTTTAGAAAGACCATACAAAGTAGCAGTTAAAGCATGAGCTTTGAGTCAGACATATCTGGGCTCAAATCCTGGAGCTGCCATCCACTAATTATGACCTTAGGAAAGTTACTTAATATTTCTGAGCCACAATTTCTTCATCTGTAAAATGAGGATAGTAGTAATAATAGCACCTATCTTATCTGGTATGATCAAGATAAAATTATAACAAGCATATAAAAAGCAATGAATGTTAGGTATTATTATTGTCATCAACAGGTAAGTATGTAAATCAATAGAAGAGATCAGGTTAAGAGAAACAGATATAGCCCAAGCTGTGAATTTGTCTGCCTGTTACCCTTCGTAATTCAGCAGCTAGCATGTTGCCTGATACATAGAAAGGGCTCACTTTTAAATACTTGTAGAATGAATGAATGCATGCTCCAAGCTTCTCTGGATATTCTAGAACTAGTTCAACCATAGGAAGAGGAAACCCAATGAACCCTGAACTCAAAGACTTAGTAACTGGGGCAGAGGCTTTCATACTAAGAATGAAAGTGTGTCTTTCATTCCTTAGTATTTGAATTCCAGGTTTTAGCTGGGCACGTGGCTACCACACGGAGACTGCATTTCCCTCCTGGTTGTACTTCTGGCCATACTTTTTTTTTTTTTTTTTTTTGTGAGACAGAGTCTCACTCTGTCACCCAGGCTGGAGTTCAGTGGCACCATTTCAGCTCACTGCAACCTCCGCCTCCCAGGTTCAAGTGATTCTCCTGCCCCAGCCTCCCAAGTAGCTGGGACTACAGGCACCCGCCACCACGCCTGGCTAATTTTTAGTATTTTTAGTAGAGATGGGGTTTCACCGTGTTAGCCAGGATGGTCTCAATCTACTGACCTCGCACCCGCCTCGGCCTCCCAAAGTGCTGGGATTACAGGCGTGAGCCACCACGCTTGGCCTCATACTTCTTATCTACTGCTATTAGGATTTCCTCCAGTACTGCTTCTCCCCTAGCCACTTAATCTGCTTTTCCTGGCCCATCAAAGGTAAACTCATCTCACCACTGAGCAAGCCTGTTCTGACACACCATCTCTGGCTGTCAGAGCCAGTTGTGATGCAGTCAACATATTGGGAAGATGAGCAATTCCAGGGAAAGTGGGCATCAGACTGGTGCCACTTGAGGGACTTCCGGATGAGCCAAGGGCTGATACCTACCCCAAAAGATGTTAAACAAATGTCCTTTGGATGTTTTGGGCTGAATCAAATAATCCAGGGGCTTTTCCCCAAAGTATAACTAAATGATTTGATTCCTTGAATCTTGTACTAATTTATGTATCTATTGAAACATCTCCTCACACCTGTAATCCCTGCACTTTGAGAGGCCAAAGTGGGCAGATCACTTGAGGCTGGGAGTTCAAGACCAGCTTGGCCAACATGGCAAAACCCTGTCTCTACTAAAAATACAAAAATTAGCCAGGTGTGGTGGCGCACACCTGTAATCCCAGCTACTCAGGAGGCTGAGGCAGGAGAATCACTTGAACCTGGGAGGCAGAGGTTGTGGTGAGCTGAGATCATGCCCTTGCACTCCAGCCTGGGCAACGAGAGCAAAACTCTGTCTCAAAAAAAAAAAAGGATATAAATATTCCTTAGCAAAGGACTTCAACACATTAATTGGGAAAGAGATACAATTCCATAACACCTGTTTTTTCCCCACACAACTGAGACAAGCAACATATGAAGAAGGAAAGTCATTTCACTCCCAGGAAGCAGGGAGAAAACTTTAAGCATTATTGTGTGAAAATTTGGAGTCTGTGTAACAAATGGCAAGAAGTACCATGCCCAGTGGTTTGTAACCAGATCCTGGAAGATGAGGAATTGCAAAGTGAGTTTGTAGACCAGAAGTGGCAAGCTCAAATGTTGATGAGGTGCAGGCAGGCACTGTAAATGCAAAAGCTGGAAGGGTACTGTAGGTGCACATGTAGACATTGAGGATGTGATGGAGACACTGACAGGATGCTCAGCAAATGGAAAGGCAATGCCCTTTCTAAAGGGGGAAAGAGCTACTCAGCTCCAGACAGGCCAAATGTTGCCCATTATTACCAAATCTTGATATGCTTCCAAAGAAGCCAAAATCTAGACTTGTATGTAACCCTCGGATATTTAAACAATAGATTTTTAAAATTTTTAAATACTATCTAAGTCCATTAAAACTCATTTACTGACCAAGTTCGAATCACAAACCGTGATTTTTAATCTTGCTCCAGGTGTTTCTAGGCTAGAAAGTAACATGAGGGATGGCAACAAATATTCATATGGATTGATCATGCATACCCTGCCCTGTGTTAGGAACTGAACATATGTGTTTAAAATGCATTTATACCTAGTGTTCTATTATTGGAGTGCTAAGCATGTGGGAGTTATTGATATCCTACTGCTCAAGGTCATTGCCAAGGTCTGATTGCAAAAATTCAAAAAAGTGCAACCTCAGTCATAAACGGGCTAAGCCTCACGATCCGAAGAGGGAGGCAGTATTATCCCCTGTTCTTATGGATGAGAAAACTGAGGCTCATATAGTGGAGTGCACACCCAAGGTTACTTGGCCAGTCAAGGGCAGAGCCGGATTCAAACCAGGGTGAATCTGCTGCCACCACCATTCCACCCTCCTTCCACCCTCCATATCAGCTGTTCTCAACCCTGACTTACACATGTAAGTCACCTGGAGGGCTTGGAGAACTCTCGCACCCAGAGTTAAAGATCAGAATCTTTGGAGTGGGACACTGACTTCAGTTTAGTTTTTGTTTTTGTTTTTAAGACAAGGTCTCTCTCTGTCACTCAGGAGTGCAGTGGCACAATCACGGCTCACTGCTGCCTTGACCTCCCAGGCTCAATCAATCCTCCTGCCTCAATATCTTGAGTATGTGGGTCTACAGGTGTGCGTCATCATTCCAGGCTAATTTTCTTATTTTTTTGTAGACATAGGGTCTCACTACTTTGCCCAGGCTGGTCTCAAACTCTTAGGCTCAAGCGATCCTCCCACCTCTGCTTCCCAAAGTGCTGGGATTACCGGTGTGAGCCACCACATCGGGCAGCCATCATCAGTATTTTTAAACCTCCCCAGGAGATTCAAGGGGAACCAAGAACCATGATCCAAGAAGCACTGACATCACCTGGGAGCTTGTTAGAAATGGAGGGCTGGGCACCGTAGCTCATGCCTGTAATCCCAGCACTTTGGGAGGCTGAGGTGGGTGGATCACTTGAGGTCAGAAGTTCAAGATCAGCCCGACCAATATGGTGAACCTGTCTCTACTAAAAATATAAAAATTAGCCCAGTGTGATGGTGGGCATCTGTAATCCCAGCTACTCAGGAGGCTGAGGCAGGAGGATCACTTGATCCCAGGAGGCAGAGGCTGCAGTGGGCCCAGATTGCGCCACTGCACTCCAGCCTGGGCAACAAACAAGACTCCATCTCAAAAAAAAAAAAAAAAAAGAAAGAAACAAAAAGAGAAAAAGAAAGAAATGTAGAATCTAGGGCCCCATCCCAGACCTACTGCATCAAACTCCGCATTTAACAAGATCTCTGTGAGATCTGAATGCACATCAAAATTTGGAAAGCATTGGTCTAAGAGGGAAGTAATGAAGGCCTAACCACGGCTTCAGAAGTGTGGATTCTTCCAATTTTGCATTTACTAATTATCCCCCCAGCCGCCCACAAAGAAAAAAAAAAAAGGAGGAAAGAGAGAAACGGAATTTACAGTACCCTGATGAGTAAAACATGCCCTTAGATGTGAATGTTACGCTTTCACTTCTAGGGATTTGTGGGTTTTAGTTAATTTGCTTTTGCTTTCTCTTTAGATTATTAAAAGATAACTGGTGCTGTCTTCCCAGCTTCAGACTGTCTCAAGAATAAGGAAGCAGAGAAGTTACCATCAGCCAAGTCTCAACTAAACATGGACCTAACTTCGTACAAGCAAATGGCATTCCACATTCACCAATCACCCTCCTTGGGCCAGGCACTGCATCATATGGGAGGTGAGAGAAAGCGACAGCGGCTTGACCCAAGCAGGCCACGTGGCGCAATGCTGCAGGCTCTTCCCTTCCTCCATCCTTCCTGGTTTCCCACACTGATAGGGAGCAAAATTCGTCTCTCTAGTTCTCCCGTTTCTTCCTCCCTCCTCCTCACCCTCCTCGTTAGTTAGGAGCTGCTACACCTGGCTCTGGCGAGGCGCTGGCACTGTTTTACAGCTCTTTAATTCTGCCTTATTCTCCTCTGTTCCTACAACCAAGGTCTTTGACTGCTGCTTTCATTGTGTTGTCAGGTTTCTCTTTGATGCCTAAATTAATGCTAATGGGAAGCCCTCTCAGCTGTTTGCTTACTTTTCTTTCTGCTCAGTTTCTCCCAGTTGAATATTCCCCACTCTGTGCTGTGCACTGATCTGTCAGCCCTTTCTTGGATCCACTTTAACAGAAGCCTTGAGTATCTTACACACGGTTTGCCACTCCAGAGTGGGGTAATTCAGACGGTGAGTGGGGAAGCAGATTGTATGGAAATCTGCCTGTTTTCCCATCCGGTCGCCACCCACTTGAAACTGCAGAGCATTGGCTCAGCCTCTTCGTCACTTGAGCGGAATGATTCTGCCCCACACACTTGCTAGTGTTTCTTATTCGACAATTTTTCTAGGGGCCAATCCCTGCCATTTGAGGGGCTCATGAAAGTCTCTCCTGCCCCCACTTGCTTTCATGGCCTGTTAATATCTAATATTTCACCACTTCAGAAGTTGTTCCTACAGGTTTTTTCAGGGTTGAGCCAAAGGAAGAATCACAAACAACTTTGAGAGGTTTTGCATACTAAAGCAATGATTATTAGTACCCATTTGAACTGGGGACCCTGTGGATGGATAGCTGACAGCAAGACTGAGACAGAGAGTTCCGAGGCTGGGGTGGGTGGGTGAGGAACCACATACCTCTTCCCAACTTTGCCTAGGAGCTGCTGTGATTTTAAGGAAAAAAAATGTTAGCCACCTTCCCCTCCCAAGATCATTTATCCTGGTTTCTTTCCCACCCTAAGTAGCCAATATTCAACAAATATTTATCAAGAGCATAGGCCAGGTGGGGTGGCTTACGCCCGTAATCCCAGCACTTTGGGAGGCCGAGGTGGGCAGATCACCTGAGGTCGGGAGTTCGAGACCAGCCTGACCAACATGGAGAAACCCCGTCTCTATTAAAAATACAAAATTAGCTGGGTGTGGTGGCGCATGCCTGTAATCCCAGCTACTCAGGAGGCTGAGGCAGGAGAATCGCTTGAACCCAGGAGGCAGAAGTTGCAGTGAGCCAAGATGGTGCCATTGCACTCCAGCCTGGGCAACAAGAGTGAAACTCCGTCTAAACAAACAAAAACAAAACAAAACAAAAAAGGCTAAAGTTCTGGCCAGAGTACAAAGAGAAAGAAGTAGAACATAAAGATAAAAGTAAATTAGTCACCAATCTTAAATACCTTCAGGTTCAGAATACAAGCCACCACAGAGACCTACGAAGAACACAAACATACAGGTCTTGTCTTTAAAAACGTATAGTTTAGGGCCAGGCATGTTGACTCACACCTGTAGTCCCAGTACTTTGGGAAGCTAAGGTAGGAGGATTGCTTGAGCCCAGGAGTTCAAGACCAGCCTGGGCAACATAGTGAGATCCGGTCTCTACCAAAAATTAAAACATTAGCTGTGCATAGTTGCATGTACCTGCAGTCCCAACTACTCAGGAGGCTGAGGCAGGAAGATTTCTTGAGCCTAGAAGTTCAAGGCTACAGTGAGCCATGACTATACCACTACACTCTAGCCTGGGTGACAGAGTGAGACCCTATCTCTCAAAAAAAACACATAAAACAAAACAAAACAAAACTTACAATCTAAGGTACAAAGAGACACACACACAATTGGGGGGGCGGGATTTGCAAGCAATACCTTCATACGTGTAAACATATACAGCCATATATAGCAATACAAATTTTATATCTCTATTCTCCCCATATGTGTCTCTTCAACCCTTAGACTGTATAAACTTATACATATACATACACATAATGCTCAATTCATAGAAACAAGTAAAGCTGCTCCTCAACTTACAATGCGGTTACATCCTGATAAACCCAACATAGGTTGAAAATATCATAAGTCAAAAGTGCTTTTTCGATTTATATTTTCAATTTACAATGGATTTATCCAGACGTAACCCCATCATTAAGCCAAGATTGCATATGGCTTTTGAACCACTGCAAAGTTGAAAAATTGTAAGTTGAACCATGGTAAGTCAAGGACCATATGTACAAATTAATAACCTCTCATTGCTGAACAGGTAAAGTCTGAATCCCATGGGCTAGAGAAGCTAACTACCCCATTCCCCTCTTAGTTTTCTTTAATAGCCTCAACTCAGGAAATTTTTCTCCTTTTCTTTGTTTTGTTATTGCTTCTTCTCCATCTCTTCCATTGTTTCCTCTTATACTTCTCACAGTCTCATGTTAGCCATCCAGGATTTATTCACTAATGCTTTTTTCTTTTCTCCACTATTTTCTTCTCTTTTGTTGGTTGGTTGACTTTTTCTTTTTCCTTTAAGATTATTTTTTTCTACTTGGTCTTCCAAATATTAACTTGAATTTCTCAAATCATAGTCTTTAATTGCAAAGTCTTCTTTGAACTATCCTTGAATTCCCTTAAGTCATCTTATTTTCCTTAATTGAAGTTGACAAATATCTCCCAGGCTGCTCCACTTTATTCAGATTGGTATCTTTGATCTTCACTTATTTGACTGAAGGGTGTCCTTGTATGTGTTGTTATTGCTGCTTGCCTGCTCTTAGGGGCCTCACCCAGTTGTTGGGTCATGGAGTGCAAGTTTTTAATTGCTCTGAGCTGCCTGCCAGCCCCCCAGCTGCTGGGCTCAGGACAGACAACAAGTTTAGAGCTGGGAATGGAGGGGGAGTGGGATGGAGTCAGGTTGCCATCTGCCCCAAATCCCTGAGAAACCTTTGGGAATTGAGCATTTAAATCACACTCCACTGTATTTTCAAGAATCCCACATTTAGAGTCAATGACCTGGATTCCAGTGTGGTGTCTTATTCACCATCTGAGTGATCTTGAGCACTTATAATGTGAGGTTCCTCTTCCTCAAGCAAAAATTGAGGATTCGCCATATTGCCCTCCATGCCTCCCCAGGATTTGTTGTGAGGATCGAGTAAAACCATACCTCAGTGCCAAACACTGGTGTGTTTATGGTGGCTATGGTTCCTAATCCTAGCTTCTATTCTTTCTTTGGCTAAAGTAATAGAAATGGAAAAAGAATCTACACGAAAAAGAAATTGTGAAATATATACAGTTGCTAGAGCCCAACAGAGAAATGCCTACAAACAGAACGATTCTAGAAGATTTTCAAGAAAACTATACATTTATTGTTTAACCCAGACTATAGATAGGGAGAAGGAAGAAGGGCCACTGCAAACACACACCAGTGCCTGCTCCCTGGCTACCAAGCAGGAGTGGAGAGAGCAAGAGAGGAAGAGGAGTTAGGGGAGAGGAGAGGAAGTGATTAAGCACAGCAGTTTGAGATCAGAGAGAGAGAGAGAGAGACATGCTGGAGACCTCCCTCACCAGTCTCCAATGATAAAATGAAAACTTCAGTCAAAATTAATTTAACAAAGTGTATTTGTTAAGTTTTATTTGATCAAAGAGCGATTCATGAAGAGGCAGCACTCAGGACCAGAAGAGGTGCAGAGAACTCTACTCCAAACTGTGGGCATTGAGTACTCACAGGTGGGAAAAGGCTGAATAGAGCAGAAACAAAGACACCAAGTGGATCTGTCATTTCAAAGTTACTTTCCTGATAAGGGTTAAAGCAGAGGGACTTACTTATCATGCCTGCTAAAACTGACCTCTTTGGATATTTGGCTATTATCTCTTTCTCCTGATTTCTCGGAAGGTTAGATTAACCACTTAGGTGATATGGAACTTTAGCAGAAGTGATTCCATTTTGGTTTGGTTTATTGGAGCCTAGTGCATGGGGCTTAGCCAAATCAGTAGCCTCCTACAAATTGTATTTAACACCATTTATGTAACCTTGAGAAAGCCTTTTTATCTCTCTGAACCCATCCCCTCATCTGTAAAATGGGGAAATAATATAAGAGCTTTGCCAGGGAGTTTCTGTCAAGATAAAGTGGGATAATAACATATTATACACAAAATTCCTGACACATAAGAAGTTCTCAATAAAAGGGAGTGAATTGTATATGTATTTCCCTTTTCAGACTACTCACACTACATTTGTTTGACTTTACAGACAGACCTTTTTTCAATTTTCTAATTTAGACCCCCAACCCATTACTTGCAGTTCAAGGGAAAGAAAATCCCTTTCTTTAATTATAAAATAACAGCCCTTCTGTGATAGGCTTGAATGATGTTTCTCTTCTGCCAAGAATAAAAATAAAGTGAAATTAACATTCTCATCAGCTGAACACAGGCCTCAGAGAGACTGGCAACTGTCACTACGTCATTGTGGAGACACATTGACAAGCAGGAACACAGAGTGCCTGGTGGAACACTGTATGTCTAATTATAGAATATTTAATTCGCTGGCCTATTTTGGCAGGGATGGCCCCAGCACAGATTCATGAAGACAAATAAAGCTTCTGCATCTTAGCACTTGGCTTGACAGCCAACAAGCACTTACAAACACCTGCTCAGTGCTAAGCACCAAGCATTAGGGGGAATCAAAAGAAATTAAAGAGGTGGTCCCTGCCCTTGAAGAGCTTATGGTCTATGCTTACGGTCCACACGATCAAGTTGTTTCTACATTCTTGCTTTAAAATAGGTACATATATAACCACACAGTTGGGATTTGCAGAACCTTATTTTAAACACAGTTAATATTATGTTATTTAACTCCCTTTGTTTCATAGTTTAGTTAACTGTGAGGCCTGCAGAGTTTGTGTGACTTATTCGTACAAAAATGATATCACTTAAAGAGAAAGAGTATGTGAAAGGTGGTTTCCAAATACGGATCTAATGAAGTTCTTGAAACTCAGATAAAATTCCTGTGAGTGTATCAGGCAAGCTGCACGGTGTGTGTGACCCAGTTTGTTTTTTTTTTTTTATCGCATCTTTTTCTTCCTTTTCAGCAACACACAGATACATAAGAAAACTGGCTTAAATGAAAAAACGGACCACTCCAAGGGGGGAAAAGGATGGAGGTGAGAGTGTGTAAGTTGGCAGCCAGCCCTGGTGGCGGGGGTGATGCACAGACCAGGGGGTCTCAATCAGCAGCAACCTAGTGTCCATCTCCTTCACCTCTCACAACACAGGAGCCTCCAGGAGTGGCTTCACCTTTGACTCTGAAGGATCATCCCCGAAAGAGCCGGCAGAGGGGAAGCTCCCAGAATCGGGGCCTATCTTAGGAACTTTTCCGGCTGAGGAGTTTGAAAAAGATAATTTTCCTGCAGAAACTCATCCAAAGCATTCAAAACATTTTGTTTAATGTAATCCAAATGCCCATACCAACATTGACTTCTACCCCTCAGAACACTCCACACCACCTCTCACTCCAGTTAGACATAAATATAAGATGCAATGAATGATTCCTGCAGTTGGGTGGATGCAAATTCCCATCCAGGCTCCCACACGAACTGGTTCTGTAAATTAGACGTACAATTGACCCACTGCAAGCCAAAGTTTTCCTGTCTGCAAAGTTGGGATCAAGCATCCTCCTTGGGGGATGTGTGGGAGAAAAGGGCCAGGCACCCGGAGGCATTCAGGGAATGGCAGCTCCCCTCATCTTTCCACCTCATCTGCTTTTCCCAGGTGACCTTATCTGTGTGACCTCCTTTCAGCAAAGGGTCTGTTCTGAGCTCCTTAATGGAAATGTGCAGAGAAGCTCCAAAAAACGCCTGGAGAGAAAGGGCTACGGAAGCTACATGAGTAAAACCTTTCACTCTCATAGCTCCGGGTGAGCCTTCGCAATCAGCCGAACTTTTCCAGATGTAGAAACTTGGGCAGGTTGTGAACTCAACAATGCGTTAGTTTTCAAACGGGGATAATACTACTAAGCCTACCTGAGGAGACAATTATGAGAGTTTAAAAGAATTAAAACGTATGCAGTGTTTAGGACCGTGCCATGGCGTACTGTATGCACACAATGCAAGTGTTTGTTCTTAGTGCAAACTCAGTTTCTCAGGGTTCACCAAGGTAGCTGGTGGCAGAGCTATGGCTAAACCCACTCTCCAGACTCCTCACCTAGTGCTCTTTCCCAGATCCTGTGTCTTTACTTTCCTAAGCTGCATATTCCTAGCTTTTCCTCCTAACTTGGAGCAGAATTGGATTTATATTTACTGTTTCATGTACCAAGGTAACATTTCAGGTATACATTTCCCATTGTCCACAAATCTATGGAGAAATGTTAGCCTTGATTACTCTGAATTAGAATGTGATCCAATTACATAATTTTTTTTTCAAGACATGGTGCTTTAGAACATACATGTAGTAACAAGAATTAAAACAGTATACTGTGGAAGGAAGTGTGCTAGGATAAGCCTGGATTTTCTCTCAGTTTAACACCAGTACCTAATTCTTACTTCCTTTCTGCCCAACCCAGTGGAAGAGATATTCTCTTTCCCCTCAAGGACAAGCTCTCAATCCTTGCTTAAGATCCCTCAGCTACTCCCCTTTACCTTCTGGTGAAAATCCATACTGTTCAGCAGGGCACACAGGTTAGGAAGGCACCATGTGGCCCTATCCTGCCTCTCCAGCCTCTCCTTTTTTGAACATCATAACCACTCTGGGCTCCTGCCGTCCTGAACCACTGGAGTTCCCTAGACATACCAGGCCTTATCAAGCCACTGTAGCTTCGCACACACTGTTTCCTTTATCAGACGTGGTCTTTGCCCTGCTCCTTCTCCTAATTAATGTACTCGGGCATCAAAACTCCTATCAGGTACCTCCTCCTCCAGGAAGCCTTCCCATACCACCCCAGCCTGCCTCCTATGTGCTCTCATTGTACCTTAAGACCGTCTTCATCTCAGCATGCATAGTAATGCATCATCATGGTCTGTGTTTGGCTGACTCCTCTTCCACACCAAGAGCAAGCTCAATACCTAGCAGGATGCTTGCCAAGAGTAAAAACTCTGAAACTGTTTCACAGATAAATCCAGTCCCACAACTTACTGTGTGACCTTGAGCAATTCATTTGACTGGTTCAGGTCTCAGTTTCCTCTTTTAAGACAAGAAGTGTTAGATCAGATCATCTCTAAGAATTGTGTTAGGTCTATATATTATAACGTGCCGTGGTTCTTTCATTTTAAAAAAATAACAGCTTTTCCCACTCCAGTTATTGATAAAATGAGATTAGTAATTTGAAAGTACTTAAAAATGAATTTTTTAAGGGCCACAAATTCACATTATTTTATGTAATTGTAAAAATAAAAAATAAAAATGTTTTTGGTACTACCTAGCACATATTGGTAGATAATATACATCCATTAAGTGTTCCTTGAGAGCTAGATTCATTTTGTCACAGTCACAACTACTGCAAGAAGCAGAGATGTTGGCCGGGCACAGTGGCTCACGCCTGTAATCCCAGCACTTTAGGAGGACGAGGCAGTCAGATCATGAGGTCAGGAGAATGGAGACCATCCTACCTAACACAGTGAAACCCCATCTCTACTAAAAATACAAAAAATTAGCTGAGCATGGTGGCACGCACCTGTAATCCCAGCTACTCGAGAGGCTGAGGCAGAAGAATCGCTTGAACCTGGGAGGCAGAGGTTGCAATGAGCCGAGATCGTGCCATTGCACTCCAGCCTGGGTGACAGAGCGAGACTCCGTCTCAAAAAAAAAGTAGAGATGTTAATTTTTCAGCAGAGGTAGTTAAGCAAGTCACACAGGTAACTTGTCAAGTGACTAGCTGAGATGTAATTCCAATATCCATATTCCTTCCACTGCTTTCATTTTAAGTAAGCTTTTAAAAAAATCACCATGTATTACATTTTTCCCAATAATAAAAACAAAACCTCCCCTATTTCACCTCGTCAAATTGATCACAAACCATGAAATAGTGTACTTTTATTTAAAATAAACCTTTGACATACTTCAGATTTTATGCAAGTAGCCAGAAGGGAATAATAATATCAGAAAAGTACAATCAAGTTAATGCCCTGATGCCTTAAAACAGATTGGCTGATAACCACGAGCACCACACTCCCCAGGTCTTAAAGAAAAGATGATTGGGTTCAGCCGAAGTTCTTACACACCAAATGATGGGCGTAAATGCTTTTGCTTCTGCTTTGATTTGCAAGGACTTTGGCTGCCTGGCCCTGGGAGCCCCCATTTCACTGCATGAGGACATTGGTCCTCTCTACCACTTGTTTTGGCAGAAGGGAATTAGCAGTTCTTTAATTTCTGTTTTCCATACATAAAATTCCAAATAACTACTTGCTCTCAGCCACGTGTAACTACCATTTTTCTTTCCCTTTTTTTTCCCATCAGTGTAAGAAATCTACAAACTTTTTTTTGCATAATCATAAGATGTTATCAGAGACCTTGTTATGGACTGAATTGTGTCTCCCCAGAATTTATATATTATATTTGGAGATAATTGAGGAGGTAATTAAGGTTAAGGGAGGTCATAAGGGTACAGTCCTAATCCAATAGGATTTATGTCTTCATAATAGGACTTGTGTCTTCATAACAAAAGGAAGGGATACCAGGATCACAGGCACACAGAAGAAAGGCTATGTGACGACATAGCAAGAAGGTGGCCTTCTGCAAGCCAAGAAGAGAGCCCTCACCAGAAATCAACCCTGCCAGCACCTTGATCTTAGCCTTTTAGGCTCTAGGATTGTGAGAAAAGAAATTTCAGTTGTTTAAGCCACCCAGTATGTGGCATTCTGTTATGGCATCCCCAGCAGATTCATACAGACCCCTACCATGACCTGAACTCCCTCCTCATCTCTGTTGTTGAAAGTGAAAACATGAACATACATATCTATGGAACATGGAGGGGAAGCCATGAAAACAATTAATACTTCCAGCAAAACGGAAAGTGTTTAAAATCATTCACATTAGCAAAAAGGGAAAAAGGTACTGCAGGGTCTTCCAATTTTTGCGTAAAGAAAAAATAAGTCCTACTGAGTTTATCAGCATTTATTTTTTAAATTACTTAAAATAACAAGTGAAAAAGTTTATCTTGTCATTCCGTGGCAAAAAAAAATAAATTTTTGCATTATAGTTCCTGTTGTATTTTTAGTTAGGAGGTAAAATCTTGGGAATGATGTTTTGATTTTTCCAAGTGTTCATTTAATTTAAAGCAAATTAGTCAGAGAATCACAACCGGTATAAATCCATCATCGCAAGTGGCCCTGATCTCAGAACACTACTGTGCTGAATCCTGAGATAAATCTTTATGTCAGAAATCCTATTATTCAGAAGTACAATAAAAATAACAATCGGAGATGACATCAGAACAGGTGGAACATTGCATTTTTCTTCTTTGTGTGTCAGAAGAAATTAACTTCCGCTCATCACCAGCTGAAATGATCGTACTGGATCCTGCAAAATATCTGGGTAGCTCCAACATAAATAATCTTCTGTCCTCTGGGGAAAATTCTTTTTTCACTCTATGGCTTCAGAAAAACTGTTGGCATAGGTACCCAAACACCTTCTGGAGATGGCATGGAAATATCATTCAGTGAGTTGAGAAGAGATAAGGATGTGTTTTTACACTTGTGGATAAGTAGACATTGCTTGGAGAATTACGATCACTCTTGTCAACACGTCTTTTCTCAACTCTTAGTCTGTGACTTATTTAAAGACACTAAAGGGAGTATTGGTTAGTGTGTGGGGGGGTGCAGTTAGGTAGAAGAAATTGGCAAGAGTGCAATACAGATAAAATTGAAGAGATGAGGCAAGGCAAGAGGAAACATCTGGAGCACCTGGCAGGGGTCATTTTAGGCTTCTCGCCTGAAGTGGCTCATTATTGACTCTTCTTCATTGTTAGCCTATAATCTGGTTTTTACTGCCATTGCAGATTTCTCTAGAAACTAATAGGATAAAAGCAAACATTACCATTTGCTTTTAAGGTTCACAAGATGTCCTCTCAACTCTCACATGCAGATCCTATTTCAATAATTTCACAACTAATTGGAGTTTTTGCCATGACTGCTCCTCAAAACACCACTTAACTTGAAGAACACATCATAGAGAAACTACAGTCAGAATCT
The DNA here is from genome assembly GCF_009828535.3 of Hylobates moloch. NCBI lineage: Eukaryota > Metazoa > Chordata > Mammalia > Primates > Hylobatidae > Hylobates > Hylobates moloch. Next base: position 47,945,400 of record NW_026652293.1, read on the forward strand.
GCCTGAGTCACTCGTGCCTGATCACAAGTCGAAGAGAAAGCCCCGCAACTGTGTTTCTTGGGTCTGACTAGGTCGGTTTCCTTTTACTTTCATGAGACAGTACATTAACCAAGAATGTTCAGAGAAAATAGTTTGTTTTTTTAAAAAAATATATTGTTTTATTGTGGTAAGAACACTTACCATGAGATTTACCCTGTTAACAAATTAGGTGTATATAACACAGTCTTGTTGACTATAGGGACAATGTTGTACAGCAGATCTCTAGAATGTGTTCATTTTGCTTAACTGCATTTCTAAGCCCATTGATTAGTAACTCCCCATTTCCTCCTCTGCCCGGCCCTTGACAACCACCATTCCTCTCTTTGATTCTACGAGTCTATTTTAGATATATCATCTAAGTAGAATCATGCAATATTTACTCATCTGTGACTGTTGTTTCACTAAGCATGATGTCCTCAAGGTCCCTCTATGTGACTTGGAATATGGATGTTTAAAGCAATAGGATCAAGTAGGAGCCATTTGATCCTGAAGCCCTCTGAACTGAGGCAGCCCTCTTCATCCTCACCTAGAAAATGGTCCTGAGTCTTGCAGAGTGATGGGGCTCTGATGCTAACCCTCAGTTACTGTGGTGCACTTCTGAAGAAGCAGGAAGTTCAGCTGACATCCAATAGACATTACTTTGGGGAACAAATTTCAGATATCTTTTACTTTCTCAATTTTTTACTTTCTCAAAAATGAAAACTCTAGATACTTTTGTGACCCTTATTTTTTCCCTCTAATTCGGCTACAGATTTCTGTGGACATTTCAATCCTAACTTGTCCAAGTGTTAGCTCTTTGGTGACTAAGCAGCCTCTTTATTGATAGCAAGAATAAGAGAAAGAAGTTCATAGGGATTTTTATTTAAAATTATATTTCATTTACTTCATTATACATGGAGCCAAGATGAAATTTATATCTACACATTCTTTCCCATTATGTTTTCAGAGCATTTTTCTACAAAATACCCTACCCCATAAACAATTGCTATTCACAAATTATTCAGATCAAATCAAGTCTCAGCAAATTCCCAACTCTGCAATGTCATTGCAGTGTTACATATAAAAGAGATGCTGAAATAAGTAAGCTATTATCATATATTTAAAAATTTGGCCAGGCATGATAGCATGTGCCTGTTATCCCAGCTACTCAGGATGGGGAGGCTGAAGTGAGAGGACAACTTGAGCCCAGGAGTTGAAATCCAGCCTGGGCAATATAGAAAGTCCCTGTTTCAAAAAACTAATGATAATAAATCCAAGAATATCTGTTTTGGATATCAGAGATACTAACTTTAGTAATATTTGTTGTGATAGCTCCTCACTGCCTTTTTCCTTTGGACAAATACCATTTTTGTAGAATAGATCATTCTGTAAAAATAGATTTTATTTTTTAACAAAAATTTAATGATGTGAATAAAATACATAAATGTTCCTCTTTAATAGATCAAAATGCACAGAAATTATAAAAGTATTCAGTAACTATTACTTTATTTTCTTTCTCTGTCAGTCACATTCATTTTAGAAATACAGTTTTACTAATATACTTTACTCAGAAATGGAGGGAAACAGGCTGGGTGGGACCTCATTAGGATTGATGATATAATACTGCCTGGGTACAGACAATCCCTGCGCCCTTACCTATTCTGCTGGTGGGCTAAAATTTCTCAGTTAGATATACGACACATATTAATAACAGCTACTTCTTATTGAGGGCTTACCTGGAACTAAGCTATGGTATTTATACACATTATTTCATTGAATGAAGAGACATTACTATACACATCTTAAGATGAGGAAACTGAATCCTAGTGAGATTATGCAACTTGGCTAATTAGTAAGTGACAGAGCCAGAATTTGAACCTAAATTATAGCAGAGGTTCTCATTATAGAAATGGACATCTCCGAGGCCAAAACTATTTTTTTTTTTTTTTTTGAAACGGAGTCTTGCTCTGTCCCCCAGGCTGGAGTGCAGTGGTGCGATCTCGGCTCACTGCAAGCTCCGCCTCCCGGGTTCACGCCATTCTTCTGCCTCAGCCTCCCGAGTAGCTGGGACTACAGGCACCGCCACCACGCCCAGGTAATTTTTTGTATTTTTAGTAGAGACGGGGTTTCACCGTGTTAGCCAGGATGGTCTCGATCTCCTGACCTCGTGATCTGCCCGCCTCGGGCTCCCAAAGTGCTGGGATTACAGGCTTGAGCCACCGTGCCCGGCCAAAACTATTTTTATAATACTGAGTCATTTGCCTTTTTTCACTTTTGTTTTTTCATGAACGTACCCTTGAATTTTCCAGAAGCTACGTGATGTGGGCTGACAGCAACACTCTGACAGCTAATAGAAGGTGGGCTTATGTATTCTCATATTTTAAAAATTTATCAATTTTCATTTCCATCATGGTAAATATTTCTAGAAATTACCCACATATCGTCCGCCCACTTTTTAATGGGGTGGTTTTTGCTTATACATTTGTTTAAGTTCCTTGTAGATTCTGGATATTAGACCTTTGTCAGATGCATAGTTTGCAAATATTTTCTCCCATTCTGTAGGTTGTCTGTTTACTATATTGATAGTTTCTTTTGCTGTGCAGAAGCTCTTCAGTTTAGTTATTATAGGTCCCGTTTGTCAATTTTTGCTTTTGTTGCAATTGCTTTCGGTGTTTTCATCATGAAATCTTTGCCAGTTTCTATGACCAAAACGGTATTTCCTAGCTGATTTTCCAGGACTTTTATAGTTTTAAGTCTTACATTTAGGTCTTTAATCCATTTTGAGTTGATTTTGTATATTGTGTAAGGAAGGGGTCCAGTTTTCAGTCTGGGGAAAACATACATGTGACCAACAAGCATATGAAAAAATGCTCAATATCACTAATCATTAAAGAAATGCAAATGAAAACCACAATTAGATACTATCTCACAACAGTCGGAATGGCCATTATTAAAAAGTCAAAAAATAACAGATGCCAGCAAGGTTGCAGAGAAAAGGGAACGCTTATTCACTACTGGTGGGAGTGCAAATTAGTTCAACCATTGTGGAAATCAGTGTGACAATTCTTCAAAGAACTAAAAACAACTACCATTTGACCCAGCAATCCCACTACTGGGTATATACCCAAAGGAATATAAATGATTCTACCATAAAGATACATGCCTGTGTATGTTTATTGCAGCACTATTCACAATAGCAAAGACATGGAATCAACCTAAATGCCCATCAATGGTAGACTGGATAAAGAAAATGTGGTACGTATACACCACAGAATACTATGCAGTCATAAAAAAGAATGAGATCATGTTCTTTGCAGGAACATGGATGGAGCTGGAGGCCATTATCCTTAGCAAACTAATGCATGAAGAGAAAACCAAATACTGCATGTTCTCACTTATAAGTGGGAGCTAAATGATGAGAACACATGGACAGAAAGAGGGGAACAAAAGGCACTGGGGCCTACTTGAGGGTGGAGGGTGGGAGAATGGAGAAGTTCAGAAAAAAAAAAAAAAAAGAAAACCTATCGGGTACTATGTTTTAGTACCTGGGTGATGAAATAACTGTACACCAGACCCTCGAGTTACAAGTTTACTGTATAACAAACCTGCACTTGTACTCCTGAACCTAAAATAAAAGTTAAAATATATTTTGTTAAGTTTACCATCACACTGATTTTTTTAAAAAGATGTGCAGCATGTATACCTATGTAACAAACCTGCATGTTCTACACATGTATCCTAGAACTTAAAAAAAATGTGCAAAATAAAATTGCATTGAGGAAAAAAAGAGTCTATGGAAAATGTCTTCTTTTCCTTAAAATATATCTAAATTATCCAGGTCTCTATGAAGAAGATAAAAATAGGGTCATGCACTGGGTCACACCACTGGGTCATGCTGTGCTTCCTCACATCTGTGTTCTGTTGCTTTATCAATGTGTAAGAAAATAAGCTCTAGTTTATTAAATTTTTTAAATGGAAAAACGGGGAAAAAAGATAACCCACATAAACAAATGTTTTGTCTTGTTTTTTGAAGTCCTCAATAACTTTTTGTTGTTGTTTTGAGATAGGATCTCACTCCATCACTCAGGCTGGAGTCCAGTGGTGCAATGTTAATTCACTGCTACCTCTGCCTCCCGAGTTCAAGCGATTCTCCCACTACAGTTTCCCAAGTAGCTGGAACTACAGGCACGCTCCACCACACCCGTCTAATTTTGGTATTTTTTTGTAGAGACGGGGTTTCACCATGTTGGCCAGGCTGGTCTCGAACTCCTGGAGAATGATACATTTATGTTGATATTTTGCCTTTTAAATCTACTTGTAATTCTTGTTCTCCTGACCTCAAGTGATCCCCCGCCTCAGTCTCCCAAAGTGCTGGGATTACAGGTATGAGCCACCACGCCCAGCCAGTCCTCAATAATTTTTAAGAGTGTGTAATGCAGACCTGAGACCAGAGTTTGAGGAACACAGCATTACATTATCCTGGAGAACAATGCTACTCCAACCTCAGATTTCTAGTAGCCCAGTAAAATACATTTATCAAACAAAGAAAACCAGCTGGGCGCGGTGACTCATTCTTGTAATCCCAGCACTTTGGGAGGCCGAGGCAGGCGGATCACAAGGTCAGTTCGAGACCAGCCGGGCCAATGTGGTGAAACCCTATCTCTATTAAAAATACAAAAATTAGCCGGGCATGGTGGCGGGTGCCTGTAGTCCCAGCTACTCGGGAGGCTGAGGCAGGAGAATTGCTTGAACCCAGGAGGTAGAGGTTGCAGTGAGCCAAGATCGCAACACTGCACTCAGCCTGGGCAACAAGAGCGAGACTCCGTCTCACAAAAAAAGAAAGAAAACCTTGTTGATAAAGCATAAAACAAAGCAAGGGTTTTTGTTGTATTTTATGAGGTGGGAATTCTTTATTTCAAGGTTGGAGAGAAATGATAGGTTGATTCCCAGACCCAGTTTTAAGGGAGATTTCGTGTGAATCCTGGAGAAGTCCATCTGAACTGTCCACATGAGCACTCCCACCTGCAACATTCTCTTGAGGTTCAGTAGAAATATCCCTCCTTTATGGGATATAGTAGAAAGCTTACAAGCCTGGTTAAGGATTCAGAGTCAGACTGGTTTCAAATCCTAGCCTCCCAGCTATGAAACCATAGGCAAATTATACTTATCTTCTCTGAACCTAATAATAATGCAACTAATAACAATTATATTATAGGGTTATTGGGAAGATCAAACGAGATAATACCTCTCAAAAGTGAATGAAATAAAAATCATTTTGAATGCTTAGCACACAACCCTTGGGACATAGTCAACACTCAACACATTTTAACTGTTATTTAATGGTAACTAGACCCCTTGATGTGGTCTCATTTTTTTCCCCCTAAACTCCATTCAGATTTCAGGGAACAGTTGATTTTTTCTTTGGCAAGGAATTAATTCTTCCTCTTCTACCACATTTTTAGCCACAAAGTGACTTAAAATAATCAGGAAAAAATTCAAGAGGCAGCTCGGCTGGTTGCTTCTCCCTTTTGAGGAACCATCTGTCAAAGATGACAATTCTGGAGAAGATATAAATTGTGGACCTCACTCTTAGACCTGTCTCTCTTGAGAACTATGGGTGTGACCTAGAGCAGATCATGTCCCTTGAGGCTTGTTTTTCCCTCATGAGAAGGGAAAGGCTATCACCTTATAAAGATCTTTGTAGCCGTGTCATCCTATGACTATATATTTTTAGATATAAGCATTATTTTCTCCCTGAAAAAGCAACAAAATACCCAACATGTCCATGGCATTATTCTATGATATGATATTTAAATAAAATTGAGTAAATTTTGCAAACAAGAATTGCAAGTAGATTTAAATGGCAAAATATCAACATAAATGTATCATTCTTCATATTTTCCAGGTAAAACATAGATTTTAATGTGTGCATAGTGTTTTACCCATTTTCTTGAATATTTCTAATTTATTATAGCAACATAATCTAATCCTAGACTGATTTCCCTAAGGGATTAGTCAACATTTATTTTAATGCCTTTTAAATCTTTGAGTTCATAAAATCTTACATGTCTCAATTTAAATCAAATCTTGATTTCCTGGAAATCCTGGTTAATGTCAACAATCCCTGGAATCCTTAAAGGATAGCTGATAACTCATGGAAATATTTGAAGCAGATTAATTTTCAGTGATCACAGCTTTCCCACATGGAGAGCAATATATTTTTAACTTTGTTGATTCACACATTTTAATGAGGAAAACAAAACCAAACTTTTCAGTCAGTCATCATAATGAGCACTTTTTGTTTTATGATGCTACAATATTAATAGCTAATTTATTCATTTTGGTTAATCTCTCAAATCTAAATGGTGTTAATCATTCTTTTGTTTTTTCCTCCACATCATTGTTAAAGATTGCATTTATGCTCATTCATTCATAAATGCTCTTCAGCATTTCTGTATTCTAGTTTTCTATCATGCTGTCCAAAAATGCAAGGGCAAATAAGGATTAAAATATATATGTATTAAAGTATATATATTTAGTATACACATTGAATTATAGTATATATTTTATATATGAATATACATCGATTTAAATATGTGTGTATTATACATTCATATGTATGTACCTGCTTACCAGTTGTATTATAAGCCTAAAATCAGCAAGGACTATATTGTCTTACATTATTGAATCACTTCCTCTCTCCCGTCTCCAATAAAATAATGTTCTGCACATTAGGAAAGGAATAGCCAATGATGACTCATTGCTACCATTTCAGGTAGTAGAGTAGCAGTGCTAAAGAACTAAATCCAACCTATAACATTTAAAGAGAAGTTCCTGTGGCATTAGCTAAGGCACAATGAAGTAGTTAACATTTACCGCCATCACCATCATCGTCATCAACATTTTCATCAATCACCTATAATAATCTGGGAACTCCTGGGTGGACTGTTCCAAGGTGACCTTCATGTCTGTCTCACTCATTTGTGTTCCTCTATTCAGGGAGAACATGGGAGGAGAAGATCATGGGGAAGAAGATGGCTCCACAGGCTTTTCTCCATGGATTTTAGAAACACCCTCTAAAGCTCCTCCTTTGAGAACTGTCAGAAGCCTGGAAGATGAGGGAAAGGTAAGAAAACATATAAAGACATAGAAAAAAATTTGCAAATCAGAATGCAGTCCATTTGAACAAGAGAATCCTAAGAAAGAACCAAGTGGGGACTGCAAAGAAGAAAAGAGGAAAGGTCTAGAAGGGAACTTGGGACAGAGCCTGCCCTGGAGAGACTGATCAGCAGCTTCCTCAGGGGGACATGTGGTGACATAAGTAACACAGGTAAGCTTGCAGGCTTTCCTATAGTCTGTGAGTCCCCGTGTTGATTCATTTATTCAAAATGAGAATTCTGTGGCATGATGATAACACCACACCTTTAGAAATCTTATTTTAGACCTGTAACACTCCCATACAGACTTTTTTTTTTTTTTTGTGAGACGGAGTCTCGCTCTGTCACCCAGGCTGGAGTGCAGTGGCGCAATCTCGGCTCACTGCAAGCTCCGCCTCCCGGGTTCACGCCATTCTCCTGCCTCAGCCTCTCCGAGTAGCTGGGACTACAGGCGCCCGCCACCACGCCCGGCTAATTTTTTGTATTTTTAGTAGAGACGGGGTTTCACCGTGGTCTCGATCTCCTGACCTTGTGATCCGCCCGCCTCGGCCTCCCAAAGTGCTGGGATTACAAGCGTGAGCCACCGCGCCCGGCCCCATACAGACTTTTAAATAATTTTAAATAGAAGCTGGACCTAAAATTGTATAAGAAAATATCTGGAGATTTTGATTTGCTGCTCATAAAAGTGAAGTCACAGTTATGAAAAGCCCATTTAGTTAGGAATTGTTGATATGGCTAACCAGTTCAATCAGGCCGTATACCTCTGGTAGAGCTTGAATCTGTGTCCCCACCCAAATCTCATGCTGAAATGCAATCCCCAGTGCTAGAGGTAAGACTTGGTGGGAGGTGATTGGATCAGGGGAGCAGATTTCCCCCTTGGTGCTGTTTTCATGATAGTGAATGAGTTCTTGTGAGATCTGATCGTTTAAAAGTGTGTGGCTCCTCCCCCACCTTCTTCCTCCTGCTCTTGCTGTGTAAGACACCTGCTCCTGCTTTGCCTTCCGCCATGAGTGAAAGCTCCCTGAGGCCCCCCCCAGAAGCAGATGCTGCCACGTTTCCTGTACAGCCTGCAGAACCATGAGCCAATTAAATCTGTTTTCTTTATAAATTACCCAGTCTCAGAAATTCCTTTACATTAGTGCAAGAACAAACTAATACAACCTCCCAGCCTAAGTCAGATGACTGCACAGAGCAGTACAGACAAACTGTCAGGATGCAGACTTTCCTGAAGTTAACATTAGTCTTATTCACCCACAAGGAGTCAGGATGCCTTTGACCTTGAGACACTGCCAACCCTTGCCCCACCACCACCACCTCACAGATCAAGTTAACTGTGGTTTTCCAGAGGACAACACCATTGACGTCAAGGGCCAGCCAGTTTAAAGGCAGCACCAGAAGACGTCATGGTTCTTGGCTGATAAACTACACTTGCTCATTGGAAATAGAGGTATCAAAGCATTCTTGTTGCCTTCTCTAAAACACTAGATCACAAAATGTAGTGTGCATCGGAATTTCCCAGGCTGCTTGTTGATATTTAAAATTTTGTTTGGAATTCCCACCCTCTCATCTCCCCTTCCCCCCCAGCTACTGATTCCTCGGGTCTGGTGTAGGTCCAGGAATCTGCACTTTAATCAGTCCTTCCAGGTGATTTTAATGCAGGTGGTCTAAGCACTAGCAGAAATACTGCTGAGATAGACCCAGTGGTTTCTGTTTTGTTTTGTTTTGTTTTGTTTCTGAGATGGAGTCTCCCTCTGTCGTCCAGGCTGGAGTACAGTGGTGCAATCTCGACTGACTGCAACCTCTGCCTCCAGGGTTCAAGCGATTCTCCTGCCTCAGCCTCCCAGGTAGCTGGTGTGTGCTACCTCACCTAGCTAATTTTTGTATTTTTAGTAGAGACGGGGTTTTACCATGTTGGCCAGGCTGCTCTCGAACTCCTGACATCAAGTGATCCCTCCCTCAAGCCTCCCGAAGAGCTGGGATTACAGGCCCAGTGTATTTTTTTTAATGTCATGCTATCTCTTTAATGTTTGCCACATTTAAGTTTTCCAAGTATTAACCCTAGGAAATAGGAATCTTTACCATCAACACTAATGCCTCATATCAATTTCAAGGAAAGTGTGTGTGTGTGTGTGTGTGTGTGTGTGTAGACATTGGTATAGAGGATAACTATTCAGAAGGCCTTGAACTTGGGCCCTCTGTGACCACATAATTTGACTGGTCTCTGTCTACCCTGGTGTTACTGGATGAGAAGTACACTTGCAGAAGTGATGGCTCTGTATGAGGGAAATTAAAGTACTGCTGGGGCATGAAACTAGTTGATAGTTCAAAGTGACATCATGGCTATTTCTATTTCTATTTCCTGAAGGTGAACAAGTTGATAGTCATTTAAAAGGATGAGTTTTTCTGAGGACAGCCAGAAAAAAGAAAGGTATCTATAAAATCAACTTGTTGGTATTCTTTAAATGCATTCAGATTCACTCCTGTACGCTTTCAGGAATAGTGCAGGGAGGAGTCTGCACATAGCAGACTGCATTTCCTTGGGCTTCAGCTCCTTGATGCTCTGTGGTCAAGATTGAGGGCTTACCTTTGAGAAGCAGCTGCGGTTGCTAACCAGGTGAACCAAGAACGAGGGATTGGGTCCGTTGCTGTCTCCCAGAAGCTCAGACATGCCTAGAGCACAGTAGGTTCTTAATCAGCATTTGTTGAATGAATGAATGTCCCGATACATTGACTGTTAATGTTCTTTTAACATAAAGTATTTAAGCTTTTTAAATCTTTGCACAGAAAAAGAAAATGCGACTTTTTTTTTGAGATGGAGTCTCGCTCTGTCGCCAGGCCAGAATGCAGTGGAGAGATCTCGGCTCGCTTCAACCTCCGCCTTCTGAGTTCAAGCGATTCCCCTGCCTCAGCCGCCCAAGTAGCTGGGACTACAGGAGTGCACAACCACGTCCAGCTAATTTTTTATATTTTAGTAAAGACGGGGTTTCACCATGTTGGCCAGGACGGTCTCCATCTCCTGACCTCGTGATCCGCCCCCATCGGCCTCCCGAAGTACTGGGCTTCAAGGCTTGAGCCACCGTGACCAGCCGAAAATTTGACTTTTTAAATAGTATTCTAAATGTTCTCCTTATCTTTGTTGGCAAAGACATGGATGTTTTCATATTGTTATAATCGAACTCAAAAATCGTTTCATGAATCTGAATTTGTTCTCCAAAAATGTTCTCCGTGAGCTCCAGGCAACCCTTCATTTCTGTCTCCGCTCTGTGCTGCCTCTCCGTGCCGCCTCTCCCACCTCCAGCACTGCAAAACATTACTCTCCTTCAGACCTCCAACCGGCTCCTGCCCTCCTGCCCACAGTCGGGCTTTCCCAAGGCTTCTCAATTAAAACCACAGCTCCAGGGAATGAAGAGGAAAGAGATTATTCCAGTTGCTTTAGATCTGTCTGAATGAGAATTTTTCTGGGGTAAATTTAGCTAAAATGATTTTGTAGCCCTGTCCTCTTCCTTTGAAGATACTTGGGTTTTAAGAAAGACTGATAACTCGCACTCCTCAACTCACCTCCTGCCCCTCAAACACACACACACACACACATACGCATACACACACACACACCCCCTACCGTTATCTAAGACAAAGTCCAATTAATCGTCTGTGGGCGTGTCCCCAAATCTTTTCTTCTCAGAAACATTCTTACCCGACTTTGTCATCAGAGACATGAAAAGTAAGTTTCCTATCTTCTTGGCTACGGCTCTTTCTAGTCTTTTTTTTAATTTAATGTGTGTTTATTTGTTTTTTGTTTTCTGAGACACAGCCTCACTCTGTTTCCCAGGCTGGAGGGCAGTGGTGCGATCTCATGTCACTGCAACCTCTGCCTCCCGGATTCAAGCGATTCTCATGCCTCAGCCTCCAGAGTAGATGGTGTGTGCTACCATGCCTGGCTGATTTTTGTATTTTTAGTAGAGACAGGGTTTCACCATTTTGGCCAGGCTGGTCTCGAACTCCTGACCTCAAGTGATCTGCCCGCCTCGGCCTCCCAAAGTGCTGGGAGTACAGGCGTGAGACACTGCACCTGGCCTAATGTGGTTTTAAATTCAAAATGATCTACGCAATATTTCTTAAAAATGAGAAGAAAAACCAGCAGAGAAATATTTTTAGCCTGTATTTTTTAAATCTTCATTAATAGTTCTTCCATCTCAGGGGGCTTTAGCTCTTGTTTTGAATCTTGCCCCAGAGCTATCCTAACTGCCCAGAAGGTTCAGCAGTGTCCCTTTGCTGAAAACAATCTAATGTGGCTCCAAATTTGCCTATTTAAGAAGGACAGAAGTCACCATCTGATTATGAGCCCATGGCAAGAAAGCATCTGGGTAAATGGAGCTCATATAGGTAAGTGAGAAAACTAGGACTTTCCACATTTCGATTAGGTAGTTGACTAACAATGTGAACATCCCATAATAACCAGAAGGGTCAAGCATGCTGCCTCCTATTGTTCTTTGCTCTCTGTGCTTTTATTCTCTCTGTCCTCTCCTCTCCAACCTGTCAGTGTGGGTCTCTGGAGACACATACATAATGGGAGGGAAATTATTGTGGAATAAACACACAAGATAATGAGATGAAGTGGTTGACAACATGCTACACAAACACAAGAGGCTACAACAATAGTCATGGCTTTCTTCTAGAAAGTGTAAAAAACAGTATTATAAATAAAGCATTGTATTAGTCAGGGTTCCCTAGAGAGACAGAACTAATAGGAGATAGATAGATATACAGATATATAGATAATATATATTTCATTAAGTATTAACTTACACAATCACAAGTTCCCACAATAGGTCATCTGCAAGCTTGAGGAGCAAGGAGAGCCAGTCCGAGTCTCAAAACTGAAGAACTTGGAGTCCGATGTTCGAGGGCAGGAAGCATCCAGCACAGGAGAAAGATGTAGGCTGGGAGGCCTTTCTCCCAGAAAGATGTAGGCTGGGAGGCCATTCTCTCCTTTTCACATTTTTCTGCCTGCTTTATATTTGCTGGCAGCTGATTAGATTATGCCCACCAGATTAAGGGTGGGTCTGCCTTCCCCAGCCTACTGACTCAGATGTTAATCTCCTTTGGCAACACCTTCACAGACACAACCAGGATCAATACTTTGCATCCTTCGATCCAATTAAGTTGACACTCAGTATTAAACACCACAAGCATGCTTTTCTTCCCTTTTTCTTTTTTTTCTTTTTCTCTTTCTTTTTCTTTTCCCTTATGTGATAATTTCAAGATGTATCATCTTCATTTCTAATAGACAAAGGCCTGAATCAAAACTATCCCCCTTTCTTTATCTGTCAAGGAGTTAATGAGAAACAAACACTTAAAAAGCGTTATAGAACCTTCTCTATTTCAGAGAATCTTAAAGGAGAAAGGGACTTCAGAGCTTATCTATTGCACTGGTTCTTAAATGTGGTTTTATTGGATCCACAGCTAGAGATTCTGACTGTGTAGGCTGGGATGGAATCCGGGAATGTGTTCATTTAAGGAGCCCCAGAGTTGTCCTGCTATCCAATGTGGTCAAATCTAGTCCAAACATCTTGTTTTTTACAGGAGAAACTAGAGGACACAGAGACTAAGAAAATTATTAAAGAGTCACTTAAGTCTTTTTCGAAATAAAAATAATTTTTTTATTATTCAGCAATCTCTATCACATGCCTACTATGTGCTGTAATCTATATTAGGCAATAATAGTATAAAGATAAATAAGACAAAGAGCTTGTCCCCAATTATCTTATCTAGTCAAGGCAAATAATCATCAAATTATTAAATGAGTTACTGCATATTAAAGCACTTGCAAACCATAAAATGTTAGTTTTATATTATGTGTAATTATTGCTTCTTACATTTAAAACCTGGAATTTTATGTGAAGTAAATACTTCTGCATTTTTTTTTTCTTTTCAGGAAATAGTGGTAAATGTTTTGATATATGATGGAGCAACTCAAGGATTCCACATCATTAATTTGGGAAGACTGAAAAATAACTTCGGTGTTATTTTAGCTGAACTAACCAACCGGAAACCCCCATGGCCCTAGCTCAACTGACCCATGCACATATACACATGTATTCTCATGTATATCTACACAATCATCAATATGAGAAGAGAGCAAAGTAAGAGCCTCTGGACTTTTCCAGATTGTTCTGCTGCCCCTTTGCAGAAGACATAAGATGACAACAATTATTTTGGGGGTATTGAGATTCTGAACATCTATTTCATTTCCAAAAAGTCAATGTCTTTGCTGAGTGCTGTTCTCTCGATGGCCTCACTTCTACTAACCCTTGTGTCTGCTGTGATGCAGGCACCCCTCTGCAAACCCCACAGTGAAAACATATGGCACTGTGGGTATTGAGCTGGACAGGACTTAATTCCTTTTCCATTCCCTTAGCTAGTGCCGGTGCATTTACTCCCTGATAGAGTGCTCTAGAAGATTAGCAAGGGCATTCATTTTCCGCTAACTGCACACAAACACCGTGAGCCGACTCAGGGGCTTACTGATGCCTCAGACAATTCTGTTTTCCAAGTTTGCTTTTCATTCTTCTATGTCTTTTCTTGTGCCATTTGGCCCAGTGTTTCAACTCCATAGAAAACTAACTTTGGGATTCTTTTCATTTATATTCAGATTCTCTTGTCTCCCATTTTGGGTAGAATCTTACTAATAAATGCTTAAACAGCAACTCCATAATTATGAGTAGTTTTTCATTACCAGAATAAACACCAAGTAACTAGTTATATAAGTAGGTCCTTGACTGGCTTAGTAAAAATGTATTTTACTGTTAAGAACAAATAATAGAAGGGAAATTCTTTGTGGACAGAGCCATAATGCCAATAAGAAAGGATTAGGATATTATATTTTTGAGTGCATCAGTAACTTTTTGAGAACAGCATCCTAAAGGATGATGATCATCTCTTCTGCAAATTATCCTTCTGTCCTATTTTCTGGAAAAATTCCTGAGATGGATGGATCATAAGTCTCACTTCAAATGGCCTCTGATGTGATTGTTTTTAAGAAAAGAACACAGATACGTATATAGGCTTGATGTCCCCAAAGGAGAATTACTCATGGGTTTATAACGTTAGTTATCCTACAGTTGGCCTTACTCATTTCTTTATTCTCATCTATATCCAGGATGAATTAAATGAAATTACCCTAGACTAGAATGTGCTGGAGACTTTAGTCTCATGAAAAGGAATCCCTTCGTGGCACTTCAATCATACATTTCCTCTTGGAGTCTAATTCTGGAGGGAGATGATCCCCCCGGGTGACAAAGCCTCCAACCCACCACTTTCTCAGAGCCAAGTCTTATCTCAGGTTTGTTCTCAAACACTATGTATCATGCATCCGTGGCCATCTTTCAAGCTCTTTTCCTGTTGATTGCCTTAAAACTGGGAAATGGTTCACTGAACAAAGGCAGTCCCCCAAGGCCAAGCAGTGTGCAACACGCTAATAAATATTCAAGCCAATGTCTTTCAAATGTTATTGTGAATCATCTTTCCCTCCTTCCTTCCCATGGTTCAGTCATCTTGCTGGCTCCGAATTTTCACCTTTTGTCTCAGGCCTCAGCTGCCTCCAGTTTACTGCATATGACTGCAATTGTCTTTGTCTCCTTTATCCGCTTCACTGTGTCTCATTTTCCTAAAGTATCTGGCACCCACTTTTCCACAACATTGTTCCTTTGTTCCAGGAAAAAAAAAAAAATTGGAGGCAGCAGAAACACAGTTCCAAAGGCCACAGGGTGACATCCTCTCTCACCTGATCTTTATTCATATCTGGCTTTTAATTGCATTTTTTTCCCATTTCTCAAGCACCATACACCTCCCTTCCTCCCTGACAGGAAGGAGCATTTTATTTCTCATTCAAAACGCTTTCCTACTGATCTCTATTCTTCAGAAGCTCCAGAGGTCCCTTGTTACCTGTTGGTTTTTCTCATGTTGGTTGATCTGTTGGCCTTGCTGTAGTTTATTGCCTTTTCAACCTTTTTTTTTCCTCCTCTTTCCGAACTTAGACCAGAACTTACAACCTGCTGTCTTTTCTCATCTTCACTATCATTATCTTCAGACTGAATCTTCCCAAAATGGAATTTTTTACCAACCTCGTCCTCTTTAAAGAAACAAAGAGGAGAATTATGTGATGGTTTCCACTGTCGGAGCGTCTGTGGCTTTGTTTGAGCGAGAGCTTCAAATCCAAAGCTAAACCTTGACTTAACACACAAACTCAATTGACGAGAGGAGTATCCATGTTCAAGCCCACCAATTGGCCGAGGACACAATCAGAGGGTTATTGGCAGGTATCTTCTTATCTCCCTGGTGCACTGAAAAAACTCAATTCATTAAAATAATAAAAAAAAGATCTTGGTCCCTCATGTGAGCGGCATGTGATTTTCCATGAACGTTCGGCTCAGAAGGCATCGTGCCTATTATACATTCCATTTATAAATCAAACACCCCTCGTCCTGCGGCTGCACGCTGACATGTCAGCGAGGTTTGGGTCAGCCGCACACACTTCCACGTGAACAGCAGATGAAGGCAAAGAGACAGGGAAGCGGCTCTTTTTTCCCCCCCTTTTCCACCAGTAATAGGCAGCTTGAACGTTAAAATTGGGCTGAGACTCCAAAACCAAAGTCCCATGAACCATAGAAGCAAAGAGACTTGAGATAAAAGACAGGATCTGTCTGTTCTCTTGGATCCTTCACCTTTCTTTCTCTCCCCTTCATCATGTTCATTGGAAAGTAAAGTATGTGCATGTGTGTGTGAATTAAAGAATATATCTAGGAAAAGATGGGATAAAATCTAGCCCAAGAAAGACTTTGGTTTCTAAAACCTGTGAAGGTGGTGTGGGCCTGGGACTCTAGGGCTTTGTCCATGCCCAGAAGTGAAAACAGAGAGAGGACTTTCAGGTTCCCAATCAGAAGGCCATGGAGGGTCCCGCTGAGTAGCTCCACCATGAAGGCAACAGGTACCAAGTCAGCCCAGCCACATTTTAAAGGCACACTGCAGCTCCTTGCTGCATGTGGAACTAGTTTGATCTTGTAGCCTCCTATCCGTGTCAAAACATGCAATTTGCCAAGCTCTACTGAGAAGAAGATTTCATTAAGGAAATTAATTTTCTACAGAACAAGGTATGTCAAAATTTTCCAATCTTTGCTCCATTGCCCCCACTCCCATCACTCATAATCCTATTATCTAGTCATGAATAATAGGAAACAAAATTGAGGTGGGGTGGAGTGGGCAAAGGAGAACTCTGCCTGTAACTTGTATTTCCTTTGGACTTTTCTTTACCTACTGTACTAGATAAGAGCCAGAGAGGAAATGAGTTGAGGGGATCGAGAAAGATAAGAACCTACCAACAATGAGAGGTTCTGAAATTATACATTATCAGAAAATGGTCACGTGTCATGGGTATTGATCCTATATACAAACAAGGGAAAACTGAAGGGGGAAAGGAGATATTGAAAAGTGGTGGTAACATAATTTTGTACCTGCTTTTTTCATATGCCACGTCCTAAGACTTACAGGTCTCCCTGCTCCCCAGGCTTTGAGAAATATGGAATAAATAATTTAGTAAAACCTTATAAAAGGAAAAAAAGTAAAGACAAGGCAGAATACAACTAATTATTTCCATTCAGGCAATAAAATATTGTCAAAACAAATAGGCCATAACATGGTAAGCTAAGAGGACTTATCACTAACATTTCCCACCCAAAGTTCAAATCTAAAGTTATGGTCTAGAATTCAAATGAATTGTGGGAGAAATGGATTGTGTCAGATACGTCTGTCTCATTGAAGGGTTAATTGTCATACAGAACAATCTTTTTCAACCTTTGGTTGATATTTGAATTGGCATTTACTGTAGTTTTTCCAAAAAAAATAGATTATAGATAGATTGAGCAAAATATTGAGGGTCTAAGCACTTGAATTTGAAAAAAATAAAAATCTTCAGATAGTTCTAGTATGTATCACAAGTTGGAAACCATTGAAATAGTGGCTTGGCCCATATTTAAGGGCTTTAAATAACAAGTAATAAGTGATTATTTGAACAAAGACTTGTCATTCTATATTCCCTCTTCTAGTAACAAGAATGAATCTATGCTGTTTACTTGGCTCCCCTTTATGGCATGGCATTTGCCAGAGGGGGTAGAACTGAGAAAGAAAAGCTAATTGTCTTCGAACTGTAGGCCAACACTCCCCTAGCAGCAGAAAGACCATACTGCCTGTACTTACCAGTCACAAAATGAGCACACTGCAGCCTGCCTGGGTTTGGCATAATTATTATTATTAGAGGCAGTGTTTGTTTATTACTGTTTTCATTAAGTACCATAACTAAATTGAAGATATTTTTTCTTAGATGTACATAATGTATACCTATCGAGCATTTTTATGTTAGAGTCTGACATTTTTTAGGATAGTTTCTAATTCTTTAATGAACTGAGTACAGATGACTTACGTCTTCAATGTAGATATTCATCTGATTTTGCAAAGTCAGCTTCTGCCTTGGTTGGCAACATCACAGGATGCATAAAACAAGAAATGATAGTTGCAGCAGCATAAAATATAATGGATTAATATTTAAGGTAGTTAATTTGCTTAGAAGCAACATTTAGAAAATATATGCCCCATTTCCTTACAAATGTGCTGCAACCAGTTAAGGAGCATTTATCCCTAGAATATCATGCTATACATAAGTTACTAGCATAGAATGCAACATTAATAATGTTTCTTAAACTTAAGAAATTGTTTGTGCTCTACCCAGATTTTTTTTTTTGCCCAGTAACTTAAGTCTATGTAGTTTCTTCTGTTATTTGTCAACCTATTGCACATACCAATATCCAGAGCTTTATCAAAAAGTCGCAATAAATTTACACTGTGATGTAATCTAGTAATAAAGCATTTAAATAAATGCATATGCTTTCATACAATATTGTAACTGTAAATGCCTTAGAGAGCTCTTATACTAAACCTATCATTAACAAGTAAGAAAACTAAGGCACAAAGAGGTGAGATACAGATGGCCCAGCTGGGATAAAAATCAAGTTTCCTGACTCATGGTCCAGTACTTTTCTCCTTAAATCATGCTGCCCTGGTAGTCACTAATGAGCAGGGTTCAGATTAATTAAACAACAGGAGATACTGATTCTTGACAAAGAAATCTGACCCACCAGCTTACAACCAACCTAAGATGTGAGCAGAGGAAAGAGAAGCCACAAAAATGTAATAAATTGCAAGGGAAGCAGGTTTGTCTGTACACTATATAGAGGAGTGTGGGGGCTCCTTCTTTGGGGCTGGTTAGAAGCCCAGCCAGTCATGAGTACTAACATGCAAAAACATAAGAATTATTTTAGCTATAAATGCCTTCATTAATAAGATACTCAAAGAGAGAACTTTTTTGTTTCTATATATCTCAGGTAAGATTAAATCTGAACCAAAACACAAAAATTTACCTTCAGTAACAACGCAGGAGCTATCTTGCTCAGTTCAATATAACTCCATAAGAGCAAGAGATCTATAATGCCACACTTAGATCACATTTTGTGTATTATGTTTGCTATAAGAAAATTATTTCAGAAATGTTTTGAATGTCAACTAAGACTAGTAAATTTCAATATAGCTTACTAGGAACAGAAAATTATGCTAGCAATCTTTGTATTGCCACTGCTTTATTTTAAATTTAAATACTGTATTTATCCATGTTATATACGAATAGTCTATAGTTTCAACTAATTCAAAGACTTATAAGTCTCTGACCCCAAAAATACTGTCCAGAGACAATCTCTCTTAATTATTTTAGCTATTTAATTTGTTAATATTATCTTTCAATAACATGATTACTTGTATAAGTATTCAAAATTAGGCATGAACAATGGACTTCCTCACCTTAGAAATTAAAGATTTAGCTTTTCTTCACCACCACTGTACTCATCATCATCATATATGCATACGATTTTTGCATATAACTGGCCCTCTGCATCTGCAGATTCAACCAACCATGGATTGAAAATATTCAGAAAAAAAAAACTAAAAAATAACAAAACAAGAATAAAAATTACACAAATTTTTAAAAATACAATATAACAACTATTTACATAGCATTTACATTGCATTAGGGATTATAAGTAATTTAGAGATTATTTAAATTGTACAGGAGGATGTGGCTCGGTTATATGCAAATACTACATCATTTTATATAAGGGACTTCGTGGATTTTGGTATTCACAGGAATCCTGGAACCAATCCCCTGCAGACACCGAGACTATGTGTGTGTATAATCATACATATACTTGCTGAACTCATCACTATCATATATATGTATATTTTCTTTCCCTCTATCCTCTCAATATAATTACATCTTAACTTTTGGTTCATATTCAGTGTTTATAGTATTATTACTATGTCTATCCTAATAATAGATGAGCAACTTTATTAAGTTGATTCTAAGATTCTTTTTTCCCGCTATATTATATCAACTCTGAAAACTGGGTGTGTGGGTGTGTCTTTCAAACTGCTTTTGGCCAAAGATTCATTGTAATATAGTTGTCATTGCATATGCAAAAGTTTGGTCAAAGCTACTGATAATGTCATCACTTCAGGTGAGTTTGTGCACAGTTGGCATTACACATCAACTGAGTTTAACTACCACATAAAATATCTTCAAGAAGAATTGGCATTAAAACAAAAAGTTATTGTGTACATGGAAAGACAACAAAAAGAATAATAGAGCATAAATTTACTAGTAGTAAATGTTTTATATTGGAGGAATGACAGTAGCTCAATATTTTCTTGCAAAGCATAATCTAGTACTTTAAAAAATCTAAAACAAAAAGATATCCACGAATAGATGAAACTATATTATGTTAGTTAATGACAATATGAAAAGATTCCCTATCATAGCAAATGCAACTAAAGACAGGAAAATACACCAAAACCCTCAGTATAGATGCAATAAATTTCAAAGCCGCAGAGACAGATGTGACTGATTAATATGTTACACAGAACTAACATTGTCATTCTGTCATTATTTGATTGCAGAGATTTTTCTTTCTTAGTAATACATGAAACATTGGTGCATATATAATTGATGGCATCTTAGAGTCAACAAAATATGGAATATAACACAATTGATCTTAGCCAAAAGGCTGAGAAGCCATGGAATATAATATACTATGATTATTGTTTCAGACATTTTGTTTTCCTAGAGCTATTATTTTATATTTTTCATTTGTGGTGTTTTCTAAATGCTTATCAAACTCATCCACAAATTTTTCTCTAAAAGTATAAATATCTTCTGAAAGAAGGCAAGATCAGGAATATTCCCCCTTTTATCTCATTAGTTCCAATCTGCACTGGGAGCTCTGTAGTTCTACTGTGCAACTGATGTCCTAGGTTCCTCCTTCACTAGTATCCCAGGATACTTTTTTCTCCCAATCATATGCATCCGAGATACCATGTTATTCATCTTGACTTGTTTCCTTGTTTGCTATACCATATTCCTTAGTTGGTTCTGGGAAAAGGAGCCACAGATGTCTTATTTTTTGAGAACTTGCATGTCAGAAAATACATTTACTCTGAATAATACTTTTGAAGGATATAAAATTCCAAGTTGGAAGTCATTTACCTTCAGAATTTTTAAGCCATTATTCCATTGTCTTCTAACTTCCAGTGTTGCTGTGGCTAACTCAAATGCCATTCTGATATTCTATGTATGTGACTTAGTACCCACTCCCCTGCTCCCTCTGGAAACTTCATGATTTTCTCTTTCTCTCCAGTGTGCTAAAATTCTATGGTGATATCTTGTAATGTGTATCTATTTTCATCCATTATGCTAGGCTCTTGGTGGGCTCATTCAATAAGTAATGAGAAATTTTATAAATTGTTTCTCTGATTATTTCCACCTCTTCTGTTGGTCTATTTTCTTTCTCAGAAACTCCTATCATTTAAATATGGGAAATCCTGGACTGATCCTCTAAGATTTTTAATCTTTTCTATCTTCTATCCTTGTCAAATTGTTCTACTTTATTGGAAATTTCCACCATTTCTTCTTCCTCCTTTATGTTTTCATTTCTGCGATCATATATATTTTTTGAGATGGGGGTCTCACTCTGTTGCCCAGGCTGGAGTCCAGTGGCTCAATCACAGCTCACTGCAGCCTTGACCCCCCAGGCTCAAGCGATCCTCCTATCTCAGCCTCCCAAATAACTGGGTCTACAGGTGCATGCCACCATGCTCAGCTAATTTTTTAATTTTTTTGTAGAGATGGGGTCTTACTATGTTACCCAGTCTGGGGCAATCATAGTTTTAATTTCAAGGGTTCTTTAATATTCTCTGACTGTTCTTTTTTTTATAGCATCATGTTCTTGTTTCATAGATATAATGACTTCTCTTATATTTCTCAGGCTAGTTTTTCCCTCACAGTTTTCTCTCCACATGGTGTCTACTTTCTCCAAATTTCATTTTCTGTTGTTTGGTCTGTCTTTCCTGATAGAGGCTTCCCTCAAATGTATGGTAATCTGCTCTTATTTTATTTTATTGAGATGGAGTCTCGCTCTGTTGCCCAGGCTGGAGTGCAGTGGTGTGATCTCAGCTCACTGCAACCTCCACCTCCCAGGTTCAAGTGATTCTCTTACCTCAGCCTCCCGAGTAGCAGGAACTACAGGAACGTGCCACCACTCCTGGCTAATTTTTTTGTATTTTTAGTAGAGACAAGGTTTCACCACGTTAGCCAGGATGGTATCGATCTCCTGACCTCATGATCTGCCTGCTTTGTCCTCCCAAAGTGCCGCGATTACAGGCATGAGCCACTGCACCCAGCCCTGTTCATATTTTAAAATGGAGAACTAAAGAGCTGATTGGAAGTTGCAAGGGACTGAGTCTTCATGAGTTATGGACTTCACTCTAAGGTGATTTTGTTTGGTCTTTTCTTTCTTTTTTTTTTTTTTTTTTGAGATGGAGTCTCACACTGTCACCTGGGCTGGAGTGCAATGGCACGATCTCAGCTCACTGCAACCTCCGCCTCCGGGGTTCAAGCGATTCTCCTGCCTCAGCTTCCCTAGTAGCTGGGATTACAGGTGCCGGTCACCATGCCCAGCTAATTTTTTGTATTTTTAGTAGAGACGAGGTTTCATTATGTTGGCCAGGCTGGTCTTGAACTCATGACCTCAGTTGATCTACCAGCCTCGGCCTCCCAAAGTGCTGGGATTACAGGCATGAGCCCCCGCACCCAGCCTTGCTTGGTCTTTTCATTACTGGATCTTTGGCTTTCAATACTTTTAGGTCTATGCTCTTGGGTTAATTGGATTCCTCAAAGAAGGGACTTTCAATCTTCTGCATGGCTCCTGGAATTTTGGGAGTCTGGAGAGGCAATGAAATTGGCCTTCACCCCTCTTATTGTATAGAGTTCCACCTGATTACCCAATTATATCCTCAACCCTCAGCTGTGCTGGTGTCCCCCCGTCCAGAGATCCTCTGGTTCACCTCTCCAGAAAATAGATCTCCTCTCTTTATATTATGGAGTGGAGGAACGAGAAGGGGAGCAATTGCCCACCTTCACAGCAGCAGAAGAATACCGATGTGGGGCTTAACTGATTCTTTAACAATCTCATCAACAATTCTGTTTCCACCCTGTCTACACCTTCGTTTTCAAAGTTACCTCATATGGCCAGTTCCTGAGCCTTTGGTGGTTTAGAGGCTCAAATTGGAATTCTTCTGTACTTTTTCCACTGTAAGCTTTCAGTTTTCATGATCTGGAATTTGTCCATTGCCTTTCAACTTCCAACATTTTGTTGTTGTTGTCTCCCCTCACATTCTCTTTGTCCTTGAGAATGTGTGCCTTTAAAAACACCTTTACTTTCATTTTAGTAGGGTGTCAGTGAGGCAGCTGTGGTAATCATATATGTTCAATTCATCAACTTTAGTTGAAAAGCCCCCATTAAACTGTGACATAAATATAATGTCTCTCTTAGAGTCATCCATATGATGGAATTTGAAAGTGTTGGAAATAAGCTTCTATCATAAAAATTCATTCAAACAACATCAGTGGCAAGTGTTCAAATAAAAATGATATTTATGTATATGTTGTTCTATATCTGCTCTAAGTAACAGGAAAAAAAAGATATTCTCTATAGATGTAAAAAGGCGTTTGTTTATATTGACTAGTAGCTAAGGAAAAAGTGAAGGATCTTCCTCTTGTCCATGTCTACTGAGTTTTAGTTCAGATTTTTTCATAACTAGATAGTTGGTTTTCTATCACTACCAAATGGAGAAAGCCCCTGAGAGAGAGAAATATCAACTAAAGTTAGGAACCTGATTCTCCACACTAAATCCAAGGGTAATATTAATTGAGCTTGGATTATGTGGGTGATTAGGCCACATGGAGTGCCATGATGCTCATCTCCCCAACAGCCATGCCCCCCGACCCCTGCTGCACAGCAGCCTGTGCTTCAAAGGGTGTTGGCCCCACGACGTCTCCAAAAACGCAAGTCAAGGGAATCCCTTTGAGCTTGTCACAGGGCTCAGGTGACTGAGGCCATAAGACTGCCAACACATGGCATTCTACTAGCCACAAGAATTGGCACTAAACTCAGATCACTTGCCTGATAAATTGAAGAAGGGCATTTCTTCTCCTTGGACATTTTCAAGAAAGCAAATAGCCCAGCTTATTTTTGGCAGCCTCTCTAGACCTGCGAAGAAAGCCAGCTTTGGGTGGAAGACAACAATTTGGATGGCAGAGCAGAGAAGCAAGATAAAAACAAAGAAATAAATAAAACAACTAGATTATTGATCAAAAATACAGAGGCCTGGTCCACCTCTGTATTTTTCAACATGAATCAATAAGCTCCCGTGTTTCCAAAGTTAGATGACATTGGGTTTTTCCTCTACTGATAAACCTCATCACATGTCTGTATTATCTAGCTTATCTACTACCATTATACAGTTTATTGTGGTGGAAAAATATGTTCTGATGCTTGCCTACATTTACCCAGTTAACCAGTTATAACAGTTATCCAGTTATAAGAGTGTTAAATTGGGTCTGACACTAAAATTCAAAACTTACTAATACATTCACCACAAGGACTTATTTGCAGTTGAGTAAACTCCTCATTTTCAACAGTTATTTTTATTTTATGAAAATAACAAATATGTGTGTGTGTGTGTGTGTGTGTGTGTGTGTGTGTGTATTCCCCCCCACACCCCCCAGAGACAGCATTTCCTTTCTTCTGTCCTTGCTAATAGTAGCTATGCTTGGGCATAACCTTTAAAAGCCATTTACTATCACCAAAATGAGGACTGTCAAGTCATAAGCATCAGAAAAGAGGAAAGAATTCCCATATTCCAACAAAGCACACTTAACTTAAGAAAATAAACACAGATGCAGACTATTCCTCCACCCAGAGAATTGCTTGAAAGCATTTTTGAACTTTACTGTCCTAAAGATGAGTATGTTATTGATTAAATAACACTAGCAGCTCAAAATGTAGATGTCACAGTATCTGAATAATGCAGACATTTGTAGAAAATCAAACCAGATAATTAAGGAAAATTAATATACTTTGCAAATTTAATTATTTGATTGACTATCTTCAGTAATTTAAATAATTGTCAATTCTCCTTTTTATTTTACACAGCGTAATAATTTTCTAAACAAAATGAGAAACACAACGAGTATAAATGAACAATAAAACAGGATAATTCAAGGGCACATTCCTTAATACTCTTCTCTTCTCTATCCACACTCACTGTCTTGGTCATCCTATCCAGGCTCATGGCTATGAATACCATCAGTACACAATTTGTGATCAGTTTTAAATCTCTAGCCCCGATCTCTCTGCAATCTCAAAACTTCCATATCCAACTACCTTTATGACATCTCCATCTGGATGTCTGATAGACAGCTCTAACTCAGCATGTCCAAAGCTGACCTCTTAATCTTCTCCCTCAAAATCTGCTCTACTAGTCTTCCCTATCTGTGGGAATGACAGCTTCATTTTTCCAGTTGCTCCAGACAAAAATATCTAGTCACCCTTGTCTTTGTCTCTCAAACATCACATCTAATTTATCAGCAAATCCTTCCTGTTGGCTCTACCAACAAAATATCCAGAATCTGATCACATCTCTCCACCACCAATTCTACCAGCCTGTGCTGAGTCACTCTCCTCTCTTGCTTGGATGTTGCAATAGGCTCCTAACGGGAGATGTTGCTTCCACCTTTGTCCCCCTACGAGATTGATCCTTTTAAGTGTTAAGTCAGATCACCTCACTCCTCTGCTCAAAATCATCCAGTGGCTTCCTATTTTACTCAGCATGAAAACCAAAGCCTTCATGGTGACCTCTGTGAACTCATCCTCTATTTCCTCTCTGACTTCATATCCTTCTCCTCTTTCCCCCTTGCTCACTCAGCTCCAGCCATACTCTGGGCATGCTGTCACCTTAGGGTTGTTCTTCTCTGTTCTCTTCTACTTTCCTTCCAGGTGCCATGAGGTCATATTTGATGAAACCTACCCTGGGGATCCTCTTTAAAACCGAAACCCTCTTCTCTGCAACTGCCTGTCCCAATTTCCCACTATGCCGCTCTATTTTTCTGCTTTTCTTTGGCAATAATCACTTTCTAACATTCTCTGCAGTTTACTGAGCTATAATGTTTGTCTCTCTGTCCCATCAGAAGGCGAGTACCATGAGTTCAGAGATCTTGGTTTGCTCACTGGTGTATCCCCAGCACTAAATCGGTACCTGGAACACAGTGCTGAATAAATAGAGCAGGCACTCTCCTACAAATGCCTTATTTGTTGATGATAAAAACAGAATAATCCCAAGACTACAATTGGACCTTATTTAGTTTCATACAAGGCTTTATAATTTGCACTATTTATTTTCTATTGGATGGAAACGATCTTTTTTGAAAATACATAATGATGCATGTAATTCCTAGTACTAATGGAAAAACATGAATAAATAAGATGTAATATCTCATACACTTTCATATAACATATGTCTACAGATTTCAAAGCTTGCCTGTGGATTCCCAACTAACACACTTTGCTTATTTGTACCACTTGGGGTGGCCAGGCAGATACCTTGGGTGTAGTCATGGCTACCTCTTATTTTGAAATAAGTAATTATTTTGCCTCTACTTTTTATGATAAAAATGTCAAACCTAGAAAAAAGTTTTAAAAATAGCATAATGAACACCATATACCCTTTACCTAGTTTCCTAATTATTTTACATTTTGCCACATTTGCTTTCTCTTTCTTTCTCAGGTATATTTTTTTCCTGAATTGTTTGATAGTAATTTGCTGATATCATGATATTTTACCCCTAAATAGTTCAAGTATCACTTAAGAATAAGGACATACTGCTATATAACAATAATAAGAGATCATACTCAAGAAATGCAACATTAATATGATTATCCAAAATATAGCCCATATTCATATTTTCCTAATTTCCCAATAATATTGTTTATAGCTTTGTCTCTTTATATCCAGGGTCTAACCATGGACAATGAATTATATTTAGTTGTCATAGCTCTAAAATACTTCCCCCCTTCATCCTCCTCCTTCTTCTTCTTTATTTATTATG
Source organism: Hylobates moloch (assembly GCF_009828535.3). NCBI lineage: Eukaryota > Metazoa > Chordata > Mammalia > Primates > Hylobatidae > Hylobates > Hylobates moloch. Next base: position 47,972,172 of record NW_026652293.1, read on the forward strand.
TCATTGACATTTTTAAAGGGTCCAGGCCAATTGTTTCCTCATTACAATATTAAGGTTAAAGATTTTTAACAAAACCTTTACCTAAAAATTGGACTTGCAATACATGCCTTGATAGCTATAAAAGAGGCTGTACGGTAAAGCGATTATAAGCCAAGTTCATGGAGCCAGAACTATCTGGGTTCAAAGCCAGTTCTACCACCCATGAACTGTGAGAAATACTTAGCAGTCCCTTGCCTCAGTTCCCCTATTTATAAGATAGAGATGCTCATACCACCCACCTCATTAAATAGGTCATCATATGCGAGGCGCTTAGAATAGTACCTGGCATGTGGCAAATGCTTTGTAAGTGTTAGCTCTATTTATAGTTTTAAAACAACCTTGATTCATTTCTCTTTGATGGTTGAGATGTAGGGGTTGAAAAACACAGGACTGAAGTGTTACATCTTCCCCAATATAAACAGCAACTCTCAATGGCTTAGCTTGGAATTCTAATTAAGTCTTATGATTGTTTTGGAAGCTCAGAGAGGTTTTGCCCCAACTCTTTTGACAAATGGTATTTAGTGGAGATTCAAAAGGGAGACAAAGGGTGGACTGGCGGTGCAATCCGCCGGTAAGGCTCAGAGATGAGCAGCCTTGGCCTGACACGCCTCTAGAGGGCAGCAGAGGCACGAGCGGCTCTCTGGCTCCCTTGCAAGTGAACCCGCCTGAGTCACTCCTGTCCACAATCCCGTAACCAGGAAAGGAGGTCAGCTTGACTCAATGGGCTAAACAGGTGTGGGACTGTTCACTTGAGCTGAACCAAATAACCAGGAGTAATACCAGCATACACTATCTTTTTGGTAATAAAGCTGATCTTAAATTTAACTGTTTCTGAAGACTGAATATATCACACTAACGTGCTCTCCACAAACAAGCCATGGTAACATGAGGCTCACCAGATCTGGTTCCAGCAATTTAATTCTTAGCAAGCAGCTGAGTATGGAGGGTGACTTAGTGATGTAATCGCTGCCAGTGCCAGCTCCCCAGGGCAGGGAGTACCATCAGCTCTGCACAGAACAGAGAGCTCATCTGCCTGGCTGCCACCTCTTCTCTAGAATTTCCAAACACATATAAGGGTTTTCGACTTCATATCAACTTTCAGACCATTTTGTAAATGTTTCTTACTATCAGAACTCAAGTTTTCTCCTATAGTTTAGTTATTACCAAGGGTTAGATACAGGCATCTTAAAAAAATTGGAGAGCAGTCAGAAATAAATGACAAATGATTATTAGCAATGTTATCAGCACTTTCTCCATATTCCAGATGGGTAGTACAGGGTAACGGGTAAGGGTATGAATCTGAAAGCAGACACCAGAGCTTGAATCCCAGCTCCACAACTGACTATTATAGCTGTGTGATCTTGGTCAAGTTATTTAATCTCTCTGTGTCTCAATTTCCTTTTCTGTAAAATGGAGATGATAATAATAGCACCTACCTCATAGGGTCATTAGAATCGAATCAAAGGAGTTACAACAGTTTCTTGCACTTAGTAAACACTGTAGAACGGTTAGCTTTAATTATATAGGCTCTCAAAATCTTTTGTAAGCATTCAAACCTTTCCCTCTCTTCTTCCCTCCTCCACAACAAACGATCCTGATCCACGGCAGAGATTAGGGCTAAATGCACCCACACAGCATCACCCTCCACAGGTATGCGCAAAAAAGGGGCCTTTCCCCCTTCACTATGTTCCTTCACATAGGAAGAAAACTGGAAAACTTCAACATTTCCTAAGCCTTTCATAAAAGTGTTCTCACTCTTCTTTGCGCCATCTTCTCTACACCAGCAAGGTTCTACTGAATTTTCTTCATGCAGGTTGGGTTACCACTTATTTCTCTTCTGGTCACTTGCTCTCCAGCACCGCCAATCTAAGAATTTGGAAGAGGTTACGAAATTGGTCACCCACTGCTATGCACAGACCTTCCCTCTTTTTATCTAGCAAAAGCGATAGACAAGTATTATACATACTCCTGTTTTTAGAACAGAAAAATAAACAGAATTCTTTTAGTGAAAATAAAGCAAATTCTTCTAAAGTTAAAACAAAGAAATTTTTAAAACTTTCAGAAATCAGATATCGCATTACACCAAAATTTAAAAAAAGGTGGGGGTGAAGTTTAAGAGGATGATGCGTATATAGAGAATCAGCGCAGCATTCTAAACTGTCATCTTAATGTAAAAATAGGCTCTGTATAAATATGTCTTGTTAAAAAAAGACTTATGGAATCACTTTTTACATAATTCTATAAGAACTGGGCTCATTCTGTCAGAGAGGGTTGGGACCACTACATTTTTCAACGTATACCAATTGTCTAATATTTTGTCTGTTCTCTGAACTTACCTTAGGCTTAGGGGCTTGGGTATCTGAAGCTTAGTTCAACAAAGTATTAATGGATTTCATCTCAGACACACTTTCAGCGTTTTTAAAAATCCAATAAAATCAAAATAGTTATATGTTACATAGTCCATTGTGAAAACCGTAGAAATTTGTTGATAATACCATAGCACATGGTAAAGATCAGATCTTATCCAAAATAGCATAGTGGTTAAGTTCATGGCTTTTGGAACCAAATGGCAGGTTTTCAAATCACAGTTCTTCCACTTGCAAGCTTTGAGATCTTGGGCAAGACTCAGTGGCCTGGTTGTCACATGGTGGGGTAGCGATAGTATCTACCTGTAGCAGATAAAGCAGGTGTTTCTGTTGCACTCCTCTCGGTGTGCACCTGACACATTCCTCCACAGATCACACATATACACCTTCTGTGCCATCCTTGGAGGTTGTCAACCAATGACTGTGCAGCAGGATTGGCGCCAGGCTCCCTTTCCTAGCCTGCACCCCAGAGTCATGCTATGGGACCAGGCTGAAGCCACCCTCCAAGGGACCCTGGCCTGAGGTAGAGCCTTGCTTGGCAGCCTCCTTTCCCTGTCTTATCTTCCCCAATCCATTACAGGTCCCTCCTGGAACCACCTCAGGGATACATCGCATGCATTTAAACCTCTCAGTGTCGGCTCCTGGGAACCTAGGGCTTAACACTTAGCCCTCATACAGTTTTTAAGTGATCAATTCTAATATATCTAAAGCCCCCTAAAACAGCACCTGGCATATAAGTGCTGTTTCAATATTAGTTATTGTTACAATCTGAGGCTGGACCTACAGTATCAAGGAGAACCGAGGGAGCTATACAGGGACTTCAAGCAAACATAAAACCACAAACACACAAACTCTTGAGAAATGTTGAGAGAACTGAATAATCCATCTAATTGCTTCCTTTCGCATCACTGGTTGCACCCTTGGCCTTAATTACAAGGGAATACATGCTTCTGGCTGAGTTGTAATACAAAGAGGCTGCTGCTGTGTGCTCCCAGGAGACCCACCACAGGCATTCAATTGAGTTAATAAGTATGGATACTGGAAGACTTGAATGTTCTCTCTCCCATGTGCCTTTTTTTTTTTTTAATAAGTGAAACTCTTTGGTTCGTCCTTTAACCGGGTTTCATAGAGCAGTTTCAAGGTTGCTTGTTTGAAGGTAAGCAGCAGGAGTCTTAAGAACTTAATTTTAAGAAATTCAAAGAGCAAAGAATGCACTTTGTTCTTTGAGTTTCTTAAACCTATATTTCACATCCTTTCATAATAATTTGTCTTTTATGGATAAAATATACACAAATCACTTAGGAAAAAAGGCATGTGAAATGACCTTGGGCGATCAAGTTCTTCTGTCTTTAAATGGCATGCACAGTGTAATATTAAGATTTCTATATGGGAGCATTTCTAGCACATAGAACAGCTCAGAAAAAGAATTTATTATTTCTTTATTTTTCAGTTCAAAAATAAGGGCAAAGAAACTTACTCATAGGATTTCTTTTTTTAAGGTTTTCATTTATCAGCGCCTGGAAAAAAAAAAAAAAAAACTGATACGGGCAAAATCCCAACATGATAAAACCAGAACGAAAGTAATAGTGGCTGGGGGGGAACCACTAAGTGAATTATTATGATCCTAGGTGCTAAAAAAATTATTCTTCCCTGGTTCTCTCATCTGACCCCACTACAGACTGGCTTTTGTCCACTTCACAGCACTTGAGCCATTAATGATCTCCTCCAAGCCAAACTGAATGTTCTCTCTTCTATCCTTATTCACTTTAATCCATTTGTTGCCTTTGTTCGACTCAACCACTCTCTTCCTCCTCCTCCATAAGCCTCTCTTCTCCTAATTTTGTCTGATCCTTTAGTATTTCTTTTCTTTACAATTTTATTGTATATTTTTAAAATAAAAATGAAAACGGTAATTAGAGAAGAGGGAAAAAAGGACTCAATCCAAACACTATTATTTTATTGTATTTTTCCTCCGATTTTTTTCTGATTGGTTTTTATACACTGTGAATAGGATTTTGTATCCTTCATTTTCTACCAGATTTTTAAGTTATTTCACATGTTGCTGTAAAAGTCCTCATAACCTCCCTCCTTAATTCCTCTTAATACTTTCCTATCTCTCTCTTTGACTTTCTCCTCCTAATCTATTCTGTTTCTCCATGGGAATTCACTTCTCTGCACTCTACCCCCACCACGCCAACTAATCCACTGATGAGCCAAAAACTTTATATCCCACATTCCCCTTTACTTTCAAGTATCCGTTTTGTTCTAATGATATGGATATCACTTAAAAAAAAAAAAAAAAAACAACTCCAGTGTGCTCATCAAAACATTCATACCAAAATACTACTTACTCTGGAAGTTAATCTGGAAATTTAGATGAAAGATATATTCTTCTGAAATGCCTAAAGCATCTTTCCTCCAAATAATTCTGAAGATTTTTTCAGAGTTCATAGAAAAGTAGCAGGTAGATACAGGTACTTATCTACCTGTTAGTAGTTTTCAACAAGATTGATACTGGGTTAGTGTTTTCCAAATTCTTTCCAGATAAGACCAGTGAAATATTAGTAGATATTCTATTTTTTAAAGGGGTGGTTCCGAGATCAAAAAAAGTTGGGAAACCTTAAATTACGTAAAACTAAAAAGGTTTCTTTACTATAAGAATTCTCAGAGTGGCCAGGCGTGGTGGCTCTCACCTGTAATCCTAGCACTTTGGGAGGCTGAGGCAGGAGGATCCCTTGAGCCCAGGAGTTCGAGAACAGCCTGGCAATATAGGGAGACCCTATCTCTATTTTAAAAGAAAGAAAAAAAGAATTCTCAGAGCCATTAAAATATTAATCTCAGCACCTAGCATAATTGGTAGATATTTAGTAAATATTTGCTTATGACATGAATGTGAATTGTAAATATCCAGGAAAAAATGCTACCTGTAACATTTCCCAAAAGAAAAGCAATTTATTTATTAAAGATATTTAAACAACTATTTAAAAGATTGTTGCAGTATTGTTCAACTAGTTAAAAACCTTCAACAATCCTGATGTCTATAAACTGAGGGTTGGTTAAAGAAACTACTACTGTACAATAAAAGAGCATGTAGCCGTTACATTATGATATAGGTCAATTATTTATTTTATTTTATTATTTTATTTTATTTATTATTTTTGAGACAGAGTCTCACTCTGTTACCAGGCTGGAGTGTAATGGTGCGATCTCGGCTCACTGCAACCTCCGACTCCCTGGTTCAAGTGATTCTCCTGCCTCAACCTCCCAAGTAGCTGGGATTACAGGCACACACCACCATGCCGAGTTAATTTTTGTATTTTTAGTAGAGACGGGGTTTCACCGTGTTGGCCAAGATGGTCTTGATCTCCTGACCTCGTGATCCACCCACTTCAGCCTTCCAAAGTGCTGGGATTACAGGCGTGAGCCACCCTGCCCCACCAGGTCAGTATTTATTAACAATTAGAGATGACAATGACATTTGAGAAAAAGTAGATTACAGAACAGTATGAAATTCTGTATGCTATCTCTCTATATAGAGAGATAGGTCACATAAAGAATATATATGTAAAAGATGGCATGGATATAACCAAAAAGTTAATAGTAATAATCTTTGGTTGGTGGGATTATATATCATTTTTACTCTGTATTTTATATTTTTATTATTGATTTCACAATGAATATGTCTTATTTAGTTAGAAAAAGCAATAAAGCTATTTCCGTTTTTAATAAATAAATAGGCTAGGTGCAGTGGCTCACACCTGTAATCCCAGCACTTTGGAAGGCCAAGGCAGGTGGATCACCTGAGGTCAGGAGTTCGAGACCAGCCTGGCCAACATCGTGAAACCCTGTCTCTACTAAAAATACAAAAATTAGCCCAGCACGGTGGCAGACTCCTGTAATTCCAGCTACCTGTGAGGCAGAGGCAGGAGAATGGCTTGAACCCAGAAGGTAGAGGCTGCAGTGAGCTGAGATCATGCCACTGTCCTCAAGCCTGGGCAATAGAGCGAGACTCTGTCTCAAAAAATAAATAGATAATAAATAGGTAAGAGCAGTCTTGACTAGACTTATACATTTGGTGGCCATTCCTATAAAACTACAGATAATAAATCAACGTTTTAGAAAGCTTTTCTGAGCTAAGCATTTTAATCACAAAATGATTTTTAAATATTCTATCTTGTTAATAACACCAACCACAAAATTAATGGTGAAACTTACATATCAGAGTCTATTTCACTTCTTTGCATTTAATTCTCAAGTGTTACTTGGATATCTAAAGAAGAACAACTTGAACTTCCCTGAGCATCTTGGAGCAAAAAGACAGCACCAGAGTCCACGATTGGATTGACACTTATCCTTCTTAGCTATATCTGTGAATAGGATATGTAATGACTTCAGCCTCAGTTTCCTTGACTCTAGTAAAGCTTTTGGACTAAATGATATATAGAATCTCTTATTCCACAGTTTGATGATTTCCTCTAAAATGTCTCATATAAGCTGTGATGAATTTATCGGAAATTAAATGAAATGCAGGGAGTGATACTCAATGAGTTAAATTACTTTTTCTATCCTCTCTATGGGCTGTAAACATTATAATAAGTATGCAAATAAATAAATATATACATTTTATATCAGTTCCATATAACATACTAGGTCTTATAAATTTGTATACACTTTACCCAGCAATTCTACTTTTAGGATTTAGCCTAACAAATTATTCAGGAATGTAAATAAAGATTTTACTTGACAAAGATGCTGATTTGAACATTATAATAGAAAAAAATGGACATCAAAGGTATTTAACAAGGAACTAGTTAAGTAGATGACAGAATTATTATAGAACATCACAATATAAAGCCACTAAAATGATACCGAAAACTATTTACTGTCCTGGAAAGAGATTTACAACCAGGTTATAAAACAGCACGTACAATATAATCCCCTTTTTGTTATAAAATATTTACATGTGCATAAAGAAATGTATAAAAAGATCTGTAACAAAAACTTCACACTAGTAATCACTGGGTTGATCTGTGTTTTCAAAACTTTATATAATTAATATAGAATGCTCATAAAGCAATAAAATCAGTGGCCTTGTAATTTTTCCATAGTTTGTTTCCTCAGTACTCTGGGTAACATAAATAAATCATTTATAGTCAAAGAAAAAATAGGATTCAATAAAACTATATCAGTAAATGCTTAATATGGTAGTGTTAATAACACTGGCCTCAAAGATGCTTAATCTGTCTTCCAAAAATAATGAAATTGTGATAAGGACAGAAATGAATTTTTAAAATGGCTTTAAATAAATGATAGTTCTCTATTCAATTACTTGTGGTCTTATACTTCTTGGTCCACAGCAGTCTTGTATATTAAATGGTGTAGACATGTACCAGTGTCCATGACCAAGACCTAAAATAAATCAAAGTGTCATGATTCTAAGCATTTAGCATAAATTTATTTGAAGACTCAACAATCTGGGTTAAGAAATAATTACAGAGTAGTCTCTGCAATGACACTGTAATAGTATTCATAACATTCGTGCTTCTACACTTTAGAGACGAGTATAATATTTTTTAAAAGAAGATGGGATCTGCAGAGTGTTGACAATTTTTATTTTGCCTAGAACATTAAAAAGAATACAGCTGGGCGCAGTGGCTCATGCCTGTAATCCCAGCAGTTTGGGAGAAGAGGCGGGTGGATCACCTGAGATCAGGAGTTCGAGACCAGCCTGGCCAACATGGTGAAACCCCATCTCTACTAAAAATAGAAAACTTAGCCATGCATGGTGGCACATGCCTGCAATCCTAGCTACTCAGGAGGCTGAGGCAGGAGAATCACTTGCACCCTGGAGGCAGAGGTTGCAATGAGCCGAGATTGCACCACTGCACTCCAGGCTGGGCAACAAGAGCAAAAGTCTGTCTCAAAAAATAAAAATAAAAAGAATACCATCTACAGCCTCCATTGTTCAAAAGCAAAAGATATTCTAACCTTGAAAATGTCCTGATCTCAGATATTTTTTAAAGTCCTTAAAAATGAGTCAGTTTAGCCTTAAAAGTAGCACACTGTGCTTTTCTCATTCTGCTGCAGACAGGCAAAACCGTAGCAGACGCTGGCACTGCCTCTTAGGAGGCACAATTATCTAGTAAAGAGGTCTCTGTAAGAAAATGCCCCAAGACAAACAGACACTGTGTATATTTAGTCAAACATCCAGAAAGTTGTTGAAAAACAATTCAGAGAATATAAGAAAGTAAGCTGGGTTTATTTAACATTATTTAGGCAAGACAAAGGCAATTTTTTGGTTGAAGTTAATTTAAATAATAAAACATTAAAACTCACATAACCTTAATGATCTTCCTTCCCAGGCTTCCCAAACTTCAGTCATTCATGTCTTGTCTTCACAATTTTTGGCATATTTGCATAACACCTCCATTATTATTTATTTAGTTCCTTTAGTCTCCCTCCAAGGCAATAACATCTATGAAATCAGGGGTTTAGTGGACTAGCTGTCCACATTTAATCATTCTGCCACCTAAAAGGACCCCACAAACACAAATCTACTCTAACTTCCTCATTTCAATGAAGAAATGTGTTAAGTATATTAAGCATTGTGCTTCTGATCTTACATGAAGAGGATGGCAGAGCAGTTGATTGATTTCAAAAACAATAGCAAAACACAGGAGATTTTGTTTATGGCCCGACTGTCAGATTAATTATCTATAAATTACACTTATAACTTCAAAGATGCTGGAACTTACCTGTCCCTCCTATCACTGATTTTTTTGTTTTATTTGTTTTCAATTCTTAACATGGCTCAATGCTCTGCCTTGTATTATCCATTCATCTAACCAATATTTACTGAGCACCTACTTTGTGTCAGGCTTTGCCTGGGGCTATAGCAGTGTGCAAAATAGACAAACATCCTTGACCTCATGGGGTTTTCATTCTAGTAGATTTTTAGAGCTTTCTAAGTATATGTCATGTTTCTTCTTGTAGAGTCTAAATTCTTGGAGGACAAGATCTGATTCCAATTTAATTTTGGCTCCTCCACAGCACCCAAGAGAGCATTTTGCAGTTAAATCAATAAATGACTAAATAAGGAAAGGATGCAAAAGTTCTGCAATTGGTTTATCCTTTGACCCTGAAAGCTATACTTATTAATCATTTTTTTAACTTTTATTTTAGGTTCAGGGGTACATGTGAAGGTTTGTTACATAGGCAAACTCGTGTCATGGGGGTTTGTCATACAGATTATTTCATCAGCCATGTATTAAGCCCAGTGCCCAATAGTGAGCTTTTCTGCTCCTCTCCCTCCTCCTGCCCTCCATTCTCAAGTAGACCCCAGTGTCTATTATTTCCTTCTTTGTGTTCATAAGTTATCATTTAGCTCCCACTTACAAGTGAGAACATATGGTATTTGGTTTTCTGCTAATTGTTTTCTTGTTTTTCCACATAATCTATTTTTCTCATCAGTATTCAATGTTTCTGATTTCAATTTACGAAATGTTGCAGATAAGAAAAGACAGAGACGTAGCCTCTAGTAAAGGGAAACTAACAACTGATGCAAGAAAAAAATAAAAATGTCATCTGCTGTATTCAAAGTGCTATATTTCGAAACACAAGCCAGTGAAACAAAAGCCTGAATTTTTAAAACTTCATAAAAAGTAGCATTTGAAATATATTCAGATATTTGCTTGACTTCTATGTACTTTCCAAAACATTTAAAATAATTATTAATACCTGAGCATTAAATTAGCTGTATTTAAAGATAAAGTTGCATAAATTAATTTGTTATCAAGAAAAGAAAAAATCCTGGTTTTTTTTTTTTTTTTGGTTTAAGAAAATGTTATATCTACCTTTAATCTTAATCATTTCCCAAATAACAAACATTTAATGTTACTGATTTTAACCCTTATTAGGAAAAAAACTAAGCCCCCCAATTTTTTTTGCAGTGTTGCAATACCTTCCAATTAAGATGACAGCATGTGACATGCTGTCATCTTTTTTCCTCCTGTATTTTTCTTCCCTCATATAGAAGAAAAACTAGACTGATATATTCAAACTCTATGTCAAGATTAAACCAATAAAACAAGTAGAATAAGATTTTAAATATCACCTCTCTCTTCTTTTTGTGGAATTTCCCTGCCCCTCACATCAAATCAGTGGGAATTTCACAGAAGCACTGAAAAATCTGGCTTCATGTGAGATGCTGAAGGAGCCTGTGGCAGTGAAGTCAAGTTCTGTGCCCAGCCCCCTCCTTCAGCCACTACGTGACACTGCCCCCCCATCCCCCGCAGTAAGGAAGTTGTTAGCAGTTCTCAATAAGACAGAAATATGCAAGACTTCTGAAATTTGTCACCTTTGGTACTTTTTGAGGTGGGCGGGGGTGGAGGGGGGAGATGGGGAAAAAAGTGTAATTAGACTTTCCAGAGATAAACATTTTAAAAGCTTACATGTCTAGTTCAGGACCAAACATGTTATAATGTAGTATTTTCTGGGCTCTTCTTTGCCTTTTTATTAAATTTTTAGTATCTGGCAGAGCTATTACATTACCAGAATCATGAATACAAAGTCAGCTTAAGCTTTTCTCCCCACCAACCCCCTCAAATACAAGAAGGCGTGGCTGGTAGTTTAAGAATTCATCAAATCTGACCTTCAAATAGTTAATTTAAGCATGATTTCTCTGGCTTTCTTACTCCTCCCACTGATAGAGTTTCTTCTTCTGGGGTAACTGCCTCTAGTAAAAATGCTGCAATGCAGTTGAGATGCTGGTGTGAGGACTGTAAATTATGCGTTAGGGGAATTTTGCTCTTGCTGCACTTCAGCCTGGAAGCAAAGGTTTTTTCTGTTCGAGTCCACAACCTTTGCTTGCCAGTGACATGGCAGAGCATTACGTGGGTGGCTTTTGGCCATCTGGATCCATAGGCACCCCAAGACAACACTAATTCCATGATTAGGAAACTCTCATCACTTCTACTAATATAATTGTTTTTTAACTACTTCAGAATAGATTCTGATGAATAAAGCTACTGATCTCTTTAAACACTTCATAGATTCACTACCTAGAATTATGTATTCATTCTTTGGATATGGTGTCATAAAGTCTAGGTACCAGTTCAAAAACATGCCCCGTGTAATATACTTGTTAAAATCCAAGTGTCACCTCCCATCAAAACCTGATTAGCAATTTCAGTACCTCGATCACTCAGAAAATATTTCCAAATTTAACACATAACAAGTATCAAGTTCTCCACTAAGAAGACTATGAAATAAATACAATATACAGTATTTCCCTTCGAAGACCTTTTAATTTACATGGGACTACACATAAGCGTGTGTGTGTGTGTGTGTTTATGGTTGATGATCATAAGCCAACAAGGTACAGATAAGACTTTAGGAAGTAGGGACTGTTACGGAAGAAATGTTTGGAGAAGGCTTCGCAGCATAGATAGAACTCGAGATGTGTACGACAGTTAAGGTTTGGGTTTTCAAACCCAAAAAGAGCTTGGCCTTGATGAGGCATATAATAAAGGGCAACTGGGAGTTTTTCAACGAAATGTCATTATTAATGCAGTTATTTTGACAATGTGTTTGACAGCAGTAACAAAGGCATATAGAATAGGGAGACCTGAATGATGAAGCTCACCTGTAAACTCGTGTATTTAAGAAACTGTGATAATTTTCATTATGAGTGTTCATTTTCCCTAGGTGGTAGAGATGTCATCTTGGTCAGTTTCCTGGAGTTGCTTCTTGCATTTGGCTGGCACAGTTATGCTAAGGCAGTGCGTGCTTGGCTGGGGTTGGAACACTTGGTCCTTGATCATCAGTCCACACAGATCTCTGGGTCATCACAGTGGTGCTCTTGGATGGTGTCTTGGTCCGTTCTGGTTGCTGTAACAAAATGCCACAGCTATTTCTCACAGTTTGGGGAAGAGAGATCAAGGCACCAGCAGATTCAGTGTCTGGTGAGGGCCTATTCCTAATACATAGTGCCTTTTTGCCTCACAATGTGAGAGGGCCAAACAAGCTCCCTTGGCCATTTTAATTCTTATTTTATTTATTTTTTTTGAGACGGAGTCTTGCTCTGTCACCCAGGCTGGAGTGCAGTGGCGGGATCTCAGCTCACTGCAACCTCCGCCTCCCAGCTTCAAGTACTTCTCCTGCCTCAGCCTCCTGAATAGCTGGAATTACAGGTGCCTGCCACCACACCCAGCTAATTTTTGTATTTTTAGTAGAGACAGGGTTTCACCATGTTGCAGTCTGGTCTTGAACTCCTGACCTCGTGATCCACCTGCCTTGGCCTCCCAAAGTGCTGGGATTACAGGCGTGAGCCACCGCACCCGGCCACCTTGGCCATTTTCATAAGGGCACTAATCCCATTCATGAGGCCCATGCCCTCACGGTCTAATCATCTCCCAAAGGCCCCAATTTTAGTATCACCATGTTGGAGGTTAGGATTTCAACATATGAATTTGGTGGGGAAGAGGGGTTGAGGGGGAGTGGCACAAACATTTCAGATCGCAGCAGATGGCTAACTTGTCTACTCTGGTGCTCCTCTTGGGTGCATTGGAAACCACTCTCCTATTTCCCATGAAGTATTTCAGTCATTTCTCCCACACACTGAATTTCTATTACACAGGGAGTCTGGGGGCAATTTAAGACTAGGACATAGGTCAGCTTTGTTCTGAATCCCCTCAAACCCATGGGCGGGGTGGGGTTTAGTTATGTTGTCTCACTCATCCAAGGTTCAGTCTGGAAGGAGACTATGGTGCATGGCTCTTTCTCAGAGAAGTACCCCCAACTTCTCTCTGGCTTTCCTTCCAATTCTCCCTTATCACAGCCCTGGAGAATCTTTTCTGGCAGAGGGAGTTGTGGCTCCTGCATCATCCTGAATTTGCTAGGACTGGAGACTTGAGTCCCCCAAGTCCTTAGGCTTTTGCAATACAAAACCCTAGGCTTTTGAATCTAAATTCAGGGTACTTTTTGCTCCTATTCTGCAATATCATTTCTTCTCTAAGTCAATGCCACTGACTAAGTGGGAAGTCAATGGTAAGGGGTAAAAGGAAACACAGAGTTGGAATGCATGATCCTGGGCTAATCTCTCAAAATTTGAACTCTCTCTGCTGTTGAGAGTCTACTGCACAAAACCAGACATAAAGCCTTAAGGGCTGAGTGGCATTAAGAATGGAAATAAAAGATTAGACAAGAGATACGGCAAAGAAAGAAATAACAAAATCTTGTTTGGGGAATAAACACAAGGCTGAAGTAGGGGGGGAAATGAACTGGAAGGACTGGATGGAGGTGATGATGTCAGTTGTCTTTGGACATATTTTTTATGGTTCATATTCCCTCTTCTCCTTTCTCTTCACTCACCCCAATTACCGTGTCCTGTTAATTAAAAGTTCTTCAAATCCATGTCCCTCCTTCCCACTGCCACCATCACTGCCCTTGTTCATGCCAGTAACATCTCTCCTCTGGACCCCTTATTGCATCAAGCACCTCAGTTCCCTCTGTCTCCTCAGCCTCTTCTAGTGTATTCTCTATTTAGCTAAGAAATGAACTTTCTACAGCAAAACTCTGATCATATCAGCCAAAATTCTTCTGACTCACAGTGCCGTCTAGCTCCTAGGCTCATGGGTTTCATGATGGGGCCCACTCCTGCCCATCCACCTTCATCCCAACTACTCTAATGAAAGCTGTAGCTCTGGCTGAACAGAGAGGCAACATGGTGGAGTGGTTCTGAGCCTGGACTCATTGCTAGACAGCTTGTTCATGCATGTCACTTCTGTGATTCTGTGTCTGGAATTTATTCCTTCTGGTGGGTTCTTGGTCTCGCTGACTTCAAGAACGAAGCCGCAGACCCTCACTGTGAGTGTTTCAGTTCTTAAAGATGGTGTGTCCGGAGTTTGTTCCTTCAGATGTTCAGATGTATCTGGAGTTTCTTCCTTCTCGTAGGTTCATGGTCTCGCTGACTTCGGGGTGAAGCCGCAGACCTTCGCAGTCAGTGTTACAGCTCTTAAAGGTGGCATGTCCGGAGTTGTTTGTTCCTCCTGGTGGGTTCGTGGTCTCGTTGACTTCAGGAATGAAGCTGCAGACCCTCACGGTGAGTGTTATAGCTTATAAAGGTAGTGCACACCCAGAGTGAGGAGCAGCAAGATTTATTGTGAAGAGCAAAAGAACAAAGCTTCCACAGCATGGAAGTGGACCCGAGTGGGTTGCCACTGCTGGCTGGGATGGCCAGCTTTTATTCCCTTATTTGGCACCACGCACATCCTGCTGATTGGTCCATTTTACAGTGAGCTGATTGGTCCATTTTATAGAGCGCTGATTGGTCCATTTTACAGAGTGCTGACTGGTATATTTACAATCCTTTAGCTAGACACAGAGTGCTGATTGGTGCATTTACAATCCTTTAGCTAGACACAGAGCGCTGATTGGTGCATTTACAATCCTCTAGCTAAACACAGAGCACTGATTGGTGCGTTTTTACAGAGTGCTGATTGGTGCATTTACAATCCTCTAGCTAGACAGAAAAGTTCTCCAAGTCCCCACTTGACCCAGGAAGTCTAGCTGGCTTCACCTCTCATTTTGGTATTCTCCTCTGTGGAATGTCATTAGGAGGATTATATGAGAATATGTTTTAAAGGTGCACCTGGTACATAGTGAGAGCTATGGAAACATTCGTTAAGTCCAAGAAAAATTGTCTCCTGGACTGTCAAAGTCTCTCCTACCCCAGTGAATTTCAACTATGGTCTTTATTATTTATTTATGTATTGAGACAGTCTCACTCTGTGGCTAGGCTGGAGTGCAATAGCACGATCTGGGCTCACTGCAACCTCCACCTCCTGGTTTCAAGGTAGTCTCCTGCCTCAGCCTCCCGAGTGGGTGGGATTACAGGCACATGCCACCACATCTGGCTAATTTTTTGCATTTTTAGTAGCAACAGGGTTTCACCGTGTTGGCCAGGATGGTCTCAATCTCCTGACCTTGTGATCCACCTGCCTCAGCCTCCCAAAGGGCTGAGATTACAGGCATGGGCCACCGTTCCCAGACTATTTTTTTTATTTTTGAGACAAGGCTTAGCTCCATTGCCCAGGCTGGAGTGCAGTGGCATGATCAAAGCTCACTGAAACCTCTGCCTTCCGGGCTCATGTGATCCTCCTTCCTCAGCCTCCTGATTAGCTGGGACTACGGGCGCATGCCACCACGCCCAGCTAATGTGTTGATGTTGTTGTAGAGATGGGGTTTCATCACATTGCCCAGGCTGGTCTCAAACTCTTGGGCTCGAGTGATCCACCTACCTCAGCCTCCTAAACTGCTGGGATTACAGGCATGAGCCACCATGCCCAGCCCTGCACTGTTAGTCTTAAGCCCATTTTGGGAGCCTTGCTTTCCCTTGGTCAATCTTTCCTCTTCCTTCTAGAAGCTAAAATGTCAGGTTCTCTGTGAAGCCTTCCTACTGCACTTTGTTCAGCCCCCTATAAAATTTTATTGGATTATAATTTTATTAGCTCCCTGTGGCTGCTATGACAAATTACCACAAAACAGGTGGCTTAAAACAACAGAAATTTATTCTCTCATAGTTCTAGAGACCAGAAGTCTGAAATTAGATTAACAGGCTGAAATGAGGGTTTTGGCAAGGCCACACTCCCTCCCGAGGCTCTAGGGGAAAGGTGTTCCTTGCCTCTTCCAGCTCTGGTGGCTGCCAGCATTCCTTGGCCCATCACTGTATCGCTCTCATTGCTGCCTCCATAGTCACATTGCTGCCTCCTCTCCTGTCTGCGTCAAATTTCCTTCTGTCTCTTTCATCAGAAAACTTGCGACTGCACAGAGGACCCACCTGGATATTCCAGGATACTCTCACTCCCTCAAGATCCTTAAAACACATTTGCAAGACCCTTTGAAGCCATCTATAGGTTCCAGGGATTGGAACCTAATATCTATGAGTGCCAACATTCAGCACTTCATAACTGTTTACACATATGTTGGTCTTCACACCTTGGTATGACTAGGGTCTATCACAATGTAAATACATAATATGTCCTCAATAAGTGACATGTAGATGTAGACGCAGAGCTATACAGCGTCTAGGCCCTTTGCTCACGTTCACTGGGATACCTTCTTTGCTAAGGCTTCATTTCCCTAGGCCAGAGCTATTTCTTTCACGTGCTAATCTGTGGTTGGAAGGATCTTTTACTCATAAATTAGATCAACTTCTAGGTTAGAGAAATTAAGCAAAGGAGTTTTCGTCCTTGTACCACTTCTCCTGAGTTTCAGTGAGGCAAAGTAACCAAAAAAACTCCTTTCAAATTCCATACCTCCTACGTTACGGAGCAGAGGGCGTAGGAAAAGTGGATGGGTCCGGCTGCTCAAAGACTTCTTTCACGGAATGTGAGACTACAGAGTGGCAGAGTGACAAGTATGGGCTTCAAGAAGAGCGCTGTCATCGGTCTCCCCGGGCTGGTTTATTGCCATTCTTTGGCTGTTTATTTTAAACACAGTTTTCTTCGTAATTTAAGCTCCTAAATTCATGGCTACCGCTTCAGTGACCATTTCCCCATCCCGAGTCATTTAAGTTCATCACAGGGATTTTTCTGAAATGAGGCGGTTTCTTTTCCAGTGTTCTCAAATCACAGTCACCTCTACCCTCAAGAATAAGCCAGCACTCATCTGGAAAGACAATTCGGTAGCTGTGTAATTGCTTTTTTCTCAGCTGTGGAAATCTTTCCCAATTAAAGTGGAAAAAGTTACTTGCAATAAAAAAAGTAAACAGGTAGATTACTTTGCACAATTAATCCTTGAAACAGTAAACTGTCTACTGTATTGTAATTGTTTACTTCTATGCCAGTCTTTTCATCTTTTTGCCGGTTAGAGCCCCCAGAAATCAGAATGAGAGTCCATGACATTTATTCAACCTTTAAGTATTTTTTCCATTCTCTCTGTGTTCCAGGAGTAGTGACAAGAGCTGGTGATGTAAGGGTAACAAAAATGGACTCATTCCCTGCCCTCACAGAGCTTGTACAGTCTGGTGGAGGATGTAAACACTGATCAGGTCATCACACAAGCAAATGCAAACCGTCAGTGGTCTCACGTGCCAAGGCTGTTTACATACTTGTAAACAGTTACGAAGTGCTTAATGTTGGCACCCCAGCCAACCCACAATGCTGCTGGCAGATCAGTCTAAAACACTGGACTCAATGTGCCACCCCTCACTCAAACGCTTTCACTGGCTCTCCTACGGCCTCTGGGGCAAAACTCACCTCTGGAGAAGATGCTCTTCAGCTGTTCCTGCCTCATTTCCTGTCCTCTCTTCCAGATGCTCAGGGGCCCCCAACTACAAGCTCTGTCCTTTCAGGGTCTTCTGTCTTTGTATGCAGTTCTCTCTGTCCAGAAAACTCTTCTTCCCACCTCCACTTGCAAAATCCTGTCCATCCTTCAGGCTCAGCTCTAATGTTACTTGAGTGTGATGCCTGTCTTGACTGTTTAGCAGGCTAAATCTATCATTCCCTGCCTGTACTACCACAGAACATTTTGTACAAGCCACCATAACTGCACTTATCCCAGTGAACTGTGTTTGTTTGCAGCAAAACACTGTGGTTAGGAGCATGGACCTTGAATTCAGACTGACTTGGAAACAAATTCTGCAGTTTATTGTGTGGCCTTGAAAATCATTCCTTCTGGGTCTTAGTTTCCTTCCTAATTTTGGCAATGAGGGGCATAATACCTAACTCATTAGGCTGTTGTAAAGATAAACGAGATAATGTGTTTAATGATGAGCACGATGCCCGGTCAACAGTACTCAATAACTAATGATGAGTATTATCAAACTTGAATGTACCAAATGCAAGGACCTAGGACTATATTATTTCATCCATCTTTCTTTTCTTTCTTTCTTTTTTTTTTTTGAGACAGCGTTTCGCTCTTGTTGCCCAGGCTGGAGAGCAATGGTGCGATTTTGGCTCACAGCAACCTCCACCTCCCAGGTTCAAGCGATTCTCCTGCCTCAGCCTCCCGAGTAGCTGGGATTACAGGCATGCACCACCACACCTGGATAATTCTGTATTTTTAGTAGAGACGAGGTTTCTCCATGTTGGTCAGGCTGGTCTTGAACTCTCGACCTCAGGTGATCTGCCTACCTCTGACTCCCAAAGTGCTGGGATTACAGGCGTGAGCCACCACAGCCGGCTGATTTCGTCCATCTTTCTATCCCAGTGGCTGGCCATAGTCCATCGATGTTTCTTAATAAAATGCACAAATGAAAATACTATCATAACGTCCTTTACTTGAAGAGGGCTTAGAGGCTTAGTTTGCCACGAATAAGGACTTTTTTGTTTTGTTTTGAGACAAGGTCTTGCTCTGTCACCCAGGCTGGAGTACAATGGAGTCATCACAGCTCACTGCAACCTTGACTTCCCAGGCTCAAGCTATCCTCCTACCTCAGCACCACTTGAGAGGTGGTTAATTTCCCATAGAGACGTGGTCTTTATGTTGCCCAAGCTGGTCTCCAACTCTCCAATTCCTGGGCTCAAGTGATCCTCCCACCTTGGCCTCCCACAGTGTTGGGATTACAGGGCTGAGCCACCACACCCAGCTGATAAAGGCATTTTACTGAAATGCCAAAAATTCCACTGATTTTACATCTCCAATCATATTAATCGTTTCCCTTTGCTCAACCAGTCCTGAACTTACAGAGGTAACTGTTTGAGGTCCTAGTTTGAAGTAGTGTTTTCTGATAAATGATCTCGTCACAATTTTAGTCTTTACTGCATGTACATCAATTCCAGTCTTTACATAATTATGTGGAACACGGATTATATTTTCCTATCTCATATGAAAAGTAATACCGTGCATGTGTATAGGATTTACGTTTCAGGCTTTGTGGGCTTTAAATCCTTTGACTCCTAACCCAAGTGACTTTTCTAAGATCACAGTTGGTGGGTGGTCAAGCATATTAAAACTACTGCAAACTCTAGCGCAGTGTCCTGGACACTGGCCACAGCATCGCATTATCCCCCAACAGCCTAAATTCCTTGAAGGCAAGGTTCTCTCTGGCTTCCTCTGCATCGTACGCAGCATGCAGAGACTCGGTGAGCTGGGCTGGCCAATGCATTTCCTCTTCCGTCCATGTAATTCCACTACAGGAGCAGAGGGCAAACTACGTTCCCATTAAAGCCACAAGGTTTAAAAACCTCTAACCTTGGAAAAGCACACTTCAACCCTCTGCACACCAAACTTCTCTACTGTGGTTTCCCCTCTGCCGCTTTCTCCTTGGCGTTCCCCGATCACTGCCTCTAGGGTCTTTACAAGCGAAAGCGAACGTAGGGTTTGGGAGCCGGCTTCGCCCCCTTCTATTTACCGGGGGCTGGTCATCCTTCGGGCCAGGCTGTCTAGGGGTGGCCCTCGGATACCTACTCCCCGCAGGTGACCCCCCCCTCCCTCCCACGGAGGAGGAGGGCGCGTCCCGCTCGCTCCGTGGAGACGCCGCGGAGGCGCACACGCCTCACGCCTCCTCGCAGAAGCCACAGGGGCTGCGGCTCTTTGTCGCGGCCACACCGGAAACGGTCCGGAGCGCGCGCGGGGCGGCCGCCGAGGGTCCTGGCGCGGGGCGGGGCCGCCGGGCCCGTCCCCCTCTCCGCGGGGGCGCGCGAGGCCCGGGCGGGGCCGCCGTCCCTTCCGGGGAGCGGGGAGCCGCCGCCGCGTCCGCCGGGCGGCTCCCACCCCGCCCCCCGCAGCTCTGGGTGACGCGTCTCCAATAACAGCTCGCCGGGAGCCGCAGCTCGGGCACAGCCGGCGGCCGCGCCCCGCCGCCACCATGAGGGCCGAGGGCCTCGGCGGCCTGGAGCGCTTCTGCAGCCCGGGCAAGGGCCGGGGGCTGCGGGCTCTGCAGCCCTTCCAGGTGGGGGACTTGCTGTTCTCCTGCCCGGCCTATGCCTACGTGCTCACGGTCAACGAGAGGGGCAACCATTGCGAGTACTGCTTCGCCAGGTAGGGCGGCGGCGGCGGGCGGGAGCCGGGGGCGCCGAGCGGGAGGCTTGGACCGCGGCGCCAGGAAGTGCGTGCGGCTCGCGGGGTCCTAGCGCCTGCCTCTGGGGCGGGGTGGGGGGCGGGGAGGGGAGGAGGCCCCGCGCTGCAGCCCCACGCCGGGCGCCACGTGCGAGAGGAAACAGGACCGGTGCCCGCTGCACGCCCTGACTGCACGTTTTCAGAGTTGCTCACGCAGGATGCGCAAACCCGGGAGTGCAGGTTCCTGCCCTCAAATGTGGGCTCTGAGCCAGGCTTGTTCCAAGCCTGGGCACTCACTGCCCTCCCGGTGCATTGGCAGCGGAGCCCCAAATTTGGGCAGCCACGGGCTGTCACCTTTAACTTATGCTTCCTGCGGTATGTTCTGTTCCCCACAGTCCAGCCCTGCCTCAGATTGGCCGTTTCTTCCAAGGAATTTAATGACTTAGTATATGTCTTGTAAAGTACACTTACATGTTAAAGTACGCTTACATGGGTGTTTGGAGGAACGCCAGTGGGCACTGACCACACCCCCTGGATTCTGAGGTGCTGCAACGATGAGTTACAGTGTCCAGTTTTGGTTTGGGATTAGGAAAACATGGTCGCAGGAAGGGATTGGGCAAGATGTGTGGTTGCTAATGGTATTTAATTGTAAGATACCATATGTATATATGTGTCTGTGTTTGTATATATGATGCATATACATTTGCACACACCAACACATAATTATATCCTCAACTCTTATGAGAGCTTCAGAGCTTAAAGGCACATTAGAAATCACCAATTCAATCCTGTCTTTCACTTAATGGATGAGAAAACTAAAGCCCAGAGAGAAAGTGGAGTTACCTTTATCCATTCACACCAGTAGTGAAGGGAGTGAAATCTGGCCTTATTCACTTCTTCCTATTTCTCACTGGTTAGGTGCTCAGTAAATTTACTAAGGCAGGAGGCATGGCATTGGGGTTAAGTTTATATCAGGCCTTCCAGTACTCTGAGTAGAGACCATGCTTTGCTTTCTTTGAACCTCAGTTTCTTCATCTTTGAAATGGAGATTCCTGGGCTGGATTAAGCTGACCTGCGGTCCTGCAGGGACCTTTTGAGTACAGGTCTCAAGTCCAGCATACTCAATCTCTCAGACCTGTGTGCCTTATTCTACAATAAGACGTAGCAAAAGAAGGGACAAAGGCTAAATATTATAGTAATCTTGCCCAGACTCCCTGCCAGAACTGTCTTCCGCTTGGGGGGACCTGGAAAGGAACTAGACACGGAATCATGCCGTGGGCAGCTTAAGGGCTGTATGTGATGTGGCTCTTTGAATTGGTGAGCCAAGAGCTAAAGGGTCATGGCACCACTTTGCAACGTTTGAGTGAAGTGAGCATTGGGTTTTCCCAAAGTTAAAAAGGCTGCTGTGACTGGTCCCTTGATCTTCTGAGCCTTGCTGTGGCTCGGAGTCTGCAGCAGCGTGGGTGTCTGCAGTGGCAGGAGCAAAGCAGGTCAGGCATCACAGAAGGAGCCTCCATCAGGGATCCTGGCAATTCCTGGAAGACATCGCCTAAGACCATGGATGCCAGGCACATAGTAGGTGCTTACTTTATATGGGTAGTTGCCAGCCCTGGCCCCCAGTGAGTGAAAGATCAAATCCCTCTGGGTTTAGAAGGGATGAGAAGAACTGAGAAATGCTTCTCTTTAGCTGTAAGTCTCCTAATTGTATCTACTACGCATACCCCCAACCTTAGAACATTAATGGATGGTCAGATGCAAGTTCACAAAGCATTCAGCCTGGATTATTCTGCCATATGTGACAGTTTGCTGCCTTTTTTGTTGTTGCATTTTTCTGACTGACATTTATTAGTGTTACTCACTGTTGCCTTGGGTTCCTCACCAGGGCTGCAACTTGCAATGGGGTGTTATTACGACTTGCAAACCCCTTCTCTGTTTGATTTCCCTGAACTTATGTCAATACCCATAGTTTATTTCCTCTCTCTCCCCAAAGAATTATTTGAAATCAATTAAAATAATACAAAAGAAATAATATCCATGATACTTATGCAATTAGAAATATCTTTGTACCCTACTTCATGATTTCTATTAAATCTGAATCGTTTATTATCAGTGGTTAGGTCATCTGATAGATTCAGCATCAGTTCCTCTGTCAGCAATTTGTATATGACCTAGGACAAATCAGTCTGTTCAGATGTATGAGGGGAACGTGTATTTTCCTCCATAGGGCCTCAAAGTATAGGAGTAGAATTCTGGAAATGTTCATACTTACAGGTCAAAATCTGCTGTATGCCCCAGCCCCACACACCCAAAAGCAAGCTACCCCTTATCCTTTCTTTTGCCAGAAGTTTAACGTAAACAATATTGCTTAAGATAAATGAACGACCCAAGAATTTCCATGTCATATTAATTGTATCAGGATCTAACTTTTTTTGAAGGAAAGAAAAGTGATTTCTTTAGGTAGGAATAAGTGTATTCTATAAATTGAGAAATAATGGAAAATGTCTTAAGTCTCAACAGAATGGGATTCTTATGGTCAGGGCAATTCAGACAAAGGTTTGCTTTGGGGAGTTTTTAATTTGTATCACATTGCTCAGTCTGGTGGGTGCCACTGGAGAAGATGCGTATCTTGCCTGAGCTGCTAGAAGGCAGCTCCTAATAATATTATATAAAGTTTTTCCACTTGGAAGCTGTCCCTATCAGACTTCTCAGATACACTTTATACACACATACACACATAAATGCACACATACACATTTTGGCCATTTATCACCGTTTTCTGGTGGTGTTTTTGTTTTTTTTTTTTTTTGAGACAGTTTCACTCTTGTTGCCCAGGTTGGAGTGCAATGGTGTGATCTCAGCCCACCACAACCTCCACCTCCCCGGTTCAAGCAATTCCTCTGCCTCAGCTTCCTAAGTAGCTGGGATTACAGGCATGCATCACCATGCCTGACTAATTTTGTATTTTTAGTAGAGACGGGGTTTCTCCATGTTGGCCAGGCTGGTCTCAAACTCCCGGCCTCCCAAAGTGCTGGAATTACAGGCATGAGCCACCGCACCCGGCCAAGTATGTATTTTAAACTAAGTTTTAGACTTTTTTTTTTTTTTGAGACAGAGTCTCGTCTCGCTCTGTTGCCCAGGCTGGAGTGCAGTGGCACGATCTTGGCTCACTGCAACCTCCGCCTCCTGGGTTCAAGCGATTTCCGGCTAATTTTTGTATTTTTAGTAGAGACAGGGTTTCATCATGTTGGCCAGGCTGGTCTCGAACCCCTGACCTCAAGTGATCCACCCGCCTCAGCCTCCCAAAGTGCTAGGATTACAGGCGTGAGCCACTGTGCCCAGCCTAGACATATTTTAACCCCCAATGTGATTTGTCTCAGAAGGAGAGAAATCTGCTTTAACCCAGTGTTCCATCTAAATATTCATTCTATGTGCCATTCTTCAGGTAGGCAGATGTCTCCCTTTTGATCTTTTGTTCTCTTGGCTCATAGGTTATTTAAGGATAAGATTATTGTCATTTCTTTGTTTGTTCTGAGTGTAGGGGGGAACCAGGAAAGCCCATTTACCCTCCTTGGAATAGAGCTATTAGAACCCAGTTTCAGTGAATTTCGGTCATGTCTGGCTTAGATTAGCAGTTTTAAAAATTAAGTTGTTTGCTTGAGCCAAACCCTGTGATTAAGGTGTCCTATTTCAGCAGTTATAAAGACTTTTTTCCTCATGTCCCTCAGATTTATTCTCTAGCGTATTCATCTCAGCTTTCTTCTTGTTTTATCAAACCGGCAGAATAATTTTTACTTGATCTTAATCTGTATTAAGGGCCATGAAATCCTGATGCTGTTTTCCTGAAGTTCTCTGAACTAGCCCTGGTTCTGGCTGCCTGAAGCTGTGCATGAGAAGGGGACCTTGTCCCCAGGGCTGCTGTGACTCTGGCTCTCCTGAGAATGCTTTGAGAGTTGTTTTGGGGGAGAAATGGCTTCAGATGTATTTAAATCATCATGTTTTCTGAATAAAACAATGGAATACATGCTCTAATAAGGGGGTTCCCCTTCTTTTTTAGATGTATTTTTGTAAAATAGGTAGTAAGACTAAAACATACATACAACAGATTTCCTGTAAAAAGTGCCATTAAAGAATACAAAATTCAGCTATCTGTATGTTAGGTAAGGAAATGGCTGTTTTCACTTTCTGCCTTTCAGTATTTCAAGGTTTCCATGTACATTAATGCATAACTTAATGACAGGGATATGTTCCAAGAACTGCCTTAGTAAAGCAGTTTGGTCCTTGTGCCAGCATGCTGGAGTGTACTTACACAAAGCTACGTGGGAGAGTCTACTACTCACCTAGACTGTATGGTATACTGTTGCTCCTAGGTTACAAACCTGTACAGCATGTTACTGTACTGAATACTGTAGGCAGTTGTACCACAATGGTAAGTATTTGTGTATCCAAACATATCTAAACATAGAAAAGGCACAGTGAGAATATGGTATCACAGTCTTATGGGACCACCTTTGTTCATGTGGTCTGTCATTGACTAAAATGTCGTTAGTGCATGACCTTATTTCAGTAGAAACCGCAAAGCAGGGACTTTGTGGCAGGTGGACTGGGTTTGAATTCTGGTTTCATTCTTTCCTGATGGTTTGTCTTTAGGCCAGTTATCACTTAACCTCTCTGAACTCCCAGGTTCCCTTATTTGTAAAATGTGTGTACTAACGCCAGTGCCGTTAATCCCAGGAGTTGGTAGGCTGAGGTGGGAGGATTGCTTGAAGCCAGGATTTTGAGACCTGCCTGGGCAACATAGCAAGACCCCATTCTCTACAAAAAAAATTTTATTTAGTTTAGCCAGCTGTGGTAGCCCGGGCCTGTAGTCCTAGCTACACTTGGGTAGGCTGAGGTGGGAAGATCCCTTGAGTCAGGAGGTTGATGCTGCAGGGAGCCATATCACTTACTCCAGCCTGGGAGACAAAGTGAGACCCTGTCTCTTAAAAAAATAAACATAAAAAAGTGCGGCCTGGGCATGGTGGCTCACGCCTGTAATCCCAACACTCTGGGAGGCTGAGGCAGATGGATCACTCGAGGTCAGGAGTTTGAGACCAGCCTGGCCAACACAGTGAAACCCTGTCTCCACTGAAGATACAAAAATTAGCCAAGTGTGGTATAGTCCCAACTACCTGGGAGGCTGAGGCAGGAGAATGGCTTGAACCTAGGAACCCAGGAGGCAGAGGTTGCAGTGAGCTGAGATCACGCCACTGCACTCTAGCCTCCATCTCAAAAAAAAAAAAAAAGCTTACGAATACCCACCCTATCAACCAAGCTAAGTCCGTACAACCCTAGCACATAGTGAGCCATCAAAATCACTCTGATCTCTCTTCTTTTTTTTTTTTGAGATGGAGTCTCACTCTGTCACCCAGGCTAGAGTGCAGTGGCACAATCTCCGCCACCCAGGTTCAAGTGATTCTCCTGCCTCAGCCTCGCGAGTAGCTGGGATTACAGGCATGCATCACCATGCCTGGCTAATTTTTGTATTTTTAGTAGAAACAATATTTCACCATGTTGACCAGGCTGGTCTTGAACTCCTGATCTCAGGTAATCCACCTGCCTTGGCCTCCCAAAGTGCTGGGATTACAGGCATGAGCCACCACGCCTGGCTTGATCTCATACTTGTTTGATGAACTCTGCTGGCTAAATGTTTCTAACTTAATTAAATTTTGTGATAAAATATTATAATTTTAGGGGCGTTTTTATGGAGTTGTGGGGAGGGGTGAATACTGGGAAGGAAATACTGGAAATTGTTGACCAGTGGAGTCACCATTAAGCTGGCCTCTTGGCTGGGTGTGGTGGCTCACGCCTGTAATCCCAGCACTTTGGGAAGCTGAGGGGGGCGGATTACCTGAGGTCAGGAGTTTGAGACCAGCCTGACCAACATGGTGAAACCTCATCTCTATTAAAAATTCAAGAATTAGCTGGGTATAGTGGCGGGTGCCTGTAATCCCAGCTACTTGGGAGGCTGAGGCAGGAGAATCGCTTGAACCCGGTAGGTGGAGGTTGTGGCGAGCTGAGACTGCGCCACTGTACTCCAGCCTGGGAGACAGAGTTAGACTATGTCTTCAAAAAAAAAAAAAAAAAAAAAAAAGAAAGAAAAGATGGCCTGTTGACCCATAGCCACAACCAGCAGTTCTCAACCTTGGGTTCCCCAGAATTAATGATGGGTGTCTGGGATCAGTTTTTGGTATTTTTCAAAACCTAATGGAAATAATATACCTACACAGGTAAACCTTCTTCAAAAAAAGAGCCTTTTCTCACTCCAAAGTGCTTAGGCACTTTAATATTCTTTTAATAAGATTAAACAAATATTTTTAGAGAGAAATGGAAGAAAACAGGATTTTCCACATTGCAAGGCTATCAGGGCTCCTTTCTGCCTTTTACTTTCAGCACAGTTGTTTCAGCTGCAGCAAGGAGCTGTCCTTTAAGACTTCAAATGTGCCAGGTGCTGTAACTCACGTTATTTTTCATATGCGGGGAATATAATTTCTGTTATAGCTTATAGGGGCTCAGTGACCAAGCTGCACGTTTGGAACCGATTTCAGATGAAAGAGACAGAATAACAGCAGGATATCCTGAAGTGAAATTCAAACCCTGGTGAGTTAAAACCACCATCTAACACCTTTCCCTCCCAAAGCAATTGCACAGAATCCTCTCAATCAAAAAAAATTCGAAGAACCTGTATAAAATGGCATTTCTTTAAATCATATTTAAAGAAATAAAGAAATAAAGACTCTTTGCAGCCCATAAAGCATTTCCAGATACATTCTTATTTTGATCCTTCCAAGGATGGCTGGTATACACAGGGCCTTATTCCGTTTTACATAGAAAGAAACTGAGTGTTAGAGAAGTTAAGCGGTTTCTCTGAATTTCACACCTTTTTTGTCAAATTATTTATTGAGTGCCTCTTAAAGGCCGGACTCCATGACCTTCAAGGATGGAGCCAAATCTCCGTGTTCCTCGTGTGATCTTCCTGTGCCCCCTTTGGCCTGAACCTACTGTGTGGTTCACCCAGGCACTTAACCCGACTTTACTACTGTGTGGTTCCTGGAGACTGGGGCCTTCATCCGTCTCTGATATCTCCTTGTTTGAATAGAATTTATAATTGGCCAAAAATTTAACAAACGAATGCATTGTTTAAAGAATTGTTTAAAGTCTTAATTTGATTCAGCCGTCTTAGATCTATATCTTATGCTGATATGGACTTAGACATGTTGTTTTTATTATAATGCTTTGAAATTTACATAAGAGCTACACATATTCTTTTATATGTATGAATTATTATGTAATAAAACATAAAAAGAACATGAGGCTTTGGTCCTTTTGTGGGCTCGGAATATTTTTAATATTATGCTAGGACTAAACCAGAGTGAGTCATCTCAGCCTTTATACCTACATATAAAGAGTTTGTTTCTGTGCCGTGTGATAGGGCAGCATCAGCCCATAGTCTTTTTTTTTTTTTTTCCTTAAGCAAATCCGTTCTTCAGGATCTCTCTCTGCAGAAGTTAAATCTCTGAGTTGTGGAAGTGGAATTTATGGTGCAGCTCTAGGAAGAGGCCCCTGGTTGGTATTCCTGTAGAACAGGCAAGTCGCACACCACCTGTCAGAAGGTTCTTGTAAAAATATGTTAAATTTCTTTGAGAAGATCCAGGGCTCACTGCTATAGTTTGGAAGGAACCTGGTCTTTGGGAGAACTCAGAATTGTTGAGAATTCAGGACAGCAAAATTGTCTCTTTTAGGATTTGATATAGTGAGAGAATTGCAAAGGAATTTCTACTGTATTGGGGTGTTTTAGGCTTACTGCTTTGAACTTAGGTTAATATTCCCTCCTCTTTTCCCTGGCAGTATAAAAATATGAAATAATTACTGTTTTATGCCACTTTATTTCTGTCCTCGAAGGAAGCAATCAATAATTACAAGCATGCTTTATCTTCCTGGAGTCATGAATAATTAAATTCACTCCCCCCATCCACACACATCTTTTTTTGGACCTCAGATGTACAGTTGAGGTAATCATACTTCTGAGTTCGAGGCATGCCTTTATCTAGTATATGCGAGACAAATTTGATTTTTCAGAATGTTCCCTCTCATTTCCTGCTCTTCTCACAGACAGCTCCTCTATGGGGTTGGTTACATATCTTTGAATACATGTGTATGTGTGTCCTGATGATCACTAGGGAACTAGACACACCTAGAACAAGGCACCCTGATTTTACTTTGCAGATTCAGACCTTGAGCTCTCTTCTGATCCTCCTGTTCACTCAGCATTTTTCTGTAGCTGTGTCAGGGCAGGGGCCCCTGCATTGGCCCCTTCCTCCTGATGAGTGGCCTATTCTGACACTTGAGGGAGGCAGGGCATTTTGAGGTCTCCTTTGCCTCTCAGGAACTTGCATTGTTAGCCCACCCACATCCCCAACCTTCACTTCTTTGGATTTCTAGGAAATCTGCAGTAGTTTAGGGGTGCAGTCCTTTGGCAGGGAATTAACTGAAGTACCTGCCTTTTCAGGGGTTGAACGCATGACCTTGGCCTCATTAGAGCTCTAACCAGTCACAAAGCACACACCTCACTTTGTGTAACTTCTGCTGACTTGTTCCTGCCACCCTCCGCGGCTTCCTATTCAATTGCAAAGGCGTTCACACCAACACAATAGAACAGAAGGAAATCAGATCTCTTCAAGACTTCTCTGAAGGATAGAAATATGCAATTTAGCAGGAAAATAATACAAAAAAGTCTTGAAGGTTCAGGAAACAACTTATCTTTCTAGTCCATACATTCACTGAGAATCCAGCTGTGTCTCTCCGATTCTTTTTCAATCAAAAATTTAAAAATAGCATGGGACTCCTTGTGTCAATTTATTAACATAAAATCTAGCGACTCTTGTACATGAAGTGGAAGGTTTCGGATGACTAAGTAGAAATATTGTATGTATATTATTAAAATGGATTGGGTTAGCTTTTATAGAAAAAGTGGATCTGAGAATTCATAAGTGCTTATCTTTGGCAAGTTTATAGTCCCTAGAAATAAAAATGAATGTGTGCTATAATAACAGAGACACAGTTGTGTCTTAGCGAGTGCTCAGGGTGTGTTGGTGCCCAGGGGACGCGGAGTCACCATGGAGGAGACGAGAAACAAGGACAACTCCCTAGAGAAGTGAAATTCACACAGGGCTTGAAGACCTGAATATATCTTGGTGGAGGGACATGGTAAGATAATCTGGCTGTCCAAAAAGATACAGGTTTTTATTAGAGCCAAATAAAAATCTCAAGGATTTTATGTCTTGGCACCTGGAAGGAGTTATGTTGAAATCTGTGTTCTCTTTAATCTATGAGTACCAAGAAAGACTCTTCAGGGATGTAGGTACTGGCTCATATTTTTGATGAGATGGGGATTTTTCTTACTCTGGTGATGTTTGGATAGGAAACACTTGCTCATTTGCCACCTGAGAAATCTCTTCTCTGTCAATTCCATGAATCTGTGGTACAGTGACAGTTGCTGTTCACAGTGATAGCCTCATATGCTCTTAGAACCTCACCAATAAGACACATTTAATTATGAGCCAATAGTATACTCCCTAAGGGTAGGAATTCTACTTTTTAACTCAATCAAAAACATTTGTATTTGTGGACACTTAGTGTGTTCTATGGTTCTGGAAAACAACTCCAAAGAAAAGGAACAAAAATCCCTACCACCACGGAGCTTATTTTCCAGCTTTTATTTATCTTTATTTTACCCCCAGTTCCTTGAACTTTGTAAGGCTTCAGCAGATGCTGTATAAAAGGCAGGAAGGTTTGTTCTTTTTCTTTCTTCTGGTCATCCATGGTATGTCATGAAGAACATTCTGTTAACCAGAATGTTTAACCATGTTGGGACTCAGAAAATGATACCTCAAAGTCTGGTCCTTTGGCATACAGAGCACTTTCCACTGAAGGGGGTTGGAAGGGCCTCAGAAGCGAAGACTCTGTGACCTTCCCTGCCCCTCAGTCTATTACTATTATTAGCTCATACCCTTTTGTCCATTCTTCATTGAACTTAAGCATAAAAATAGGCAGTTTTCCTTGAGTTCTTGAGTTATTGGGCTCTCATTTTGAAGGCTCTTGTTTTACATAAAAACTTTGACTAAATAAATTTGTTATGTTTTTATCTTGCTAATCTATCTTTTCTTCCAGGGGTGTTGGCCATGACCCTTATGATGGATGAGGAAAGACATCACATCTTTCCACTCCTACAACTGCAACACCCTGTCTCATGACTGACACAAACAGAGAGAGAGCTTTGATCAGATAATACTTAGGTCCAATGAATTGGCAACATCCCTATGTTGGTTAAAATAGCAGCAGCTCTGGGTAGATATATTTTAGAAGTTAATGAAATATGACCTACCCATACACCTGAGTAAATATTTTAAACAGCACTCTAAAAAAACCTTTAGGGTTTTTGTTTGTTTGTTTGTTTGTTTGTTTTTTAACTTTAAAACATTCAGGTTAACAAGGAAGTAGGGATTTAGGAACAATCTATTTATTTCATCCAATATTTAATTGATTTCTGCACATGTTCCAGCTTTACGAGGCACTCAGCTACTAAATATTTTCTAGGTGCAGAGAGAGAGAGAGAGAGAGAGAGAGAAGCCCACCTCTCTTGATCTTCTCTGTCTGTGAATCTGAGGATGCCCCTGATAGAACTCCATGGTAGAGTCGGGGCTTCCTGATGGACACCCTCAGGCCAAGCCTCAGGAGCCATATCTGAGTCTAGCTTGCTCTGCTGTGTTATTTTCACTCTGGTCATCCTAAATTGCTTATAGTAATGAATGCACACATAGACACATATGCACACACATATATGCACCTTGCTGATTCTCCACTCTATGTCCCTCTTTGCCTGGCTCACTCCTTTGGTTCTGAGAAATCTGTCCTGATTTCTGCAGGCTGGATTAGTTCCCTTCGTCTTTGCTCCCACAGCACCTCATACAAACTTCCTTTATCACACTTGCTCCTTGAATGCATGAACTAGGTCTTACTCATCTTTGTAACCCCAGCATTTAGCAAGAAGACTAACCTCTGTTACTGCAGTAAATATTTGTGAAATATATTAGTCTCATTTCTTCATCTTATCTTACCAGTGGCCCTTTGCATAGGCCTCATCACCTCTCTTAATATGCAACTATTCATTCTTGGAAATGAATCCTTGTAAATACTCTCAGAACTCTTCATTGACTCCCTGCTTTCTTCAGGACAAATTCCCTACTAAGTGCCCCTCCCATTGTATCCAGCATTATCCCTCACTGCATTTTGACTTAGACTCTAAGTTCAATTTGGGTGGTCTTTGCAAAGCTGAAGAATGTCATTCTTCATTCTTCCTATTGTCCATTTGTCATCTAGAGTACTTTTCTCTGTAATATTTCCTTCCTTATCCTCTGCCTCCTTCCTAGGTAAGGCCTTAGAGCCTCAGTTTGTTTATACTCAAGAAAGATCCAGTTCAAATTGCATCTTTGTGTGTGTGTGTGTATGTGTTTTTGAGACAGTCTCTCTTTGTCACCCAGGCTGGAGTGCAATAGCACGATCTCTGCTCATTGCAACCTCCACCTCCCAGGTCCAAGCGATTCTCCCGCCTCAGCCTCCTGAGTAGCTGGGATTACAGGCGCGTGCCACCACGCCTGGCTAATTTTTGTATTTTTTCATAGAGATGGGGTTTCACCGTGTTGGCCAGGCTGGTCTTGAACTCCCGACCTCAGGTGATCCACCCACCTTGGCCTCCCAAAGTGCTGGGATTATAGGCATGAGCCACCGCACCCGGTCCAAAGCTTTTTCTTAACTGCTTCAGCCCACACGTCTCTCATTTTATTTATCGACTTGTTTGTATTTATTTTACAATAATTTACTATTTACATTTTTTGAACATCCTACTATTCCAAGCATTGTGCTCTCACTGTGGAGTTTCAGCGATGAATAAGACAACATGCTCAGTAAGTTATTTCCCTAACTTCTGTATCTTCAAAGAGCTCAGTCCTAGGGGTAGCTTTCTGCTCTCAATTCCGGGTCATGTGGGCCATTTGCATGCTGAATCATTTTGCCTGATATTTATATTTACCACTCTCATGTAGGCAGGGCAGATTTCCCCAAATAGCTCTTTTTTTGAGATGGAGTTTTGCTCTTGTTGCCCAGGCTGGAGTGCAATGGCACGATCTCAGTTCACTGCGACCTCTGCCTCCCAGGTTCAAGCAATTCTCCTGCCTCAGCCTCCCAAGTAGCTAGGATTACAGGCACCCACCACCACGCCTGGCTAATTTTGTATTTTTACTAGTGACGGGGTTTCTCCATGTTGGGCAGGCTGG
Source organism: Hylobates moloch (assembly GCF_009828535.3). Classification (NCBI taxonomy): domain Eukaryota; kingdom Metazoa; phylum Chordata; class Mammalia; order Primates; family Hylobatidae; genus Hylobates; species Hylobates moloch. The sequence goes on from NW_026652293.1 coordinate 48,004,945, forward strand.
TCTTGAACTCCTGACCTCAGGTGATCCACCTGCCCCGGTCTCCCAAAGTGCTGGGATTACAGGCATGAGCCACTGCACCCAGCCACTCATTTTTTTTTTTTAACAAAAATATTATTTCCCAGTATGGCCATAGCACAGTACTTTTGTACCTAGAAAATAACACTTTTGAATAGAAATTACTTAGCTATGATAGATTAACATGTCTTCTTACTGCCTCATGTGCAGTGTTTTATAGTATAAAAAATGTTATTCAGAAAAATACAAATGGAATCAATAAGGATTGAAAGAAAAATGTCTGCTAAATCTGTTCAAATGGTATCTGATCAGTTTAAGTTTTCAAGGTAAAGTCCACAGTTTGGCGTAATTCGCCTGAACAAATTGGTAATTCAATTTTTTATATTTTGTTTGCAGGAAAATAAAACTGAGGGAATGAGAGAATCTCAACTCTTAAAATTCTTCTGTAGGCAATTAAAAAGATAACATTTTCTAGGCCAGGCACGGTGGCTTACACCTGTAATCCCAGCACTTTGGGAGACCAAGATGGGCTGATGGCTTGAGGACAGGAGTTCAAGCCCATCCTGGCCAACATAGTGAAACCCTGTCTCTACTAAAAATACAAAAATTAGCTGGGCGTGGTGGTTCATGTCTGTAATTAATCCCAGCTACTTGGAGGCTGAGGCAGGAGAATCTCTTGAACCCGGGAGGCAGAGGTTGTAGTGATCCAAGATTGTGCCACTGCACTCCAGCCCAGGCGACAGAGCAAGACCCTCTCTCAAACAAACAAACAAAAAACACACATTTGCCTGTAAGATTCAGAACAGTTCTGTCTGGACAGGTAGTTAACACATGTTTTGCTGCAGCAGACCTGACCATGTTCTGGGAACTCACAATTAGCATTAGACTATAAAGGAATTTTTACCATGGTTTATTTCTGTTTTATGGACAGAATGTTGAAGTGAAGAATACTGTTAGGAGTATTTTAAGTTTTCAAGCAGTTAAATTTATATTACTTTGGTTTTGTCGTTTTCCTTGATATTTAATCACGTGAGTTTTATGCAACAGCAAGCATAGGGGAATCTAATAATATTGGTATTCATTACAAAGTACTAATAGTAACATCTGTCATTTAACTGGAAGAAGCAGTGGATATTATTTTATTGTCAGTTACTTTATGAGAGAACTGAATTAGAAAGGCATTCGTTGTTTCTTTGCTTTTGACTTTTCAATCAGAAGGCATTAGAGAAATAAAGATAAAAGTAGCAAGGAAGTGTTATTCTAACCTTGCACAAAAGTTAAGACAGAGCATTTCCAGAGGAAAACGTGAAATTTTAAAAGTGTGTACATTCATTCTTTGGACGAGCTTTAACTGTTAGAGATTGTGCAGGGCCTACAAGAGGAGCTTCGGATGTAGGTGTTGTCCAGGGGCTGAAAAGAAAATGTAATGTTCACTGTTTCACAGGCTAATATTTCTCTCCTATATTCATAAGCTTCGTGAATTTTTTTTTTCTAAGACAAAGGTAAATTTTGTCTGGGCCAGAGCGTGCATGAAAACAAATCTGTGTTATTTTATAACTAGGTCAGCCATTACCCTGACCACCAAGCCCAGCTTCCTCCTTGTAAATTACAGCTCCAGTTCCAATAGTTGGGAAAACCTATTAGTTGCTGCCTTACTGCCCTAAATATTTCCTGCCTCCCCAAGAGGATGCAGGCTCTAACTTTTAACAAGCCTCAGAACAAAGCCTGGTGCTGAGCGAAGGTTCAGCACAGCCCTGGGAAGAAGCCCCCCGCTGCACGTGGGTCCCGTTCACTGTTACATTGTGGATTAAAGTGATGTATGGAGCACCTTTCACTATTACACAAAAACCTGTAGCCTGAGTATTATCCTTGTCCCTTGACCAGGGTTATAATAGGGTTCTGCCACAATTCCTCCAATTTTTATTTCTCTTAAACAAGATTGGAAGCCTTGCTAGTATAACCACCCTCGCTGGGTGGGAGGCTAACTTTGTTTCTGATTGTCTTATTTCAACCTATGGTGAAGTTATATTGCGCTGCTGGGGCTTTTTTCCCGTTCTCTTTTTCATTTGGCTGGGGCTGCCTCTGTTCAACAGAGCATACTTGTCACTTCTTCTGTCACCATTAGTTAAAAGTAATTGTTATTGCAAACGCCCTCTATGCCAGTATCATTTTCTTTCATGGTGAAACCCACTAAGCATTCATTTCAGTAGCAGAAAGTAGGGAGCTTACAGAATCAAATCCTTTTTATCTAGACCAACAGCACCTGCAGCAACGCATTAACTAGCAGGAGTTGTTAATTACATTTCTAACTTGTTGATCTTCATGGTTTCCGATTTTTAAAAGCAAGGAAATTAATCACTGTGTGTGTCTCCTCCAGTAGGAAATGACAGGAGCATGTCTTCTAAGTTCTGTTCCAGTCAGTAATAATCAAATACTTGCATTTTCCTGTAACATTTCTTTTCTTCCTTTGTGGATAGAGCTATTTCTTAAGTTCAAAGAGCCCTTCTGTTCACAGTAGGGTAGATATTTGCCCATAAAACAAAGGCTTTAGAAACATAGATCCTCTAGCTATGAGTCTGAGTGAGACTGTGCTGATGGTATTTCAATAGTTGACATCACTTTAAAAAAAAGCACAAAGACTAATTAAAAGTGTAGTAGTATCCAGCATTTATTGAACATTTACAGTGTTCTAAGCAATGTATTAAATGTTTTGCGTGCATTTTCTCATTTAACTTTCATAGCAAACCTGTGAGGTGGAAATGATATCTTTATTTGACAGTGAAGGAAACTGAGGTTCAGAAAGGACTAATAACTTGCCCAAGATCACATAGCACATCAAGTACCAGAAAGGAAAAAGGATTTGAGAGAGGGAAGTGGGAAGAGTAACTCACCATATTCATCCTAAATTGTGAGACAGGAATCAAGAAGCAGCAGGACGAAAGCTGAGGTTTTCTTTCTTAAAACTTGCACCTGCTTCTAGGATACTTCATCATAGGTTAGAAAAAGACAGGGTCAGCCACTTTATTCTTATGTAAATGTTCATCATCAAGGTAGTTAAACAACCTGATCCATCCTGTGATTCATTCTTAAGAATCTCAGAAAAACCTAAACAATCTGCCTTGCCGAGTGCTTCAACTGTATACAGCAATTTCCACACGAAAAAGCCACTCCACCCAAGTGTGTTACCATAGGCCTGTGGCTCCGCATTCTAGAATCACACTGGAATCTCCTGGGAGCATTCTAAAAGTCTTAGTGCCTGGGCCCAACACATACCAATTGAATGAGAACTGATGAGTCCTGCCCCAGACAACCAAGGTTGAGAACCACTGTGAGAGATTATTAGTGATTCACTCTACACTTTCCTTTTCGTTCCATTCCTTTGGGGTTATTTCAGTTCGTTGTTTTTTTTTGTTTTTTTTTTTTTTGGGAGGGGGGGAGTTTTGTTTTCTTTATTTTGCTCAGTCTCTTTTCCCAAACTTCCTGAACAATTCAGATCAGATTACGTTGCAAATGAAAAATTTATGACTGTGTCTTTTGTAGGAACGGAGTTTGTTCCAAATGTTTTGTATATTCCTGCAGCGAAAATAGATAGCCCATATGAAGTTTCTCTCTGGCTGTAACTCCTCAGTCAGCAATAGTCAAACACTCAGAATCTCTCTCCTCTCTCAAGCACATACACTACACACACACAGTGCAGGTACCAGCTCAGCAAGTTTTAGTTTGAATTTCAGCCATGAGACTTATGAAGAGTTTAAATCTCTCGCTAGCTATGGAAAGAACTGCAGCCCATATCTGAATAATTTAAACAGGGCTTCATCCCCGCCCCCACCCCACCACCTCATCTAGAATTGCTTAAACCAAAATAGATCAAAGGCGATTTTTATGTTATTCACTATCAGTAACAGTAGCTATCAAAAACTGTTAGCTTTTCTTCTCTGCTCTGAAGGCAAGCTGGCCCAAGAAGAGTTACGTTAAGAAAATTCACACTGCTGAAAGAAATTAGAGATGACACAAACAAATGGAAGAACACTCCATTCTCATGGATTGGAAGAACCAATATTGTTAAAATGTCCATACTGCCCAAAGCAATCTACAGATTTCAACACTATAACTACCAAACTACCAAAGTCATTTTTCACAGAATAAGAAAAAAACTTTTCTAAAATTCATGGGGAACCCAAAGAGAGCCCAAACAGCCAAAGCTATCCTAAGCAAAAAGAACAAAGCCAGAGGCATCACATTACCCAACTTCAAATAATACTGTAAGGCTATGGTAACCAAAGCAGCATGGTATGGGTACAAAACAGAGACATAGACCAGCAGAACAGAATAGAGAACCCAGAAACAAAGTCAACAGAAATAAGCAATGGGGAAAGGACTCCCTATTCAATAAATGGTGCTGGGATGACTGGCTAGCCATATGCAGAAGAATGAAACTGGACCCCTACATTTTACCATATACAAAAATTAACTCAAGATGGATTAAATATTTAAATGTAAGACCTCAAACTATAAAAATCCTAGAACACCTAGGAAATACCATTCTGGACATTGGCTTTGGCAAAGGACTATGACTAAGTCCTCAAAAGCAGTTGAAACAATAATTGAAAGTGGGACCTAATTCAGCTAAAGAGCTTCTGCACAGCAAAAGAAATTATCAACAGAGTAAACAGACACCCTACAGAGTAGAAGAAAATATTCACAAACTGTGCATCTGACAAAGGTCTAATATCCAGAACCTGTGAAGAAGTTAATTCAACAAGCAAAAAACAAGTAACCCCGTTAAAAAGTGGGCAAAGACATACAAGTGGCCAATAAACATGAAAAAATGTTCTTCAGAATCACTAATCATCAGAAAAATCCACATCAAAACCACAATGAGAAACCATCTCACATCAGTTAAAATGGCTATTATTAAACAGTCAAAAAATAACATGTGGCTGTGCATACTGGCTCACACCTGTAATCGCAGCACTTTGGGAGGCTGAGGCAGGAGGATCACTTGAGACTAGGAGTTTGAGACCAGCCTGGGCAACATAGCGAGACCCCCATCTCTACAAAATAGACAACAAATTAGCCGGACATGGTGGTGTGTCCCTGTAGTCCCAGCTACTTGGGAGGCTGAGGTGAGAGGATTGCTTGAGCACAAGAGTTTGAAGCTGCAGCCATAATTACAAGCCATGATCATGCCACTGCACTCCAGCCTGGGCAACAGCTTGAGACCCTGTCTCCAGAAAAATTAAAAAATAACAGATGCTGGTGAGGCTGTGGAGAAAAAGGAATGCTTATACACTGTTGGTGAGAATGTAAATTAGTTCAGCCACTGTAGAAAGCAGTTTGGAGATTTCTCAAAGGACTTAAAACAGAACTACCATTCGACCCAGCAATCCCTTTACTGGGTATATACCCAAAGGAAAATAAATCGTTCTACTGGAAAGACACATGCACTCAAATGTTCATTGCAACACTGTTCACACTAGCAAAGACACAGAATCAACCTACGTGCCCATCAACAGTGAACTGGATAAAGAAAACATGATATATATATATGTCATAGAATACTATGCAGTCATAAAAAAGAATGAAATTATGTCTTTTGCAGCAACATAGTTGCAGCTGGAGGCCCTTATCCTAAGCAAATGCAGAAACAGAAAACCAAATACCCATGTTCTCACTTCTTTGTTGTTGTTGTTGAGACAGAGTCTCTGTTGCCCAGGCTGGAGTGCAGTGGTGCTGTCCCGGCTCACTGCAACCTCCGCCTCCTGAGTTCAAGTAATTCTCCTGCCTCAGCCTCCCAAGGAGCTGGGACTACAGGCGCCCGCCACCACACCCAGCTAATTTTTTGTGTTTTTAGTAGAGACAGGGTTTCACCGTGTTAGCCAGGATGGTCTTGATCTCCTGACCTCGTGATCTGCCCGCCTTGGCCTCCCAAAGTGCTGGGATTACAGGCGTGAGCCACCACACCCAGCCATGTTCTCACTTTGAAGTGGGAGCTAAACATTGGGTGTTCATGGATGTAAAGATGGCAACATTAGACCCTGGGATTACTAGGAAGGAGAGAGGGGGGGGGAGCAAGGGCTGAAAAACTGTGTATTGGGCACTATGCTCACTACCTGGGTGATGGGATCATTTATATTCCAAACCTCAGCATCATGCAAAATCCCTATGCAGCAAACCTGAATCTAAAATAAAAGTTGAAATTATTATTTTAGAAAAGGAAAATTTACATATAACCAGGTATTTGGTTCACTGAGCATACATGTAGTAAAATCTTCCCTAGAGCCAGGCAAAGCTTTTCAGTTTTTAGTGAGGAGTGCAGTGTTCTCTCACCAGGTTCCTAGAAGACATGATCCAGCTTGGACTCTCCCAGGATCTGTTGGAGAAACACGTAGGCTCATGATACTGAATGAGAGGAGGGACCTTCTATGTACACAATAAATACATGAATCCTTGTTTTCTTACAAACTGTTTCAAGTGGAATGGGTTCCTGGAGCACAATGGGTTGAGAGATGCTCTTTTGTGCGGATGTTCCCTCCCCATGTCTCATTTTGAAAAATGATCCTGGATCCCCTCCCCATTGCATCTTTAAAGCAAAGTGACATTAATGAGAAACCACTGGAGCTGTGGCATTATGCAGACCAGAGTAAAGCATGCCTCTCCTATGCTTTGTTGTTACTATTAGCTTATCCACTCACGTGGAAAGACTATTTTTGCCACGTGGAGTCTACCCTCCTGAACCATTGTCACAGCACTCAAGGAAGGATGCTCCGGCATGATGGAAACAAAATGTGTGAATTCCAATTCTGCCACCTACTTGCAGAATGACCATGTTAGTTTAGTTGTTTCATGTCTAAGATCTTCATTATCTTCATTTGAAAAATAGGAATAATAATAGCTTCTTCTTAGACCTGATGAGATTACTAAAATAGATCAGCAGTTTTCAAACTTTCTGGTTTCAGGGTCCCTCTGTACTCTTAAAAATTATTAAGAATCACAGAGAGCTTTTGTTTATATGAGTTATAGCAATCATGTATCATATGTCAAGTTAAACAAAATTATGAAGGTTTATTCATTTTAAAATGACAACTATTATGCTAACATTTTTCTGTGAGAAATATCTTCCAAAATAAAAGAATTACTGAGAACAGTGATTTTGTTTTAAATTTTTGTAAGTCTCTTTAATGTCTGGATTTATAGAAGACAACTGGATTCTCAAATATGCTTCTGAATTCAGTCTGTCATGTTATGTTTTAGTTGGATTATGTAGCAAAAATAAAGCTTCACATAGCTATGTAATTGGTAAGAGAAGGGTATTTCGATATCCTTCTCAGTTAAATGTGGATGTTCTTATTTGATTAATCACTAAACTTTGATAATTGATGTTGTCTTAAAAGTTGTGATGTGCAATCAGAAGCCATATTGTGAACTTTACATACTCAGTGACATAAAATCCATTGGTTTACCTTACACTTGGAATGACTTTTTTGCCATGCATAACTTTTAAAACAGTGTCATTGGCCATTTGGAAAATATTAGTTACCTAGATTGTACAGATCTCCTGAAAATTGACTCATTTTATCAAACCATATCAAAAAATCATAATTCTTAATATTACCACTAGTCTCATCAGATAAGTCTTCAGTATTGAGAAGCTGTCAAGCTCAGGATGGCAGATCTGTGTTTTCTAAAATGTTAATTTTTACTTGAAAACTCAAATTTTATCATTGGCAACAAGTGTTGTTTTCCTGGAAGTGACAGGCTCACTTCTTTCATTTCAGTAATATATCTGCCAGATGCTCAAGTCTGAATAACCACAGTTTATCTAAAACTGTTCTTTCAAGTTAAAAAGAAAAAAAAAAGCCAGGAATTTTTCCAAGAAGAAAGTGGCTAGTTCAGTTTACAACGCCAGTGATCACACCAGTGCTCTTCCATGAGATACCCACTGGACTTCAATATGAAGCAGAAATACTTTTTGCATTCTTCCCACTTCACTGTACAATGCCAAAGACATAGATACTTAAGAATCGAGATTTAGTAAAGTTAATATTCATTACTGCGTCATCAGGGACATTCGTGAGACTGGCTTTCCCCATCTTACTGCCAGTGTGGCAGTAAAGAATACAGCGTTTCCAGCAAGGCACGGTGTCTCACGCCTGTAATCCCAGAGATTTGGAAGGCTGAGGTGGGCGGATCACCTGAGGTCAGGAGTTCGAGACCATCCTGGCCAACATGGTGAAACCCTGTCTCTACTAATACAAAAATTAGCTGGGTATCATCACGCATGCCTGTCATCCCAGCTACTCAGGAGGCTGAGGGAGGAGAATTGCCTAAACCCAGGAGGTAGAGGCTGCAGTGAGCCAAGATCGTGCCATTGCACTCAAGCCTGGGCAACAGAGCAAGACTCTGTCTCAAAAAAAAAAAAAAAAAAAAAAATACAGTGTTTCCTGGGCTTTGATTTACGCTCAGGCATCTGAAGGTTTACTACCCTTCGGGAACCTTTACGCCTTAGGCCTTACACCTTCTGCATTGCAAATGTTAAAACAGTGAGAAAAAAAGCAAATAATCTGAATTCTGTCTCTCACCAACTCCCTGAAAGGGTCTCCAGGACCCCAGCAGTCTGCAGACCTTCTTGAGAATCACTGAGATAGATAGTAGAAATGACATATCATATTGCCAATACTGAAAAGTTAGCCTTTACTTCCTGCTCTTTATTATTTGTGGCTGTGGACTTGGTGACGAGCTGGTTCGAATGAAGGCCAGCCTTTGGGAGAGGTCTTATTTTGATGAAATCTCACTAGAGTTCTTTCTTAGTTCCCTAGAGCCTGGTTGCCTACTTTCTCTTTGGGATGTTACGTGGAGGCTGCAAACAAGTATTGGTTTCAGATTAACTTTACTACTGGTTTCTGTGCAATAAAACCTGTATTAATCCTTGCTTTTTTTGTATGTTGTGGGGCTAATAAATATCTTTTTAACCATGATAATTTTCTAATCTCTTATATCAGGGGGTCTTAACGCTGGTGTCAGAGGCTCTTTGCTAGTCCTACATATGGGCTTTTAGGTGGCCCCTGAGCCTTTAATTTTTTTGTTGTTGTTCAGCATTTAACAGCTCAGCAAAGCCCTTCAAATTTTACAGACTTCTTTTGTTTCATTAGGGTTGGGGGAGAAGGTGGGTTATTAGAGTAAGTTAAAAGCTTCAACCAAACTCTCAGAGGTCTCTAACCTGCCCCCTATAAAAACAAACATTTAAGATGACTTTTCGGATAGACATTTTTAAAGGGTAGCATCTCCCACCGTTATCTATTTCCTGACACACCTCTCTGTGGAAAGAAGTTTGCAAGCTTCCTCCCTGGCTCTGCTGTCTTTGCTTTTCCTCCCCTGGGCATTTCTGCACAGTGCACGTCACCCAGCGCTTGCTGACGAGTCACTTCACTGTGATTTTTTAGTGCATTTCCCGAGAGAGCAAGGGTCTGTGCATCTTGTTTCTTCTATATTCCAAAATGCAAAGTCAGAGTTCAGTCCCTTCAGATATACCCTGGGGGGTAGGGGGAGTATTTTAGGCCAGAGAATACATCATCTAAATTAGCGGGTTCCTTTTTGAACTATTGAGGTGTGCAAACTTGGAATATTTATTTATGCCTCAACCCCAAGACGCGTTTTTCTCCCACATTCTTCAGTCTGCTTCTTGGAATCCAAGTGCTGTCATGAAAGCTGCAAGGCAGTCTGTTTAGTTCCAACAGTAGAATTTTTGGAAGACTTCCTTGATTCTGTAGGAGGAGTGTGGTGACTACCACTTGCTGACGAGAAGCAGCGGAGGATTCTGCAGCGTGACAATATGTATATCCGTATTATAAGATGTCAGCCCCCACCGCGCACGCCCCCGCCCCCATCAGCTCTGCTGGGCTGCAGAGGAGGGGGGACGAGGTGGCACAGGGTGGCTCTGCGGCGGCGTAGCCGCTTCGTGGTGTCGGTATCTCCGCAAGTCCAGAAGCTGGCTTCACCGGGGTGGGCAAGAGTTTGACAGCAGGTTTTACCGATTGCGCTCTGACTTAGACAATGTAATTGTTCCCTACTTCGGAAAAAAAGTAAAGAGTTTTGTAGTATGTGGCTTAATTCAGTGGCTTTTCAGCTTTTGAAAAAGCTTTGGTTCATCTCACACAATACACATGCGAGCACCTAACAGTTGGGAAGCAACAATGTCCCTGTCCTTTCTGGGAAGCAGGAAAATAATATAACAATGAATAAGTTGAATTGACCCCATTATGAAGAGGCAGAAGAATAGCTAAATAGTACACTGACAAAATGGGTATGTATAGCAATCAGATCCCATAATACCGTATTCAAGAATCTTATCTCTTGGCGGGGGCACGGTGGCTCATGCCTATAATACCAGCACTTTGGGAGGCTGAGGCAGGTGGATGGCTTGAGCCCAGGAGTTGGGGATCAGCCTGGGCAACATGGTGAAACCCCATCTCTACAAAAAATACAAAAATTAGCCAGGCATGGTGGCACATGCCCTGTAGTCCCAGTTACTTGGGAGCTGATGTGGGAGAACGGCCTATGCCTGAGAAGTCAAGGCTATAGTGAGCCAGAATCATGCCACTGCACTCCAGCCTGGGTGACAGAGTGAGACCCTGTCCCAAAAAAAAATAAATAAAAAGAATCTATCTCCAGTTGCTAGGTTGCACTTTTAAACTTAGCTTTCTGGACAACATTCGAATAGTCCTAGCATACTAAATTCCATCTTTGCATTGCTTGCAATTTCTAAATAATGAGAGTTGTTGCTCACATGGGATTTTCACCAGAGTAGGTGTACCCCAACACTCCATCTTCATGGGGTCAAACCTTCAACATGGTTTTGTTTATTTCTGTGCCTCTTTAGCAGGTGAGAAAATCGGGGCATAAGAACCTTGACTTGCCTTGAACTACTGACCTGTACAGTAGTTCTGTGCAGATGATGTTCATAGCCTTGGTGTCTTTGGCCAGGTCACCAGTCAGTCAGAGCCGTTGTCCCTCATCTCTTTGGACAGCGCTCTTCATACTGGTGGGTTTGGTAAATGTGAGTGCGTGCGCTGTTTGACTCACTCACTCCTCAAGGGCTGAATCTGGTCAAACTCTCGTTAAGGAGCGTGCGCCTTCTCGGTGGGAGAGTAAGGTAAGGTGAACCTTGGCTCTGCTTTCCAACCAGGTGGCTTTTGTTATTGCATGATAAAATGTACAGCGTCACGTTTCTGTGCCTCTCACCACTACAGTGCCCTTTCTGTTTTTAAGGAAAGAAGGATTGTCCAAATGTGGAAGATGCAAGCAGGCATTTTACTGCAATGTGGAGTGTCAGGTAGGTGCTGGGCCATCGGCAGGGAGGGCCTAATTTCCTCTGAAGTCCTCCTCTTCCTTGTCATGGCATTCCTCAGCGCCCTCCTGTAGCCAGAGCTGGAAAGCATAGGATGTGGCTGGATATCCTTGGATGTGTGCTGACCCCGACCTCACAGGCAGCCAGTGATAGGCAGTAGCAGTTCGAGGCCACATGCAGCACCAGAATTGAGGTGCAGGAGAAGACCATGTTAGATACAGGCAGCTGTGCTAGCAAGTCCGCCCCAAGGACTGCAGCCACAGACGGAAAATGCAGAGATGACAAATAAACAATGTTAAAATGCCATCTTTAAGTTTTTAAAGTTTTTATTGTTGCATTTTTATAAATCCCTCCATAGCAGGCTACATCTTACCCTTGGGCTGTTTGAACCCAACATGCTTGCAGTGAGACTCAGATGAGCCCCTAGTCCAGCCTCTGTATAGCCAGAGAGGGGCTATTCTGAACTCATAATTGGGGCAGTGCCTCAGGAGCAGCCAGGGCTGAGGGGTTCAGCATGGAATAGTCTCAAATGAATCCTGAAATGTAGGGATGGGAAGGTTAATAAGGAGGATGTTGGAGGAATTCTTGGTAGACTCTTGAGGGCCTAAGAGTGGTATTTCCCAAACTGTTACAGTAAACACTTGTTCCACAGAATGTTTGTAGGCATCCCACAGAAAATGCATTTCATGTTCAAACAATTTAGGGGAACGTAGTCTCTTTACTTCAGAACCTGTTATAGTGTTCAATATACTAGTGTGGCATTGTGAATTTCTAAGCCTTCTTGTTCGATCTCTCTGTACTCCCCCTGGCATTTATTTTTAAAGGGAACCTATTAATACACCTTGGGAAATGGTGATGCTGTTAAAGGGTGGCTCTACAGGACAGGGAAGATTTTCTCCGTATCTGCATCTCTTTTTGTTGTTCCATACCTTGTGTTGTCCTTCCCCCCTCCCCACCCTCCAGCCCCATCCCCGGTCTACTTTGGATTACCCACTATTTCATTTTTTTTTCTTTCTCACCTCCCTACACTGTTGGCCTCTGAAAGGCCTCAAAGAGCATTATTTAGCAGTGGGAGAGATTGCTAAGCCCTGGTGTCTCATCTGACTGTAGCGCCCCAGGGACAGTGGCCCCTCCCCAGAATGAAGCACAGTCTGAGACCTTGGCTTGGGAAGCTCAGACTCTGCCTTGGCTCTGAAGACCATATGCACCGTCCCCTTCCCTGTGTTTCCCACAGCAGGCTCCCGGAGGCTGTCAGCCTGTGTGGCAGTGAGAATATAAATGGAGCTCGTAGTTGAGTTTTCGGGGAGGGTGCCTTCTTTTGAAGAGGAAAGATCATACTTTGCTCTTACCAATTGTAGATAGAGTAGTGCAATGGCATTGTAGAGATCAGCAGGCCCTGCGACATATACGGTTTGATTCTAGGCCTGCCAGATGAGTTAGCTGTTTCTATATGTAAGTTAAACACTTCTAGAAAAATTAACTCATTCCATTCTGTAGCAAAGCAAGCATAGGGAGTCACACGTAGTTCGGATCATACAGCATGGAGTAGCAGGAGGCCATGGTCCCAGGAGCAGGTCCTGGCTCTGCTACTTACTATCTCTATGAAATTGGCAAGTTATGGCCGGGCGCGGTGGCTCACGCCTGTAATCCCAGTACTCTGGGAGGCCAAGGCGGACGGATCACCTGAGGTCAGGAGTTTGAGACCAGCCTGACTAACATGGTAAAACCCTGTCTCTACTAAAAATAGAAAAAAATTGGCCAGGCGTGGTGGCAGGTGCCTGTAATCCCAGCTACTCTAGAGGCTGAGGCCAGAGAATCGCTTGAACCCGGGAGGCGGAGGTAGCAGTGAGCTGAGATCGCACCTTTGCACTCCAGCCTGGGCAACAAGAGCGAAATTCTGTCTCAAAAGAAAGAAATCGGCAAGTTACAAAACATCCCTGAGGCTCAGTTTCTTTAAATGTGAACTGAGCACAATGGTGCCCACCTTGATGAGTTAGGGACCACGTGATGTGATAGATATTAAAGTTTTATATAAGCTGTAACCCTATATACAGGTGTGAGGAGTTAGTATAAACATATTACAGTCCACAGGAAGATCGAATTTGTGTAATTCAGGCTAGACTAAAGCTTAGCTTTATGCAAAGAAGTAAACAGCATAGTTTTGATTTAAGGGGCTTGGTTTTTCAGCCTGAGAGAATGACTGGATTCTAAGAACTTGAGGGTGCTGATGGTGTACATTGTGTGAATAAGGCTTATTACAAAATGAGTCTTAACTCCTTTAAGTAGCTGTGAACAGTGTATTAATGAGTACCATCAGAGTGTGTGGCATGTGGAGTTAGCTCCGAGTCTGAGTCTCCTGAGCACGCTGCTAAACTATCTTCTGTTAGGCCTCATGAGGTGGCAGTATTTCGACGAATCGTCATGGCCCACGTTGGGATTTGAGATGCCCTTTATGGTTTCCCTGCCCCCAGGACCTAGAATCCCAGATTTGCAGACCCAGAGACCTCATTTGTAAGCATGCAATGAGGGGTGTCCTCCCTTGGGGGAGGCTCACATTAACCAATATCCCAACCTGTATGCGCCACAATGCCGGTTTATTACTCTACAACAAGAAGTTGAACAGTCTAGATTTCCTGCCCTTGAAGACAAAACTGTACAGGTGGTCGCTTCATAATGAGACAATTGCTTGGGGAGCAAGGAACCCCAGGATGGAGGAAACAGTTACAGGATTCTACTGTTGCAAGGCCGCAGGCCAAGAGAGCCTTCTGTGTCCAGCCTCATGATGGAGTTTCCCCTGCTGTTCGCTGAGTTCCCGGGCAGGGGCACCCTGAGCACTGGGGATTACTTCTGCAATTCTGCTTTCCTGTGCTTCTGTTAAGTGTCTGGTGACCAAAGTACCCTCCTAGGAGGTGAGTGGTACCGCAGCTCCTGAAGCCTCTTGTTTCTAGAGGTGGCAGGCTGGATCTGACCTGTAAGTTTCATTTGTGTTTCATCTGTCTCCCACTGCTGAAGGAAGAGGCTAATGACCATTAAGGTTTTTCATCCTTTAGTACGGAAGAACTAAATAAGTGTGGGCAGCATATTATAAAGAGATAGAGCAGGCATAAAGGTTTAATAAAAGTAAGTGCCTAGAAATAAAGGGTAGTGCAAGGGCTTCGTAAAGGAAATCATTAGGGAGGAATCTGGGGCATTTGCTCCAGATAAAAATGTGTTCAGGGTTCGGCTTAAGGGAGTGCTTGCATGGGATCAAAGTAGAGGCTCTGCTTAAAGGATAAAACGTGGCACAAAACAAGAGCAGCGATGAGGAAGGTAATTGAGTGATTCTCCACCTAAGAAAGCATGGCCCTCAGCTGCTAGTAATTAACTGGTTCTTCCTCAAAGGTAGGCCCTACCCCCCTGGAGTCATCAGGTGGTCAGTGCCACACAGCAGATGGTAGAGTTGGGTTGGAGGTTATCGAGTTCAACGTGTCAGTAGGTAAGAAAGCGTAGTCTCAAGTGGTTGGGTGACCCAAGATCATCCAAGGTCAAACAGTGGCAGAACAGAGATGAGACTTTACACACTACTTGGGGAGGGCTTTCACCCCTTTACAGTAGTGTGCTTGGGAGAACTGAGGGCCCTCTAGGAAAGGAGGTGCTGTGGGAATGTCAGAGAAAGAGAAGTGGCCTTCAGTGAATGTGAAAGGGGAGAGCTGTGTCCATTGTTGCCTTGGCCAGACACCTCTCCAAGAGTGCTGAAGGCTCACATTGCTTTCTGGGGGTTTCCTCTTTACATGGAGTAAGGCTTCTTAGGGGATCCTAGCCATGGTGTATGTTCTCCCCAAGCCCTCTTCTGTCTACAGTGCTTTCGGATTTTGCTTTATTTGATACAGTTTGGCTCTGTCTTGTCCTGTTACTTTCCTCTTAGTTCACTTGACTCAGTGTGATGGTGCCAGAGGAAAGATTTTAATTGCTAATGCATGAAAGGATAATGGGAGGAAATACAAAAGAAACAGAAATTCCTTTTTAGTTGGGTGCATTATTTTGTAACCTGTGTGTTTTAATGAACTGTATTTATTTTTCTAAATACGCCTGGGAAGCAAAGTATATTACTCATTCACCCACTCACCCATAAATTGTACCAGGATATTTTCAAGAGAAGAGTTTTAGAAAGTTGTTATATAGAATAATCATTGTGCAGTAGGACTTTCTAGGGTATATTTCTTAACTATAATGAATATGAAGAAGAAAACCTTTATGTTTTGCAGCTGAGGGGGTTATGAGTAAGCTTTGAAAGTAGGAAGGGATTTTTTAAAGTGTGTATGAGGAGCATGTGAGAAAATAGTAGGCCCTTATCATTGACTAGAAAATAACTGAAGTATAGAACATGTCTAATAAATGCCGTTGTTATGGGTGATTAGTGTAATGCGGCCAGAGTCATAGGTTCAATCCTGGTTCAGTTCACTCCTGTTAGCCATAGGAAGCATCTTAAATTTGGGCCACTCTTTTTTTCTAAATCTTTAACATCACCAGTAGGAAGAAATGTGTGTGAATGACTGAGTATGTCTCATCACTTATATTGGGAAAACGCAAAGCATATGTCCTAGTAATGGTAGCTCAGCAGCACGGGCCATCTTTGTATAAGGTGGTCAGGTGTCCACCTGATTGCTTTTGCACTCTTCTTCTCAAGGATCATGCTAGTGGAAGGCAGAAATCCTGTGACATTTTTTCCCTGTTCCACATTTTAAGAAATAACATGTGGATGTGTACAGGTAGGCTGTGTTTGTTGTTAGAAGAATAGAAACACCAGATGCTAGAGGCAGAAAAGGGACTTCATGATGAAAATCCAGTCTCCTTACCGAGGAAGGCAACATATTTGCTCAGCAGAAAACTGGATGCCATAATAATCACTCTTTTCTTCCAGTGCTGGAAATGCTGGTGCACCATGAGATAATTTTGCAACTCTTTTATGCATCTTTAAGCAGTTTTGACTATGCATGAAAGTGAAAGTCATGCATAGTAGTTATTATCTTAGTTGAAAATGAATTAGAAGTTTTAAAAGAGGACCATCAGTATGAAAAATTCCATATCTCACCTTGTTTATGGATTTGATTAAGTTACACAGTCTGTCCTCATTATGGGAAAATCAGAAAGTGCAGACAAAGACAGAACAAGTATTCATAATCTTATTCCTTGAGAGAATACTTCGGTATATATCTTCCTGAATCCCTTCTGTGCTTATATGTGTATTTTATTAATTTTTTTTTGGAAAATGAGATCCTGGTTTACAGAAAATTTTATAAGTATTGCAGTCAGGGCAGGAGCACTAACTCGAATTTTGAAGAATAGTGGGAAAAGTTTTAGAAAAATTGATAACATTTTAAAAAGCATAAAGAGTTGCAAAATCACTCTGTATACAGCGGTACTGCCAGTATTCAAAAAAAAAGTAATTTATCACATTCATTCTTACTTATCAGGTTAGCCTAATTTTTTTTTCAATTTTGTCCAGTCTGGTTGCTTATAATTTCTTATGGGCAAAACTAGGGTAGTTGCCACTGTCAGGTTCTTTAAAATATGTGGACCATCTCTATGATAGAAGAGAATGTATCAAAATATGCTTCAAAACCTGACATTTTTACTAGATACTATCACATCTTCCTTTTTTAAGAATTAAAGCTGTGCAGTGCCATCGTGTTGTATCTCTGCCCTTCCTCCGTTAATCCACCTTTAAAAAAGAAAGTGAAACATTATTGCTATGGTAAATTTCCTTTGATAAAATTTAACCTGATTCTGCATTTTCTTGAATTTATCCAGCTACCTGATTTTAACTGCTGTGAGTGGGACTGTATCTAATTGTAAGTGCTCTTACTTTTATCTTGGTTCTGACATTGCCGTAAACTGCTTGAAGTCAAAGACTTCATCTCCCATCCCTGCCTCTAGGGTCAGTTGCAGCACTTGTTGAATGAATGAATGAATGAATGAATGAACAATTACCAACGTTTCAGAACGCAGCCTGTGCCAGGCACTGTTCTGAGTGCTTGTTGTGGATCCGCTGATGGGATCCTTTGTGCCTGATGAATGCCTGATGATCCCTATTTGGCCCACATTTGTTGGTAGTCTTCAAGCTTGATATCTGATTATCACTGTTGGAAGGTGTAAACTCACAGACTCAGAATTCTGGACTTGCTAAGTAACTTAGGGATCATGTTATTTACAGCCAAGGAGACAGGCGCAAAGGGATTAAGAGACCTGCATTGTCACACAGCTGCTTCGCTGTGAGTGGGAATAAAATGCAGGTTTCTTGAGTCCCAGGTCAGCAGCCCTCCTGCTTGACAGCACTCTGCTTTCCTCCCAGAGCTTTCCTTGTGTTTGATTCCCTTCCTTTTGAGGACATTTATATCAATAAATGTCACCATTACGTAATATTTACAGTAACATTAATTTTAAATCAACTACATTAATAAATTGATTATATTTTATAAATAATAATTATATTAATAAATGTTCATATTTAACTTCCCAGGTATTCATTGTAGTTGCTAAACACCAAAGCACCACCTGCAGTTCAGAAAACAACAGCTTGCAGGCCCATTAGGGACAGAGATTATGTCTTGGAGTTTTCTTAGAGTTACTGGAGTCAGTGGGCATTTGTCTATAGTTGTTAATGATCCATCTGTCCCCAGCTGGTACATCCCCATATCCCCTCAGGTATCCCAAGGGTCATCTCTGTCTTTTCGTCTTTGCTCTGCAGCTGAGGAGGGAGCTGATTAGTCTGCAGGGAACCAGACCCACCTGTTCCCACCTCTTCGCCTCATCACCATGCTCTCATTTTAGGCTTTGGCTAAAAACAGATTCTCTTCTCCCTTGTGCATATCTTGTCATTTCTTTTCCTCCCTGCTCTTAGTTATATTTGGCGTGGCGTTATTTAACTCTGCAGAACATCTTGGCCCAGAACTTGAGCTAAAGGGCTGTACCATAGACTGCATTAAATCATTAAGTGACATTATGTGCTTCCTTCTTGAGGGATCAGGGTGGAGGGAAGAGGGTAGGGAGACATCTTCATTCCTTCAACAACTATACTGAGTGCCTAGTAAATGCCAGGCACTGTTGTCAGTTCTGGGGTTACAGCTATGAGCAAAACAAAGTTTCTTTATTTTCCTGGGGAGAGACAGATACTAAACCAAGCAACTAATAAATATGTAATATGCTCAGGTGGTGAGAAGTACTAAGAAGCAGCAGAAAGCAAGGAAAGGGTGAATGATGGGGAAGTGCTGTTTCTGACAGGGTGATTGTGGCAGGTATCTTGAGAAGGTGACATTCCAGCAGTGGCTGGAGAGGAGGGAGGGAGTCACATGGATATCCAGGGGAGGAGAGTGCTAGCCACAAAACAGAGCAAGTGCAAAGGGCCTTGAGGCAGGTACATGGCTCCAGGCGCATCCAGGACACTGCTGTGGCTAAGTGCAGTGAGGCAGGCGAGAGTGCAGTGGGAGATGATGGGCTGGGGGTGGTGCAGGGGCGCTCCCATCACGTGTGGCCTCTTAGGTCACCTTTAGCGCTTGGCCTTTTGCCTGGATGAGAAAAGCCATTAGGTTTTGAGCTGAGGACTGGCCTGATCTGAGTTTTGTCAACAGAATCCCTCAGGCTGCTCTCTGGAACCTAGTCCATGGGAGCAAGGACAGAAGCAGGCATCTACTTAGAAGGCAGTGGCAGGACATTAGTCATAAGAGATGTTGGGGCTGCAGCCGGGTAGAAAGGTTGGGGAGCTAAGAAGTGATCAGATTCCAGGCAGAGACAGGATTTGCCAGAACTGACTGAATGTGGAGTGTGAATGAGAGAGCAGCGTCAAGGATGACTCTAGCTTTCTGGCCTGAGCATTTATTTTTATTTTTGAGACAGAATCTCACTGTTGCCCAGGCTGGAGCATAGCGGTGCAATCTCGGCCCACTGCAACCTCTGCCTCCTGGGTTCAAGCGATTCTTCTGCCTCAGCCTCCCGAGTAGCTGGGACTACAGGCACACGCCACCACACTTGGCTCATTTTTTTTATTTTTAGTAGAGATGGGGTTTTATCACGTTGGCCAGGCCAATCATAAACTCCTGACCTCAGATGATCCGCCCACATCAGCCTCCCTGTCCTGAGCATTTATGGCCATTTTCTGAGCTAGGGAAGGCCAAGGACAGAGCAGGACAGTACCCAATTCCATCGTGAAAGAGACAGTGTGTAAGGGCTTCCATCAGTATACAACGTGCTCTGATATTTCCCATCTAAAAAAAAAAAAATCTCCCCCAACTTTTCACTACTCTAAGCTGTGTCTCCTTTCATTCTTTCTTGAATCTGCTGCCAGTCATTTCTTACCTCATCATCCCACCAAAACTGGTTTTTATGAAAATCATCAAGCTTGCATGATTCCAGATCACATTGTCCATCCTCTCACACTAAGCCTATCTCCAGCACTGGCATCATCATTTACTCCCTAGTCCTCAAAGTACTTTCTTCCCTCGGCCTCCAAAACACCATGGTGTCCTTCTCTCAGTGCCTTCCCCATCTCAAGTGATGGCGCCTCCACCCTTCCAGCAGCAAATATCCTTCATCCCTCTACCTGGGGCAGGGAAACTTCAGGGCGTATGATAGAAAGAATACTACTGTTAGGCCAGGTGCAGTGGCTCACGCCTGTAATCCTTGCACTTTGGGAGGCCGAAGCGGGCGGATCATGAGGTCAAGAGATCAAGACTATCCTGGCCAACATGGTGAAACCCCATCTCTACTAAAAATACAAAAATTAGCCGGGCGTGGTGGTGGGCGCCTGTAATCCCAGCTACTCAGGAGGCTGAGGCAGGAGCATCGCTTGAACCTGGGAGGCAGAGGTTGCAGTGAGCCGAGATCATGCCACTGCACTACAGCCTGGCGACAGAGTGAGACTCCGTCTCAACAAAAAAAAAAAAAAAAAAAAAAAAAAAGGAAAGAAAGAATACTACTGTTTCATCCCGTGCATCTTTGGGAAGTCCTAACTATTCCTAAGTCTTTCCAGTGGTTGCCCTTCATGAAACCCTCATTTGTGCTTTTTAAAAAGTCGCCTGTAAAAGGGACTCATTGCTGTGTAAGTCAACTCTCCATTATTTGCCCTGACATGAGAACAAAGCCAGAGCGGAACTGTGAGGCAACAGAGCCAAATCAATGGCTGATACTCAAATTGCTCCCTCTGCAATTTGACAGCTTGCACAGATGATGGAAAGATGTATGTGTTGTTTGGAATAATGAGGCGCTGCAGAAAGCCATGAGGTGCTTGAAGAAAAAACACAAAGTAGGTCCCAACAACCTTGACCAGGCCTGAGTGAAGGTCATACCATCCTGCCTATCTTAAAGGATGTTTTTATCTCTAGCTTTTGTGAGCATCCTTGTGTTTTCCAAAAGGAAACATATTTTACTTGACCTTAACTAGGGGGACTCACTGCATCCTCTCCTCTCACACTTTATTCCAGTGTATGTGCTGTTTTTTAATAATGTTTTTTTCAATCTTCCCAGAAAGAAGATTGGCCCATGCACAAGCTGGAATGTTCTCCCATGGTTGTTTTTGGGGAAAACTGGAATCCCTCGGAGACTGTAAGACTAACAGCAAGGATTCTGGCCAAACAGGTGAGGAAATGGGACAATGTTCAAGTGCATTTTATTTTATTTTTCTTTTAAAGGTCAGAAAGATGAGTAACTGACCTTTGGTAACCATCTCTCGTTAAACATCCTTAGACTACATTTCCTATCATATCCATATGGACAAGGGTGGGGAAAATACTCCAGGCATAATCTGGTTAGTTGTGTGCCCTGTGCAATTAGGATGTTGCTTACCCTAGACCAGGAGCATAGCCACAGCTCTGAAATTCTGAGCTGTTTTCATGACAGGTTTACATGGAAATACATGACATGAAAAGCCTGACCTCAAATAATTAGAGCTTCCTAGGGAACCAGATTGGTCTGAGCAGCTTTGAGATTTTCTCCTCTTTTCATTCTGACATAAAGAGTGTGCTCTGTTCCCCTTTCCTGTGTAATATTCTGCTCTTTCTTGGCCCCTTTCTTGCCTGTGCATAGGCAGGCAAAGAATTGGATGGAACAGCCTTGACTATGACATGTGCAAAGAAGAGAAAGAGTGGAGAAGTAGAAATAGAGGCAAGGGAGAGGGGAAGAGAGTTAAAAAAAAAAAAGTGAAGAAGAAGGAAAGAAAGAGGTGCCCTTGATGGAAACAGATGATAGTCATCAATGGCTTTCTCCAGAAGTGATGCCAACTCTGACTATTCCGTGGTGGGCAGGCCTACGCAAACTTACCCTCAAAGACTAAGGAAGCTGAGAAACAGAAGAAAGAAGCTGACAAATCCAGTTTATTGGAAACATTTACTAGGACTTATGAACTGAAGCCATGTCTATGTCTTGGGTGGCAGCAAGACAAGATGGTGGATCCCTGCACCATTACCCACCAGACCCAGGGCTTATATACCATGGGGAAGAAATGTGTACAACAGTTACAAGGAAAGGCAAGGATGCTATGCAAATCTGCCTGAGAGCAAGATTTGTGCTCAAGACTGTATTGACCTAAGGCAGGATTTAAGGTAGCCATAGATAAAGTAGAAATCTTAGAAGCATTCCCAGAGCAGGAGTTAACCAGAAATCAACATGGCACATCAGCATCCAAGATGAAATTTCTTTAGCCGCTACACTGACTGTTCTCCCCCAGTCTGGTTCGTTCTTGCTGATTGCATGATAATTAGACACCCAAACTAAAAAGAGGACAGGAAAATGCCACAGAACTTGTCCTTGTGATCCAGTGAAATAGGCAATGTGGGGCTTAGAAGGCATATGTCCAGGCTGTGGAGGTCTTGCTCCTCAGTGCTGTCAGAGAAGTTGGTGGCAGGGCCTCTGGACTATAAATCTTTTAAAGCTGAAATTTTGGCCAGGCATAGTGGCTCATACCTGTAATCTTAGCACTTTGGGAGGCCAAGGCAGAAGGATTGTTTGAATCCGGGAGTTGGAGACCAGCCTTGGCAACAAAGTGAGACCCATTTTCTTTCTTTTTTTTTTTTTTTTTGAGACAGAGTCTCGCTCTGTCGCCCAGGCTAGAGTGCAGTGGTGCAATCTCAGCTCACTGCAAGCTCCGCCTCCCGGGTTCACACCATTCTCCTGCCTCAGCCTCTCCGAGTAGCTGGGACTACAGGCGCCCGCCACCACGCCCGGCTAATTTTTTTTTGTATTTTTAGCAGAGACGGGGTTTCACCGTGGTCTCGATCTCCTGACCTCGTGATCTGCCCGCCTCGGCCTCCCAAAGTGCTAGGATTACAAGCGTGAGCCACCGCGCCTGGCTGTGAGACCGGTTTTCTATAATAAATTTTTAAAATTAAAAAAATTTCCCAGGTGTGGTGGTATACACCTGTGGTCCCAGCTATTCTGGAGGCTGAGGCAGGAGAATTGCTTGAACCCGGAACTTCAAGGCTGCAGTGAGCTGTGATTGTGCCACCGTACTCCAGCCTGAGCAACAAAGTAAATGAGACTCTGTCTCTAAAAATGAAAAAAAAAAAAAAAAAAAAAAAAAAAAAAGCTGAAATTTCATCCACTTCTGCTATATACCTCCCAGTCCTCCTCCACCCTTAAAATTTTTCTATTTTTTAATCTAAGCCAAATGTGATGGAAATGATTAGCATGTATCTGTCCCCAGACCAAGTTAGGATCCTGGGCTGTGTAAACAGAAGTAGAACATTTCAAAACTCTGAGGTCATCCTTCAGCTATGTTCAGCTTGGGTCAGGTGCTTGCTGAAATGCTACCTCGCCAGCCAGCCGAGAGTAACAAAAGCCATTCATGGGTTGCCTGTAGAGTGAGACCAAAACATCAGAATTGTTTCCCTGCAGGAGGTTAACTTTCGGATCCTTAATAACAGTTATTTTTAAATTTATGCAGAGTATTTGGGCTGAATGAGTCAGAGGGAATAGGATGACTGGGTGAGGTATCAGAGTCAGTAAGTCATCAGATGGGATCTCTGCACATCTTGGGAGGATTGGGTGGCCAAGCTGGTGTTTTATTATTTTGTTCCCCTGAATTATTGATGATATTTATAGTGATCTGTTAAGAATTCAGAAGGGGCTGGTAGACTTTCCTGAATAAAAAGCTTTCCCAAGCGAGATGACTTATAAATCTTATAAAAATGCATCCCGTGAATGGAAGATTTCTGCTCTAAAAAAGAACTATTGAAATATTTCGGCACCAGGAGGGTAGTCTGAATGCAAAGATGAGTTTATACAAGCTTCATTCAAGTTTTATTATAATTACTACTACTACTAATAGTGTATTAAATGAAAGTTACCTGCCCATCTTTTCATCTCTATAGGACTTGATGATTAAAAAAACAGACCATTTGTATTCTAGTGGCTTGCAAAGGATTAGGGGAGACAGGCTACCAAACTACCAAGGGGAGGCTTAACATGTTAACTAGGGAGGTGAGCGTGCCCTGCTAGACCACCTGTATCCCCAAATTGAATAGCCAGATTACAAAGACACGGCCTTGGGCCAGCTCCTGAGCTCTGCCTTTGAACTCTTGTCAACACCAAGTTTATTCATGTTCTCAAAGCCTAGCGGGTTTACTATTGTTAGCTCCTCTTGGGGTGTCTAGAACAAAGCCAGCAACACGTTTAAAGTGAATCTGGGCTCACAGATACAACCAAAAGTGTTCTTTTTGAAACACAGAATTTGAGATCATTTTAGCCTATGCTTAAAGAAAGTGTAAAATGGATGGGGGGTTTGATTTTGTTCCTTTTTAGAAGGAGAAATAATAAATAGGATGGTTTGTCTGTAGACCCAGTCCTTTTAAGTAAGGACCCTAAAAAGTTGTTTTCCGGCCCTGTTCTTTCCCGTAACAGGCATTTCTGAGCCTACTGTGTGCATAGTATTATCAGGGTGTTAGGTACACGGTAGACATTTAAAAAAGCACTTTAGAAGAGTCTTTGGATTTGGCTGGTGGAGAGCCCTAGTGGTGGAGTCCTTGAGTAGCTTGTTTTACTTCCTTAAGAATTGTTACTTTTTCTTTATGTTGATGTAAAAGTGAAAATGCCACTTTATTATACTGGTTGTTAAAAAAATTGTATCTGTGTGATTTCTTCCCCAATTGCTAGAAAATCCACCCAGAGAGAACACCTTCAGAAAAATTGTTAGCTGTGAAGGAGTTTGAATCACGTAAGTCTTTCTGTGACCAGCCGCACAGCTCTCTCAGCCACAGATTTCACATGGGTTAGGCAGGATTGAAGCGAGGACGGGCTAGCTTGTGCTCAGAGGAGTAGTGATTTCTTTAATTACTAGTTTTTATTTTGACTTTTGTACTGCTTCGAAAAGCACTTTTAGCTTTTTTCTTCTAAGTTGACAGGATTGTTAGGAAATAATTAAAGGACGTAGGAGCTCCCAAGATGAATTATTGCACCCTGAGCTACCTCCTGCTGGCCCTCTTGGCATGCTGAATATTTTTGGATCTTTGCTGAATTGCAGTCCTCTAAATAGCTGATGTTCTTACTGAAAGCCATGAAATCAGGGGTTGTCCAGTTGTTTGACCATGGCCCAGATTCCCGGGCCAATTGGGGGGCCCTTGACTAGGCTGAGGCTGGTTATGAGTCCTTGCTACCCATCCCTGACCTCGTTGCTAACAGTCAGTCGAAATCTCGTGTCCCAAGTGACTTCTAGTCATCAGAGGGAGAGAAGGAAGAAATGGCTTGCTTTCTTTCCCTAGGGTTTGTCAGTTAAACCAAGTGATGGGGAAGAATGTTCTCTGGGGGTTCAACATGTTAGTTTTGGGGTTTTTTTTTTCACCCCTTCCTTTCCTCTATATCATTTACAGCAAAAATAGGATGTAGCTAGAAATCCCATGCTTTCTACCGGGTGAATAATGGATTATTTATCCACAGATCTGGATAAGTTAGACAATGAGAAGAAGGATTTGATTCAGAGTGACATAGCTGCTCTCCATCACTTTTACTCCAAGCATCTCGAATTCCCTGACAATGATAGCCTCGTAGTACTCTTTGCACAGGTAAGGATGCCGGCAGCAGGTAACACTCAGTCTGGCCTTTCCCTCTCCAAGGCCCTCTCCCCAGCACGCACTCAGTGAAGATGAATGCAAATAGAACCATGGCATCTTCCTGACAACGAAGCTCTGAGCCAATTGGACCCTGTGTTGCCATAGCCTTGCTCGGTGACCTTGAGCAGATCAAGGTCCCCTCTGCCGGCCCTCATTGATGGGTGGAGTGTAGGAAATTCGCCTCTGCCTCTGCCTCACAAAGAGTTCATGAAAACAAAGGAGTTGTCAGTGCCCTGGTACTCTGGCATACTTTAAGCTCTTTGCAAAGAAAAGACCATTTGAAGTTCCTACATTAAATTTTACTTTTACTCTCTTAAACCTTCTGTTCTATCTGTAGTGTTTTTTCACTGTAACCAAGGCTGCACTGATAGGAGGGCCCTCTGTGATGGCCCGAGGAAGGGCAGTCACTGCTGAGAGGAGCCCAAGTGGGTCTAGATGCGGGAAGTTTTTCCTGACAGTGGCTAAGAAATCTTGTTTAGAGAAGCCTAGGTTTACGGAAATCAGATGTGAGGAAAACTTAGGCTTCTAAGCAAGAGCAATTTGAAAGTGATTACAGCTTTGGAAACTAGGCCACTGGCAAGGCAAGGCCAGGGTCGGGCATTGTTAGGAGAGAACAAAGGGTGCCGCGGCCATGCCTGGGGGAACGCACAGCCTTCCTGTTATCGTGAGAGTGGCTCTTCCTGGCCTGACTTACTAGATTGGATTTCTCTCTCGTGCGCCTTTGCGATTCCCTCTACAAACTGGGCATCTAGTTGAAAGTGACCTTCCCAGAGAGAGAAATACTAGAATTCTGCTCCACGGGAGCAAGAAGCTACATCAGTCTCCGGATGTGTAAAAGAGATGAAGTGGACACCTCTCTGGTTTTGTCTTAGAATAGAATAAGCATTATCTAATGTACCCTTTGCCCAGTAACTCTGTTTGCAGGAATCTGTCCTAAGGATATAATCAGAAATCATGGACAGAGATTTACATACAAATTGTTTATTGTAGGATTATTTTAAAAGCCAAAGGCAGAAAAGAAAGAAGGAAGGAGGAAAGAAGGGGAGGAAGGGAAAAAGAAAAGAGGAAAAGGAAATACTGTAAATGGCCAGTAGTGGGAGTTTGGTTACATAAATTATGGCATCTCCATGTGATGGAAGGTTACATAACTTTATAAGTTACGTTTCACAGACTGTCTAAACATGGGAAATGCTGATGACATAACATTAAGTATCAAAGCAGTATGAAAAGTACGAAAAAAGGGTATAATATGAAAAGACACATACATAACTTAAAGATTAAGTGAAAGTTCACAGTTGTCTTCCGAGTTGTGGAAAAATTTAGGCTTTTTACTGGGTGACTTTCTGGATTTTCTACAGTGAGCATGTATAACTTACAAAAAGCATGCTAAGAAGGAGAAAAAGGCAAAAAGCACATACTTTAAAAATTACACACATAAAGAAAGTGGCCAAGGACCATGGCATGTGTCTGTAGTCCCAGCTACTCAGGAAGCTGAGGTAGGAGGATCACTTGAGCCCAAGAGTTCGAGGCTGCACTGAGCTGTGATCACACCACTGTACTTCAGCCTGGGCAACAGAGACCCTGTCTATAAAGAAAAAAAAAAAAGTGAGTCATTCATCACTTCTGCCCACTTCAGCTTCCCCCCAGCTGTGAACAACTATTAACAATTTATTGAATTCTTTTATAAACTGTATTTAGATATATTTCAGTTATGTGACTGTCATAATCAGAAAAATATGCGATTCCTTGTAGGTGAAAAGGTGGCTTCAAGTTTTGAGTGTTAGGGTAGAAGGAATAAAAGACTTTTCTAATTTTCATATTATCCTGGGTTTAAATTGTATTTTCCTAAGTATCCTGAGACAATAGATTTGGCTGACAATGGGAAGTGAGGAATCGACTTCTCTTACATTTTCTGAAAAAGTGAATACATACTTTTTCTGGATAGTTTATATATGAGAAAGCAGAGAGATGAAATAAACAAAGTGTCTACTTTTCTGGCTATGGAAAAAGATAGCTTTTCCTCTAACGCAGTGATGCATGCTGATAGGATTTCTCAATGTTGATGCCGTAGTTAAAGGACCATATTTTCATAACCAAAAATCAAGTCACTCCATCTCACAAGTAGAAGTATATTTGTGGTGAAAGTGACTGACTCTTTGAAATATGGACTGACTCAGAAAATTCAGAACATTTATATACCTTAAAAATGTATATATATATACACACATATGCATACACACATACACGTAACTATAGAGAATTCCTTTATTGACTTTATCAAATAAGTATACATTTTGAGATTTTATGTGAATACAAATAAGTATACATTTTGAGATTATTTGTGTTCACACAAATACACACACATATAATTTTTTCATATGTAAATTTGAAAGGGGACATTTACTATCCCCAAAGAAAACTCCAAAGCAGAAATGCAAGGTGCTGCTGCAGCCACATGCCACCGGTCCCACCTCTCAGCCAGCAGCTACGTGTCTGCTGTTCCAGCCCCTGAGCCCTTTCCACCATCTGGTCCATGGGAGGCTGTTGTGGGTTACCTCGAGACCTGGCAGCAGCTGGCAGCAGAAGGTGACCGCACATCTTTGACAGCATCGAGGTGTGTTCTAAACACTGGGAACATATGCATGATTGGGAAGTGTATTTTTGGTGTGCAGCCTACATCCAGTCTAAATGCTAATTATGAGAATAGCTTTTGCAAGGTTCTTACGCCTGATTTGACTTCAGAAAAAGGACTGTGGACCATGCATGTTTCTTAACATGCAAGTTCACTTTCCTTCTCTAGGGATATTTCAGAAGGGAGGGAAAGCTGGCAGGAAAACTGCTACGTAAGTAGGCTTAAACACCATCACGAAAGGAACAGTAATGACTCTTAGGCTCATGGGAGCCTTAGCTCATGAAGAAACACACGCAGTCTTCCACAGTAAGAGGAGTTGGGGAGGAAATAAAGGGACTGATGGTCATAAAGTGATCGATTCTGAAGGAATCTGGAGTCATCGACTGGTCTAAGTGGGCTGGCTGCAGAGGAGGGACTGAAAAATCAAAGAAACAAGACTCTCATCCCCAAAGTAGTCAGAAGCTGTCTGTCCCTAGATCAGTTTTGAAAATTGTTGCAAACTTTTCTGATTCATTGTTTCATTCTGAAAACATTTGTACCAGAAACTGCTGAGGCGTGGTAGTATTCAGTCTGAGATGATACATAGATCATTTAGAACCCAGTATAATACCAGATACAGGTCATGCTCCGGTAATTTTGTTGAATGAATGAAAACTTTAATTTACTCTTACCTAATGTTGGTTGATGGTCATTGGTTAATGGTTGTTAGTCAATGTCTGTATGACAGAATTGGTCAGGGTACTTAGAGTTGGCACAAGAAATAGTATGCCAAGTCTTCTACTTACAAATGCCCAACTCCCAGGATTTCAAAGGCTGTGTATTATTTTACTAATCCACTGTACCCTCCCATTTTCTGCTTTTTGTGTTGAATTGTAAATACTTTAAGTCAAACCCATCATATAGCTCTTATTGCTTTGTATACCAAGATTTTCAAGCCCCTGCGTTTGGCACTTTAATGTTAAGCAAAATAACCACATTAGCATTTAGTAGATCTGACCAATTTTAGAAGGAACATGGTATAGTGTGAAGAAACCAGCGTTGCTGTTCAGAATGCCTAGTCTGAATTCTGACTCCTTTTCTGCCACTTATTATTTACATGTCCTTGAGCAAGTCACTTAATCATTGAATCTTCCTGAGCCTCAATTTTCACATCTGTAAAATGAGTTGCTGTAGTAATGCAATAGTGATACTGCAGATTTATGGGATGGTAAATCTGGAGTACCTAGCACAGTGCCTGGCCCAGAGTGAGTGCTCAGAGGATGCTAGTTTTACAAAGCCCATCTGTTGGCCTGAATTGTAACAGTGCAGTGTCTCCAAGTGCAGAAGAGAGTGGGGTGGAATCGTTCAATGTGAGTGCCTCACGGACAGAGACTTCATAGCAGCGTGGGACAAGCAGGGGTCTCAGCCTTTGTCACCAAGTAGCTTTGTGACTGTGGACAAATCATTGTTCCTCTCTGACTTCAGTTTCGTCCTCTAAAAAGTAGAGTCTGAGTTTTCTTCCAGTGCTGAAATTTTAGAGACGTATGAAGATCACCTAACGAATTGTCTCCTAATAGTCTGATTTTCTTTGAGGCCACAAATTTTCAGCCTGTTTGTCTTTCTGTGCACAGTGCCCAGCATGTAAGGGCTCCCAGTACATATCTGTGGAAAGAATGAGTTTATAAAACAGTACATAAGTTAGGCATGTATAGTCCTCATTTTCAGCCTGCTTGTTCTAAGTTAGGCTTCCAGAATGGTGAAAGTTGCCCTTGGTATTTTTCTATGCAACATTTCTTTTTTCTTTTTTTTTTTTTTTGAGATGGAGTCTCACACTGTCGTCCAGGCTGGAGTGCAGTGGTGCAATCTCGGCTCACTGCAACCTCCACCTCCCAGGTTCAAGTGATCTTCCTGCCTCAGCCTCCCGAGTAGTTGGAGCAGCTGGGATTACAGGTGCATGCTACCAGGCCTGGCTAATTTTTGTATTTTTAGTAGAGACAGGGTTTCACCATGTTGGCCAGGCTGATCTTGAACTCCTGACCTCAGGTGATCTGCCCACCTTGGCCTCCCAAAGTGCTGGGATTACAGGCGTGAGCCAGCGGGCCCGTACAACGTTTCTTTTAAAGGGTGAGAAGATGGCCTGTAGCTGATTTGGCTGAGACTTGAAAGGCAAGGTCTCAGTGCCTCAGCTTTAAGCCCTCAATCCCTCTGCCTCCCTAACAGAGAGAGGGATAGCAATTAGATTAGATGAATAAGGGCTTCATATTTACCACCTCATCTTATGAGATGAGCATTGGATTGATTCCTTTTTTTTTTGAGACAGAGTTTCACTGTTGTTGCCCAGGCTGGAGTGCAATGGCGCAATCTCGGCTTACTGCAGCCTCCGCCTCCTGGGTTCAAATGATTCTCCTGCCTCAGCCTCCCGAGTAGCTGGGATTACAGGCATGTGCCACCACACCTGGATAATTTTGTATTTTTTTTAGTAGAGATGGGGTTTCTCCATGTTGGTCAGCCTGGTTTTGAACTCCCAACCTCAGATGATCCGCCCACCTCAGCTTCCCAAAGTGCTGAGATTACAGGCGTGAGCTACCATGCCCAGCTGGATTGATTCTTTTCTTTTCTTTTTTCTTTTCTTTTTTTTTTTTGAGATGGAGTCTCACTCTGTCGCCCAGGCTGGAGTGCAGTGGCGCAATCTCGGCTCACTGCAAGCTCCGCCTCCGGGTTCACGCCATTCTCCAGCCTCAGCCTCTCTGAGTAGCTGGGACTACAGGCGCCCCCCACCACACCCGACTAATTTTTTTGTATTTTTAGTAGAGACGGGGTTTCACCGTGGTCTCGATCTCCTGACCTTGTGATCCGCCCGCCTCGGCCTCACAAAGTGCTGGAATTACAAGCGTGAGCCACCGTGCCCGGCTGATTCTTTTCTTTAAAGACACAGTGATTCAGTGATAGGCTCACGATCATATAACAAAGCTGTAGCAGAATTGAGATTAGACTCCAGGTATCTTAACTCCCATGCAAATGTGCAAATGTCAGTCCTCAGAGTCTTGGGGGTCTTTGGCATGCCTGGGCCACTGTATTTAGATGGTAGGTAGGCTACACTAAGGGATGCATCACAATTCTGCTTGTTTGTTTATGCATGGAACTGATAAGTAAATTTTGTTTGAACGATAACATGGGCAAAAGAAAGGTTTTAAAACCACCACACCAAAACATCTTCCTTATCTGTTAAAGGTCAAAATTTTTAATAATGATCTCTACCCAGAGAGAAGCTCCAGCTCATTTTTTTCCTTTCTCCCTTTTTCTTGCTGCAGGTTAACTGTAATGGCTTCACAATTGAAGATGAAGAACTTTCTCATTTGGGATCAGCGATATTTCCTGAGTAGGCTGAGTTTGACTTCATTTCTTTCCTTTTTACTTACTTAACACTAATTTGATTTTTTTTTTCATTTTTAAATAACCCACCTAACTGCATGTGGCAGACATGAAACTCCAAGTGAATTAAAACAGCTTTTTAATCTGCCAGGTTTCAAAATATTTCCCCTACACTTAAGGATCCAAAGGTAGTAGTTAAGAGAACAGTTGCTTGTTAAGTCCTGCTAGGCAGAGAGCTGTTATTAAAGAATATTTTATAGTGTGCATAGAAGGAACAGCTCATGCCCTGCTGAGAAATTTGCTTTCTGCCTATCTGTGGTTCTGGAAATCTTTCCATTTCTTATGCTCAAAGTGAAACATTAATTGCCAACCAAGAATTGGCCACAAGCTTGAGTACAGAATACATGAGCTTCTTCTCCATCTGTCCTTTTTGATAAATACCAGTACAGAAACAGCACAATTTGGAGGGAGAATATGCTGAAGTAGTGGGCCAGATAAAAGTTTCAAAGAACTATAGGATTTTCTCTGGACTTGAAGAATACTTGAGTAATTCAGCAAGGCTAGCCAGTTGACAAATGGAGATCTTTATAGATCTGACTTTAATGGATTGCCAAGAATGATTTTGCCTTTGTCTGTCTCATGGAATGAGTATTTCCAAAATGCTTCAGTCCCTGAAATCAAACCCTTGCTTCAGGGATAGAGCCAAGGAATTCATCATGCATCCCCCCACCCTCCAAATTAATCCACATTGTAGATAAGTTCTATCTAGAGGGAGGTTGCTTAACATATACTGCAGGGGCCTTTGCCTGTAGGTTGCCACATAGGTAAGAAACCCTTAACACTCATGCATTTGCCCTGAGTGATGTGCCTTCCCTTAGCCATGTGCGTCTCTGCTAGACGCTGTGCATTGTGTAGTTCAGAAAGAGAAGAATCTGTACGGTCTGTGTCTCGTGAGCAGCTGTCATGGGCTTACTTGAACCAGAGAGACTAAAAAGTTTGTTCATGTAATATTTGTCCTTGGGGCCAAAATGGCATCATCTGCAGTTGGAATTCTGGTAGTGAGGAAAGGAAAGAAGCTTTTTTTTTTTTTTTTTTTTTTTTTTTTTTTAACTTTGGCCCCTGGGAAAAGGCAGGAGAAAAAGAAGGCATTGGACCCACTGAAGAAGGTGTGTATTGACACCTTTATAACTGAAATGAACTATGGAATGTCTCTGTTCTCAGTATCTTAAAAGACTAAAAGATTAAGAGGTGCTGCTGGGCGTGGTGGCTCACACCTATAATCCCAGCACTTTGGGAGGCCGAAGCGGGCAGATCACGAAGTCAGGAGTTGGAGACCAGCCTGACCAACATGGTGAAACCCTGTCTCTACTAAAAATACAAAAATTAGCTGGGCATGGTGGCGCACACCTGTAATCCCAGCTACTCAGGAGGCTGAGGCAGCAGAATCACTTGAACCTGGGAGGTGGAGGTTGCAGTGAGCTGAGATCACGCCACTGCACTCCAGCCTGGACAACAGAGCAAGACTCCATCTCAAAAAAAAAAAAAAAAAAAGAGTGAGGTGCTTTGAGGATTCACACCTGTCAGTGGTTGCCAACAGAATTATGATACCAAGAACATGCGTTGTTTCAGGGTCTTTGCCTTAGTGCATTTCCCCCACCTTCATTAAAGAGATAATCGAGTCTGCCTTGAACTATTTAATACTTCCACAAGATGGTTTAGAAATGTGCTTTTATTTTAATACAACTGCCTTTCGATGCATTTGTTTATTTGATTTCCTAGGGCCTGATTCCTTGGGCATCACTTTCCAGGAAGCCAAGTGGGCCTTGGTGCAGTGCAGAGGTGGCCCTCCCCAAGGTCAAGACCAGGAAGTTGCTACCTGTTTATCTCAGGCACCAGGCCAACCACATACTTTGCTTAGGCCTTTAGCAACCAGGAGGTGGGGGAGTGCACTTGGCCATAGCCAGCCTGGGGCAGTTCATCCTCATCAGGCTTCGAAACCCCTTTCCCTTTTTGTATTCTCGGAGCAAGCAGGAGAGGGGCTGTGGTCTCTGGAGGGTCAGGGAGGTGACATTGGCCACCAGAGCAATGACACACATGGCTGTGAGTGCCCGTAGAAGCATGAGCCCCAGTTTCTGGGCAGTTTTAATTGGGGGAAAAAATCCCTTTGGGCTGAAATCATATCGGCATTGTGATTTCAAAGGCAGCATTTTCAGAGATCAAGCACTTTTTCCCTGTAGTTTAGAAATTTCTGTTCTCAGAACTTTGACCTTGATATAATCAGAAAGCTCAAAGCACCTCGCATAGGCGAATCTCTCTCTCTCCTTCTCGCTGTCCCTGAAAAGCAGACAGTGAGCAGCAGGAGCAGTAATGTCCCAATTTTCCAGATGAGGAAATTGAGGTGCAGAGAAACTCAGACGGGTGTCTCCGGGTCTCTCAGGGGATCACACACCCTTCCTCCCTTAGGAAGCTGGCATTTCTCAACATCTGAAAAAAACATGTGAGAAATAATCCACTAATACAAAAAGCTGCTTGAAAACGACAACGCACCTGTCTTTGACAGTGTATAGTGGAGTAGCAATTAGCTGTGGGTATTGGGTTCTGAGAGCTGCATTCTATCAGGAAGGAGTATTTGTGGCATTTGTTGTTTTTGCTGTTGTGTGTTTTTTGGTTTTGGCTTAGATAGTACTTGAATTATGGATTTCAGTTTTTAATATG
Source organism: Hylobates moloch (assembly GCF_009828535.3). Taxonomy (NCBI): domain Eukaryota; kingdom Metazoa; phylum Chordata; class Mammalia; order Primates; family Hylobatidae; genus Hylobates; species Hylobates moloch. The sequence continues at coordinate 48,039,077 of NW_026652293.1, forward strand.
GTGAAAGTCGTAGATGGTAGATAGGATTATCAATGCATGCAGAACAACCTCTTAGAATATGATAGCCAACTATTAGATTTTTTAAAAATGTCTTGCAAAGATTCAGCTCCTCTGACTTAGCAAATAAGTAGTGAAGGAGACTAAACAGTCTGCCTATCTCATTTTAAAAACTGGGTTTTCTCTTCTGACTGACAGCGTTGCATTGATGAATCATAGCTGTTGCCCCAATGTCATTGTGACCTACAAAGGGACCCTGGCAGAAGTCAGAGCTGTACAGGAAATCAAGACGGGAGAGGAGGTGAGTTCATGGCTATGGGTGGCTGCAGCAGGGGGCTTGAGACTGCTCTTTTAAAAGGCAATGTGAACAGATCCCTGCAGTGTCACTTGACAGTATGAGCTGTGAATGCCTCCAGCAGTTTAGTTGAGTCTGCCCCCAGGCTCTCCAGGAGTCGGTGATCAGATTTGTGACCTGTAGCTTAGATTCCCACACTTTGGGGCTTCTGTTTTGTGCTTACCATTTCCATCTCTGGTCAAGAAAAACAGGAAGTAATAAATTTGAGTCAAATTTCTCATAAAGCTTTATAGAGATTTAGAGAGGAAGAAGACATTTACTACCAAAATGACCACAGTCAAACTTTTGATTATCTTTAGAGTCTCTGTATCCCTATTGCCAAACAACTGAGCTTTATTTTATTTTATTGTTTTGGTGAATTCTTGCTTGTTCCCCACCATCCCGCAAAGGTCCAAAGCAAAAGAAAGCAAGCGACGCAGCAATAGCTAAAGAGCTGGCACTCCAAGATACACATCAGAATTTCGTGTTCGAGCAGTTCCACATCTGAACTTCAGGTCGCAGTTCACTTTTTAGGAATCTAAATCAAAGGTCCAGGTATATGCAGTAACAGGAGAAGTCAAGGCAGTCTGTGGCCAAGGGGCACCTTAGTTTCCCTCCTCAGCTTCAGGATGTGGAGAGAACCAGCTTTCTCATCACCTGCTCCACGATTCCCTGTTCCCTTCCTGTGTGTGATTCCTGACTACTTCATGAGACGTCTCACCTAGGAAGGGCTGGCCTGGTGGATTGCTGTAGTATGCTCTGTGTTCTTAAGTAAATTCCCAGCAAGACACATGAGTTTGTAGGAACTTGTAATCACACACTTAGGTTAAATTTCAGTTTAGCAATTTGTAATGCTATTTTACGTTGCATGCCTGGATATTTGAAGTGTAAAGTGTAACTGTCGGTGTGCTGAATGAGAAGTGCTTTGCTTTCTCTGGAAGGCGCTCACTAATCCACAGCTGCACTGGGAGCTGAAGCCCAAGGTGCAGGCAGGTTGGCCCTTCTACCTTCAGCTAAATCCATTATGATGAGGGTGTGTCCCCTTTCGGCTGGGGTATCTGAGTTTCCAGAGGTCTTGTGGAGACTGCCCTGAAGCCTTTCTTGCAACAGATAATTGCAGCCAGTCAGAATGCAGTCAGTCACCCAGGCTCCAGTGCGCCTGTGGGCTGACTGCAGAGGTGAGCGGGTTGTCACCTAGGCTGGCTCAGTCTGGCTGTGAGCAGTGGTACTGGAGTGGCCTTTGTCGCCATCTTCTGGAAGCTTCCGTATGTTGCACTGTGTGTCAGTCATTACAGAGATCGTCGGCAGGCTCTTGCGGTGTGAGGCAGGGCAGGGGTGGCTGCGGTTTCCTTTTGCCCTCATGTTCTCCCGGATCTGAAACGCAGTAACCTCATTTTTGGGAAGTCAGTGCTTTGGGGATTACTTACCCTTCAGAGAAGGAGAAACCCCATTCCCCAGGGTTTCGGGGTAAGCTGCAACGTGTCCAGTACCTCCCCATGGGCTGGGGAGAGCTTAGCACCCAGCCCTGTGCGTGTCCTCCCCTGCCTGCCTGGTGGTGCCCGCGGTCACTGGCACGCTAGCGGCTTCGTGAAATCCATCTGTTCAGTCAGACATTTGCCTGATTGTGTGGGATGAGCAGCCAGTGCTGTCCCAGTGAGTAGATAATGGACATCTAAATGCTGGTCTCCTCCATATGCTCCAAGTCTTAGTTACAGACCCCATTAGGAAAAGGCAAGGACGGTGGAGCCCCATGAACCAAAGGTAAGGACTTTCCAAGCTCCCTGCCCTGCAGGATCAGGAGCTGCCTGCTGGGCCAGGCCGCAGCATTCTGGTGTCCTAGAAGTTGTGTTTACCCTCCGCTGGCCCCCCAGAGCTGTGGGTCCCAGCCCACCGAGTGGAGCCTCTTGCCCATTGCCAGTTGATGTGAGGAGAAGGAGAACTTAGCTGCATGTGTGTGGCGTATGCGTGCTCATGCCCTCCCCTGCACGCAGCATCCAGTGATGACGGCAATGAAGCATTTGTGCCGTCTCAGGTAGTGAAATATGAAACTACATGAAGGCCAGGCAGAGGCAGCTGAGGGAGGCAGGGATCCTCTGAACCCTCCAGGACACTGTTTTAAGGACTCCTTGATTCTAGACTCTTTCCACTAACCTGCACCTTGGCTTCAGCTCCCAGTTCAGCTGTGGACTAGTGAACGCTTTCCAGAGAAAGCCAATGTCAGGTGGCTGCTCAGTTCAGGAATTCGGTGCCTTAAAGCAAACAGCACATTCCTCCGCTGCAGCCCACCTTATCCTCCGCCCCTGCATGGATACCACCGCAGGTGACTGCAAAGGCACGGGAATGACGAGGATTGAGTTTACCTGTAGCAGACTGAAGCTTTATCTTTTTGGACCCTGTAGGTTTTTACCAGCTATATTGATCTCCTGTACCCAACGGAAGATAGAAATGACCGGTTAAGAGATTCTTATTTCTTTACCTGTGAGTGCCAGGAGTGCACCACCAAGGACAAGGTAAGGTTGTTCATTGGGCAAGAGCGGTGACTGCACTCTGATCTCAGGACCTCTCTGCTGAAGAGCTTGTCTGACTTGGCGGATCTCCTCTAGGATCTTTTTGACCCTTTAAACCCTCCATTCAAAGACAGCCAGAGGGAATCCAGTTAGACCAGGTCTCTGTTCAGACCTGCTCCTAGTAGCTAAAGAAAACATTTCCATTACACTGTACAAACAGGAGAAGGGTCTGCCAAACTGCTCTTTCTTGAAAAGAAACTGAAAAGAAACAACTGCTCAAAGGAGGAGGGGGGGAAAGCACATGAGTATAATCTTTAGGCTTTCCAACCTGTTCACCAGAATACGTGGAAATTTCCCTAGCATTTTCCAAATTGTTCTGTCAATGCCATCCTTCCTTATTCTAGTGTCTTGATTCATAGATGTGTAAACACGTATATCTGCCCATAGCCAACACATTTTAGATAAGGAGTATCTAGAAAATTAATCTTTTTGTTTTGTTTCTGTAAAAAGGTAATGGAGTACTGAATTTCTTTAGATGCATTGCCTGATTTCCTTTCATTCTTTTGTAACCTTGGAAGGGGTCAGTGTCGACCGCTGTGTGGGAATGTGTATTCGATGAGAGGTTTCCCTATCAGTGTGGTTTCCATGGGCGGTAACACCTTGCCCTTGTGGACATTTCCTTCAGGATAAGGCCAAGGTGGAAATCCGGAAGCTCAGTGATCCCCCAAAGGCAGAAGCCATCCGAGACATGGTCAGATATGCACGCAACGTCATTGAAGAGTTCCGGAGGGCCAAGCACTATAAATATATCCTTTACAACTGCCCTGACAGCTTATTATCCCTCGCCAACAAGACAAGTTGGGAAGTTGGAAAGAGGGAGCAGGAGAAGGATGGATTTAAGATTCTGAAAACCAAAGGAGGAATGTCTCTTAGGAAATGTGTAAAGGCGTACTGACCACCCACGATGTGGTGTCCAGCCCATTGGAGTTGTATAATCTTATTTCCCCTTATTTGGCTAGTTTGGCTGGGAGCCCCATGTGGTGGAGGACCGTGAAGGACAGAGCCTTCATGGCCTTGTGCATTGGGTATTTTACTTTGGGCAGGCCACAGTGCCAAGGGCCTTGCTTATTTCAGCTCTCCTCACTGGCACACTCTGGGCAGGGACTTTGCTCACTGCCATGCAGCAGATGAGGAAACAGCCTGATAGATATTAAGTAGTTTGCCCAAAGGACACAGCTGATGGTGGTAGGATCTAGGATGTTGTCCCAGCTCTAACTATCAGAATCCATGTTCTTAACCATTGTATTGTAGCATTTTCTTGGGAGTTGAAAAGGGATTCGATTTGTACTACCCTTCAGAGGGTAGAATTTAAAACCAGTGAGAGGAAATGAGAGAAAGTCACATTGTTTCTCAGCATAAGAAAGAACTTTGCCACAGTGAGAGTCGTGCTCAGGGTTCCAACTTGGGTGAGGATTTGAATTTGATGAACCCGGGAGGCGGAGCTTGCAGTGAGCCGAGATTGTGCCACTGCACTCCAGCCTGGGCGACAGAGCGAGACTCCGTCTCAAAAAAAAAAAAAAAAAAAAGAATCGTGATTTTAATCAACACTGTTTACATCAGAACTAGGGGTCTGGACCCTGCGGCTAAAATTCTTGAGTTGAGCGGTTCCAATCTTCAGGTTTTCATTTGTTTTTTCTGGAGAAATGTAATTCCTTTCACTTTTGCTTGGCTTTCTGTAAGTTACTTTTTCATGGGGTAAGGGTGAGAGTGGAGTGGACTAAAGAACTCCTTGAACCCAGCCTGGGGAAGCCTCCAGGCAGCTTGGGCCCGGTGGCTGTTTCCTTGACTCCACAGCACCCCCTAGTGAACTGCTGGAGATCTGCGAGCTCAGCCAGGAGAAGATGAGCTCTGTGTTTGAGGACAGTAACGTGTACATGTTGCACATGATGTACCAGGCCATGGGTGTCTGCTTGTACATGCAGGACTGGGAAGGAGCTCTGCAATACGGACAGAAAATCATTAAGCCCTACAGGTGATTGCAGAGGCTGTTCTAATCATCCACAGAGTGGAATTTGGTTGTTTAGAATGTATACGATAGTGTCATCTTCCTGCCCTTTGCTGAGACTTGCCTAGCGCAGCTGCCTGTTCGCTGCATCCACATCTGGAGGTGCTGGTGCAGGGCACTGCTCCCGAGTCAGGCCTGTTCTCACCACCATCCCGAGGAGACAGGTTGAGGTTATGCAGCGGATACTGGGGCAAGATCCCTCCCAGGTCCATCCAGGGCCATATCCATAGCAGTTAACTCAAGCTAATTTTGAGAAGCCACTAGTTTGCTTCTTTTCCCATCCACCACTTCCAAGTTTAATTACTAAGTGGTGTCTCAGAAACCCTGCTTTTCATTGTTACTCACACCATCCCCTTCTTTTGCTTTTTCAAATTACAGCCCCAGTTTGCAAATGGGGAAGCTCTGAGACCAGTGGGTTGACCATGGCTATCTAACCTCCCCACCCCAGGTTTGAAAAAAAGAAAAAAAAAATCGCTTTTTAATTTGTAGTAATAATGAATATTAGCCATGGAGAGATTTCCTGCCTGAGAGGGTTACTAAACCTAAAAGTGGGTGACAGACGGAAGTTGTGGCTTTGCCATCTGACTCGGACTAGACACTTCAGGGCTGAGGTGGCCTAGATGGGATCACTGGAGCTCTTTTTAAAGGCATTGATGTTATACATTTACAGGGTACGTCCAACACCAAGTGGGCCAAGTGAATCAGGGTCGCTGGGCATTAGACCCAGAAATCTGTGTTCCAGAAGCATCCCAGGTGTTTCTCAGGAGTTTGAGAAGCCCTCAGTCTCCTTCCACTTCCGAGATTAGGGTTTGTGAAGGTTGTGTCTGGTCTGAATGTCCATTGCCCACTCCACCCTCTACCTACCCCACTGTGCCCTGATTAGCCAGCAGGGGGAGCCCAAAGGAAGCCAGCTCTTAAAATCTGCTCTTGGAAACAATTTGTTAAATTGGGGATAAACTCAAACCTTCCCTTTCTCTGGAGTGTGTGAGGAAGTCCACTGGCCTCATGCACAGTTCTCTGTGTGAGATCTGTAGGGAGAGAGGAGCAGACAGACAGCATCCCAGCCCTATGGTTCTCCCAGCAGGGCCTTGCTGTGCTAGACCCATCTTTATCTGCGTGAGCCCCTCCCGGAAGCCCAGCTCCGGTCTTCTGTGGGGCCATGGGTCCCAGGGCTACCTCCTGCCCAGGAATACGGCTAGAACATGTCTTTTTGGACTGACTTTCAGGAGACACAGGGTGGAACAGCCTAGCCTTTAAATAAACACCTCTTACACACACGTAAACACACACACTGGCTCGTACCAGCTGCCTGTGGGCCCTGTTCCTAGGGAAGTGGCTGTTTCCCAGGCAGACCCCATCAGTCAGCCTTCAGGTACAGCCAGAGAGAACACTTGCTGTATCTAAAGCCCCTGCTGGACAATGGGGAAAGAACATCCAGAAGACACAGGAAGTGTTCTGACTTCAGAGCACTTACAGTTTTGCTAAACCAACCCATATCATAGTGTGACAGAAAGCTGGGGTCTTAAGACACATTGGGGTGTGTGGGGGTTTGGTGGGTGGGTGTGTGTCTGAGTACCTAAGGTGATAGGCCCAATTGCTGCCTTCATAAATGGGACATTTACTTCACAAGCTGTTTTCCCAGGGTCTTCCTCTGGGTATATCTGAAATATAAAAATCTGGACTGGGATTGAAGGTTGTATTTACAAATGCTTTTGAATAGGATTTCTCCTGCAGTTGTTATGTAGCTTTTCAGAAACACACAAACTACAAATAATGAACAACGTCTGCAATGATTCGGCAGGGTGGCAGCATCCACACTCTCCACCCAAACCCTGGTGGGATTTGGAGAGGCCACTGGTGGGCAGAGGTTGGCCCTAAGCATGGCAGCCTCCGGCTTACTGCGCCCAGCCTGTGGGGTGGCTCAGTAGCCGCTGACATGGTGGCCTGTTGTCTCTTCTCTTGTTCTAGTAAGCACTATCCTTTGTACTCCCTCAACGTGGCCTCCATGTGGTTGAAGCTAGGGAGACTCTACATGGGCCTGGAACACAAAGCCGCAGGGGAGAAAGCCCTGAAGAAGGTATGTCTGTAACTCGGCCTTAGGATTCCCAGTGGCCAGACGGACTCCTTAGCACACCTCCTTCATGCCTCACCAGGCTGAATGGCTGAAGCAGTGGAGGGTGAGCAGTTCTCACCCACCCTCTTGCCGTGGGAGCAGCGGGGGTGGGTCCTGCAGGTGAGGGTGGAGTGAGAGAGTGCACCTCTGCTGTGCTTGTGTCCAGGCCTTCCTCGAAGGGAATGGGTACACACATCCAGAGGGCTGACCGTGATCACAGGTCCAGCCTGTACCTGGAGGAATTCTCCATTCGTTTGCCCTTTAGGATTTTCAGAATGTTGACCCCCAATTGTGGTGAAATCAAGGAGGTCGGATATGGAGAGTTAGGGTTAGGATGTTAGAATTGCGCATTTGCTGTTTCTAAAATGCCCTTAATCATCCTCTTGGTTCATTGAGGACCAGTTACATATCAAGACCCTCGTGTGCTTTTCCTTTGAATTCTTACAAAAATGAGAGGCTTTCCTGATGAAGAAAGTGAGGTTCAAGCAGGTTAAGTGAGTAATAGCCTAGGGTACATGGTGGGGCCTTCATTCAAATGAGGGTCTAGGTTGAAAGCTTCAGCTCCTCCCACTCAAGCTGTGATGAAACTGGTGGTGAGCCAGGCCCCTGGGCAGCATTCGCCTTCAGTTTGATGACTGCCCTGTGCTGCCCAGGAGCCAGGCCCCGACCCTCACATCACGGGAGGTCAGAGTCATCATCCTAAGTATTGATTCTCATTGTTTGTGATGTGGAATTCGCAGTCAATATAGTGTAATTTAGGGGATAGTCCATTTACTCCTGTAAGAGACTTTATAAAATGCTGGGGCCATGGACAGGGCCTGCAGGCCTAATCTTTCACCTTCTCCAAAGTTTCCCAATAGACTATTTGGGAAGATGGGATAAGGCCCACATCCCAAATAGAAGGGTCAGGGCACAACTAGGCTGGAAGGGAGCACAAAACAAAATTTTCTGTTTTAAACCATGGAATTTGTCTTCTGAGAATTAGCCATTTAGGTCACAGCTGCGAAGTGTGTCAGGTGATTAAGTAATAGATCAATGAAGGCTGGAGCAGATCTGAGCAAGGAACATGAGTCTTGAAATGAATGCCTGGGCAGGGTCAGCACCTGAAACAGGTGATTTCCGAAGGCTTGCACTGTTACTTGGCCTGCCTCCTCTTGGCTTGAGATCTAGGAGGAGAATATATAATAGATAGGAATGCCTGTCATAGTCACAGGCCATTAAAAATTCTCCGGGGGAATACTTTTTTCTCTGAGTAATTTGGCTGAATACAAAAGAGCAAATACATTCTTAGAGATGACATTTGATATAAACTTCCTGTATGCCAGGTGCTGTTCGAAAAACTGTATCTGAATTAACAACCCCGAGAGGTAGGTATTATTCCAGTTTTACAGTTCAGGAAAATGAGGCACAGAGTAATTAAGTAAATTACCCAAGGCCGCACAGCTAGGAAATGATTAAACCACTGGAAACTTGACCATTTTACATTGCCTCACTATAAAGAAACCTTAAGTACATTCTCTAGCATCCCTCAATGAAACCTGCTACCTTTCTTTAAGTTTTTAGAATATGTATTAAAAGGAAAGAGTATGCTTTTCAAAAGGGAAAAATAGTTTAACCACATCTTGCAGGTTAGTAATGTCAACTAAAAATCAAAATAGCTTTGATATAAAATTCACTATGGACTTTACCAGCATCACCTATTTTCTGGGTTGAACATAATCAACAACATTAGTCCTTAAAGCATGTTTTACTGAAAAGATCTAGAATCTTGGGGCAAGAGAATGTCATGAAATCGGTTTCATGACATCGTTTCTCCAGCTGGATATTTTTGCAGAATGTTTTACCCAGCAGTAGACACTGGATGAGTTGGCTACCAGATAGTCTTGTCCCCTTTTTTAAAAAAAAAAAGGTCGGGCACAGTGGCTCACGCCTGTAATCCCAGCACTTTGAGAGGCCAAGGCAGGCGTATCACGAGGTCAGGAGATCGAGACCATCCTGGCTAACACGGTGAAACCCCTTCTCTACTAAAAATACAAAAAATTAGCCAGGCGTGGTGGTGGGCGCCTGTGGTCCCAGCTACTCGGGAGGCTGAGGCAGGAGAATGGCGTGAACCCGGGAGGCGGAGCTTGCAGTGAGCCGAGATCGCACCACTGCACTCCAGCCTGGGCGACAGAGTGAGACTCCGTCTCAAAATAAATAAATAAATTAAAAAAAAAAAAAAAAAAACAGGTCCTGGCGGAAAACATAGGCTCTAATGGCCAGTTTGCATCCTGTGCCTTAAAGCAGAGAGATCCAACTTAAAGTTACCCTGGGTGGAGGTGTGAGGAGATTGGCTTCTAGGCTCTCATTGTTTGTCTTGCTCTTTCCTAGGCCATTGCAATCATGGAAGTAGCTCACGGCAAAGATCATCCATATATTTCTGAGATCAAACAGGAAATTGAAAGCCATTGAAACTATGCAGCATTTCAGTTTTCACTTAAACACTTAGTTCAGAAACCTTAAAGGATTTGAATATTCCAAATTGCACACGTCACTCCAGTATCTCTGTAAAATAATTGGAATGAAAATACTTCTTGCACTTAAACATTGCACATGCCATACTTTGAGGTTAGTCTGAATCTTGAACTTTAATACCAAATTAATTTTGAATGCTTTTGTTTCCTAAGAGATAATGGCATGGTTTCATATGTTATACTTTGGACAGACAGAGTTTTAAAAATGGAATTATTTTTTCTTTCATGCCTCTTGTAATGTTCTGAACAAACTTGAATGATGAAAGAAAATAAAAGAGATATCAGCATTTGAGGTTTGTGTTATCTTCTGTCTCTGGGGAGGATTTCTCAGTGGTGGTGGGAGCCCAGTCTTGGAGTGGAAGTGACACCTGCTGTCCATAATTCAGCAAGCTCAAGTCTTCTCCCTGGGACTGGGGTCGGGCAGCCTCTTTATTCTGCAGTTGCTTTCGTGGTGCTGTGCCTGTGGAGGAAGAAAATGGGAAGAAAGAGAAAAAGGTACAAGAAGGAAAGAAAAGTGTATGTGGTGGAGGAACAGTCCAGTGACCCGAGTGCCCTTCAGCAGGCGAGGTTTTGAATCTGTTCTCTGGTGCCTGGTATTCCTTCAGTGTATAAAGGGGCTTAGTGCGTGCTTTGCTTTCTTGGCTTTTCTGTCCCCATCTGTCTGAAAGCAGACTTGCCATCTCTCATTCTGTTGATTCTTCTGTGCAGTACTCTCCTTTTTTGGAAAGACTCCAGGGTATGCTTGGGAAGGAAAAAAATTTTTTTCCTTCCCAACCAACCCTGTGTTGTTGAGTAAACACTGATCTCTACCCACACAGACAACAGGAATCCAGCTTTCTGCAGCCCCACAGCCTAGAAGCAGCAACCTGGGGAGTTGTTTGTTAGCAACCATTGCACAGAAGGACCCAGCACACGTTCCTGAGTGCAGGGGTGTTACTCTTAGAAAAGTGTCTTGTAGTCCAAAGAGAGGAACTTCCCCACTGGTTAATTAGTAAAGCCTGTTGAAATTTACATGTCAATTACCTTTCATAGTCATGGTCTGAAAACAGCTAGAACAGCTGTAAATCTGGTACATTTTCCTTCCCTCCTCATCTACACGCACCCGCATCTTCACACACACTCATGCCCCTCTTTCACACGCAGTTTACTGCAGACAGTGGGATTTAGCAGATAGAATGCATTCTCTTGTCCTGTGTAGTCCAATAAGACATTTATTGAACACCTGGTACTATCTATGCTAAATGCTCTGAATAGCTCTCGGTGCAAAGAGAAGAGTAAGGCATGGTAAAATAAACTTAGCCTACCATCTCTAAAGGTTTTATAAAATTTGCAAAAGTAATCCTTTCTCAGTAAATTCAAGTAATTGAAATGTATATGAAAAAAGTAAACTTCTTGGTTCCTCACCAGTCCCACTGCGTGGAGCTAACTGCCATAAACAGTTTGCTTTATATGGTCCCAGCTTTTTCCACTCCTGGAGGATGTATCTATATAAATAGATTTAGAAGAACAAAGACAGGATGGTACTGACATAGGATTTTGTAACCTGCTTCTCCAAACGAACAAAATGGATCTCTTTGCATTTCAGCACTTACAGATTTGCCTCATTCTATTTAGAAGCAGAATACTGCATTGGATGCATGTCATCGTGGACTCAGTACTTCTCCTATTTGTGGACAGGAGGTTTTTTCCCAGTTTGCTGCTATTACAAACAATGCCACAGTGAATGATCTGAAACATAAAACTTTGTGTTGTGTGGTAGTATTTTGGGGAATAGATTCCTGGAAGTGCAATTTCAAGATCCAATAGTGGGAATGTTTTTAAAATTTGAATAAATATAGCCACATTTCCTTTTGTTAAAAAAAAAAAACTGCATCAGATACAAATAAGATATAATAGTATTTGCTTTCCTCTCCCTCATAACATTGTATTATCATTAAAATGTTTTTGGCAATGTAATGTGTGAAATATTTTGTTTTATATGCATTTATTAGTGAGATTGGACTGTTTTTCATATATTCAGGATTTATTTTATTTCTTCAGCGAATTGACATTCATGGCTGAGCTGTTTTTAGCACAACACTTTCTGACACCGAATGTTTGAGGTTTTATCTCACACCAGCTATTCTCTAACTCTTTCTTTGGACACCAACTGTGTGTCCTACAATTCAGTTCTATTCTGATACTACCCTGGAGTTAGCGTCAGACTCCATAGGTTTAAAGACTCCATCCCACAAGACTTCCCTCACTTCAGATGCCAGTTGGAAGGATCTCACTCGGTCACCCAGGCTGGAGTGCAGTGGCGTTATTTTTTTGTTTGTTTTTAGAGGTGGGGTCTTGCTGTCTTGCCCAGGCTGGTCTCAAACTCCTGGCCTAAAGGGATCCTCCCACCTCAGCTTCCCTAAGTGCTGGAATTATAGGCATGAACCACCTTGCCTGGCCCCCAGGTTACCCAGTTTCTATCTGACTTGGCCACAAAGTCAGGGGGTTGCCACAATCCCCTCACCTTCATGTTCGGTAATTTGCCAGAATGGCTTATCAGAGTCCGGAAAACATTTTATTTCCTATTATTGGCTTACTATAAAGGATACGAATGAACAGGCAAATGAAGGGTACATAGGGTAAGGTCTGGAAGGGTCCCGGGTACAGGAACTTCCATCCTCATGGAGCTGGGATGTGACATCTTCCTGGCACATGGACGTGTACACCAACTTGGAAGCCCTCCAAACCCCATTGTAGGGGGTTTAAATCATTGATCATTTAATGACTTAAATGATCATTAGTCATTTAATAAAATCATTAGCCGTTGATGATTAACTCAGTCTGCAGCCCTTCTATCTTCCCCACAGGTTGGGGAGTTGAGGCTGAACATTCCAAGCTTCTAATTAAGGCTTGGTCTTTCTGGAGGTCACCCTTCATCTAGACGCTACCTAGAGGCCCACCAAGAGTTGCTGTATTAGAACAAAAGAGACTCCTGTCACTTAGGAAATGCCAAGGGTCTTAGGAGGAGCTGTGTCCCAGGAACTGAGGACAATGACCAAATAATCTATGACACTAAAGGACACCCTTGGTCTCTGACCACAGATTCCTCATTAAAAAGGATGATATTTACTGGCACATTTCTAGCTTCCCGTGTAGTCACTGACAATCCAGTCTATCATCCTACTGCATGAAAATGTCTCCCTAACTGAGGCCACTCAGGTGTACAGGCTTCCATTTGATCTTGTCAGGTTCCACAGGCGAGAGTGATCTTGGCAATATGTCTTTACCCTTTCAGGCCTCTGGTATAATTGAGCTAAGAGACGACAATATCATCTCTTGTTCTGAGCCTTTTTCAAGATGTCAGCACGATACTGGATTTCCCCTATTACATAACTCATTTAATCATTCCTTTGCCCTCAGCTGCTATTTCTCCTCTCCATTTATCCCCTAACTTTGTTCATTCACCTTTGGAAGAGACATTAGGTTCCACCTCTGTGCTCGTCTAGGTTGCAGACAGCAATACTAGTCTAACAAAAATGACTCCCCTTCAGTCCACTCCCTTCAGGTAGGGTAGGATTCCGTAGCTACAGAACTAATGGGCTATTTCTGACACTAGGCAATAGAGCTACATTCACTGGTAACCCTGATTTTGCCAGATAGGATGAAGGCCTGACCTGCCCCATAAGGCCCTTAAGAATTCTGACATAAAAATTTAGAAACATAGTCCCAGTTTCTTGCTTAGAAATCATCCCTGCTTCCAGCACTGGTAGTTGCAGCCCTGGTCCTGGGACCACTGCATCAGGAAAAAGAAAGTTGAGATAATGTAGGGAAGGAAAAAAAAAAAAGTATGGTTATACCAGTATCTTTTCCTTGGGAAGAATGGTGGTCATACCAGCACCCTTTCCCAACCCTTCTGCCCCAGGTTCACCAGGACACAGGACTCTCTCCAGTGGGGACACTCCCTTAGGCCCCCCTTATTTTATGTGAGCACACACTTGTGAAGGCATGGAAGCCAGCCCTTGCTGCCTTTATCTCCCCCCATTTTAGACAGTAAATATTTCAACTGCCTGTTCCAACTCTCTATTAAGCCATTTATCTGAGGGTAATATGCAACACAAAGCCCCCATTTGCTGAGATATCTCTTCCCCCTGGAGGACACGGTGGGCTGCAAAGTGTGTCCCTTGGTCTGGAATGGGTGCGATATCTTCTGGTTCTTTTGTAGCACTCTGAGCACACTTGCATCTACCACTGGGTAAGCAAATCCTGGTCCAGAGTCAGTGGTGATTTCTCTCAGGACCCAGTTGTAGCCTCCTGGGCCTACTGGCATTAGCCTGACTTGTGAGCTATGTTCAGGGCCCCCCACCCCACCCAAAACAGCCCTTACTGGCATTTTGTTTCTCAGAGGGTGCAACAGGAATATGTCTCGATTGAGTCCATCTCTGCATTATTGCAGCCTGTCCCTGCCATGTCCACTCATTTCATGGGCCTAGGTGGCCACCTGGGTGAGCACATGAGGGTATCTGCTGTTGATTCCATTTACCTTCGATGCCAGAAGGGTTTTCTTTTGATGGGCATCGATACGTCCTACTTTAATGCACTCTTCAAATTCCCATGGTGGTTCCCATCTGTGTGGCCCATCCCTTTAATGGGCCAGTTTTCCATTCCCCTTCTGCCTGGCCATATTCACTGGCACCAGTGAGCTGGTAAAAACCAAAACGTGGTGACAAACAGCAAGCAGTTCAGTCCACCAAGCTGACTTTTACCCTTCTCTGATCAGAGTAGTGCCCTTCCAGTCCATTCACTTTGCAACTGTAATCCATAAACCAAGCAGTTCTTTGTTGGTTAGTGAAGGGCTGTTTCTGGGCACCGTCCAAGTGACAATAGATCCTACAGCTTCTCATGCAGTACCAGTCAGTCCTAGGACAAAACAGCTTCCTGTTTGTGAATATGTCCTTGCATTCCTCAGGTAACAAGATCCTGTATAAACCATTTCATTCTATGATGGAACTCTTCTGGGCACTGCCATCCACATTAGAGTGCTTCTCCAACATCATCTAAGGCATTCTGGGTATTTCAGGTTTCAAGATTATTTTATGCCCTTCAGTCATAGGAGTATTTTCAATTAATGTCTGATGAGATGAATTGCTTCTCAAATGGAAATTTTCTAGCCCACAGTCCCAGTAGTCATCGCTGGGAGGTGCTCACAGGCTTTTGCCATAAGTCCCAGCCTGTGCTCCACGGAAAACTATCCCACAAAGATTTTGTGTATATCAGCCTCCAGCTTTTATTCTACACTGTGTGGGCTTGGGCAATCTTACTGGTTCCCATTTAGCATGTCCAATTAATATTGCTTGAAGATGACTTATACATCTTCTTTGCAGACACAGTTCCTCAGTTAAACCTAATGTCCATCCGCATAATACATTCAGATGCAACTTTTTGTACAAATTTTCACCTTAATCTCATCAACCCTTATAGTCCTAACTGTAGCCACCATCGGACATCATCAACAAGTTTTAGTTTTACAATATTAGGTAAAGAAAATGTTCCCCAAGATGACATAATATCCATTTCCACAAAACATTCAAGTAAAGGAGACACTGGTTTACAAAAAGCCTGTTTAAACATTCTAACTTGCATAATCCTGTCAACTCTTCTGTATTCCCGCAACCTAATTCTAGCTTATGTTAGAGCTTCACCAGTGGGTTTGGATACCACAGTCCATGGAGCCCCCATTTAAAGGAGTTCCAGAAATTTCTCCACCCCCTGATCACTTAACCCATTCATGTACATAAAGCTTTGGGTCCCCAGCAGGGGGTTGAGGCAAAGAACTCTGACCTTTTTGTCAATCTTTGTTTTGGTTAATCTTACTATTGTCCTGTGATTTCAGGTCAGGTTTCTCATTGTAATCTTTGCCTTCTGGCTTTTAAAATTTCTCCAAACTGGAGTAAATAGAGTGGACTTGTTTGGGACCCATTAATGTTGGGTGACTGATAATGTTTTTGCTGTGTCCTCACCCAAATCTCATTTTGAATTGTAGCTCCCATAATTCCCACGTGTTGTGGGAGGGACCTAGTAGGACATAATTGAATCATGGGGGCGGTTTCCCCCATACTGTTCTCGTGGTAGTGAATAAGTCTCACGAGATCTGATGGTTTTATAAGTGGAAACCTCTTTCCCTTTGGCTTTCATTCTCTCTTATCTGCTGCCATGTAAGACATGCCTTTTGCCTTCCACCATGATTGGGAGGCCACCCCAGCCACATGGAAGTGTGAGTCCGTTAAACTTCTTTTTCTTTATACCCAGTCTGATAAAGACATACCCGAGACTGGGTATGTCTTTATCAGCAGTGTGAAAATGGACTAATAACATTATGAGACACTTTGGTCCACCCAAACTTTAATAGTGCTGTATTAAGACCTTTGTTTTAACCCCATTGATGTCTGTCTTATTCATACCTGTTTTTTGTTTGCTTTTTTGAGATGAAGTCTCACTGTGTCGCCCAGGCTGGAGTGCAATGGCATGATCTCAGCTCACTGCAACCTCCGCCTCCCAGGTTCAAGCGATTCTCTTGCCTCAGCCTCCCAAGTAGCTGGGATTACAGGTGTGCACCACCATGCCCAGCTAGTTTTTTTTATTTTTAATAGATATGGGGTTTCACCATGTCGGCCAGGCTAGTCTCAAACTCCTAACCTCAGGTGATCCACCCACCTTGGCCTCCCAAAGTGCTGAGGTTACAGGTGTGAGCCACCGCACCTGGCCTCATCCCATTTTTTAATAACCATTCAAGGTTTTCACCCTGCTGGGACAAGTCTCTTGACTCTTTCCCTTTCTTTTTGCTTTTTGTTTTGCCACTATCAATGTTTTCTTTATTCACTCCATTTCTTAACCATTTAAAAATTTCTACCCTCTTAGAATGAATCCCTGGACTCATCCCTCTACCTTTCACACCTATGCCTAATTCATATTTTCCTGTGAATTAGTCTAGAGTTTTAATTAGCATCAGTAAAAACCATGAGAGGAAGCAGAGACAGCAAATTTGATAGGGCTTCTAAGACTGTTGCTCAATTTTGCAGCAGTAAAGTTATATGCGACACTCATGCAAAAGGTGCCCATGCCTCTTAATCGTAGCATTGACCATGATCTTGGCAATGGGCATATTCAATGGGTGAGTGTCCCAATTACCAAAAAGCCAGTCCCACATGACTTGCAAACACAGTTTATCAGGTACCTCATCAGAGTGTTGCTTTTAACATTTATAGGGGGAGTTGGACAGCCTCACTTCTCAGAGTAAACATACCTCATAGTGCATGTTATCCAGTCCATCAGGATGGTTGTCCCTTCAGGAATAACCTGTGTGTGTCTCTGTCAGATATAGCCATCTGTGATTGTTCCACAGTGAGCAGTGAGTCCTCTGTCAACCCAGACATGCTCTCTTCCATTCTGCAGCATTCAAAACCAAAGATACTGTCTCTGATAAATCAGTTACTCTCAGAATCCACTTAAGTAAGGGTTTTTCAGGAAGCTGATGATATTCATCTACAAATGCGACAACTTTTCCACACTATCCCCCCGGTTTCAATAGTTTATTGGTTGTACCTTCCCCCTACACCCACCACCTTCTTTGTGACCAGAGGTCTTAGAGGTACCCTTTGCTGTTTCCACATAATTCTACCCTTTGAGGGCAGCTTCAAGGCTAGTGGCCAAAGTTCAGACTGACCAAAATCTGAGTTTGGTTTAGCATCAAAGTCCATCCAGCACTCTTTTAATTTCACTTTAGCTATTACAGATATAACAAAAACCAAGGAGTTATATGTTCTGCCCTTTTCCTATTCATTTACATTTCCTTACGCATCCAATGAACCAATTCCTCAGCAGTTAGATCCACTTCCAAATTCCATTTGTAACTTAATTTTAGTCACTGATAACAGCACAGCTGTCATGCTGGTCCATATCATGGGTGACCACATGACCACCCAGGAATCAAAGGTTCTGTATCTCCCACCCTTTCATCCTTTCTCTTCCCAAACCACTTTTCCATTAGCTAGGACCATTCTAGTGAATCCTAAATTTTCTGACACTAAATAATCAGGGTCTTTCTAATCCCACTTCTGACACCAATATGAGCTGTTTTGACTCACAACAGTTCTGAAACGAAATGTGTGGTGTTTTTGTTTTTATGACTCACAGCAACCATTCTCTAACTCTTCAGACACACCAACTGTGTGTCCTACAATTCAATTCAACTCTGACACTAACTACCCAGAGTTAGTGTCAGACTACACTGGTTTAAGGGCTCAGTCCCACAAGACTGCCCTCACTTCAGATGCCAGTCACAAGTTATCAGGTTTCCAGGTTAACCATACTTCTGTCTGACTTGGCTACAAAGTCAAGGGGTTCCCACAACACCTCCTCCCTTATGTTCATTAATTTGCTAGAATGGCTCACAAAACTCTAGAAAACACTTTACTTTCTATTACTGGTTTATTATAAAAAAGACATATGAATAGGCCAATGAAGAGGGTGAACATAGGGTGAAGTCCAGAAGGATCCTGAGAGAAGCTTCTGTTCCCATGGAGTTGTGGTATGCCACACTCCTGGCATGTGGATGTATTCACCAACTCAGCTCTCTGAATGCTATTGGTCAGGGGGTTTTATGGCAGTTCCATTACATAAGCATGATTGATAAATTAACCATTGAAATTGACTCAATCTCCAGGATCTCTTTCTTTCCAGAGGTTGGGGATGGGGCTGAAAGTTCTAAGCTCCTAATCAAGTCTTAGTCTTTCTGAAGACCCGCCCCCATCCTGAAGCTACCTAGGGGACTACTAAGAATTGTCTCACTACGGCCGGGCGCGGTGGCTCACGCCTGTAATGCCAGCACTTTGGGAGGCTGAGGCGGGTGGATCACAAGGTCAGGAGATTGAGACCATCCTGGCTAACATGGTGAAACCCCGTCTCTACGAAAAATACAAAAAATTAGCCAGGCTTGGTGTCAGGCACCTGTAGTCCCAGCTACTCAGGAGGCTGAGGCAGGAGAATGGTGTGAACCCAGGAGGCGAAGCTTTCAGTGAGCCAAGATCGCACCACTTCACTCCAGCCTGGGTGACAGAGCGAGACTGCGTCTCAAAAAAAAAAAAAAAAAAAAAAAAAGTCTCACTAAAACAAAAGAGGCTCCTATCACCCTTGATATGAAATTCCAAAATTTTCTGTGATACCACATGGCCATTGCTTGTTTTGCTATTTGTTAATGTCTTTCATAGTAACTTCTGAGCTCTGTATATATTGGGGTATTAGCTCCTTGTCATATATTAAAAATATTTTTACTCTAGTTGTCCATTAACTTTTTCATGACCCTTGCTGTACAAAAGCAGATTGTTTTCATCTTTAAGTGAAGAAAACTATTACTGGTTTATTGTAAAAAGTAATCTTAATTTTTATTTAAATCTTTGATCTAGCTAGAATTTTTTTTTTTTTTTTTTTTGAGACTGAATCTTGCTCTGTCGCTCAGGCTGGAGTACAACAGCACAATCTTGGCTCACTACAACCTCCGCCTCCCGGGTTCAAGCGATTCTCCTGTCTCAGCCTCCTAAGTAGCTGGGATTACAGGCACGCGCCACCACGCCCAGCTAATTTTTGTATTTTTAGTAGAGACAGGGTTTCACCACGTTGGTCAGGCTGGTCCCAAACTCCTGACCTCGTGATCCACCCGCCTCGGCCTCCCGAAGTGCTGGGATTATAGGCATGAGCCACCACGCCTGGCAGAATTGTTTAATAAGATATACAGGCCAAGCACGGTGGCTCAGGTGTGTAATCCCAGCACTTTGGGAGTCCGAGGTGGACTGATCCCTTGAGCCCAGAAGTTCAGGATGAGCCTGTGCAACATGGCAAAACCCCATCTCTATAATAAATACAAAAATTAGCTGGGCATGGTGGTGCATGCCATAGTCCCAGCTACTCGGGAGGCTGAGGTGGGAGGATCACCTGCACCCAGGAGGCACAGGGTTCAGTAAGCCAAGATCGTGCCACTGCACTCCAGCCTGGGCGACACAGTGAGACCCAGTCTCAAATAAATAAAAATAATAAAATATCCCATGGTATTCCTTAATAAATTTTAATTTTCATTTATTGAATTACTTGTTGAATTATTATTTTCCCACGCTGATTTGGAAGGGTACCATTATCATTTCTCTAAGACTTTGGTTTATTTCTGCAGTATTTCATTCTATTGATCTATTCTTGTGCCAGTAAAATACTCTTTTATATTGTTGCACTGCAAAACTTTTAGTATGTACTAGGGCTAATCCTTCTGGGTTCCCTTGAATTTTTCTGGTGGTGTTGTGATTTTTTTATTGGACTTGCACTAGAGTCAGTGATATACAGAGAACTGGCCTCTTCATGAGTCTTCCTATTCAAGAATGTGGTAAGTTTATCAATTTGTCTAAGTTTTGCCTCAGAAGGAGTTTTGCTGTGTTTATACAAGTCTCATTTATTCTTTTTGTTAGATGTTTGTTTTCTTTAGCTGAGTTTTTTTCCCCCATTATGTTTCTTAACTAGTAAATCTGGCGAATTTTTCCCATTTATTTTCATTAAATAAAATAAGAGGTAAAATCACACAAAATAGCCATATTTGGTTCTGGTATTGTCATCTTAGTGCATATTTGTGTGTGCATGTTGCTGTTTCTTATGTTTATCTTTAGTTTTGTGGGGAATTATTCTGTTTCTCTCTTTTTAAAAATTTTCTTCCCCAGCTCTGCTAACAGTATATTTGGAGACAAATACGTCTACTAGGTTACTGTTTTATCTCTCAATTATATAACGAACCTCTACTTTTTTCTGTTTATCAACCAAAGAAAAGAAACTGGTTCTATTTGCTCAGCTCACAAAAGAGAAAACGAATTAGTGTATCTGTTCTCCTGCCATGCTACCTGATTTATCTCCATTTTCATTGGCCTATTTTGTCTATTATCATCTTTTTTAACATTATGTAGCCTTTCTTTCAATAATTATAATTGCTTTGTTGCCACAGTCACCATACAGAATTAAGTGTATGTTTAATGAGATTTGCTTGCCATATCCTCTCAGCCCAGAGTGGCTTACAGTATTCTCATTTTTTTTATGTGAAACTAGTTGGGATCTCTGGTAGTTCAATGACCGCTTGTATAGTCATGTGGTTGTCAATGCATTACTGGGAGAAGTTGTTAAACTTTTCTGTTACTTACCAAGGATACATAAAGCATCTACCCACATACGAGGGGTTCACCGTGTATGTGCTATGGTGGTTACTGGCTGAAAGTCTGGGACAGGACGGCCACCTTTAAACCTAGAGACAAGTTGAGCTGTTATAAAGCTGAAAGACAAAAGCAAGAATTTAAATTTTCTACAGCAGCCTGGTTGGTGCCTGCCTTTTCCACATCAACAGTTTGGTACCTGAGTAACTGACAGTGAAGGAGGAGTGAGGAGGGGCTTGGAGCTTAATGAG
Organism: Hylobates moloch; assembly: GCF_009828535.3. NCBI lineage: Eukaryota > Metazoa > Chordata > Mammalia > Primates > Hylobatidae > Hylobates > Hylobates moloch. The sequence continues at coordinate 48,060,067 of NW_026652293.1, forward strand.
GCTTATTGCTGCATTTGTGAGAAAGACCCATTTCTATGTATTCTTCACTCCACTTGTCTAGTGATCACCCCTTTCAGGTTTCTTCTAACAGTGACAACCTTGGGAATTTCAAACTAAATCTTCAGTATGATAAGGTTATGCAGGACTAAAAAGTGGGTAGCAATAAATGGGCTTTAGAAAATAAAGCATGCAGGTTTTCCCAGGCACTTTCAACTAATGCAAACATACAGTACAGAAAAGAGAAGATGTAACTGTTTTCTCTGAAAAAAAGGTTTATTGCATATGGAAATCAATAGATATCTTTTACAAAAAAAAGGTTAGAATAAAGATCTCACATTTGTAAAGGCACATATGAAACATTTTATAGCAAGCACAAGGGCAGTGAGAACATCAACAAGGTCCAATATCTAAATAAGACTTTATAAAAACAGATAGGAAACAGTGCAAAAAATACTGTCAAAGTCAGTTCTATACACCTCATAACTGTGTATACAACTGGCAAGCATAAGCTTATTTACTGATATAAAATAGCACATAGAATAGCATGCATAGTTTTATTTTAGGCTTTTCATATTATTGATAGGGAGTCTATACCAAAGTACAGTTGACATGAATATTGATAAAAATCACTCCCCAGCGTAGGGAATGTCCTATAAACATCTCATCCCTCCCTCTGCTTACAACTACAGTTTGGTAGTAAGGAGACTGGGCTTCCATCTTGCAAGGTGGCAGGCGGCCACCACAGGGGGAGAATGTGCTCTCAGGATCCCAAGTCCCAACCTGGAATGCATTTCTTATGGCAACAACATCAGAGATGGTGATTAAATGTCTGTGTCAGCCCACAAAAGCCAACCAGATCTGGCTATCACAGCCCTCCATTTGGGCTGTGGTGGAGGTCAGTGGGCTTCTATGGGCTGACCCAAGAACCTTAAGAACAAACCAGTTTCTAAGTTGGGGACTTGTCTGTACATCGTTTCAAAATGAAACCTAATAAAGGTCATTTGTTTTGAATGATACCAAAATTCACAACATTTTGTGAAACAAAGATCAAGGAAAGCATCAAAATACTGAAGTAGGGAGCACAAGCCTAGTCCAGTGAAACAAACTAGATTAGCTTGTTACTTGATGTAACACAAGTTACATAAGGTTGCACGTTTATTAGTAATCTGTATATTTAAACCTTTTTTTCCACTGAAGTATCCTCAAGCACATTAATTAGCTATTGAAGGAACAAAGGACATACATAGGAACTCATCTCTGATGAAGAGTAACTCAGAAAGGAGAAGGCTAATGAATTTTTAAGATTCCAAACAGTGGCAAGAAAGTTCAAAGGAAATTGCAGTAAAATTGTACAATGTTCAAGTTGAAAAAAAAATGGCTCTGAATTACAGCATTCAGTTCTATGCTCAAGGTATGTATTAGCTAACACTGCAGTTGTCAGAGGTGGGAGGCCCCTGAGAAATGCTGAGAACGCCAGGCACCCCAGCTCTGAGAGCCACCCTAGCTAAACTCAAAGCAGCATTCTTGAGATTTTAGCAAAAGGCTCTGCCCCAAGCCACGAAAAGATCCCAATCCAATCTTTTCAGCTTTATCCTCTAAAACCTTTTGTCAGATGAGATAGCATTTGTGTTTCCCAAGAGGAGAAGGTTGGGGAAGAAAATGAAGATAGCTTACATACAGATTTTGGATGACCAGCTAATCTTACCCCTTCCTAGATAAGTGAAAACAGATAAAATGTTTCTGGGCAGCCCAAAGGTTTACCACCTGTTTCACTAGAATGGCCAGTCTGTGTAAAGAGGCTATAATGAAGAAAGCATTCTCCCTGCAGGGAGAAGCTAGAAACAAATGGTTCTTCCTACACATCAGTCTGCCAAATGTAGCCTCTCTCAATCTATATAAGTTCACCTCGAAATAAATATTAAGTACTGCTGTCATCACTATTTTAAACAGAGCGTCTTTCATTTCTTCTAATAGTAAGTGACTGATTCTATCAGCAAGGGAGCAAAAGGGTGAGAAAGGGAGCTTCCTGCTTGCTGAGTTTTCTAGCTATTTTCATTCTGGTTATTTTCATCCGTCAGATCTTTTTTTTTTTTTTTGAGACAAAGTCTCACTCTGTTGCCCAGGCTGGAGTGCAGTGCCATGATCTCGGCTCATTGCAACCTCCACCTCCTGGGTTTAAGCAATTCTCCTGCCTCAGCCTCCTGAGTAGCTGGGATTACAGGCATGTGCCACCATGCCTGGCTATTTTTTTTTTTTATTTTAGTTTTAGTAGAGATGGGATTTCACCATGTTGGCCAGGCTGGTCTTGAACCCCTGACCTCAGGTGATCTGCCTGCCTCAGCCTCCCAAAGTGCTGGTTTGACTACGGGTGTGAGCCACTGCATCTGTCCATTTGCCAGATCCTATTCTTTGAAACTATACAAGCAATTTTAAAAAAATTAAAATTAGATTTCCTAATTACATATTTTGGAGAGGTTTAAGGCAATGATTCTCTGACGAGGTTTAACTCTTTCATCTGGGTTGCACTCATAGGGTAGGTAAAGAAAAAGTGTATGTACTGTTGAGAGTTGATCCATAAAGCAGATGGGGAAATATGAAAAGGCAGCAGAGGCTGGGTGTGATGGCTCACACCTGTAATCCCAGCACTTTGGGAGGCCGAGGCAGGTCATCACGAGGTCGGGAGTTTGAGACCAGTCTGGCCAACATGGCGAAACCCCATCTCTACTAAAAATATAAAAATTAGCCGGGTGTGGTGGTGCACGCCTATAATCCCAGCTACTCGGGAGGCTGCACTCCAGCCTGCGCAACAGGAGTGAGACACGATCTCAAAAATTAAAAAAAAAAAAAAAAAAGAAAAAGAAAAAAAAAAAGGCAGCAGACCCTAAGTGAACAAGGTGCTCATGGAATGAAGAGGGTGACAGCACACAACAGTCCCACCCGTTCCCCTGAACAAGACAAGGAACACCAAAGTCACTGCATGTACATCCCAGTTTTGTGGCCTGAATATAAACATGACTTGCTCTAAAGGGGAATGTGCTCTGCAGCACCTCTGAGATCACAGGGGAGAAGAATCAAGAAATGCAAGAGCCGGGGCTGCTAACTCTGGGAGCCACCTGGGTAAGCAGAATGCTCTGCTAACAAGCAAGGCAAGGAAAGGCTGCCAGCAGCAGGCGAGGGAAGATGGTGCTTTTGATCAGCAAATCCAGGCAAATATGATACACCACACATCATAATCCATGACATTCATCAAGCTCTACCTCAACAGTGAAGACAGTTTAAAACTATGAGCTAGGGTGAAACAGACTCCAACACTGCTGCAGGCTTTCCCTAGCATGCCACTTGGTGGTTTCCATCACTCTGACATTACAGAAAGAGAGGCAGGGAGTAGGAGAGGCATTCCAGAGTTCAGAAAATTATTTGTGAAACAGAGAACTTTTGGATAGCAACTTCAGGACTGATGCAAAAATCCTTCCTCTCCCTCTTCCCATTTATAGAAACTCTTGGGCAAGTTTATGGCACTTCTGGGAAAGAATGATCCTGATGGCCCAAAGTGTGGCAGAAGGAGCAATGACTTTCTACACAAATGTTTGTCATATTCAGGCTGCCCAGTAGCTCCAGCCCTTCTGCCTTGTAACTCAATGTCCTTGAATTTTTAAAATGGGAAGGCTAAACAAAGCTCCAAACGGTAGAAACTGATGCACATCCTCCTCTTTACTGTACCAAACAACAATCATTTTCTAGTCTATGAAATTGATGGATGCCAGACACTCAATGCTAGGCTCATGGACATTTTAATAGGGAATATCTTAGTTTGGCCTTGAGAAAGAAGATGCAGCTATATTAAGCTGGAAAGATAAGAAAGGTAGTCTGCTGAATAAAAATACTTACCTATCTGAGTTTCTAACAGAAACACAAAAGCTGACAGCAGGCTGGATAAAGGCTGAGTGTTGATGGGGCAAGCTGGTGGTCAAGTTTCATAGGGCCCCCTGAATACCACTGACTTCTGGACAACACATTTGAGGTGGCAGAATTTGATGAGATTTCCCCCATGTTTCTCCCTGGCATGTTGCTGTTACTTTCAACAGATGCCATCTGTAAGGTCCTTTGCCCCAAAATGTCTTAGAAGCTTAAGTAAAGACAAGAACTATTTTGCTTCCTTGCTCAGCGTTCAAGAGAAGTATCAAATGCAGTTTAACATCTTACAGCTTTATTTCCACCCCATAGGGCCAACTAGTTTGCCAACCATAAAGCTGTAGGCCATTGGAAAATTTGTGTGGTTTCCATGGAAGACCCAAATTTCTCCATTTGGAAACCATGCTGGATGAGCTGTTGCTCTGCTCATGAAAAGAAATCACTAAATAAGAGCATGATGAGTGTCTCAAAACCATTGGCAATACAATAAAACACAGCAGCAGAATAATTGTTGGTAAAACATGGGAATGCTCCATTCCCTAAAAGGGCTACCCTAAGAGCCCAACAGTAATTATGTGGTGCTTCCGGAAATTTCTTACTCTAGGAGCTCCATAGAGTTATTTCTGACACTGAGTAAGAACACAGGTCTGACCCAATCCCATCCCTTGAATTTGTGCTCCCTGGCACACATCCTAGAATGCCCTGTACCCTCCATCCCCCCAACCCCCCCACCTCAAGGGATTGACAGATCGTCCCCAAATGAAAATCAGTAACAAAACAGTTGTCCTTTACCAAAGGGGGCAATCAAGGACCCTCTGCGAATACCAGAATCCATGGATGTTCAAGTCTTTTATATAAAATAGCATAGTATTTGCATATAACCTATGCACATTTCTTGTATACTTTAAATCATCTCTAGATTATTTACAATACCTAACTCAATGCCTACACATCGCTTCATTTGCGTGAATTCAATGTAGTATTCAGCACGTGGCAAATGCAACTTTTGGTTTTTGGAACTTTGTAGGTTTCCCCTCTTTCCCAAATATTTTTCAATCTGTGCTTGGTCGAATATAGGGATATGGAACCCACAGATAGGGGTGGTCAACTGTACTCATCTTCACCATCGAATACACCATTAGATGAGGAAAGACAGACTAGAAGGCACATTCTGCTTTTTGACAAAGGACACTTTTGGGACCCATACGTCATGTAACAAGTAGGCTGAGGTCAGCTAATACAGACTGCTCATCGGGAAAGGACAGCAGCTAAAAACCCCAAAGTGATATGCCTGATGGCCAATCCGGCTTAAGAGAAGCTGCAGTACACTATCTACCTCTGCGACTTCCATGTCCCAGGAGACGGCCCATTCACCAAGTGATGCAAGGATCACTATGAGCAGGGCAGCAGGTTCACGAAAAGAGCTGGGCCACCCAGGGTACACCTTTTGTGTTCATTAGCACTGCTCTGGAGAAATGACATCTGGTGTTGGGACCCACAGTGTATCAGGGGGAAGATATAGGTGATCCATGCGAATACTGTCTATTTGTAGAAAATATGGTCCATTATTGGAAATTTCATATGGGTCAATCTATATTAAGCTGGAAAAATAATCAGCTGGATGAAAAGGCCAGCCTGCTGTACCCACTGGAGTTTATAACTGAAAAGCACAAGCTGAAAGAAGGCAGGATAAATGTTAAGTAGGTGTAAGCCGTGGTCAAGTCCTACAAGGCCCACCCTCAGCAGTCTACAAAGACCCTCTCTTCAGGCTGATGAAAGAGGGGGCCAGAGATAGCCAAGTGACTCTTAGGAAAACAATGGCAGTTTAGTTATAATTTTAAAAAGTGGTTCCTCTTTTCAATCTACAAAATTAAAAGTAAAATTCTCTCAATTTAAGCTCCTCAAAAGCTTATGATTCAAAATATCCCATATAGGTGTTTTTAACTTCCCTGATCTTATTGTTTAGCTCCGACTGAATAGAGCAGCTCATTCATCTTTACTCCTATGTAATCAATGTTTAACATCCTTTTTTCATGCAACTAAATCCTCCTTGACTTCCTATCTGGGGAAAGAAGTGCATACCAATGTCTATGCTATCTGTAAATGCTACCAGAGACTCTTGCTAAAAGATGGTATATCCAGTATATCCTTAGAACCCAAGGAAACCAAAGAAACCTCAGCAGGACATTCCTCAGCTAAGCCAGCAGGCTCATCTCAAGGATGAAGACATCAAATTCAGCCCCCATGATTCAGGGACCACAGTAAACAAGGATGAATACCTCGGGTCAATGTATTCAAATGAGTGTGGATGAAAGAAACCAAACAGTTCAACTGGAAAACCTCGAAAACAGCGGCTGGAAAATGTTTGATGGCTTTGTTGTGAGATGGTAACCTTTTTTTCCTCCATTTAAAATTTTCTCCCTTCAAATCCAAACTGCAGCAATAGACACTGACAGCTCCAGCTTCAGACTTGATACATCATCAGGAAATCATTCCAAAAGCTCTAACTAGATAACTAATTTAATATACTTTGCTTCAAGGTTTATTCCTTGGCCTGCTTCCCAGATATAAAGCATCTCTGGGCAATTATTATGCAGATGCCACTGAAAGGACTTTAAATGGCTGCTGCTAATTTAACAGGAGATATGTTGGCATTTACTGGAGATGTGAAAAGGAATGCAAAATGTGCTAAGGAACCAAAGGCATTTGTTTTTAAAAGTGAAATATGTGGAACAACTCTTAAATGCTTTCTTTTGGATTTCAATATAAACTTTGGCTAGAAAGTTGAATATTAAACCTACTTCCTGCCTGCATTTTGTACACTAATGAATATTCCCGTAGCATACAGCAGGGACAGTGGATGAATTTCAAGGAAGCCCATGAGCTCTGATGACCTCAATGACACACCAGATCTATATGCTGTTCACATGAGACATTCTAACAGTGCCCACCTTGGGGCTTAGAGATAAAAGATAAATACTGATGTTGTTCATCATGCAATAAACCAGTAACTGAGACCACTTGCTAAAACATCCCTAACAGTAGAATATCCCAAGGATGGAAAAACCTCCAAGGAAACGAAACGAATACCTTTTTGCTTATTGATGAGCTTCTCATAACAAGGGTTTTAAGCTCTGTTCACTGAAAATACATGTAATACTAATGGTTTTCTTTCCAGGACAGACAACAAAACTCCAGAATCTACAAAGATCAGCAGATTACACTCCTTCACTGAGTCTTCAGACCTTGAAGTAGAAGACAGAGGGGAAGCCCTCCATCCCCAGATATTCTGAGTCTAACTTAGAGTACAGCCACCACAACACCTGGCCAGGTTGAAACAGAGGATTCCTATTCTGAAGAACTTAATGGGGAATATGCACCTGTTGGCATGTGGTGATGGGAAAGGTGTACTTTTTCTGGTTGATTTGATGTCACTCCTTCATCTTTTTAGCTCGGGGGGGGGACAAAAGCAGCAATGAAGAAAGGCATATGGAACTCTCACAGCAGTCAATTCTAAGAAAAAAAACTGCAGTTAAATTCTCCTACATCTAGTTTTTCTTGACAACCTTTTTTCCTTTTTTTTTTTTTTGGAGGCAGGGTCTCTCCGTAGCCCAGCCTGGACTGCAGTGGCAAGATCACAGCTCACTGCAGTCTCGAATTCTTATAATCAGGTGATCCTCCCGCCTCAGCCTCCTGAGCAGCTGGGACTACCAGGGCATACCACCACGCCTGGCTAATTTTTGTACTTTTTGTAGAGACGGGGGTTTCATCATGTTGCTCAGGCTGGTCTCGAACTCCTTAGCTCAAGCAATCTGCCCGCCTTGGCCTTTCAAAGTGCTGGGATTACAGGTGTGAACCACTGTGCCTGGCTGACTACAGTTTTTTAATTGCACGTTTGTTCTTTGAACTGACCACTGTGGGCATTCCATGCCTTCCTCCACGGCCGCCTTTTTCCCAAGCTGAAAAGACAAGGAAGATGTGGCATCAAATTAACTAGAAAGAGCACGCCCTGTGACTTCCCATCACCACGTAACAACAGGTGCATATCAAAGCTGTACCCAAGAAAAGGTAGACATACAATGATAAATCCCCCAAAATGCAGTAAGAGGAAAAAAGTACAAAACATGATTTATTGTGTACCAACCTTGGAAATTCAGAAGGACACTGACTGACCAATGAAGCCACAGGAAGAAACTAAGAACTGGGCTTCAAAGTGAAGATAACTGACCAGAGAGTGGATTTTATGAAGAAAAGGAAAGAAGCACAGGGCTTTGCCAATGACAATTCTACCATCGTTCATCAAGTGGCCCCAAGTTTGGACTATGGGGTCCTCAGTGGGATTAATTCTGATCTTGCAGGCCAAAGCCTGAAGATGATACCAGCACAGTGGGGGTCACATTTGATGTGTTTCCTGGCCAGGACCCCTGTTATGTAGCTAAATGCCATACAGCTCCCATAAATCGGCTTCCCCATCTGTTTCCTTGATGACCTTTCCAATGACTTAGTGACCTCAACTTTCAGGTCTCTGTCCAACACACACATCTTATTTAAATAAAAAACAATGATCATCAAGGCCCTGCCTGAAAAACACAATCCTCAAAGGCCCTGCCCAACTCCTTTCTCTTTCTAGGTCTGCTATCCTCTCTCAATCAGGGTAGAGCCTTAACTGCACAGATGGCCTGGTCCAGAGCCTCAATGCCACCAGACAGGGTCCTACTGAGCAGACAGGAGAGGTAGCAACAAATACCCAAGGTACAGTCGCCAGCAGGGAAACACAAGCTCCAGAGCCCAGAATAAGGGGTGGTCAAGAAAAGCACAACACAGAGCTTGTCTTTCGGCCCCAAAGATGGCAATTACTGCACTGTAAAGGCAGCACTGTCTTTAGCTATTCTGTCTTTAACTCAAGCTTGAGGGGGAAGTTGGGGTGGGGTGTGGGGGAGAGGGGACTACTGAGGATGAGGGGCGGAAATGAAGAAGAGAGGAAACTGTCTATCAAGGCTCATGAGCCCCAAAATATGAGATAATCGTGTTTGTTCCTTCAGACCCTTTTCTTTATATTTCAGGACGAATTCATTTTCTTACCGTCTTTGCTTTGGATATAAGCAATGAATGATGAATGAATCAAGCTGATAAATGAATTAAGCTGATGAATTTCAGCTGGTTGGTTACAAATCTGGATGCAACTTCACAAGAGGTGTGCTCCCTCATGCCTCTGTCCCCAAAATGATCCAGCAGGCAACCTTACCTGCTGACATATATTACAATACAGATTAGCCAAGATGTGGTTCAAATGAAAAGTACTATATTACCAGGAAAACTGCATTATAATAATTCACAAAAGTTATTCCAAAGGGGAAAAAAATAAATTATCTCATATAAAATAATACATGGTATTTGTGAATAATCTTGGCTACTGTCTTCAGAGAGCCTGTTTGCTGCCAGCCACCTGCACCCCTGCGGGGGGAGCAGATGTTGTCTGGAGGTGACTCTCCTCCAGCACGATGGGAGCTGGGTCCCTCCTCCAGGAGCTGGATTGGGGGGATTAAATGAGTCTGGAGTTTTGGAGGAACTGGATGAGGACTTGGTAGACAAACTTGTACTGAGCGATGGTCTGGATCATGAACATCCTCTGCTCCCTGAGGAGCCTTAGCATCATGGGCACTTCCACCTTCTGCAAGAAAAGAGAGAAAGCACAAGGTCCTGAGACAGGAGGCTTCCCTTTGAGCATTCCTCATTCCCTCATTCAGGAAGCACTCACCCACTGCCCATGTCCAGGTACAAGAGAAAGCAAGGGACTCTGCCCTGGCTGGGTTTTATACATCAAACAGTTTATACCAGTAACTGGAGAACCTGGTCATCATGTGTCACTGGTGGGATATTTTATTTTTATTTAATTTCAAATTTTCTGAGAGGGTCTTGCTGTGTCACCCAGGCTGGAGTACAGTGGCACAGTCATAGTTCACTGCAGCCTTCAATTCCTGGGCTCAAGCAATCCTCCTACCTGAGTCTCCCAAAGTGCTAGGGTTACAGGCGTGGGCCACCACACCTGTCCTGGTGTATTATTTTAAATACAGACTAATCTGCTGGATAAAACATAAAGGCTGGAGTTGGACCTGAATGGTACTCTCAACTCCCCCACAACCCAATGACAGGATTTAAGACATCTCAGGGTCTTAGTTTCCTCATCTGTAAAATCAGGATAATAATGCTTTCCTCTAACAGCAGTGTGGCCTTGCCCTAGTTAGTTACATTTCCTCAGCAATAACATGGGGTATGAAATAACATTTGCCTCATGGGATCAAATGATGAAACACATATCAAGCATTTAGTGCACAGTGAGTGCTTAATAAATATTACTCATCGTTCCTTTTTTTTTTTTTTTTTTTGAGACAGAGTTTCACTCTTGTTGCCCAGGCTGGAGTGTAGTGGTGTGATCTCGGCTCACTGCAACCTCTGCCTCCCAGGTTCAAGAGATTCTCCTGCCTGAGCCTCTGGAGTAGCTGGGATTACAGGTGCGCACCACCACGCCCGGCTAGTTTTTTGTATTTTTAGTAGAGACAGGGTTTCATCCTGTTGGCCAGGGTGGTCTTGAACTCCTGACCTCTGGTGATAAGCCCACTTCGGCCTCCCAAAGTGCTGGGATTACAGGTGTGAGCCACCACGCCTGGCCTCATTATTCCTTTATTAACATTAATAAATGTTACTAATGCAATTATAATCTCACAGGACTGTGGTCATGATCAAGTGAGATAATTTAAGTGTGAACCTTTAAAATGTCAAAGCGCCATCTCTGAACACCAGTCCTACTTGGAGTAAAAGCCTTTAACTGAGAACACTTTTTTTTTTTTTTGAGATGGAGTCTCCCTCTGTTTCCCAGGCTGGAGTGCAGTGGCTCAATCTCTGCTCACTGTAACCTCCACCTCCCAGGTTCTAGCAATTCTCCTGCCTCAGCCTCCTGAGTAGCTGGGATTATAGGCACGCACCACCATGCCTGGCTAATTTTTTTTTTTTGTATTTTTAGTAGAGACGGGGTTTCAGCATGTTGGTCAGGCTGGTCTCGAACTCCTGACCTAGTGATCTGCCCACCTCGGTCTCCCAAAGTGCTAGGATTACAAGCGTGAGCCACTGCGCCTGGCCGAGAACACCTATTTTGAGACAAGGTCTTGCTCTGTCACCCAGGCTAGAGTGCAGTGGTGCGATCATAACTCATTGCAACATCGACCTCCTAGGCTCAAGCAATCCTCCCACTTCAGCCTCCTGAGTAGCTGGAACTACAGATGCACAACACCACACCCGGCTAACTTTTAAAATTTTGTGTAAAGATGAGGTCTCACTCTGTTGCCCAGGCTGGTCTCAAACTCCTGAGCTCAAGCAATCCTCCAGCCTTGGCCTCTAAAAGTCTTAGCATATGGGCATGAGCCACTGTGCCTAGTCTTGAGTCTTAAATGAGAACATTTTGAGTATTAAATGAGATTGCCTATGTGTGAATTCTTTGAGAATATATATGATGATATATACTATCATTAATGAAGGGAAATTAATACAGTGTCATGGGTACTTGAGCAGACCAGAGGCTGTCACAGTGTCCTCTCCCCTCACCTTCACCATGTCCATCCTTCTGGACTAGTCAGGACACATATGGCTGGAGCACCCCTGAGCTGTGGAGGCCATGGTGGCCTCAGCACATTCACTCTGCTCTGGGAGCTCTTAACCCAGGGCAAATGATGGCACCCAGGAAGTTTTCAAGGGCTAAGCAAGTGTTTAAAAGAAAATAATAAAAACTCAGCTGTATGCCTGACTTTGTAACCTTTGAACCTTAAAAAATAATTTTAGCTATTTCCAAACCGTGTATAGTTATGACATGACACGTGCCATCAGTCACTCTTGTTCAACACCAACTAAGGAATGCACATCACAAACTTGTGATGTTGCCTGGGCTACAGTGCAGTGGTGCAATCACAGTGGTGCAAAGGGACAAAGTCAAGTCCCTGCCTAATAAGAAAAGAAAAAAAAGGCATGTGAATCTTCGAACTATGAATCAAAATACAGAGCCTAGGTTATAAGCTTCTGATGGTAACAAGTAGGTCTCTGCCTAAATTATATTGCAAAGTGACCAGTATCATGAGATGTGACCTAGAGCCACCTAATAATGAACTTAATTTCATGTTTGATGAGGATTACTCTGTGGCACTGAAGATAAAAGAATAGAGAGAATACGGCTGTTCCTCTCCCCTACCCACCAAAGGTTTTAGCCAGGAGGCAGGATCACACTGGTGTTCAGCGCACAGGCTCTGAGTAAGGCTTCATCTGCTGAATTTCAGCTCTACCACTTCTTGGCTGTGGGAAGTGGGCACATTACTTCATTTACCTATGACTCAGTTTCTCTTCTGTTATGTGAGGATACTGATATGGTCTTGGCTCTGTGTCTCCATCCAAATCTCATGTTGAATGGTAATCCCCATTGTTGGGGGAGGGACCTGGTGGGAGGTGATTGGAACATGGGGGCAGATTTCCCTCTTGCTGTTCTTGTGACAGTGAATTCTCATGAGATCTGGTTGTTTAAAAGTATGTTGCACTTCCCCCTTTGCTCTCTCTCTCCTGCTGCCATGTGAAAACGTGCTTAATTCCCCTTTATCCTTCCACCATGATTGTAAGTTTCCTGAGGCCTTCCAGCCATGCTTCCTGTATAGCCTGCAGAATTATGAGTCAACTAAACCTCTTTCCTTCATAAATTACCCAGTCTCAGGTAGTTCTTTATAGCAGTGTGAGAATAGACTAATATAGGTACTAACAGGACTTAGCTCACAGTGTCACTGCAAAGGCTACTTGTGTTAATACTATCAGGCTCTTAGAATAGTGTGTATACATGGTAAACACTAGACACAAGTTAGCTGTTACGATATTATTTTCAATGTTGTCACCATCACCACCTCCTCCACCTCTACCATCATCCCCATCTCAATTACCTGTAGGACTGAGCCTAAATGATAGTATATTGTCTGATATGGACAAGTCTGGGGGCATGACAAAGCAAGTTCTCCTGGTCTTCAATGAAAGGGTCCCAGCTGGCTTAAAGATTCATTCACTCCCACAGGCTGTGCTCTTAACTGCCCCCAAGCCAAGGAAGCACAAAGCAGTTGACACTTGCTCAATCTTGTCTAGAAGACATTTTCTCCTCCTCACTTTATGAAGGAGGTATAACTTAGTCAGAAAAGCGGCAAGATCAAGACATCTGCCCTTTGGCTACTGAGATCCTGACCTTTTGTAATTAGCTGTAGCTGGAGACAGCTACATCCAGGGGACTGAGTGTCCTGCAGACCATAACACGAGTGCTTTCTGAAAAACTCTATGCACCTTAAAAAGTCTCAGCTAACACTCAGTGACCAAAAGCACTGGGCCACAGGGAGGCTTCCCAGAGCAGCCTGGGACAGCCGTCCCCACTCCCCACCGCACAGCTACCAACCTCATTGTAAGTGTCTGCGTTTCATTGTTTCTGCTCAAGTTTTCTATGTTTAGAATGAGATTGAGAGGGACAAGTCCAGGAAAAAGAAAGGCCATTTCATTGACAGAATTAAAACTGCATGAATTACGACTAAAATATAAAGTATGCTAAATCCACAAGCTGTGGAAAGAAGGCAGGGGAGTTTGGACAGGAGAAAAATGGGACCCACAATTTAATATATATTTGTTAAAATCTTTGCTTGAAACACAAAATAAACTAAACATGGTCTACTCTTCTCCTGAAATAGGGGCTTGGATCTTACTAGCCAGGCCTGAAACAGTACCAGAACAAAAAGAGAGCATTTTTGCCCCCTAACCATCTACCAACAACAACCATGGGAAATAGGACAGATAAGACTGGCTATATTTGTGCTAGGGGAAGAGAAGTGAAAAATATGAGTCATCTTGCTATCTTTGAATATCAATGGGAACAGAAGTTCTTTTTGGGTTGACCATGTCCCAGCAAAGAATGTTCTGGCATGCAGTTGGGCACTGAGGAAATCCGCTATGTTTGGACACACCATAGAGCATTTAACCACCCTGAGCCTTCACCAAGTCCACAGGAGGCCACACTGGCCGAATCCCTCACTCCAAACTGTTCCGGATTTGATATGCCTTGTCTGTGTTCTGCCAGACCAATAACATCTGGTGTTCAGTGAGCCCCCATGTCATTGTCTCACTGAGGCTCAGCCTTTGATGGGTCTCCAAAGAGCTCAGAACAGAATAGTCTTTCATGTCAGACAAGACAGAATGGCTTCTTGAGTTGAAAGGGGAAGTGGGGAGCGGAGCACAGGGAGTGGGGAAAGAAGTGGAGTGGCCAGGCTCACGCCTGTAATCCCATCAACTCGGGAGACCGAGGTGGAAGGACTACTTGAGCCCAGGAGTTTGAGACCAGCCTGGGCAACATAGCAAAACCCTGTCTCAAAAAAAAGAAAAAAAAGAAAAGAAAACAAGGGGGGGAATTTGGTGACAAAAGTGATATGAAGAGAAGGAAAGGACAATTAGGTGGGGGAGGTGATGATGAGGCCCTCAAGCCATGCACACACTGATTCTACCTCATCTTATTTTGTCTTCCTAGCAATGGATGGAGACTCAGTGGCAGGTTACTCATTGTTCTAGAGATTTCTAGAGATCTCTAGTAGTGACAGGAATAGAGAGGCAAACAATAAAAAAATCCTATGTGGGACAAAATGGTAAAACCTCAGAGGGCAGTGACATTTCTGTTATGTAGTCTCAACTGATTCCATGATGAGCATTTCTCTCAAGCTTTGTTTTATGTTTTTCTAACATTAGGCTACAGTTGGGATTGCCCCTTTTCCAATTTTTAGCAGCACAAACATTCATTCCCATGGACAGACTAGAAGATTCTCAAAATTATCTTTTCATAGGCAGAGAGTTTAATGTCTAAGCTTAGCATTTGTTGTTTTCCTGGATGATTCAATATGACAAACTTCATGTAGCAATATTTAATCTGATTTTCAAACAATTCATGCTATTGAATAAATAGGTATATTATCATATAAATTCCGCCACAGAGTTGCAACAAATCATTCTGTAATTTAAAAACTACCAAACCACAAGTTTCCTTTAATTTTTCAAGCCATATAGTTTGAAAACTGAGTAAGAACCAAATCTTATTCAGAGTTTGGAGGCAGAGTGAAGACAGGAAATAACTCTGGACCCAGACACAGAAGACCTTGCTTCTGGCTTCAGTACCACTGTGTAAGAGCCACATGGCACTAGACAAATAATGTAATTATTTCTGTGCCTCAGTTTCCTCTTCTGTGAAACTGGAAGAGTGACATGTTCATGGCTCCTCTACTTGGCTGATATGGCAGGCAAAAGCCCCTTAAAACTTCTAGTGTCCCACATAGCTAGAAGGTAGAACTATTCCTTAGCTTTTGACTGCTGTTTGTCCCACCTACACAAAATCAAAAGTCTCTCAGTGTAACTCCCTAATCCTACAGCAGCAAAGGAATGCCACGTACCTTGTGTGCACAGGCTCAGCAGCACCCCCCTTCTGCAGGGAGAAGGGGTAGGGTGACCCGCCGATGCAAAGATGGGGATGTTTGCATGCTCAAAGTATCTACTCTGCTCCGCTACACCACACAACAACCAGACTAGACAAGCAAACAACCCCCCAAACCTCACTCTGAAGAGTGAAAAACATTTTCCAAGTAGACACATTTTCGCCTAGGATTTAGGCCAGAACACATCCTAGAAATGTAAGACGCATCGAAACTCTATGGGGTCAAATAACTCACCATGGAAAATTACCCACAATAAAACCAGGCTATCTACAAAATGCCGAAGACTTCTGGAAGTAGATGCCGACTAAGATCACATTTTCTAAGTGTTTTCTATTGCACACCCTCATTTCTCCTCTTTTATCTAGGTATCTACATGGAGCAGTGGGAGGGCAAAAAGATAAGGAGGGCTGTAAATGTCAGAGTCAAACTAGGAACCAGGAGCCTGGAAAACTCTGGTCGGGAGAGAGGAAATTAACCACTGAAAATGCAAGGGCGCAGGCAAAGGTTTGGCCAGGGTGTAGACTTGTCCCCAAGGTGGAGTATCCGGAGAGAAGCCCAAAATGACTCACTTCGTTATGCTCCAAGCAGTAGATCATCAGCTCAGAAAGAATGAGCACGCCGGTCCTTCCCACCCCAGCACTACAGTGGACCACGATGGGCGGGTGCCGGTTCTTGGTACCTTCCAGCATGCTGTTGGTATGGCGACGGACCGACTGGATCTCCTCCAAGTAGGCTGCAGGACAAAATGCAAATTCTGTCACCAAAGTCCTCCGTGGCTTCGCATATAAGTTGGGGAGGGGGGAGCGGAAGAGAACTGATGGTGAATGTGTGTGTGTGTGTGTGTGTGTGTGTTTAAGTGACAATAATTTACAGTTCTTACAAGACACTAATTATTTGGCTGGTACCCAACATACAGTCCTGGATCCAGAAAGGACCAGCTGGGAGTCAATTAGTTCATGGGAGAATTTGTTCTTTAAATTAAATAGTTCTTTTTTAAAAATTAAATTCTGTTTTCCCCTCTGCAAATCCCTAAGTCCCTCAAGCAGATGATTCTAGACATTACTTACAGCAATTCCTGCTATTAACAGACTGGGATCAGAACAACTGCTAAGTCTCCTTGAAATGCCCGCCTGTCAGAGCCAATTTCTGGTGGGGAGAGAGCATCCATCTGCCCCCTCTTCCTTCCCCTCACTGATGAGTGAATGTCAACTGAGGCTTGACTTCATTTTTGGATTTTAAAGTAGACTTCGGGGAGTCTGCTTTTCAGCATAAATTCCACGGGGCTATGTGAGTAGCCCAAGATGAACCCCCTTTCTGGAGGCAACATGTGTGTGAGGTGGAGGGGGTCATGATACCCCCCATGCCTTCTAGCATCTGCTTGGCTCAGCAGGGCTGTGCAGGGAGGGGTGTGTTCATGACTCCAATTGGACAAAAGAAAAATCACAAGATTCCAAGCCTTAATGACTTTTTTCACAACCATGACAAAAGAGAAAAGTATAGAAATGTAATCCTCAGACACTCCAAAAACCCCCAAAATTTAATTAATAATTTAGATTTTGTAGTAGCTCAGGACAGAAACAGGTTTAAAGGTTCTTGATACTCAGTGAACCTCATCCTAAGGCAAAAGTGTAAACCAGACTATAGGAGAAATGTTTACATTGTTGAAGAGAAAAAAGTAGGTTTGAACCATTCAAATAATTTCAAAGCACCTGTTGACAGACATATATAAATAATCCACAATTTCCTTTATAAACTTACCTAATTACAAAATAATCTGAAGTGGTTTACCAAAAAAGCAAACTATTATTATCACTACTACTACTACTATGATGATGATGACTAGTAGCAGTTATTAGTACTAGTCATAGCAGTACTACTAGTAGTAGTAATGTACAACGAGATAGGATAAAACAAAAAAGAAAGAATGGCCGGGCGCGGTGGCTCATGCCTGTAATCCCAGCACTTTAGGAGGCTGCGGCGGGTGGATCACCTGAGGTCAGGAGTTCAAGACCAGCCTGACCAAGATGATGAAACCCTGTCTCTACTAAAAATACAAAAATCAGTCGGACGTGGTGGCATGAGCCTGTAATCCCAGCTAGTAATTCCAGCTACTCGGGAGGCTGAGACAGGAGAATTGCTTAAAACTGGGAGGCGGAGGTTGCAGTGAGCCAAGATCCCACCATTGCACCCCAGCCTGGGCAACGAGAGCAAAACTCCGTCTCAATTAAAAAAAGAAAAAGAAAAGGAGATGTCGTGAGATGAATAGAGGGAGTAGGTACCAATACAAGCTAGATACTGTGTGTGGAATCTTCTTTACCATTTTTCTGAGAGGGGGAAAAGACGGCAACTGAGTATTCTATCTGACCAAAGGCAATATTTACATACAAGAGACAAAGCTTTACTTGAGCTAAATTTAAGAAGAAAAATAAAAGGAATTTTGGGTAATACAGTAGATGCCACTTTCAAATAGAGCTTTTCATGTAATGGAGAGAAGGTGGATTCAAAGGATGTTTCCTCTATCAGTCATATTAATAAAGTTCCTTATGCTGTAACTCAATAAAGACTTCTGGAGGGCAGTAAACAATTTGGTTCAGGTACTCTGCATCCAGGTAATCCAATTTAAACATGGGCAAAAATCTTTTACAACCTAGGAGAAATACATTCAACATTTCTAATGCCCTGCACAGAATACGTGTATTGACTTTCCTAAAAGTATAATACATACATTTACATTCTTTAAAAATACTATGTATTTTTTGGTAATTTAGACAAGATTTCCTTAATTGGTTCTGATTTAAAAGACTATACTTTAAAGTGCCTTATAAGCTCACTCTTTCATCAGAACTATTGGCCAATCAACAAACTGATCTATTTATATTATTTCCCTCTTCTGCTTCTTGGAGAAAATTTTAATAAGTCAATTAGCATGTGATAGGCTGAAAGAAATACAATGAGCACTGTTAGGAGGAAGGGAAGTTCTACAAAGGTCACTGCCCTTATTTCAAGCTACAGATAACAAGCCATTTGACTTTAGGCAAATCATGAGTCCTCTCTGGATCTTACTCTAGATTCTCTGACTCCAGTCATCCTTCTACTCTCTGCTTTCGGTGCCAAAATCCTCAAGTACCATCGTCACTTTCATGGAAATGAAATGCTTGTATTGCTGGATAAGTACACATCAGAATATTTATTGGAACTTGTAAATCAGTATTTTTAGGTCTTGAGAACCTGTTCTCTCCCTTTCTCATTCCCTTTTCTCCCATTCTAAATGAATACCAAAATAAAATCAAGGTTTTGACATTATCCAACATCTGGATCATGGTCCCTCCGTGGTAGTCACAGGTCTTCCACTAGCTGGAGAGTCAACAACAGAGCAGGCACAAGGCTACAGGGAGCATCTGGGGCTCCTTTCCAGTTGGGTGAGTAAGGAATGGGGTTTCCCAACAAGCACAGGACAGTTAGGCAAGCATGTGGAAAGAAAGAGGGAGAGCTCCAGCCACCACTGAAAAGCAGAAGAGGGTATCAGATCTCATCTTTGGACGATGATGACTAGCCTGTCTTTCCCATTAGGCTCTGAGTACCTTGAAAGCGAAGACTGAACTCAGTGTCATCTCTGCATTCTCAGAGCCCAATCCAGTGCCTGGCATGTAGTGGGTACATGCCCAATTTTGGGCCTTTCAAATAAAAATACTGCACATAATCTGGTGAATTAGTTTCTAATATAACCACATTCTAAAAACACACATACACAGAAATTAATGAATTTGCCATTGAGCAAATTTCAGTTTTAAAAACTACAAGAGGGTTTCAATACTTCTTAGTGTCTTCATAAAAATATGAGAAAGTATGAGAAAGTACTGAGATTTATGACTATAGGAAAATATAGGGCTTGTGAGATGCAAACCTTCATGAAAAAATTAATGTTATTCATTTATTTTTATTTATTTATTTATTTATTTATTTATTTATTTATTTATTTATTTATTTTTTAGATGGAGTTTTGCTCTTGTTGCCCAGGCTAGAGTGCAATGATGCAATCTCGGTTCACTGCAACCTTCGCCTCCCAGGTTCAAGCAATTTTCCTGCCTCAGCCTCCCCAGTAGCTGGGATTACAGACATGCGCCACCACATCTGGCTAATTTTGTATTTTTAGTAGAGATGGGGTTTCACCATGTTGGTCATGCTGGTCTCCTCACCTCGGGTGATCTGCCAACCTCAGCCTCCCAAAGTGCTGGGATTATAGGTGTGAGCCACCATGCCTGGCCTATTTTTAAATTTCATTTCTCCTTTTTTTAAAAATGTGCTAAAGTAGACACAACATAAAATTTACCAGTTTAACCATTTTTAAGTACACAGTTCAGTGGCATTAAGCATATTCATAGTTGTGCAACCATCACCATCATCCATGTCCAGTACTTTTTCACTGTCCCAAACAGAAATGTTGCACCCATTAAATCGTAATTCCTGGCTGGGCACGGTGGCTCGCACCTGTAATCCCTGCAATTTGGGAGGCTGACGCAGGCAGATCACTTGAGGCCAGGAGTTCAAGACTAGCCTGGATACATGGTGAAACCCCATCTCTACTAAAAATACAAACATTAGCTAGACGTGGTGGCTGTGCCTGTAGTCCTAGCTACTTGGGAGGCTGAGGCAGCAGAATTGCTTGAACCTGAGAGGCGGAGGTTGCAGTGAGCTGAGATCGTGCCACTGCACTCCAGCCTGGGTGAAAGAGTGAGACTTCACCTCAAAAAAAAAAAAAAAAAAATTGTAATTTCCCAATCCTCCTTTGCCCCAGCTCCTGGTAACCTCTCACCTACTTTCTGTCTCTGACCTTGCCTATTCTAGGTACCTCATATAAGTGGAATCACACAGTTTTTGTCCTTTTGTGACTGGATTATTTCCACTCAGCATCATTCCTCAAGGTTCATCCTTGTTGTAACATGTGTCAGAATAGTTACTGATTAAATGAGTAGCTAAAGGTCTGAATCAAGGTAGAGCCAATATGTTGATCACAGTCTTAGCTTACATGCATGAAAGGTAAACAGAATAAGTGACATGTATTATTACACTCTGTTCTACATAAGAAAGGAATAAATATTTCAATATTATAATACTTTTGCCACTTAAGAGAAAGCATCCTGTTTTTCCATTCCATCTCCAACGGATGGATTATTGACACAGATCGTAAAAGTCAGTCAGGTAGCAGACTGGGAAGAAAAACACTTACATAAAAATCCTTGGACATCCTCTGGACAGCCGTGATCTGGCCAGTCAGTATATTGTAAATGCCACACTGTCCTTTCTTGCCCAGACAAAAGGTGCTTGACCTTCAAGCCCGTGGTTGCATAGCAAACAGAATCTGTTCGAAACTTCGTGGTGACCTTGAATTTGCCATAGGTGGCTGAGCTGTGCTTGGAACCCAGTTTGGGCCAGTATCGGTGGCTTTTGGTTCGTCCACCCTCCTAAATCACATATAAAAGCAAAATTGGAAATAGGTCAAGGGAAGCTCTCATCCTTTTAATCCTAAGGTATGAAGACAGAAGAAAATGCAAATAGCTTCTAAATCTCTAGTTCAGTAGCACTCTGCAGTGTCTACCACAGGGTAGATCCTATACATGCTCGTTAAGACCAATAACACAATTTACAATGACAGTTACATCAATGGAAAATTTAAAAGATTCACAACCGAGGTGCAGTAGAATGTTAGAGAGAAGTGCAAGTGCAAAGTCTAGAAGCAGGAACAAGCTTGGTGCATTCAAGAAACAAAGGTCGGCCAGGTGAGGTGGCTCATGCTTGTAATCCCAGCACTTTGGGAGGCCGAGTCGCGCAGATCAGAAGGTCAGGAGATCGAGACCATCCTGGCTAACACGGTGAAACCCCATCTCTACTAAAAATACAAAAAAATTAGCCAGGCGCAGTGGCGGGCGCCTCTAGTCCCAGTTGCTGGGGAGGCTGAGGCAAGAGAATGGCGTGAACCTGGAAGGCGGAGCTTGTAGTGAGCCGAGATCGCGCCACTGCACCCCAGCCTGGGCGACAGAGGGAGATTCCATCTCAAAAAATAAAAATAAAAATAAAAATAAAGAAACGAAGGTCTTTGGGGTGGCTGGAGTGTGACATGTGAGGGGGCAGGCGGTTGGAGAGGAGACTGGAAAGGCCTCACAGTCCATGGTGGAAAGTTTGGATTTCACCCCATGGGCACGGGAAGTCATTCACAGGTTTTAAACAAGGCGGGAAGGGGTTCCAACAATCGCTGTAGGTCACGCTACTCCTTTCGGATGTTCAGCGCAGAGCTCTTTCTGTTACAGCACACTGACTGCTGACGCTGTCTTTATCTAGTGTTGATCTCACATTTGTTTCGGCCTGACCAATGCGTTTTAGTTCAGTCTACAACTAGAACTGAGAACAGCTGGTTACATCACCATTCTTTCTCCCTTGATTTTATAATCTTTTCTGAGAATATGTACTCTCAACCATTTACACAAGGTCTACGTTTCAGCTTTGCACAGTTTTAAAATCCCTGGAGAAGGGGCGGAGTGTGGAGGAGGTGGTAGCTGAGGAGATTCAGGGCAAGGAGTAGGTGGTGAGAGAGAAGGAGCACTGAACACATAGAGCTGCAGTGGTGACAGGCTCTGGGAACCCTGATGGCTGTTTAGAGGAACATTAGAGTTCCTCTTGTAAAGCCCACTTGTAAAGCAACACATCTTTGCGGAATATATAAATTACCTTGCCTGGCTTCATTTGGTTTGAGTCTCTCTTAAGTTGGAAGCATACCTTCCTCTTTTATTTACCAATCCTGGGAAAGCAGATTTACCTCGAATTTACATTTCTGCTGAGTGTCTAAATCAGTTATGGATTTTAAAAGACTATAAGTCCCCAGCGGTCCCATGGATTACTAGATGCTACTTTGTCTTGGCAAGGCTGGCCCCTTGTCACTCTGGTCTCACCTCCAATGCCACTTCCTCAGAGGGTCCTTGGCCACCCCCCTGATCTAAAGTAGCCCCCAGTCACTCTCTTTCTTAACCCTTTTTCAATTTTTAAAAATTTTCTCCCTCGAATTTATGCTTCTATTAAGAAGGTTTTTACTTCCAGCCTTCCAGCAAATGTGCAACATGATACAGAGCCTGGACCTCAGGGTTGCACATCGTGAAGCCATCGTTTAGTAGGAGTCCCCTAGCGTGAATGACAGTTTTGCAGCTGAAACCCACACAAAGAGGAGGAGGGATGAGGCAGGAGGACCTGTACTCACCCAGGCCCACTCTGGACTGTAGTTGTCCATTTCTGCCACGGCACTTACTGCTACCTGCACTGATTTTATTTGTTCACTTTTGAATGTCCCTCCCACTAGGACATAAGCTCTATGGGGACAGGGATGGTGCCTGTCTCGTTTACCATGTACTCCTGAAGTTAGCACAGATGGTACGCTGTATTTAGGTGAATGAATGCCTTGCAATGGTGTGATCTGATAAGGTGATAAATCTATTCTAGAAGCTTTAAGGAGGATCCATTCTCTTTGTGGGAAGGTCAAACAGGTCAGCCCAGGGAAGTACAACTGGCTTTAAAGAGCCTGATGTCCCTTTCATTATTTTCTTCTAATGGACTGTGCTGAAAAGCAAATGCTCAACACAGTCAATGAAGGAAAATATGACTTTTTCCTCCCCAGTTTTCTTTGTTCCTGACGCCTTTAACATAGCTAGGAAAGGCCACTGCAACACCATGGATATTGGTAAACACACATGAAACTAGTCCCTTGAATGATTTCAAAACATAAAATGGAATTTAATGAAAGAAATAAAAGAAGGTGGTTAAAGAAATTTTGAGAATGTGACAAGAGAAGAAACACAACATTTCTCCCCGCAAAGACAGCAAGCTGAACACCGACTGGATTGACTGGCAGTGTAGGCTGGTTTTTTATAACATCACATAGAGTTCTCTAGTTACAGCAGAAAAACTATGTTTGGCTTGGCAAAAGAAGAAAAAGATATTTTTTCTTCCCCCAAAGAACAGAGGCCTCTCCAGGAACAACAGCTTCTGGTCTCTTTTCAGCTGATAAGCATGATGGCATGTGGAACTGGGTGCCTGGAGTTGGGCATCTATGTCGATTTGCCCAGAGCAGCCTGAGACTCCCAAATTCCAGTGGAAAGATCACTGTTTTCGTTTGGCACAGAAAGTCAGCGGGTTGAACTAAAGTCTGTCATTTTTGGTTTTCTGTTGTTTTATTTTCAGTTTAGTGCATTACAATCCAAGGAAAAGAGTTAAAAGCCAGATGAAAATGGGAGGAGGAAAAGCTACAACAATCAATTATCTCTAGGGGGAAAAATATCTATCTGGAAGTAAGAAAACAGAGGTATACCAAAGAGAAAAGCATGTGCAGAGAAACAGCACTGCAGGAAGAAGGACAGGGTAGCAAAGTTGACAGCACAAAGCCCATCTCTGGGCACCGTTTCCCCTGGGGAAAAGGACGTGGAGTAGGACATTCCCCTTACCTCCTCTGCAGTGACCATGGCAATCACATTCACTCCCTGCTCCCACACCATCTGCCAGAAGTCGTGGCACGTGTGTGGCAGGGGCCCCTGGGTGGCTATGTAGTGCCATTCTGCCCCGCCAACCACCACCTAAAAACCAAGAAAAGTATCAGTAAATAAACTCCAAGTCCAGACAACATTACCTGCTGATCACCTGTCCATCTGTATCCACCTTAAAACCTTGGATATATTTTTGGGGCCAAATGAATTAGTTCAATTAACAAAAACCCTGAGACTACAGAGGCTAGTGTAGTGACACATTCTCACATGAAAATACTTTTTGCCACTCAAGCCTATTAAAATATTTACCTAATCCTGGTTTTTGAGACTGAGTCTCGCTCTGTTGCCCAGGCGGGAGTGCAGTGGCACAATCTTGGCTCACTGCAACCTCCGCCTCCTGGGTTCAAGTAATTCTCCCATCTCAGACTCCCAAGGAGCTGGGATTACAGGCACTTGCCATCATGCCTGGCTAATTTTTGTATTTTTGTAGAGATGGGGTTTCACCATGTTGCCAGGCTGGTCTTGAACTCTTGACTTCAAATCTGCCCATCTCAGCCTCCCAAAATGCTGGGATTACAGGCCTGAGCCACCAGGCTTGGCCTTTACCTGATCTTTGTTTGCAACTCAGAGTATATGCAAACTACTGCCTATTAAAAACCATACACATACACACACACACACACACGTATATATGCATATATATGAACATGTATAACTTAGGATTGACTTGTTACAGAAATAATAGTTAATGCTTACTATGTGCAGTGTACTCTGACACTTTCCATTCTTTTCTCTTCTCTAGCCTATTTCATTAAAACACACACATACACACATACACACACACCTGGTCATGACCACTAAACTGATTTCGCATTCTACCACTGTGTTGTAATCCAGTTTGAAAAACAGTGCTTCATGGCATCCAATTAAACAATTAAAAAAAAAAACAAAAACGACCATGGAACAACATCCGTTTTGGAGCACTGTCTTTCTCCTGTGGATCTGAGATGAGGTGCATCATAAACCTCTGCTGTCAACTGCTGCTCTGTGGTGCCATGCACGGCAGAGATGCTACGAATGCTCTTGTCAACAGCATATAATATTTTATCAATAACTTCACCTTGGTAGTACCACAGCATCCAACTGAACTACAGTCATTACATGACTTCGGATAATAAAATTATTACCCCTGCAGCTCAGGGTGATCAGGGAAGATAATTCTACAGCTATAAATACTAGCTGCAGAGAACCATAAATAAGAAGTTGTACCCAAAGTGTTAAAGGTCATGCTGTCAAGGTGAAATGGTGGCCTTTGGAGGAATTCTTTCTGTTCTCCCTTCCAGCTCTGTGCCTTGATATTGCAAAGTCAGGTCCCTTCTACATCTGTGCAATGCAGATCTCTGGAGAGTTCAAAAAGCAATGAAGTAATCATTGTTTGAAACTTTTTTCCCTCATTTACTTGATAAAACTGTATGTTAACTTGGTTCAAACAAAAACAATGTAAGTTATTGTCTCATTACACAAGACATGTTTAGGTCAAAGCTGGCAAGAAAAATCCATTTTCCAAATACTGGTGGGAGATAACATTCATATATTTGCTGGCTAGGAGTTTGTTTTACCCGTGGAATTGTGATTTTAAACATTAGCCTCTCTGGCACCCAACGTATAGGAAACATAAATACTTCCAGAGAATGCTGCTGCTGCCTGGGGCCTTTCAGTACATTCCAAGTATTGACAGGAGGGTATTAAAAACTGCATTAAAAACACAACAAGCAGTGCTGCTGAGGTAGATTTCACAGATGTGATTCCACCTCTGGAGCAAATAAATTTCTGTTCTGTGTTAACGGCTGCTTGGAACCCAGGGGGGAAAACATTGGCAAAATATACACCTCTATTCCAAAACACAGGGGCAAGTTGTTGCAAGCTCCATGGGTCTATTAAATGCACCCATGTCTAACCCGCATCCACAGGATGAAATGTGGGCCACAGAGAATACCAAGGAAGGGAATGCTTCTCGGTTAACAATGCCCGATGGGCACAGTTTATACAAAGTGACAGCTTTTTTCAGACAGCAGATGGAAAATAGTGGAAGAGATCTGGCCAAAAGAAGAAGATAATATAATATTGCTATGTGAGATTTTCATAGACACTCTATCAAGAAGCAGCTGTGTGATCTGCATCTTTGTTTGAATACATTACTTTGGTCATTGTTTCATAATCTAAACTAAGCCCATGAAACCCACCACTGACAGTTTATTTAAGAGTTTCCTAGAGTTCATTTTTTACTTCTCACTCTCAAAAATCCAAGTTAAAACTAGTAATATGATCTATGATAGTTACTCTTTTATATTTCTTTTGACAGTACTTTCTAATTATTAAAAACTATGGTTATCTGTGTATATTAATAAAAATAGTATATACCCAACCATACTATACTTTTCCCATTCTGTATCAAAATTAGTTATAATTGATACACAAACTAGATATCTAACTAGCCTTTTACAGCCTCAAAAAAACCTGTTATTAATTCTGCTACAGTTGAAAAGTCCAATGAAGAAAGCAAATAATTCTAGACAAGGCCGAAAACAGGTTTCTAAGGCTATTGATCACAGTGGACTATTAATTGAACCTTGTGTTATTTAACAACATCCTATAACAATGACTTTAACATTAATAGATGAACAAATCTCCCACTTCAGAGTTCAGAGCAAATGGTGACATTCTAAATAAGTGTCCTCTGTTAACAAGGACTCTGAGGAAGGTAAGCTATTTAAAAAACATTTAACTACAGGTACACGTGTATCCATAAGTCAAAGTTTTAACTGCAGAAGTGCTAAACTATGTAATACTGACATATAAAGGTCTGAAGTATTTGAAATAAATTTAGTAACACAAATTCATTGACTAATGTGGCAAATCTTTCAAGATTCAATATTAACCACACTTTTATAGTGTAGGTGAAAATTACTCCCCTCTTCTAAATACCATGCAATAATAGTGTGTCCGGAATTGGTGGGTTCTTGGTCTCACTGACTTCAAGAATGAAGCCGTGGACCCTCGCGGTGAGTGTTACAGCTCTTAAGGTGGAGCGTCTGGAGTTGTTCGTTCCTTCTGATGTTCGGATGTGTTCGGAGTTTCTTCCTTCTGGTGGGTTCGTGGTCTCGCTGGCTCAGGAGTGAAGCTGCAGACCTTCGCGGTAAGTGTTACAGCTCTTAAGGCGGCGCGTCTGGAGTTGTGCCTTCCTCCCGGTGGGCTCGTGGTCTCGCTGGCTTCAGGGGCGAAGCTGCAGACCTTCGCGGTGAGTGTTACAGCTCATAAAAGCAGCATGGACCCAAAGAGTGAGCAGTAGCAAGATTTATTGCAAAGGGCGAAAGAACAAAGCTTCCACAGTGTGGAAAGGGACCCGAGCAGGTTGCCACTGCTGGCTCGGGCAGCCTGCTTTTATTCTCTTATCTGGCCCCACCCACATCCTGCTGATTGGTAGAGCCAAGTGGTCTGTTTTGACAGGGCACTGATTGGTGCGTTTACCATCCGCGAGCTAGACATAAAAGTCCTCCACGTCCCCATCAGATCAGTTAGATACAGAGTATAGACACAAAGGTTCTCCAAGGCCCCACCAGAGCAGCCAGGCACAGAGTGTGGATTGGTGCATCCACAAACCTCGAGCCAGACACAGGGTGCTGACTGGTGTGCTCACAATCCCTGAGCTAGACATAAACGTTCTCCACATCTCCACCAGACTCAGGAGCCCAGCTGGCTTCACCCAGTCGATCCCGCACCGGGGCTGCAGGTGGAGCTGCCCGCCAATCCGGCGCCATGCGCTCGCACTCCTCAGCCCTTGGGTGGTTGATGGGACTGGGCGCTGTGGAGCAGGGGGTGGCACTCGTAGGGGAGGCTCGGGCCGCACAGGAGCCCATGGAGGGGGTGGGAGGCTCAGGCATGGCAGGCTACAGGTCCCGAGCCCTGCCCCGTGGGAAGGCAGCTAAGGTCCGGTGAGAAATCGAGCACAGTGCCGGTGGGTCGGCACTGCTGGGGGACCCAGTACACCCTCTGCAGCCGCTGGCCCGGGTGCTAAGTCCCTCATTGCCCGGGGCCGGCAGGGCCGGCCGGCTGCTCTGAGTGAGGGGCCAGCCAAGCCAACGCCCACCCGGAACTCCAGCTGGCCCGCAAGTGCCGTGCGCAGCCCCAGTTCCCGCTTACGCCTCTCCCTCCACACCTCCCTGCAAGCTGAGGGAGCCGGCTCCCGCCTTGGCCAGCCCAGAAAGGGGCTCCCACAGTGCAGCGGTGGGCTGAAGGGCTCCTCAAGTGCCGCCAAAGTGGGAGCCCAGGCAGAGGAGGCGCCGAGAGCAAGCGAGGGCTGTGAGGACTGCCAGCACACTGTCACCTCTCAATAGGGCCTGCGCTTTTATAAATTGCATAACCTGCAGTATTATAAGGGAGAAACAGTAGTTTCTATTGTTATTGAACATACACTTTAATGTCAGTAATGCAATACCTGTAACTTCCAAAGTTTCCATCACCTGCTAATTACAAACTGAAAAGGATAATCTTCAGTTTTTCCTGTGAGTATAGAGAGAGTTATAGGCCACAGAGAGAAGGAAAAGTTAAAGCCTCTGTAATGAGCAAGCTTCAGAAATCGCTGACCTGAGGTTCTTCCTGAGGCTACTAGACTTCCTTCTCTCTGCAGTGATAGACATGCCCTTCCACTTGACTAAGAAAAGCACAGGAGTTCAAAAACAATCCCTGAGGGTCTGGGGACAAGCCAAAAGGTACAGTTGCAGCCCACACATTTTCTTCTCCCCGCATTTTTACCTTTAACCCAGCCATCTTTAACAAACCTTCTAACAGGCTTGCCTTCTTACCTTGATGTGGGAGGCGTTAATGTATCCTGTGTTATTTTCTTTGGTTGGTATCAGCTCTACTCGATTCTCCTCATAGGGGACAACTTCACGGATTCGGCTGCGCTCGGCGTTTTCTGGCAGAGCTGCTGTGCTGAAAATACCATTCGCCTTTTTCTTTGGAATTTGCTCATATTCTGTGAACACCATTCCCTCTTCTAGTTTCTTCTTCAGGGTTCTGAACTGCAACAGAAATTGATCTTCAGCTCTCTAAATTATCTGATCCAAAAACTCAATGCAACAACCAAATTTCTTTAAATATTTAGCGATTGTGTTAATAAGAGATTTCAACGTGTACAATCAATACTTGGTTTGTCTCATTATCAACCATATTGATATTTTCCCTTGTCTAATAACCATTTTCCTTCTTACTCATATTATAAGTAGAACAAATCTGCAAGAACTAGCAAGAGTTGAAATTCAAAAATCAATATTTTTGCTATTAACAACTCTGTTTAAAGTCCTAATGATAGCCGGGCGCGGTAGCTCAAGCCTGTAATCCCAGCACTTTGGGAGGCCGAGGCGGGCGGATCACGAGCTCAGGAGATCGAGACCATCCTGGCTAACACGGTGAAACCCTGTCTCTACTAAAAATACAAAAAATTAGCCGGACGTGTTGGCGGGCGCCTGTAGTCCCAGCTACTCGGGAGGCTGAGGCAGGAGAATGGCGTGAACCCGGGAGGCGGAGCTTGCAGTGAGCTGAGATCGCACCACTGCACCCCAGCCTGGGGGACAGAGCAAGACTCCGTCTCAAAAAATAAAATAAAATAAAATAAAGTCCTAACGATAAAGAGACTGTTAATCTTAATTATCCAAACATCCTTTTCTCCACCTATATAGCTGTTTTTAAGATGATACTGGTCCACAGTTCCATAGCTCTGAGGACTAAATCTCTCTCTTTTTTCCTCCTCCCTGGCCAAACTACTAATTACAATAACATGGTATTAATTGGGTTAAATGATTCCTGTGAAGTCCCTTCTGGCTTTAAAAACATTCTAATTCTGGATACATACTAGCAGAAATCGAACACCCTGGTGTTATTAGTACTCTATTACATTTATACAACCTGTTTCTTAACCTTCTGACAGCAATTTCGGGAACTAAGGATACATTTTTCTTTACTTCTGAAACACAACCATGCAGCTGCTTTCTGCTTTTCAAAACCCATGTTCTCACAATGCATTATCCAGACAATTATAAATCAGCCTCATTTTATGGTCATAAGAGGGGACAGCATTTTTTTTGTTGTTGTTGTTGCCCAGGCTGGAGTGCAGTGGCGCAATCTTGGCTCACTGCAAGCTCCGCCTCCCGAGTTCATGCCATTCTCCTGCCTCAGCCTCTCCGAGTAGTTGGGACTACAGGCACCCACCACCACGCCTGGCTAATTTTTTTGTATTTTTAGTAGAGACGGGGTTTCACCATGGTCTCGATCTCCTGACCTCGTGATCCGCCCGCCTTGGCCTCCCAAAGTGCTGTGATTACAAGCATGAGCCACCGCGCCCAGCCGGGACAGCATTTTTAAAGAACTCCATAAATGCTTGGATACGAGGTCATGTCTTTTGCAGGAAACATGGATGGAGCTGGAGGCTATTATCCTTAGCAAACTAACGCAGAAACAGAAAACCAAATACTGTATGTTCTCACTTATAAGTGGGAGCTAAATGATAAGAATTTATGAACACAAAGAAGGAAACAACAGACACTGGGGCCTACTTGAGGGTGGAGGGTGGAAGGAGGGAGAGGAACAGAAATGATAACCATGGGGTACTGGGCTTAATACCTGGGTGACGAAATAATACGTACAACAAACCCCTGTGACATGTGTTTACCTATGTAATAAACCTTCACATGTGCCCCCAAAACTAAAAGTTTAAAAAAATTAAAAATAAAAATAAATGCTTGGATAAAATAATCAGTTCCTAAGAAGTGGCAATTGCTCACAAAAATCATAGAAATTCAGAGCTACCGCAAGTGTTTAACTTGTGCATTTTACAAAACAGGAAGTGGGCCCAAAGAAATTGAGTGACTTGACCAAGTCATACAGTATGTTAGGGGCTGATGGTTTTAGTCAACCAATGATCCGCCAACCGGACAAAGCAGGAAGACCGGAACAGAGAAACATGAGATGCTGGAAGGGACTGATTTAATGCAACACAGTTATACCTGATCTTCCTAATCTCAGATTGAAGAAAGAATACATCACACAAATCTCAGTGCTGGCATATTCGGGCAAGGAGGGTGTTTTGGGATCCTAAGACTACAGAGAATGAATCACATTTGACAAGCTTGCCACTTACCCTCTCGTCCATGGGAACCCGGGTGGCATCAACTCGATTATCTTCCCGCCCTGAGACTCGAGCCACCGAGAGCCCGTTCAACGCTGCCAACATCAGCGGCCTCTTCTGTGCCTCCAGGCCTGCCATCTTCTGCTTCTCTAGATTCTTGCGGCAAGAAAAGGCATGTGCTCATTGTTTATAATACTAGTAGAATGTTGGAATGTGTTTTAATCTCCTCAAATCTGTAACTCCCCAGCCAAGGAA
This sequence comes from Hylobates moloch, assembly GCF_009828535.3. Taxonomy (NCBI): domain Eukaryota; kingdom Metazoa; phylum Chordata; class Mammalia; order Primates; family Hylobatidae; genus Hylobates; species Hylobates moloch. The sequence goes on from NW_026652293.1 coordinate 48,091,470, forward strand.
TGCAGACAATCACCATCAGTAGGGCAAATTCAAACACAGCCTTCCCACTATTCCCACTGGGCCCCTGGAAGCCAGTTCCTACAGGACTCCTGAGCTTTTATTCTTAATTAACTCCTTAGCTAGACAGACCAATAAGTAAGAAAAAAGACTCCCTACAAATACACCCTGCCATAGGGCAAAACAAAACACAAAACAAAAACAAAATAGGGTACATGCGATACACTTTAGAAAGATAAGGATGACAGGACAAGGAAAAGAGAAACAGGATTATATGAATCATCTAATCCAATCACAGTGACAGACCTTTTGCACAGATGGAATGGAGCAAAACTTGTAAAACAGTTTGTTGTTGTTGATTGAGAGATCCAAACCCATAAACTGTAGAGAAAAATCTTCCTAAGTTTCCATCCTGAGGGGCTAATGCTGAGGACGTTAATTCTATAATTAATCTCTGATCCTTGGAATACCTAAGGGTGGTGTCATCCCCAGAATTGAGAGCTGATGTGGTTTAGCGAACTCACTAACACCAAAGCCTGGCTGGGGTCATCTAAGATGATCCACAGGCATTACCCTTCAGGCTTCAACCAGAGGGCCCACAATAACAGAGACTGTGCCTCCCAACACAGATGCCACTGAGCTATGGGGGAACACGGACTCCGGAACTGAGCAGACCACTTAGGGAAAGGCTTTGATGTTTACACCTGGTCCTGGTTTGTGGCTTTTTGATTTCCATCCTCTCTGCCCTCACTTCTAAATTGAAATTGGACTGGGCAGGGCTGGTTTTTAGCCTCCTGCTGTGCTTCCTCAGGTCCTTGAAACTGACTGAGTATGAAAAAGCTCTCTTTATGCTCACTTCAAGCAAGCCACGAAGGGCCTTTCCTAAAATTAAGTGTGTCTTGGAAGTTAAGGGAAGAACACAGGCATTCCTCATAGAAGCAGATGAGTTTTGCAGGGTTTAGGATTTTGATTCACACTGAAGGGCAACCAATTTGCAGATTCATTTGACTGCCACAGATGAAGAGCCATTGAATCCTTGGTTTCTTTTCAAGCCTTGAGAGACTTTTTTCCTTATTCTATGATGTATAAATTCACTCCCCAGGAAGAGGTCTTGACGGAGCCATCCCACAGGGTTATGAATTATTCTAATTGCGGGTGGGAGGACTGCATGACGCCCTTCCATGTGTCTCCACAATGTCACCTACAATCAGAATGAAGCCTGTGTGAGTGACACTGACAACAGGATGCCTGTCCTGGTGGCAGCCGACTCATCAGACAAACCAAAGGAGTATCTCAGAGGAGGTTACTGGGAGAAAGTGAGAAAAGCACTGTGAAAGGAAAATATATTGGGCTCCAAATCACTAGGCTGAAAGGAAAAGTCAAGCTGGGAACTGCTTGGGCAAACCTGCCTCCCATTCTATTCAAAGTCACCCCTCTGCTCACTGAGATAAATGCATATCTGATTGCCTCCTTTGGAGAGGCTAATCAGAAACAAAAGAATGCAACCATTTGCCTCTCACCTACCTGTGACGTGGAAGCCCCCTCCCTACTTCAAGTCTTCCTGCCTTTGCTTCAAGTTGTCCCGCCTTTCCAGACAGAACCAATATTGACTGATGTCTCACGTCTCCCTAAAATGTATAAAACCAAGCCATGCCCCGACCACCTTGGGCACATGTCATCAGGACCTCCTGAGGCTGTGTCACAGGTGTGTACCCTCAACCTTGGCAGAATAAACTTTCTACATTAACTGAGATCTGCCTCAGATTTTCTGGGTTTACAGTACCCAAGGACTTACCACCGAAAGATCTAATATTCTTACAAACGGCCCTGGTCTCTTAATTCTCGGGAACCCCCTGGGGGAAGATTCTGGATTAAAATTTTTAGGTCTTTGTTTGCTTGCTGCTAGTTTTGGGGAGAAAGAGTTTTTCTTTTTTCATTTCTGTCACCTCTTTCACTTGGGAATCTGTTTCCACTGCTCTCCAAAGTTTTGAGAAGGCAATAGTTCTGGAAAATGGGTTCTGAGCTCCTCTCAGCAGTCCTGCTTTCTTTCCACCTGCACTGTAAGGCGACCCTAACTGGGTCTAAGACAAAAAGTAATTAACTTTTCTTTCTTGGGAAAGGATTATTACTCAGTGATAAATCAAAGTATGTCTCTTTGATCCTTCTCACTCACCCTATCAGCTGGTTACCAGAGATAAATAATAATAATAATAATAATAATTCACAAGCTCTGATCTGTGATCAGAGGGCCTTTTCTTCTCAGTGCATCAACTTCTGGCTAGGGGACTACAAGCAGGGAAGTATCTTCAAGGAAGCAGCAGGAGCCAGAATGAGGAGCTACAAAAGCGGCTGAACTATCCATCAAATAGACAAGCAGCTCCAGGAGAGCTGCCCAGAGGGCAAATTCTCACCATACCTGCACACCCCGCCAACCCCTGAGTTTTCTTTTGCTAAAAGTTTCTCATTGTGTTCTGATCAAGAGGGCCCTTAGAATGGCCATCACCTCTCATGAATTCCCATCAAGCTGGCAAAAGCTGCCCATAGTGAGGAGAGCAGAGAAGTATCTGACCTGTGGGGATGCTGCTTAGGCTATGGGGTGAGTTTTTGCATTAAAAACAAAACAGATGGAGACTCATCGTGGGCTCAAAGCCACTGGCATTGTCACCACCTTGCCTGGCCTCCTGGCTCAGTGAAGAAGCTCCTAATCCACCTCTAAGGTCTGCTGGTGTCCTTGAGCTCCTGAGTGTAGCAGATTTGGGGAAAAAAAAAATCAACAGGGAAAATGAAGTAGAAATGGGGTAATTATTTTCTTGAACTAAAGGTTAATGGCTAAAATTTGCTAGTCATTATTACCCACATGAATGGAATGGAAAAGCATCTGGAGAAAAAATAATAGTGAAAATCTCCTTGTTCCTTTGTGATAATGCAAGGAGCTCTAAGGAGGAGACCCGTGCCAAGATTTTGGCTACAGGCTATTTGTTTAATATGAGTAACAACAGAAGAGGATGAATACAACCAAAATGAGGTTATAGGACCATGTGGACATCATTAAGTATCAAGTTGGCAGGGGAAATAGCTAAATTAAATCCTTAGACTGATAGGTTCTTGATGCTAATGTTGCTTTTAAGTGGTCTGGAAGAAGTATTGAAAAATCATTTTCTACCAATAAATTGCTTTCTTCCATGCTGGGAAAGCTCTCTCCCAATAGCACCCACCCACACATTTCTTCCATTCCAAGCCAAAGGTTTTCTTTGCTAGAGGCAAAGGTACACCTTGCACAATTTCCTTCTAGGTTTGCAAAAAGTCATGTCTGTATAAAAATCTCTTAGCACTACTCTAGTGGGGCTGGCCAGAACTGTGACGTTGAGAATGTTCTTAAGGTTTTCCAAAAGTAACAAGGTTGCTACAGATTCAATTTCCGACCCCAGGAACTTGGCTTCCTTAAATCTTTGGGCCTTGATTGTTCTTTTCAGGTTGAATCCCAGTGATGGGTTAGGAAGACCTGGAAATGAAGGTGGCCTAATGGAATCCATCAAAGCAAATTTTAAGTTACAACTGTTTCGGAGTTCCTAAAATTAGGCTTGGCTACCTTATGGTGCAGCCATGGTGAATGAAGAGAAGTCAATCTGGCTTTGATTAGTTCTAGTTAATAGGTTTTTTTTTTTAAGAAGTGAAAATGTTCATGGCAAGCAGCAATGGAGATTTTTTTTGTTTTTCTGAGACGAGGTCTTTCTCTGTCATCCAGGCTGGAGTGCAGTGGCGCCATCTTGGCTCACAGCAACCTCCGCCTCGTGGGTTCAAGTGATTCTCCTGCCTCCCTCCTGAGTAACTGGGATTACAGGTGCACGCCACCATACCCAGCTAATTTTTGTATTTTTAGTAGAGATGGGGTTTCACCATGTTGATCAGGCTGGTCTTGAACTCCTGACCTGGTGATCTGCCCGCCTCGGCCTCCCAAAGTGCTGGGATTACAGGCGTGAGCCATAGCGCCCGGCCGAGATTTTTTAAAGTAGCTATAATCCAGACATTTTCTCATTAGTAAGAGCAGATTCACTTTGTTGTTCTACATGCACCTGCATAGTCCTGTTCTGACAACTTAACTGTCTCCCCAAATTGTACAATATTTTTTTTTAAAGCGATGAGATCTAGTCCTGTCATCCAGCTGGAGTGCAGTGGCAAAATCATAGGTCACTAAAGCCTTGAATTCCTGGGCTCAAGCAATCCTGCCACCTCAGCCTCCTGATTAGCTAGGACTACAGGCTCCTGCCATCATGTCTGGCTGGTTCTTTTTTTTAAATTATTTTATTTTAGAGATGAGATCTCATTATACTGCCCAGGCTGGCTTCATACTCCCGGCTTCAAGTGATCTTCCTACCTCAGCCTCCCAAGTAGCTGGGACTACAGGTGTCCCCCACCATACCTGGTTCTGTACATATTATGAAGAAGAGCTATTCATGTCTAATACTAGGATGGATCTTCAAGTGGTAATATGTATGTATATACATGTATGTGTGTATTCACATATGTGTGTGAATTTTTGATAGAATAAGTTCAATGGAGAATTATTTATCCAATTACTGAGTTATATATCCAATTACTATAATTTTCTTGAATCTGTGTGAAACATCTATTGAAAGAAAATCTGAATATAAAGCTAGACATATCATAGTCCAGACAATATTGGTGAGTCTTGACTTATGGATCTATACAGAAAGCGGTATAGGGATGTTGCTCTTTAATTTCTAACTGGATGTGGGGGACAGCTTTCCTTCAAGAAAACAAAACACTAAAAGACACAGCAAGGTGAGCTTCCCCAATACCAGCTTACCCAATTGGAAGTCGAGCCTTGAATAAACAGCAAAATGCTGGCTGAGGCACTGGCCTCAATAACGTACCAAGTACACCTGTTAGAAGCCACAAATGAGAATGGAAGATTTATCTGAAAGGGCAAAAACTCAACATTTTGTGTAATAAAGTACTACCTTTTAAATGCTCAATGATTCCTTAAAAACCTACCACGTTCCCTGCATAAGCCCTGCCCCTTGCTCAGTGCCTGAAGCATGTGCTTTCACACTGGAAAATGCCCCGGGAGAGGAGGACACTCACCCTGATCATCATCTCTCTCTCTATAATGCTGTCCTCCAGGGAAAACATTTCAGACACAGGTCTCTCCTTCACGGGCTCTTTTTTGACCCGCTCCTTCACACTAGTCAGGTCGGGTTCCGAGATGGATGGGCCAAGAGAGGCCCCGTTGACAGCTGGCGGGTCAGTCCGAGACACGCTGATGGCCTTGGCCGGCCCATGCCTCAGCACCCTGGCTCTGGCCATGGCGGAAGGAAGGCTGGCTTGGTCCTGCCTCAGAGCCCCATTGCTCACACTCTTCCTTGGGCCGGGGTACTCAGGCGGGGGCTTGTTGGGGATGCGGGCCAGGGCCGCCTGCAGCTGGGCACTGTACTCCATCTTCTCCCGGAGCATGGGGATCTGGGGCACCGATTCTGGAGCCTCCTCCTCCTCCTCCTCGCTCTCGCTGCTGTGGATCAGCATGGTGGCATCAGAGAAGGTCTTCTTGTGGTGATACTGAGGGAGCTGGGGGACCTCGTGGCTGCCTGACCCCTCCTCGGGCGGTCCCTGCTCCCGGAGCGTGTTGCGGCGAGCCATGGGGAGGTGGAGTGACTTGAGCGTCATGGCCTCCATGCCCCGCACCATGCTGTTCATCACCTCCAGGCTATGGCGCTTGTTCACCGTGCCGTGGTGCTTGGTGGCCGTGAGGGGCTCGCTCACCTCCTGGAGAGACTGATGAACGACCGGAGAGCTGTCCTCTTGGAAGGTCTTCACCGAAAGCTGCACCTTACGGGTCACCAGGTCTGGGCTGCTGCCGCTGACATACTTGTGGCGGTGGCTGGCCAGGTCTGGGGTGCTGGTGGCAGGTCGTGGCCGTGGGTAGGGGGGCGGTGGCCTGAAGAGATAGTTCTTAAGCATGTGGGCCGTGCTGTAGTTATGGCTGCCCTGCAGCTGCATGTTGGCCAGCTCTGGGGTGCTCACTGTGTGCGAGATGGCGCTTGCCCCCGGCTTGCTTGGTACCACATTATTCTTTGGGTTCCTCTGGTCAGATGGACTGACAAGTTTGTTGCTGTAGACCCCCTGTGGCCCATAAGGGACAGTGTAGGGGTGCCTCTCCCGCATCTCTGGTTGGCTGTACACCAGATCCTCTGGCTGGTTGTAGGCATGGGTGTTGATGATGTTAAGGTTTCTCAGAGACTGGCTCTGGCTGTCTGTATGCAGGATCCCCCTCTTCATCTGGCGCATGACTGTCTCATAATCTGGGGTTGGCCTGTACGAGGGCACGATGATCGCGCTGTGCCGGTGGCTCGGGATGTAGTCGGCCCGCATGATGTCACTCCCAGGGATACTGAGGTTGGAGGATACAGGGGAGGCCTGGATGAAACTTTGCGAGCAGTTGAGGGAGTTGACGCTGTGAACGCTACACACGCTGCCATTGGTGACAGTGCCATTTAAATAATTTAAGTCCAGGCTGTTGTGAGAGTTGCAATACAAGGCTTCTTCATTCCCATGAAAAATGCTATCTACAAGAAGTCAAACAAAGGCACGTGAACCTCCAAGCCATCCTGCCACAAAAAAGTACATCCTCACACTCATGAGGTGACTTCTAATTTAAATAAGTCATAAAAAGTGAAATCCCATGGTCTCCACCCACATGTTCTATAGAATAACCGATACTATCTTGGATGAAATGCCAACATACAGAAAGAACACCTTAAGACATACTGAAAAGAAAAAGGGAACCTAATGGAAGAAGGCATGCACACATTTGGAGTAAGTGTCGCTTGAGGAAGTTCTCAATTTTGCCATAAGCTTTGAAATCAGGCACCAACAACGGCCCTCCAGTTGGGGAGACCTGTCCTCTTGCGCAGGGCTCAGCAATAGGACAGAATATTTAGACAAGACAGTCAAGAACTTTAATAGGGCAATAGATTTCAATTACTAAGTACTCAGAGCTGCTCTTCCTGACGGCAATGGAAAAAGCCCCTTCACCCAGGGGACTGCTGGGCATTCTAAAGACACAAAACAAATGATGTAGCCAGGGTGTCAGCACAGCTAGTTCATCCTGAGCAGCAATAAAGGGCAAAATTAGAATCAAGAGTTCTTTTCGGTAATTCCCCAAATCCCCTCTAGATCTGGTTTCATCACTTAGGTCAATTCAAGTAAAAATTAATTATAGTTTAAAGAGGTACCTAAAGAGAGAAAAAGTAGATTTCTAAAATCAGGCCCATTCTAGGTGTCTGGTGTTCTCTTACACACACACCCCAAGGAAGGCAACCTCTTGCCTTTCTGTGGCCAAAATATATTCATTTTTTACACTACAGATTTAAACATGAGCAAAACAGAGAAACAAAATCAGAGAAGGTGAAAAACAGAAAAGGTGACTGAAGACATTCAACTGTCTGAAGAGGAGGAATGTGGAAAGAAATCTGATCGGACAAGACAGGCACAAAAAACAGGGGGAACACAAGAGACAAATGTGCCGCAATTTATCCGCCTCCCATGGGGTTTGGCGCCTTCCCATAGAAATGTGGTAACTTTGCCAGTCTCTTTATAAAAAGTACTATTTTTATTAAGTCAAATGGTCTTGATTGTCTTGGTTTTCATGCTCACACTTTCAGACAGCAGAGGATTCAAAATAGCCAGGAGTTGATAACGTAGAAACTGTATTATCCATTTACTACATTTCTAACTTCCAAGGTTTTCTACAATCTCTCTTTTTGAAATGCAGTTAGCATAATGATTACAAGTTACCGATTTTCATATATAAGTTCCATCCTTAATCTCTCTGTATTCCAATTTCTATAACTGCAAAATAGAAATGATAATAGTACCTATAGGTTTATTTTAAGGATAACATAAGACAATATATAACAAGTACTTACAGCAATACCACAATTGCTCTATGAATGTTAGTTGTTATCATGAAGTCATTACTAGTAGAAGAAGCTTTTTCACACATTTTGCATGGCAGATGTTTTGGGAGAAAGAGAGGAATAAAACAGATTTACCTTACTCAGAGAAGAAAAAAGCAAGTGTACCAAGAAAGGGGCTGGAGAAAGAGATGAGAAAAACAGCTAAAAGAAAAGGCTGACTTTGTTTATTTCTTCCAATTATTCTGCATGCCCGTGTTCTATGTCACCATGAAAAGCTGAGTGACTGCCACGAGCTTTCTGATACTGGCAATGAAGGTGAAGTGCATTCACTTGGGCTGAGCTGTCACACTCTCTTCTCTAAGCTCCCTTAGGAAAGGGAGAAGAAAAGGACTTGCTGGCTGCCTTGGCCCCGACTCCCTGAGCAGCCAATACTGGGGAAATTTTTTGATCAGAGGTAACTGATAGTCTAGGCCTTCCACAAATTGAAGCTGTTAGCTACCGTCATTCAGACGATGACAAAGTTGAAAAGAAAGCATCCCTGTCATCTTTTTTTTAAAGCCTTCTTTACTGCTTACTGCTATTCAACTTTTTGTCTTAAGAAGGGAGAACGGCAAGCCAGAGTTACCTTGCGAGGTGTGTGTTTCCGAGTAGTGCTCACCACACTGGACATGAACGGGAGGCAGGATGTACGGCTGCTGCCTGGGCTGAAACAGAGAACACAGAGGAGGTGGGGAGGCCTGGGCAGACACGGCTGGTGACTCACACAGCCGGCCCCGGCACACGGCAGTCCCGCCACGTCGTCAGGGAGGCTCGTGGCAGCCGCTGTCCCTGCCACCCCTTTGACTCAACCTTCTTCTACCCATCTGCACTCCCAGCTCATCACTAAGTTTGGAACTGGAGAAACGGTAAGGGAGAAATGAAGTTGGTTCAAGATCAGAAAGAGAAAGAGGTTACCATCAAAGACTAAATGTAACCATTTACTATCTATGTTCTAATATACTTGCAAAGTTCTCTATGCCTTCTTTCAAAATAATAACTTTTAGAAAAGATAAATTATTCAAGGCAGGCAGATTGACTGAGCTCAGGAGTTCAAGACCAGCCTGGGCAACACATTGAAACACCATTTCTATTAAAAATACAAAAATTAGCCAGGCATGGTGGCGCATGCCTGTAGTCCGAGCTACTCGCGAGCTGAGGCAGGAGAATCACTTGAACCTGGGAGGTGGAGGTTGCAGTGAGCCGCGATCGCGCCACTGCACTTCAGGTTGGGCAACAGATTGAGACTTCGTCTCTAAGAAAAAAAAAAAAATTATCTGGGCGTGGCGACGTGCACCTGTAGTCCCAGCTACTTGGGAGGCCGAGGCATGAGAGTTGTTGAACCTGGGTGGCGGAGGTTGCAGTAAGCCAAGATCATACTACTGCACTCCGGCCTGGTGACAGAGCAAGACTCGTCAAGACAGACAGACAGACAGACAGACAGAAAAGAAAGAAAGAAAGAGAAAGTAAATTATTATAACCCATCTCAGAAATGAGAATAAGGGGGACACCTGTTTTGTTCTCAAAATTACATTCACAAGCTCCTACACATCAGCATCGCTGTGCCTGAGACCCCAGTTCACAGCTCCACATCAACCTTAAATAGGAACAGGGTTAGTGTTAAGCTGAGCCCAGGTTGAATCTATTTAAATATCTAAAATGTGGCCCACAACAATGAGTGTGTAGCTCTCAAGACCACTTGCTGACCTTCCCCATTGCAGAACCAAGTGTCAAAGGGCCCTGTCTACCCACCACCGCAGTGCAGAATCTTTTCCACAGTCTCTTAAAGATGGCTATTTAGACTGAACCTGAATAACTTCATGCTGCGGAAGAGGGACAAGTTTTCAGAGAAAAAAAACAAAACAAAACAAAACAAAAAAACTTCAGTGGATTAAATATTTGGTGAACCAACAAAGGAAAGACAGTTATGCACTAACGTAATCTAGAGCAAGCCATTTAACCTCAGTCGGTCTCAGTTTCCTGTCAGTCAAATCAAGCTCCTCTCTCCCACTACCTCAAGCAATATCCACTTTATTTACGTATTGAGCTTCCAGGTAAGAATTTGTTTGAAATAAGAGTTTTGATTTGTGGGGGAAAAAACCCTCAAAACCCTTACGTTTGTAAGCCACCAAACAGGATAATCTCTCATATTTTTCTTTTTTCTTCTTTTTTTTTATTTTCTGAGACATTGTCTCACTCTATTGCCCAGGCTGGAGTGCAGTGGCACAATCTCGGCTCACTGCAACCTCTGCCTCCCGGGTTCAAGAGATTCTCATGCCTCAGCCTCCCTAGTAGCTGGGATTACAGGCGCTGTGCCACCATGCCCTTCTAGTTTTTGTATTTTTAGTAGAGACAGGGTTTCACCATGTTGGGCAGGCTGGTCTTGAACTCTTGACCTCAAGTGATCCACCCGCCTTGGCCTCCCAAAGTGCTGGGATTACAGGTGTGAGCTACCGTGCCCAGCCAATCTCTTATATTTCTATTAGCCTTATAGATTTTAAAGGTTACTATTTTGAGAGAAGAATCTGAGATCAAACCAAGAAACCCAAATCCAGCAGGGGTCACACTTTCTCAGCATCCCTCAATGGAAGAAACACACTGACCAAGAGCTTGAAGCTGGGTGAATAACTCACCTATCATTTTCTCTGCCACAAACAATGCTTCATCTTCAAAGGGGTAATAAAAAAAGGGATCCAAGAATTAAAAGGAATCAAGACAGAAGAAACGAAGAACTGAAATCAATCTAAGAAAGCAGTTCGGGCCTACCAAAGAAAAGGTGCTATATTCCCAAGTCTCTCTTTGGCTGATTTTTGAGTTGCAATTTAAAAATATTTTTCCTTTTCTTGGCAATACGTAATTCAACTAAATTTTTCCATGGTAGCACAACCATTTTAAGGCTTTAAAGAAAAACACAGTGGAGAGGGATTTGTACAAGGGAATAGAAATACACGGCAAGGCAAAATTGGTTTACTGTCTTTTCTTGCCTTATTTAAAAAAATCCAATAAGTAAGTTACGGTTTATGAACTGACATAAATGAGCAGACTTACGCCAGTTCACAAACAGCATGGTCAAAGGACAATAATAGCTAATCCCTCAAACAACATTTCAGGATTGTATTATTTATTTCATCTCTTTATATATTCTAATACATTATTCCATTTCTTCCCAGACCTGCTAATAGAGAAACAAAGTTGACGCCAAAATATAGACAGAAGAGGGCAGGTGAAAAACAGCAATGAGAAGTCCTGGTTATCAGCAAGGAAGCCAAGAGACAATGTTATTTGGTCTTACTCATTGTAAGAAACTCTTGGTGAAATGGCTTAAACCTAAAGGACAGGAGAAAGGGGGAAGCCATGAATTGGATCAGACTTCCTATAAACTGTCTTCATCCGAATAAAATAGGTAAGCCTCTGCATCCTCTCTGGATAATAAGGACAAGATAAGATCACAAGAGAGCTTTAAAACACTTTGCCTCCCATAGGGTTTCAAGGGTGTAAATGAAAAATTATTTTGCTAATAAAGACATCTATACTCTAAAGAAGGGAAAAGGAAGATAACATTCATAAAGGAGAAGAATAAATAAATCAGTGCCATGAACAAATCTATTGGTACTCGGGGGAAAGCCCAAGGTATCTCTTAGATCTCCAGGGCCCGGGACCACATGTGAGATATTGTGCATAATACTGAGAGAAATAATATTCACACAGGCACTCAGGAATTACTGCGATGATATAATGGCTCAACTCAAGAATTCAGAGTCCACATCTAAGCATTTACCAGGAAATAAATTTTTCTCAAAACGTTCCCTTCAAAAGACAAGTTAAAGACATGCTATAGTGTATACATTGAATATGAAGAAAAATTCAATTGCATTCTATCAACTTGAAAGAATTGTTGATCTAGAGAAGTTAAAAGGTCATATGTTTATTTTGATTTTGTGTAAATCATAACCTAAAGTAAAATAATTGTGAGTTAAAACAAGTGGAAAACATTACAGGAAACCAATTCTTAACATCTGTTATCCTTGAGTAATCCTCAAAATAAAACATAGCCTAAGACAGAACACATGCATTGAAATTAATTGTGTTTCCTTATTCACACGATGAGGAGAGCAGCTTAAAACAAACAAACAAAAAAACAGCAGCTAAAGCTAGGTCAATTCAAACTCTGCTGGCTAATTAAAGCCTAAAATTATGGAAGTGCTTTGGAAATCTGATTTTTTTTTAAAAGGCCTAAAATTAGGAAATATGCAATCAATTTTCCCCATCAGATACTCTGCCTGAGACCATCAACTAGATCCGTTCAATTTTTGCTCATTTAGAAGGCATTTTCTCACTAGTTTATTAAGCTCTCTGTACAGCAGTGAACACAAAGGAATTTGTGGAGCTCGTAACTGAAGATGTATCTTCACACAACAACCAGAACAGATGAGCAAGGGAATGAAAACACACCATGGGCTGTATGCTGATGGAACATGGTCCCATGGGCCTGGAGTAAGACCTACTCTCAGGTAAACCCTCAGCCTCAGCCACACTTAGAGTAGTGGTGGGCATGGATGGGTCCAAGGGGGACAAAATGGGTTGCATCGCACTTGCTTGACAGAATGACACCTCTGTGTTCTCACAAAATTTCACCTCCCCTCATCATCCCCCCCACCTCAAATTAATAACAAAGAATGCTCAACAGTCAGATCACTTGATCACTGCAGCTTCTATACATACCAGAGAGGACCGGCTCCAGGTGGGCTGGCGTCTGATGGGGGGTGGAGAATTTGACTGTCTACATGAAGAGGTGAAAAAATGAAAGTGGTTATTATTACTGATATAAAAAGACCAGATAGACAAGGGAGGGAGAGGAAGAGAATTGGTAATCCTTACATCAAAACATAAACGTGGCTTATTTCTGGGTGGTAACACTAAGAACAATCTTGATTTCCTTTGTTTTTCTTTATTTTCAAAATGTTCGGATAGGATACTTTTAGAATAAATTTTACAAAGTAATATTAAACAAATGGAGGCTTATTTTTATAGAAAGACTGAGGGAAATAAGCCAGACTGAAAAATATCACCATTATTACATGGATTTTAAAAAATTGTACTCTTTCTACTGTTGTATATATGTAAAATCTTTCACAGCTTTTAAAAAAATGCAAGAAAAAATATTTTTAAAATACTTCCAGTCAAATGAAAATACAAAATAGATACAATATTTTTAGTGTGACCATATAAAGATACTTTTTATTAAGATGATACATTTTACAAACATTGATCAGATATTTTCCAGACTAAGAACCAACATATTTTTAAATGTAGAGATTAAAAAATGAATTGGAAGTATTAGCAAATTCTTGAGAGTTGAAATCAAAGACGCCTTCAAGCAACGGGTCCCAAATGCTATAGTATTTTCCCTCGTTCTCAGTGTTAACATAAAAACAAAAACAAAAACAAAACAAAACAAAAAAAAAACAGGACATGTACAGTTTTTTAATAAGGTAAGTTCTTCAATTTAAGGACTCTCCTTATTCTGAGATTTCATCCTTCCTACTTTTTTGGTGAAAATATCTTTTATGAAATGATAGAGGTAATATAGCAATGGTGGATTTTTAAATGACTGGCTAAATAATACAATATTATCAGACCTATGTTATATATACTGCCCCCTAATTTTTCTCCCTATATCAAGAAATTGAGGAGCCACTCAATTGAGCTATACCTCCAGATGACAAGCAGCAGCTCTGCAGGAGCAGAAAAATCAATAACGATCTTTTAGAGGTCAGAGAGTATCGCCCTCTGGAGAAGGATGCTGCTGTGCATGCGTGGAGAAGGATGCTGTTAAGATTATGCCAGTTCACAAAACTCCAGAGGGATGCCCCAGGCCATAACATCGTGCTGGGACGCTGAACTGCATATGGAATTTAATGGAAGAGACAGAGAGAGAGGGGAGAGAGAGAGAGAGTGTGTGTGTGTGTGTATAATTTTGAGAGTGTGCCCCAGGTTTTAATCAGGTAAGAGGTTAGGAAACTCTTATACTTGGTTAGGAAGAAAAAAGGAATGGTTATTACAGAAGCAGAATTGAGAAACAGAATTTATTCTTGGTTTTCAGACTAATATGTGATGTTCACTAATACTGGAGGAAAAGACCACAAAAGAAAAATAAACCCTCCGTAAATTTTGTAGTAAAACCATTTGCTGAGCTGTGGTTAAATCAGAAGACAAGAGTAAAATCCAGTTCTCAGTTTTTAAATTCACCCTACAGAAGTCAAGCATAGCATTCTTGTTCATGTCAAAGACACCCCCAGAAGTCAAAGGCAACAGCAGAGTAGAAATACACAGAAGTGACCTACCAGGAACCTGCTCAAGAGAATGGTGTGGTGGGGCACATGCAAGAATGTGTCTAGAAGAAACTTACAGCCGCTTCACTTGCCACTCCCCGATAAGGCCTTCTTCTGATTTACATTTGCAAACCAAGCGAGTAGGCCTAATACTATCAGACATACTTTCAGACCCCGACAGTGACCAATTGCAGCGACTGGCTTGAAAGAGCCTCCACAGTGTGGAGAAAAAAGTCTGCCATGACCTGGCGCTCCAGCTATAAAGCAGCCGCGTTCTTCAGCAGGAACTGCTCTAGGACAATACTCTACATACTCTCGGATGTGTCCACTGTGGAAGTGGAAAAGCAGTTCTTCTCTTGCATTTATAACCCTGACACTCTTTGAAACAAAATTAAACACATTGGGCGCCCAAACCGCTGAATGTATTCGGCTGAGGAACGTCTTTTGAAGGTAACCAAGAAAAAGACAACGATAGAGTGAGCCCCAGCACGCTCCATCTGAGGTCAGGCCACATTTAAGTGCCCTCATCACACGCCTCTTTATCATCTTTATTTCCAAATTAAATTAAAAAAATACACACGGATTTGTGACACCTATGAGTGTCTTCCACATCTTCCTCTAATTACCCTGGCCTCTCATTTACAGTCAGATGACATGACCCAGGAGCACACGCAGGGTTAGCCAACTGTGTAAGCGACACGGGGCTGAGGATGACAGGAGCGTCTTCTCTTTCAAGCTAGCTCGTCACTCTGTTACCCACTTCTGAACACACTCCGCGTCTGACACGAAGGGGCACCCTGGCAAATTGGGAACTGCTCCGCTTCTCCAAACTCCTAGCAGAGGGTTGGAAAGGCGCTAATGTGGGCCAACCCATCCAGGCAGCCAAGCATTCACAGTCAATTTGTGAATTATTCTCTCTCTGGGCATATGCACGACACTAGACAGTCTTCATCATTAAAGTTTTCATTCCTGCCCTGGTTTTAGCTTACTTCTTTAGCTTCTACAAGGAACAAGGAAAAAGAGTGACTAGGAAAAGAGATCTACAGCACCCCAAAAGGACATTAATTTAATCTGACAAAGCCATCCAGTCGGGGGGGACTAAATGTTTACTTACTCAGTGCAGATTTTGTTTTGTTTGTAAAACTTGTGTCGTGTGGCAAACAACCGAGAAATATACTTGGCATTTTCGATATCATCCTTGGAAAAGAAGAGACAGAGAAAAAAATAAACATTTGTTGAATTAGTTATACATTTCATTAAGATTCTTCTGAGGAAGGACACATCCCTTCCAACCTTCATCTCAAGCACAAAATAATACATGGGCCAGCAAAGTAAACCAGCCTGCTGAATTTCAGCAGCAGCTATGCCTACAAAGCCTGCCAAAGAGTGGCAGAACCTGCTGTCTGCTAAGGAATCCCTATGTCCAAAGTGCTGGGGTTACACTGATGAACCGGCATGTCTTTATGTAATTCCTGACCAAGTGCTTTCAAAATAAATAACTGAATCAAGGCACAGCATAGAATAAACACCAGACTTCATTAAATTGGAGGCAGTGAGATGCCTTGGCTCTCGAGGAGGCACTCAACAGAAGGTCAGTCCCTCAGCTACTTCAGATTAAGCTAAGGCTATGATGGGAAAGAAAACTCAGGTCCTCCAGCAAAAGCAAATGGAATGCAATAGAATCAGGGGTCACTAGATGAGGGCTGTAACTAGAGTGCTGAGGAAGGCAGCACGCCAGATAATGTGATCCATCACACATGAGGCAGTTGGAGGGACCAGAGTCCTAGAGCCAAAAGTCAGCTTGGAAACCTGGTATTTTATTTTATTTTATTATTTTATTTTGTGAGACGGAGTCTAGCTCTGTTGTCCAGGCCGGAGTGCAGTGGTGCGATCTCGGCTCATTGCAACCTCTGCCTCCTGGGTTCAAGCGATTCTCCTGCCTCAGCCTCCCGAGTAGCTGGGACTACAGGTGCCCGCCACCATGCTTGGGTAATTTTTGTATTTTTAGTAGAGATGGAGTTTTGCCATATTGGCCAGGCTAGTCTCAAACTCCTGACCTCAAGTGATCCACCAGCCTCGGCCTCCCAAAGTGCTGGGATTACAGGCATGAGCCACTGCACCTGGCCAGAAACCTGGTATTTTAAACACGGGTATTTCATCACCACTATCCTGGAATAAGTAATGATAGCATTGACCAAGTATTATAAAGCATCTCTTCAAGGGAGTATTTATTATCTCAAGATAGGGACAGCAAGGAAAAGACAGTAGGAGTTGGAAAGTCCAAAAGCCAGTGTCTTGTCAGACCCTGTCTGTTTGTCTGTTTTGCTTACCGTGTGAAAGAGGGCAGTCTCTTCTTTGTTGATGAGCTCCACTAGAATGGTCGACTTGTTATGAGTGATATTCCCCATGTCATTCCACCTGGTCAAAAGAAATGTCACTGTGTTTACCCAAAGATGTTCCAGGCATTTATGATACAGCAGAGGAGGGCTGTTTGCTGCTATCGAGTGTCATTTTACAAACTATGATTTAACTATTTCTTAAGTGAAATGTTCTTTCAAAAGAGAAAAGAAAATGCAACACATATCCGTTCGAATCGCTAAAAATTCTACATAAAATATGTCTAGACATCACTATTTATAAACTATAGTTTTCTTTGTGACTAGCAATGAGGAAAATCTGCAAGGGACTTTTGCTTCTCCCTCTCCCATTTTTTCACATTTCCAAAGTGACAAAACATTTCCCATGACCACCCCTTTTTAATGATGGAGGAGCACATATTACTAAAAAGTCATGTGTTTCCAGGAACCTAAACAGAAGAATCCACATATTCTATATTGCAATATGCACTACAGATTCATGCTGCCACTAAGAAAAAAAGCCTGTTGAAGCAGGAATGACAAGAGAGATCTTTCAGGCTATAAACTTTTTGACTTTTGGACTTAGTGTCAGCTCCATACGTCTGCCACTAAGTATAAATTAATTGACTGGTTAATGCCGACACTTTTGGGAACACACACACACACACAGTTTCCTTTGACTTTTCGACTTAGTGTCAGCTCCATATGCCTGCCACTAAGTATAAATTAATTGACTCTTTAATGTGCCTACACTTTGGGACCCAACACACACACACACACACACACACACACACACACACACACAGTTTCCTTCCCTGTCTTCATGGAGACCTTATCTAAAAGGAGATACACCAAAATAAGCACCAGGTGAGGAAAGATAAGCTACTGCTTCCCATCCTACTTGGAACCAATTTCTAACCATCTTTTACCCTTCACCTGGTGCCCCAACCTATAATTCCCTGCCACCGCTTTTTCACTCATATGATGCATCTGCTCATTAATACTTCTACCATCCTCTGTTTGGATAATAATTTTGAGACTCAGCTCCGGGAGTCACCTTCTCTAGAAATCCCTTCATCATATCCCCCTACCCACACGTGAGGAGAAGAGCCTGCTGCAGTCCCTTACCGGTCACCACATTGCATTATAATTTTTACTTCTGTGACGAGATCTCTAATGAGACCAAGTAGACCACAGGCCCCATACCGGGTGCAGGGATTCTGCCTTCTTCGTTTATGTGTTCCAAGCACTGAATCAAGTACCTGGCACAGATCACTCAATAAATGTTTGCTAGAAGAATAAAAAGCAATAATGTTGCCTCTCAGCTGCATAGAGTCCGATCCTTACATCAACTCTTTATGGCAGCTATTTTTGCTCCCACTTTAAAAATGAGGCAATATAGACACAAAGAAGTACCTGACTTAGCACGTTTACTCTCTATGTCAAGGATGGATGAGTTCTTTACCTGAGGTTTCCAGCCTTTCCTCCAGTCATCATTCCCTTATACCAGTACTAAATGTTTTTAGGTACCTCTGCTGGGGCAATACTCTCTAATAGTGCTGCACACAGCTTGCTTCGCAACCTACAGTTCTATCAGATTACATCTATGTGGACTCATAGCTACATGTTCCTTAGTGAAGGTCTCTAGAGATAAGAGATATTTGGTTTCCTCTGGCTTCATTCCTTCAAATCAACTGCTGAAATCCTAGATATACTCGGAGCCCCACCACGTGACTTCATCTAGTGGTATAATTAACATGACACTACAGTAGATGTGAATTTTCATCTTGTAGTGGTTTCAAGATAAATGAAAAGGTCTGGAAGCAGTTTCTAAGGAAACTAAGCAAAACCTGTGAGTGGCTTATGCTCATGAAATTTCCAAATTGCAATTTTCTTCTATTTCACTTCAATAGCTGGTGTGCAAGACTTGCTTACTTCTCTGCTGTGCTGTAGGTTCAAAGAGAAACTGAAACATTGATTTAACTATGAAGAACTGGTAGGACACAATGCCTGGATAGCTTTGAATGGGTATAAAAATTTATAGTTACAACTCTGCACATATTTATATATTTTCCTCAATTAATTTATACTTTGTGGCAGATATATGGAGCTGACACTAAGTCCAAAAGTCAAAAAGTTTATTCTATAGCCTGAAAGATCTCTCATGTCACTCCTGCTTCAATAATGTCTCTATTCAGAGAGCAAGAGAATATCATAAAAACAATGACAGACTGGGGATCTAGGAAAATAAAAGCCTACCAGGAAGCTTTTGGTTAGAAAACTGTCTCAAAATGACCTACTGTAGTTACTAATCCAGAGAGTACATGGCCAATTAAGAGTCACTTCCAGAAGGTGGGCTATGCTTGCCTCCAAGAGCTATCTTTGATAGTGTGCCCTGATACACAGATCTGCCTATCAGACACACATACAAGAAAGCTGTTCTTCCAATCATGGGCCATGTTGCCCTTGTAAATGAAAGCTAGAACACAGTTTTTCAGATTGTTGGCATTATGATAAAATCTATGGGCACCAATACAAAGCAAGCATACTGACATGAAATGCAGGGGGGAGATGGCTGCATCTCTACACTGGTGCCATTCCTGATAAATGGAAAAGAGGACTGAAGTGTCAAAATAATTAAAAGTACCAAAGCCCCCTAATTCATCATAATAAATAGACTGCTTTTTTAAAACACACTTTTAAAAATAATCACCTTTTGTTCACATAAAAATCAGTTTGCATTCTTGTGGCACAGGTGGTTCAGAACAATGGAAAGAAGTGTTTAGATTTAATGACTGACTGGAGAGCCAGTTTTCAACCAGACTCATGAAGTTTAGTTTCACCCTTCTAACTTAATAGGGTTCAACAATGTAGTTCCTGGAATCAGGTGGGAAGGGTTTCTATGAAAAGTGAGATGAATTTAACTGCTTAAATCCTGCAGAGGGCTCACCTTATATGAGCTGAGAGAAGTCAAATCTTATCCACAGTTTGGCTCTTAACTCATTTGGATGTTAATGTAACATTAACATTACAGTCCCTCAAAGTGAAAAAGAAAAAAGAAAAACAAACAAACAAATAAGACTACCTGTATATTACTGCTTGTCTTCCAATTCTGTTCCTCACGAAAATCCCCATAAAGAAAATGCCAAGGTGTACACAGTTTCCATGATTGTCCTGGGTAAGACCAACAAAAGATACTTGTGATGACCCATGTTCACTGCAACATTATTCACAATAGCTAAGATATGGAATCAACCTGAGTGTCCATCCACAGATGAATGGATAAAGAAAATGTGGTACATGTGTACAAGGGAGTACCATTCAGCCTTAAAACAGAACAAAATTGGCATTTGCCACAATACAGATGAAACTGGAGAACACAATGCTAAATGAAATAAGCCAGTTACAGAAAGACAATAACACATGTTCTCACTTAAACATGGAATCTAAAAAACTGAACTCATAGAAGCATAGAGTATAATGGTGGTTACCAGAGGCTAGAGAATGGGAGGAATGGGGAGACGATGGTCAAAGGAAATCAAGCCTTGTTAGACAGGAGGAGTAAGTTCAAGATATCATTGTGACCATAGCATAGTTAGTAACAGTATATTGGTGTTTGTTGTTTGTTTGTTTGTTTCAAAACAAGGTCTCACTGTTGCCCAGGGTGAAGAGCAGTGGCACGATTTTGGCTCACTGCAGCCTTGACCTCCCGGGCTCAGACAATCCTCCTACCTTAGTCTCCCAAGCAGCTGGGACTACAAGCATGCACCACCATGCCCTGCTAATTTTTTTTTTTTTTTACAGACAGGGTCTTGCTATGCTGCCCAGGCTAGTGATCCTCCATCCTTGGCCTCCCAAAGTGTTGGGATTACAGGCATGAGCCACTGTGCCCAGCAACAATGTATTGTATTCTTGAAATCACTAAAAGAGTAATTTTTTTTCTTTTTTTTTTTTTGTTGAGACGGACTCTTACTCTGTTACCAGGCTGGGGTGCAGTGGCGTGATCTTGGCTAACTGCAACCTCCACCTCCCAGCAGTTCAAGCGATTCTCCTGCCTCAGCCTCCTGAGTGGCTGGGACTACAGGTGCATGCCACCACACCTGGCTAATTTTTGTATTTTTAGTAGAGACAGGGTTTCACCATGTTGGCCAGGATGGTCTCCATCTCTTGACCTTGTGATCCGCCCACCTCGGCCTCCCAAAGTGCTGGGATTACAGGCGTAAGCCACCGTACCCAGCCTAAAAGAGTAAATTTTAAGTGTTCTAACCACAAAGAAATATGTGAGATAATGCATATGTTAACTGGTTTGATTTAGCCACTCCACAATATACACATATTTCAAAACCCACAGGAATCACACCCCATTTCTCACCCATGAGTAGAATAAATCATAGACAACATCATAGCAATAAGGTGACCAGCTGTGTCGGCGGGGTCAGGTCCTACAGGAACTCACCCACCACACATCCTAGTGGACTATATATATAGATTTTTTTTTTCCTTTTTTCTCAATTTGTCACAACACATGTCCAGTTTAAGAGAGAATCTCTAGATTTTCTCAGATTCATTGGTATTTGGATTTTCTCTTTCATGAACATCTATTAATGTCTTTTATTTTTTAATCTTACCAAAGTTTTTGTTTTTTAAATCGTTATACATGCAATAGTTTGAAGAGGTGAATATTCTTCAGGGCTTGTTTAAAGGAAGCCAAGAGGAGACCTGGCCCTACCACTTCCTCTACCCAGAGGCCAAAACTTTCACCTCTTAAAGCTCTCGATGTGTCTCTTTGCAGCTACCATCTCTGGCCCTTTCAGTGCAGAACCTCCCATTCCTCAGTGCAGGGATATTTTCTCGAATAATTACCTTTTGTTTCCCTTGTTCACTCTTCTTAGAACTCCCAATATTCAAATATTGGACATCCTAGACAGGTCCTCTTATTCTTTTATCTCCTGTCCCCGACTTACCATTACTTTGTTTTTCGGTGAGACTTTCTCAGTTTTATCTTCTAACCTGTCTATTAAGTTGTACACTTCTGATATCACATTTTAAATTTCAGAGTTCATTTTTGTTTTCTAGATGAATCTTTTTAGTATCTTATTCCTTCAAGGAGGCAAAATTAAAAAAAAATATATCCTGAGGCTCACTAGATAGTATTTTGAGCAGGGGGTTCTTCTTCCTGTACAACATCTGCATCTGCCAGTCCACTGCTGTTCTACTCTTGAAAATTTTTGAAGAACCACTCACGGAAAAGTCCATGCTAAATTCAAGTATTTTTCCTAGGATATATCATGACATGCTTTTTATTTTGTCAATAAGAACCTGTGCCAATCAAAAGAGACTCCAGTCCTACTCACAGTCTTTCCCTGCATATTTTCTGGTCTGCTTTTTCACTTATTGCAGAGCTGACCACATCACCACCCCCATTGGTACTGCTGCTCCCACCCTCATCCTTGGGTCACCAGGAATCATGCGGTCTATAGGTGGTCACCTTAGATATGCACACATATGTGGGGGGAAAGAGAGGAAAAAGAGGCAGTGCAGCTCAGTTACCCGAGCTTGGCAATGAGTCAGAAGCACCTATCTTCCAACTCAGAGGAAGGTATTATAACCCTGTTGGTCCCACTAAAGAAAGAACATACTAGAAAGCACATCAGAACCAACCACAGCAGATTTCAACATGACCTCAACTGCCCCTGTTTCCCGCAGTCCACATTAAAAAACAACACAAGCAAATTGACACCACAAAACCTCTAACTTCCAGGGATTGAGAAGTCAGTTTTCTAGAAGCAGAGAAAAGTTTACTCTGATTTTTCAATGACCCAAAATATGACTATATATGGGCTGCAGAAATGTAAGTGGGATGCAGATGGCTTCATAAGGCATTATTGCAAGGAAAATGGATTACAGCCCTATGAAGGGCAGCTATTAGAGAAGCAAAAGAAAATTAAACAAATCTAAAAAAGAGCCATTTAGCCCTTTCTGAAAGCTGCGGCCACCCTGCTTGATTCTACTTGATGCACATGGGCAGTTCTCATTAAGGCAAATTGCAAACGTGCAACAGAGGGGGAACTGAACACTTATAAAACAGCCAGTGGAGCCAGTCTGGAGTGAAATGTTTGTGCTGAAATTGCAGGCATCTCCCAAATTGCTGAAATGTGCCAGTTGCTTTAGTTTTCTGATAAATCTCCATTTTTTGTAAAGTTGGTCAGCAGAGAGCAGAAAATGAGTGGATGTTAGGCTCAGCTCTATAAATGACTATGCTCCATGACCCCCCCAACCACACCCACTTCAGGAGGTGGATGTGCTGCAAAGGATGTGATGTGCCATAGAAGTTTCCTAGGCATAGTTTCCATAAAACACCAAAGGGGCTGGGAACCCACAATGGAGGGCCCCATAAAGCTGGAGAAATAAAGCATGATTGTATACAAGAAACGTTTCATTCTACCTCACAATCATCCCTGTATTGGCTCAATGAAGTGAAAAAGAGAATAAGAAAACTACTGACTAGAGTCTTCATTAATGTTACACATGACATTGGCTACTTGTCCTGTTATAGGGCTAGATATCAGCCTTGATACCTCCAAGGTGCCGGATTGGCTGACGCTTGGTACTCACTTAGATGGACTGTCTTATTGAACTATTCTGCTGAGGACCATGACAAACTTCAAAATGTCTTGGTTAAGAAAAAGCATTTGTTTATCTATAATACATTGGACTTGCCAACTAATGCTGCATAGCAAAAAGAAGGCCAAGCCATTCTGGCCCACTGCTATCAACACTGATTTTCCAAATGCCAGTACCAGTCTGAGAAGGTTAAAGCCAGCACAGGGCACAGCATATTACCTTTACAGGGAAGATTTCCTGTCCAAATCCATCCAAACGTTCAACTTCATTGATGTACATCAGTTCAGCTTCTGCTGGCAGGATTCCACTAAAATCAAAATAGCATCGAAGGAAGAAATGGTTAAGGGCAGCCAGTGGAAGATCCCACTCTCCTGATGGCAAATTCCAGAGCTGTGGTTTAGCTCTAGTTTCTGGGAAGAGCAATCATTACCCAGCTGTGAGGGTAGGGTGCATTACTAAGTAATTCATTAACATCTTTCCCAGTAGCCTTTTACTCAACAGGGAATAATAAGAGGAAGGTGAAGTATTTCATTAAGAACCACAGCCCTATAAACATGAAATCATTATTCCAGACATCCCTTCGAATATGTTGCCTACTTTAAAAAGAAGTTATTTTTCTCCCATCTGGGAGAAATCTTCATTATTAAAAAAAAAAAAAAAAGAAAAAAAGGAAAAAGTTTATCACGAGGATAATATTTTGGGAGTCAAATGGCCATGGCTCGTGCCTATAATCCCAGCACTTTGGGAGGCCGAGGAAGGCGGATCACTTGAGGTCAGGCATTCGAGATCAGCCTGGCCCACATGGTGAAACCCCATCTCCACTAAAAATACAAAAATTAGCTGGGTGTGGTGGTGCATGTGCCTGTAATCCCAGCTACTGGAGAGTCTGAGGCAGGAGAATTGCTTGAACGCTGGAGGTGGAGGTTGCAGTGGACTGAGATAGCACCACTGCACTCCAGTCTAGGTGACAGAGCGAGACTCTGTCAAAAAAAAAAAAAAAAAAAAAAAGCCATGATGAGAGAACTTAGAATCACTGCACAGGCCTTGATATCAAACTCTTGGTGCTTCCTTGAATTAAAGTTTTTCTGTTTTTGTTTCCTTCACCTGCCTACCACCCAACACAGCACTTTAGGTCTTCACTCTCTCAGCACAGGTTGTCTCAGGCTTCCCAGATTCTCTGAGGAAGAAAGGAAGGGAGCGAGGAAAGGAAGAAAGGAAGGGAGGGAGGGAGGGAAGAAAGGAAGAAAGGAAGGGAGGGAGGGAAGGAAGGAAGGACCGGAGCACAGTTTTCAAGTCGACATTCACCTTTGCAGAACGGAAGTACAGAGCTGAGTCATGTGGTGGAAGAAATAGAAGTGTGTTGGCTCAAGCCCAGAGTTGCTGATAGGGAGATGGATGCCTCCTGCCCCATGGGCAGTAAACATCTGTTGTGCAGGCAGCCCCTTACCCTCTGCCTGCCTTACCTGTGGGCTTTGTGCTCTTGGGCTACCTTCTGGGTCAGCTCCTCCAGAACAGCCTCTTCCAGGGCCAAATCCTGTAAGAATAGAAAGTGCTTAAGGTCACACAAGGGTGTGGGCATTTGCTATTTTGCTTGCAAATCTTAAAGCTCCCTTCCTCAGATGTTCCTGATTAGTCACATTTCCTCAATATCTCCTTTACTGCTGTAGAATTAAAGGTCGTAATTTTTAGAACTGAGTTATTATTTCTACTGTTATAACATGGCTCTACATTATAACAGGTTATTTCCAGGTATATTTTGGGTTGCCGCGTAAGTTCTGTGGTGCCAGGGAATAGCTCTTTTCATTCATTCTTCCCTATCCGCCTGCCTCTCAGATGTACGTTTATAAAAAATGCTTTGCATGTGCTTACATATTTCTAACGATTGGGGTATAGGCCAATGAGTTTCTAGGCCATCATCCCTTCAAAAGTTGAGCCTAGGAAGGGACTGTGCCAGGCCTTTCTGTATACCAGGAAACGAACTCAAAACCACTGAAGGCAGAGTAGGCGCATTCTGATATTACTTGATGGTCACGGTGGCAGAGGAAGCCGTGATGGCCAAAACATCTCCAGAGAGCTCTGTAAGGCAACAGGTGTGTAGCTAACTAGTCAGCATCCCTACCAGCTGAACCCCAGGTCCCTGGAACCTGTGATGTGCTGACTACTGTGGGCTCAGAAGAACCGATTATACACATCTTTTCCCAACTCCCTTTCTGTAACACCATGGTGGGAGGATTTACATCATGGAAATGGGCTTGCTAAACGCTGGCCAGGGAAGCACCGCTTAGGATGGTGAGATAGAATCAAGAAGAATAATCTTAAATGAGCAGACCAAAGCAATACATTCTTGAGAATTTGATAGAGGTAGAAATTCTAGAGTTTGTCTCATGCCTGTGGTGGCCTGGGGCTCAAGCCTGAAGCCAGCTGCCTCTAGCTTTCCCAGGCAGCAGATCCCACATATTGCAGGCTAGTAAGCACCAAGAGGGGCACAGATGGGCACCATTTTTCTGTGAGATCCAGAGGGGATGTCAGAAGGAACTCTGAGCTACACTCTGATGCTTACCTGATGCTCATCCTACTAGGATGGGAGGTAGGGACTGATGTTTTGGCAGAAATCATACCAAATGCCCCATTCCCTTGATTCTAAAATACCATTTATATAAAGATTCATCTCCAACCTAACTTTTCATGGATGAAACACTACCACTAAAAATGTACACCTGAAAACTGAAAAACATCCCATCTCAAATCATTAAAATGGGAAAAATCAATATATTTTAAAACTGGAAAGCAAAGACATAATTATATGCTAAAAATTCTATAGCTCTGCACGTCCTGCTAATTCTAGAGTTCACGAGAGACTTTAGAGCAGACAGGGAATTATGGCAGCTCTTACTTTTCATGTAACTGATTAATTTGTGGTTTCCTGTTTAGCCATCCATTGAAATGACTCAAGTCCATGATAGGAAATAAGCTCAACATTTTCAGTTTCATGTTGTGGAGTAACAGAGATATCATAAGGCTTAGAAAGTTAGCTATGTATGCGCATCTAGGTATTGAGTAAAAACCCCATTAATTTTGAAAAGCTAATGAAGGGCATGTGGCAACAGAATATAAAATAAAGTGAAGATCAAAAAGTGTTCCATTAAATCTACGTTTCCTACTTTTAAAAAAGAAGCCCAAAGGTACCCCCTCTGCTATTGTTCTCAACTTAACCGCCTCCATCTGCACCTGGGGCCTCCCTGAGGTATGCGCCCCGCCAGGGAGAGTGCGAGCATGGCCCTGTGGGAATGAAAAATGGCAGAATGCATGCCTGTACACAGCCACACACCTGTGGAGCGCCCTGTGTACTTGACTTTGTTCTTTTCTCTGCTGAAGAAATGCCATTTAACAAATTCAGTTACTTTATAAGATCAAACACAGCCATTCATCCTATCTTCCCTCCCCCACCAAAGGAATGCATTCTCTTTGAAAACTCCAGTGGAACCAAGGAGAAAGTTTACACCCTTCTAAGACTACCCCCGGCCTACTCAGCAAGGTCAACACCTGGGCCTGGCATGCAGACCATTCTTCAATGTGACTCAGCTTCCCCTTTCAGACCTCCTTACCCAAGAGGTCAAGCCCCAGGCCAATGCCTCTTCTAACACACACTGCTTTTACATTTCCATTCGGAAAGGATGGGCCTTTACATTTCCATCCCCCCTGGGAGAACCATCCCATCACATCATGCAGTGTGAAATGTCACATCATCCTTACATCCTGTCTCAGTTAGCACTGCCCTCAATAGGGCTCTCCTCTCTCCCGAGCTGGACATAAGCATTTTCGCCTTTTGACCTACCTCTTCCCCTTGTGCGTGTCTCTTCTCGTATTCTGCCTACTGCATTTCTTACACAGTTATGTGTATACTCGTCTTATCCTTGATCCTTGTCTCCCACCCTCTATGAGAGTACAGGCTCCTCGAGGGCAGCAATTCTTCTTCGTATCACTTAAGGGGCCTATCATAGGGCTTTTGTGCAATGACAGCTTATAAGGGCTAAATATATACTAAGTGATCAATACATGCTTCTTGAACTGAACTCACTATTCGACATGTAAATTTCATATTGTCAAACAAAAGTTTAATTACACAGAGTTGTTTAACAATCACTTGTAGCTTCTGCCTATGCTCTGTCTGCTCACATAACAAAATCCAAAAAAAAAAAAAAAAAAAAAAAAGCTTAGAGTGATGTTACCTGGAAAACACACTCTTCAACGGCCTTATATTTGCAAGACATAGAGACAGAATAATAGTGCTAATAACAATAATAATATGACAACTAAATAAACAGTTAACTGAGAATTTACCATGTGAAAACTTGTATTATGTATTTCATACTAGGTATTTCACATGTATTATGTCTTTTAATGCTCACGACGAAATTAGGCTTGTTATTCTCATTTTTAAATGAGAAAACTGAGGGTTGGAAAGGTTTAATAACTTGCCCAAAGTCATATAGCCAATAAGGGGCACAGCTAGGATAGGGTCACAGCACTGCCTAGCAAAGGTGCCATGAAATTGCCAACCACAGGTCACAGTGCACCCAGGATACAATGGGGCAGGGGCAGGGGCTGAAAGTGGACAGCTGATAACTAAAGCCTAGGAATATTCACAACTCAGATAAGCCTTCTGCCACATCATCTTCAGCGTCCAACAGGACTTTTTGGGATGACGAAAGTGTTCCATATCTGAGCTTTCCAATACAGTAGCCTCTAGACACATGCGGCTATGGTGCACTAAAAATGTAGCCAAGGCCGTTGCAGTGGCTCAGCCTGTAATACCAGCACTTTGGGAGGCCAAGGAGGGCGGATCACTTGAGGCCAGGAGTTCAAGACCAGCCTAGCCAACATGGCGAAACCCCATCTCTACTAAAAATACAAAAATTAGCCAGGCGTGGTGGCACATGCCTGTTGTCACAGGAGGGACTTAAGGAGGCTGAGGCAGGAGAATCATTTGAACCCAGGAGGCGGAGGTTGCAGTGAGCTGAGATTGCGCCACTGTACTCCAGCCTGGGTGACAGAGCGAGATTGTCTTAAAAAAAAGTAGCCAATGCAATCAAGCAACTAAATTTTTAATTTTATTTAACTTGCATTAATTTAAATTTGAATGTAAATATCCACACACGGCTAGTGGCTACCACCCTGAAGAGAGCCATTTTAGATCCAAGAATAACAATGTCAATATTTGTCTGTCCGATGATGAGATTTATGAAGTTTATGTTGTTTACATATCTGATTTGCCTAGAGTTTAGTGGAAACACAGTCTCATTCTGAAAGAGGTATGATGCACAAAATAACTCCTTTACTACTTCATAGCACTTTAACCTGTCGGAGCATTTTACCATCTACAAACTCATAAATATCATGCTGGTAATCACCTTTGAAAACTCTGAGAAGCACCTAAACCTGGTCTCTTCCTAAAGGCAACGTAATAAAGGCCTTTAATGAGAGTAAGGCGAATAAAATGTAGGAAGTTATCAATCCTCCAATACCAACTACCCCATTTGACACAAACATGTACACACTCTAAAATTCTAAGGTTTAAGCCTCACTTTCCTCCCACCAAGCACATTGGGAAACACCCTGACTTTTGGGATGAGCTTCTGAGACATTAGAAATGTTGACTCAAGCATATTGACATTAAGCCCTGTGAAGAACTTCTCTGTTAAGTAATATGTTAATCTCCTTGGAGTTTCATTTAATGAGTAGAATTAATAAGCAGGCACAGCAGATAATACCATTGTTTACTTGGAGGGAACTAAAATAAGAATGGAGGCTGGACACGGTGGCTCACGCCTGTAATCCCAGCACTTTGGGAGGCTAAGGCAGGTGGATCACCTGAGGTTAGGAGTTCAAGACCAGCCTGGCCAACATGGTGAAACCCCGTTTCTACTAAAAATACAAAAAATTAGCTGGGCATGGTGGCGGGCACCTGTAATCCCAGCTACTTGGGAGAATGAGGCAGGAGGCGGAGGTTGTAGTGAGCTGAGATGGTGCCATTGCACTCTAGCCTGGGCAACAAGAGTGGAACTCCGTCTCAAAAAAAAAAAAAAAAAAAATGGAGTTATTCATGAAAAGTTAGAGATGTGCAATATTCCCTAACCATTAAGACCAAGATTAGCTTTGGACCAATTTAGACTGACCTCATGCACTAATATGGATAATTCCAGACTTACCTATCCCAGTCTCTCAAAACCTAAAACCTTTGTCACCAGACACTCTACTTTCTCCCATATGCCATCACTGATAAGTTGCCAGATTTTGCCTATTTTACTTCAAAATATCCCTTGCTTTGCTTTCTTGTTTTTCTTTCACTAACACCTAAATTATATCCTTTGCCCAGAACACAACAACAGATTCCCAGCTGACCAGCTTGAATCCAGCAGTTCTCAAAGTGTGGGGTCTGCAGAACTCGAAGGAGCCCATGCATTCTAACTCCTCAGAAGTTTCCAGTCTCATCTGCCACTACTCCCCACCAGTAGCTACAGTCAAACCAGCCAGTGGATGCTTTCTGAACACCCAGGCCACACTGCCCCTCTCCTTCTCTCTCTGTCTAAATCATTCCTTGCTCCCTATCTCTTTGCCTAATAGCTCACATGCCACTAGTCTTTCAGCCTTCCCTAATCCCCCAAAGGCATGTGACCTCTCCCCATATAAAATTTTGATCACACTTTATCACACTTGGCTTTTTATTCTGATTTCACAAACTTCCTATTTAACCAACCACACTGTAGTCTCCTTGAAAACAAGCACCATTTCTTATATAATTTCATCCCCTGGGTGTTAGTCCCCCAGGTCAGTGCTTGGTGTGAAAGAGTTGACCGAAAAAATAAGTAGTGAATGATCATGATTTCTGAAACCAGAGCCAGAATGTTGATTGGTTATAGCTGTTCCCTAAAATGGCTTTCAAAAATTTTTAATCCCTCCTCATTAACACTCTTCTCTTTTACTCTGAAGCTACCCACCAACCAACCAACCAACCAACAAAAATTCCCCAGGGGTTAAAACCTAGTCTTTTCTGTACTTCAACCTAGGAATGGGCATTTTACTTTATTGATTCATTCTAAAATGTTTGTGAGCACAGGCTGTGTGCCAGATGACAGTGAACAAGACAGGGTCCTGTTTAAAGACCACAGAACTGACCATCTACCTAACAATAATAAATACATACATATGTACATACATAAGAAGGAATAACGCCAGACACAGAAGTACACATACGAAAACTGATTTAACAGGAAGGATGGTGAGGGTGTATGAGACAGGTGGTCAAGGAAAGGAAGAGCTCTCTGGGAGGTAATATTTGAATTGAGACCTGAGTGTCATAAAGATCTGCAGCAGGGCATTCCAGGCAGAGGAAACCCACCTACAAAGGCTCTGGGGTGAGAAGAAGCTCAGTACGTTCAGAAAAAAAAAAAGAGCCAGCGTGCCACAGGGTAGAGAGTAAATGAGAGAGAGGGAAGCAAAGCAGGGAAATGTCTTTTTTGTTAAAACAAAACAAAACTTTAATTCTATTGACAAATAATAATTGCATCTATTTATGGTACAATGTGATGTTGTGACACATGTATATATTGTGGAATTGGCAAGTTAGTCTAATTAACATATCCATCATCTCTTATAATTATCATTTCTTTGTGGTGAGAACATTTAAAAGCTACTCTTTTGGCAATTTTGAAATACACATTATTATCAATGATAGTCACCTTGCTGTGCAACAGATCACCAGAACTTATTCCTAACTTTGTACCCTTTGATCAACATTTCCTCCTTCCACCCAACACTCAGCTTTGGTAACCACCATTCACTCTAAATCTGTAAGTTCAACCTCTTTTGATTCCACATACAAGTGAGATTGGGCAGTATTTGTCTTTCTGTGCCTGGATTTTTCACTTAGCATAATGTACTCTACATTCATCCATCTTATGGCAAATGACAAAATTCTGTTCTAAGGCCAAATAGTATTCCATTGTGTGTATACACCATTTTTACCCATTGATCTGCTGGTGAGAACTTAGGTTGTTTCCATATCTTGGCAATTATGAATAATGTGGCAATGATCATGGGAGTGTAGACATCTCTTTGACATACCATTTCATTTTCTTTAGCTATATACCCAGAAGTGAGACTGCTGGATTATATGGTAGTTCTATTTTTAATTTTTCAAGGAACCTCTAAACTGTTTTCCAAAATGGCTGGAAGTTATACCTCCTTTACTCCTCGTGCTCAATAACACTTGTTATCTTTTACTCCTCACGCTCAATACTCCTCATGCTCAGTAAGACTTTACTCCTCACGCTCAATACTCCTCATGCTCAGTAAGACTTTACTCCTCATACTCAATAACACTTGTTATTGTTCATCTTTTTGATAACAGCCAATCTAACAGGTGTGAGGTGGTATTTTATTGTGGTTTCAATTTGCATTTCCCGGATGATTAGTGATGCTGGGCATTTTTCATATGTCTGTTGGCCTTCTGTATATTTCTTTTGAGAAATGTCTATTCAGGTCCCTTGACCACTTTTTTTAATAGGGCTATTTGTTTTCTTGTTGAGTAGTTTGAGTTCCTTATATATTTTGAGCCCCCTATCTGATGTATAATTTCCAAATATTTTCTTTCAATGTGTGGGTTGTCTCTTTATCTCTGTTGTTTCCTTTGTTGTACAGAAGCTTTTTAGTTTGATGCAATCTCATTTATTTATTTTTACTTTTGTTGCCTATGTTTTTGGGGTCATATGCAAGAAATCGCTGCCCAGACCAACGTCATGTAGCTTTTCCCCCATGTTTTCTTCTAGTGTTTTATACTTTCAGGTCTTACATTTAAGTCTTTTTTTTTTTTTTTTTTTTTTTTTGAGACAAAGTCTTGCTTTGTCACCAGGCTGGAGGGCAGTGGCACAATCTTGGCTCACTGCAACCTCCGCCAGGGGTTCAAGCAATTCTCCTGCCTCAGCCTCCTAAGTAGCTGGGACTAGAGGTGTGCGCCACCAAGCCCAGATAATTTTTGTATTTTTAGTAGAGACGGGGTTTCACCATATTGTCCAGGATGGTCTCCATCTTTTGACCTTGTGATCCGGCTGCCTAGGCCTCCCAAAGTGCTGGGATTATGGGCATGAGCCACTGCGCCTGGCCACATTTAAGTCTTTAATACATTTTGAATTTATTTTTGTATAAAGGGTGAGATAAGGATCCAAATTCAGTCCTCTGCATGTAGATGGCCAGTTTTCCCAGCACCAATTGCTGAAGATATTGCCGTTTCACCGGTGTGTTCTTGGCCCCTCTGTTGAAAAATCTATTGGTTTTAGATGTGTGTGATTTAATTCTGGGCATTCTATTCTTTTCCATTGGTCACTGTGTCTATTTTTTTGCTAGTCCCATATTGTTTTAATTACTATAGCTTTGAAATATAGTTTGAAATAAGGTAGTGTGGTATCTCCTGCTTAGTTCTTTTGCTCAAAATTACTTGGGCTATTTGGGGTCTTTGGTGATTCCATATGAATTTTAGGATTGTTTTCTATTTCCACAAAGAATGATGTTGGAATTTTGATAGGGATTGCATTAATTTGTAGATTACTTTTGGCAGACATTTTAACAATATTGATTCTTCCGATCCACGAAGATGGGGTATCTTTCCATTTGTGTCACCTTAAATTTCTTTCTTCAATGTTTTATAGTTTCCAGCATACAGGATTTTCACCTCCTCAGTTAAATTTACTCCTAGGTATTTTTTTTTAATGCCACTGTAAATGGGATTGTTTTCTGCCAACTCTCACTACTTCTATTAAACATAGTACTGGAAGTCCTAGCCAGAGAAATTAGGCAAGAGAAGTAAAAAGCAGCCAAATGGGAAAGGAAGAAGTAAAATTGTGCTTGATGATGACATGGTCTTATATGTAGAAAACCCTAAAGATTCCACAAAAAAACTGACAGAACTGAGAAACAAATTTAGTAAAGTTTCAGGTTACAAAATCAGCATAGAAAAATCAGTAGCATTTTTATATACTAATAAGAAACTATCTGAAAAAGAAATTAGGGAAGTGTCTTGAGGCAGAAGGAGGCATTTTTACCTTCTCAGTGTGTTTTATAAAACTTGCCCCTACTTTATAAACCCATCGACTTTTTCTCCAGAGAATATGCATATGTAAAATCCTGAAATTTTCAAAGGAAAGAACTAAATGTCCAAAGAAGGTAGAAAACTAATTAAGAGAAATGAAATTACACTTACCATAGGAAATAGCACATACTCTCTGAGGAAATCTTGAGAATCAAACTGATTATAGTCTCCAAAATCAGCTGAGAAGAAAAGAAGATGGAAGGGCAGAATTTATTATATGAAATTAAAGATGGAATAAAATAGGGCAAACTCATCACCACATTATTCTTCACATTTCATCCTATTTCTCACTATTATTAAATAAAAATAGTGCCAAGATATGTTTGACATAGTTATTTTTATCTAACAATATGGTAAATATCAGCATGTAAGCACCACTACATGAATTTTTAGAAATAATGAAGAAATTTGAAAACAATTCCTAAAGGCCATTTAAAAAAATTTAAACAAACCTATATCTATCTGTTTGTTAAATATGCATCAACACATATCTTAAGAATATCTGCCAAGAGGACTTTTTAACTCAAGGTTAATCTGGAGAACTGAAGAGCCAAACCCATCTGCATCTTTTCATATATATGCAGCTGGAAATTCCCACTGTAAATCACCCTTGGCAAGCAACCTCAAACATCTTTACACCTTCTAAATAACTTCACATGTTACAAGATGCCAAAAATTCTGTTTTCCCTGTTTTCATGTCACCGTGGTACAGTTTGAGCACATGCAAAATGAAATATATAAAGTCTTGCTTCTTATCTTGCTTGCTCTCCTAAAAACTAAACCTGCATGAAATTTTAATTTCATGTAAAATATTTAGCATCGGATAGAAATGGATCCAGGTATCTTTAAGGTAACAAGAGATATAGGATGAGAGAATACACATACCATGCACCAATGTTGGAAGTTGCTAGAAGGTAAAAAATAAACATCAACCTACAAACTCAGCACGTAACAAACTACCAATTAGGTGCAGCATTCAAGAATGGCAAACATCACTCGCTCTGCCTATTTCCAAGTTCAATAACTGGTTATCACATTCCACCACAACTTATATTTCTGTTGATGTATCTTTCTAAAAATGCAATAAGCATTCTCAAAAAAAAGTTATTTGAAAAGGATTAGAGGAGGTTTCATCAGACTGAACAGCTAGCTTCAGGGACCCAACAAAAAGGGAATCCGGAGTAAGTTCACCAAATTCCTCAAGGATCCTCCAATATCCAGGATGCCCACAATAAGCCTAATGATTGCGTAGTGAGAGGAAAGAGTACATGCAGTAAACAAAGCTTTTTATTTATTTATTTATTTATTTTTAGAGACAGGGTCTTGCTTTGTCATCTGGGCTGGGGTGCAGTGAATTGATCATAGCCCACTGCAGCCTCAAACTCCCGGACTCAGGTGATCCTCCCACCTCAGTCTCCTGAGTAGCTGGGACTACAGGTGCACACCACCATGGTGGGCTAATTTTTTATTTTTACTTTTTTTCGTACAGACAGGATCTCGTTTTGTTGCCCAGGGTGGTCTCAAACTCCTGGTTTCAAGTAATCCTCTTGCCTTGGTCTCCCAAAGTGCTGGGATTATAGGCATGAGCCACCACACCCAGCCCAACGAAAGCTTTTTAAAAGAAGAAAGACCCAATTTGACAATGAGGGACATATTGATCTTCCCCATTATTTCAACAATGCTACCTCTGATTTCTCTATCATAACCGGCCATTGTTTCTTCCCCTCCAGTCTTTAAGCAGACAGAGGTGATACATCAGATTTTGCCTGTTTCCATCCACAGAATTACAACAGAAGCTAACTGTATAGAAACTGTACTTCTAACAGAAATTGTTAAATTGTTAATACTTCAGAAGGAAAGAGGTCAGGAGAAGGGCTGCCTCTTCAGACACTTAGATCTGAGATGATTCAATTCAGTTCAATGTTTGGGATGGGAAGTCAGTTCCCACCTTCTAAAACAATAGTCCATGCAGGAAGAACCCAGCTGCTGGCTGGCTCACACTTGCAGAGAAGCTGGTTTTCAAGAAAATGACTAAAAGGAAAAGTTTCTTTTCAAAAACTATATTACCATCTTCTTGCTTTTTTAAAAAAATGTTTTTAATTTTTACTTTTTGAGACAGAGTCTAGCTTTGTCACCCAGGCTGGAGTGTGGTGGTGTGATCTCAGCTCACTGTAACCTCCACCTCCCAGGTTCAAGCGATTCTCGTGCTCCAGCCTCCTGAGTAGCTGGAATTACAGGCATGCACCACCATGCTTGGCTAATTTTTGTATTTTTATTAGAGACAAGGTTTTACCATGTTGGCCAGGCTGGTCTCGAACTCCTGACCTCCAGTGATTCACCCGCCTCAACCTCCCAAAGTGCTGGGATTACAGGCGTGAGCCACCGCGCTGGCCTATCTTGCTTTCAATATAACTGAAGGCATTTAAGCCACCACTCAATAAACCATAATGTATAAAATATACATATAAAGTCTCACACATAACAACTTAGAGAAGGCAAAAAACAGCTATGTAATATAAACCTATAAAGGATGGGTTGAAAGATAAATTCAGTCCAATACACATTTGTTGTTTCATGTTACAATCATGGATTTTAAATGTACCTCTTTAACTGCATTAGAACACATTATACTATAATGTTTAAAGCTATCACACTCAAAGAAGTTGTGATAGTAACACCTTTGCAGCATCAAGCCACAGAATATGACCACATTGTGCCTTGGAATAATTCTGCGAAAATGTTCCACAAACCCTGAAATGTAGCCTTAATTAAAGGCAGAATAAAAGCTGCTATTTCCTCAAATAAAACTGTAATTATACAAGCATGAGCAGTTTGCAAACAGCTTTGAGAAATCTACCACCCAGCCACCAAAAATCACCAACTTTGCATTTTTTCACGTAAGATAACTTGAAATAAAAAGGGAGCATTACTAAGGGATCATTTAAGTAAATCTAACTTCTCACTCTGAGAGGCTGACAACACCATGATCAAACAGAAAATGGAATTTCACATGCTGCTCATAACTATGTCTTACCTTGCACAGCTAGGCCGGCTAGCCGAATCACCTGGTCCAATGTACATCGTAATCGCCCTTCAAGCACATCTTTTTTGACTTGCAGGTAATACTGGTATCTGTTCATGGGAATAGAGGAACAAACAACCTTAAAAACACATACTTGGAATATATTCCCACAACATAGATGCCTCTAGATGTAAAACCTTGTGTACGCAGCAGGACATGCCTGTGATGCTGATAAAGGTCATTTCTATAAAAGATGGAAAGTGACCTCTGCCTGTGTTTATCTTTGTTTGATGTAGCAGGTGCCACATCCTGTTCATTCTGAGCTTAAGAGGATTCTCATCACATCACTTATTTGTAGGCCAGCAGGATAAACTACTGATAAGGACCAGGTCCTCATAACAGAGTCTGAGAATGAAAATACTTTTGCACACCTGGAGACCCACAACAACACGACTGCCAAAGCTACATTCAACAGTGTGTATTCCTGAATGCATTCTAGAAACACATCACCTTTCAGACTCAAAAGTTTGGTAAGGCAGATCACAAACAGGCCAAATAATTTGTAATTCCACTAAAAAATCAGATACAGTTTTCACTTTACACATCTGTGAATCAGAAAAATCTAATCTGATGCACCTTTCCAAACTGAAGTAAATTC
Organism: Hylobates moloch; assembly: GCF_009828535.3. Lineage (NCBI taxonomy): Eukaryota > Metazoa > Chordata > Mammalia > Primates > Hylobatidae > Hylobates > Hylobates moloch. The sequence goes on from NW_026652293.1 coordinate 48,128,577, forward strand.
TCAAACCAGCAAAGTACAGATGGACAGAATCGTGCCCAAACACATCAAGTCTCAGACTAGACAACTGCCCTCAGGAGCTAATACAGTGTACTGTTTCCCTACCAATAAAATAGCACTCTTAGAATTACCTAAAACATTTAGAAAACTTCTCACTCAAGACGTTTATTTCCCAGGACTCCACTTCCTTTGACCATACTCTCAATACATAGTCACAACTACAACAATCACACTCCTCTAGCATTAATTCCTGGTAAATGCTAACAATCCTTTTGCTCCTGGTAACTGTAACTCTGTATTTCAACTTCACTTTGGCATCTCAATCAAGGGAACCCATAAGTGAACCAAAGCCCAACTTTCCTGGAGAGAGGCAATCGGCGCTGAGAGGTAATTACTGCTGGCTCTACCATGTTGATGTCACAGGCATCATTACACATCAGTCAATCCAATGCCTGTTTGAGGGAAGGAACTGGGCTCCGTGCATGCTCCAGTAGAGTCCTTCTCTCCTCTTGGGTGTACTAAACAGGATAAAGACAGCCATGCCACTCTTTGGTGGGAAAAACCTATACTCAAATCAGAAGGGCAAACACCGGGAGTTACTTAAAAATCCTTTCTAGTTAAACCTAATATGGGCTAGAAAAAAATCACAAAGCAAAACAAAAAGCAAAATCTCAAGGTAGGAAAGAATGGTAAATTTCACCGATTCCTACTAATTATAAAACGTTTGAATCTCATCTACATGTCATTCATTCCTTCTCATCTTTCTGGAGTGGTTTTGACTTATTTGCTGCTCTCCAAGCCAGAAAGACAAACAGATATTTTAACCCATAGCTATCATGCATGCATTTTCTATGGGTGTAAGTCTGCTAGATGCTGAGTAGTATCTTGGAGAGTGCTAAAACAGTCTCCACCTTACAAGGATGCATATATCTTTTTGATCACTGTGATCATGTTTTTGTCTACTGTACTATCTAAGGGTTCAGTGATTAAGAACCAAGGAGTAAAACATCTGAAAAGGTGTTAACCTGGCATCATCTGCCAGAGGTAGAGCTTTGTTACCTGCTACCTTGGAGATGAAAATGATCAGCTAAGATTATTTATTAGAGAATACCTTTGGGAGTAGACCAGTAACCAATTAATCTGCCACCAAAACAATAGCTCTAGTTTTTAAAACTCTGCTGCTTCCAACTTTCATCTACAGCTATCATTTCTATAATGTGTCAGCAAGTTCTATTACAGATCCATTCTAGGAAACAGTGACTCACAATCCACTAGCAAGGAATACCAAGAATGTTCCTAATCATGTAGGTTGGGTGTAGGATTTTGCTGGAATATAAAAATAAGGAGCTGAAGCAAGCAGGGCTCTCTCCTGGAAGCCATCCAAACTAGGAGAGAATCTAAACAGCAGCAATGATATGGTGCTATTACCACGAGATTGTGGGTACTATTGTGTAAGACTGCAGAAATGAGAATGAAATTCAAACCACTTTGGAAATTGTTTGGCTGGTACAATTTTGCACAAAAGGCAGTTTTATAAAATATTATAATTCTATCGAATATGATGACTAAATTTGACAACAGGAGTTGAAATTCTATTTCTAGAATGCTTGCTCTTTGCTTATTTCTCATTAGCGATTCAATTATAACAGTAGTAAAATATAACAGTGAATTCTATTTTGGAAGCATGCAATTTCATGGAAGTATACTCCACCCTGTCATAGCTTTGGGTGGAGGGGAAAAGGAAAAAAAAAAAAAAAAAAAACAATTTTCATGCCAGGAAAGTAAGTATTTGCCAACTTTCCAAAGAGATCCTCTTTGAAAATCCAAGCTCACAAGGAAAACTTTTTAATATTTTTCATATTCAAAGACTTAGAAATAGTCCATCTGACTCTTGAGGCCCAATGAATGGTTTTAGGTTAGGATTCTGCTCTTCCTCTAAGAATTGGTGAACATAATTATGCTTCTTGAATAAAGGTAAAATTTTGTATTTTCAAATTTTTAAATTTTGTTTTTAAAGATAAACTTTTTATTAAATACAGATTTCTCGGGGTGAAACGAAAAAGGCATCCTAATAATCGGTGTTATCTATTGGGAACTAACATGCTATGACCTAGTCTCTGGGGGCCTCATCTATCTGGAATCTCCTCATCCGATGGTAAGAAAATAAGTGACTTTTCCAAGTCACTTCCTCCCGTAGGAGTTTGAAAAATCAAGTTTGAAAAACTGCCCTATTGGGCCAAATCAACAGAGCCTTCAGTAATTTTGACAGAGGTATCAAAGGATCCCTTCAAAATTACAGCCCATAACAATATCTTCAACATTTAGAGATGAATTGCTAAGATCGTTATGCTCTCTTTTAAATCCATGTATGAGGAATTTATCTCAGCACGTCTGCAACTGTGTTTTACTTGCAGTTCTGTTCATTCTTCTCAGAGTGAGCAGGTCCGTGTGGTGTTCTGAAAGGCATGGGTTGTATTACCACAGAACTACAAATAAGGCACCAGGAACTCAGAGGCCGGGTATGTGTTGCTTTTAAAATATTTCACCTACCCCTCCCCACAAGTGAAATCTTCATTCTAAGTCCAGTTCAGCAGATGTGCCCAAAACAGGAGACAGCCATGTAAAATGGTTAAAGCCTTGGCATCTGATTTTGGTCATACTACCACCCTAGGATGCAACATGCTCAGCATAAGTCACAGGATGGTGAAGACAGGAGGAGCAGGGCCCTTGCCATGGTTCCAAATGTCTGCTGCCTTCCCAACAGGGTCATGCCTGCCTACCTCGTTACTCCTGGGACTAGCTTTGGGGCCAGTGAAATGGGAATGGAAGCGGGAAGTGATTGTTGCTCCCAAGCAAAAGTGTCTAGAGCCAGTTACCGGTTCTCCACCTCTGCTTCCCTTTGCTCTGAGACCTGCAGTGAGCAGGGAGGGCAGGCTGCTCAGTGAGCCTGAGCCCTGGGCAAAGACAGCTGGGAGCAGAGCCTCAGACGACCCACAGTGGAACTGTCAGGTGGGCAGCAAATAAACCTTTGTTTGTGAAAGCCACAGAGGCTTGGGGGCCATACATCACTGCAGCATGATGGAGCCTAAGCTATTTAATAAGGGAAGGATTTTTAAATTCCCAGTCCAATCCTTTCATTTTTTAGAGAAGGCAACTGTGTTGAGGGAGGAGAATGTCTTGTCCAAGGTAATACTGCTTCCTTAAAGACATGGCCAGAACCAGATCTGAGCATGAACAACCAAAGTCATGAAGGCAGGATCTGATCCCTGCCCATTCTGGGCAAACTACCAATTTCACTGAAGTCTAAAAATAAAAGTGAAAATAAAACACCACTACCCGGTGATTTTTATGATGCTTCTAAAGAAGGGCTTCAATCACCAAGCTTTTCCCCACCCCTACTTAGTCTGTGCTACAGCATACGACGCAAATGTTGAAATGAGAAACTTTTCCATAAAAATCCTATTCCAGGACATGTTTCATACTGTGGCCAGTGGTTATTCAGATCTGTTTTTTCTCCTGGCAGCAGCCTCTGAGATATTTCACTTTTCTGCCCCAGAGATAGAAGGAAGGGAAAGAAGACTGAGTTACACATTTTAACTACATGTTAATTTTCGAAGAAGGATGGAGGGATAGAAGTAAAATCTACAGACCAGAGTTTGTGACTGTAGGCTCCCACCTGGAAGGAGTGGCTGTGTCCAACAGCAGGTACAAACTGGGCCCTTATGTGTATATATTTCTAAATGCAGATTTTTAAAAAGTAAAATGCAATTCATCGGCAGTATCACACACAGATCTTTACTTGTTTGCACTGAGCAGCTTCTATATTATCGATCATAAAAAATGTTATCCAAATTTAATAGCACATATCAACTATTCATTACTCCTTCACCCCCTACTGCTCAAGGAGGTCTGAGTAAGAAAGAAAACTTTCTTTCCTAGTTTGAAAAACAAGTTAGTGAAAGCACTCTGTAAGCTGTAACTACCAACCTGCAGAATCATTATCATCACACACGGCTCCTGGTCTGCTCTTCCCTCCTCTACAGTTCAAATTTAGTTAAACCAACTTATCTCTCCCCATAGGCACGGTCAGTAGGGATGTGACAATTTGGAGACAGGGGCCATCCTTAAGTTCCTCACTTTTTGAAGCCTTTCCAGAAAACTACTGGAGTGGAGGACCAGACTGGGACCCGGAAGGACAAATTGTCCTGTCACTGTTATTAAGAGCAGGGTAAGTCTTAAAATGTGCTTTCCTCACTAGAAAACTTCCTTCATAACAGGCAGTATCAGAGAAATCTTGCTAGAATGTACTGGAACCCAGTTCTCCCAAGTGCAGCATGTACCAAAGTGCCAGACAGCATTGGTTTCTGGCTGATGTTATATTCTGCAAATGGAAACAAATGGAAACGTTTCTGTACTATAAAAGACAAAAAAAAGGGAAACGAGGACAGGTAGTCCTAGAGTCCTGCTGTACAGGAGAGCAAAGGGGAATAATTTAAAATCTTAGATTGACAGAGATACCCATAGGAGGGAACCAGCACATTCCATCCATTCCAGTGGGTGTTCACAGCTGTAAATCCAGATAAAGGACAGGGTGGCCCATGCTGTTCTCGGTCTGCCAGGACCAGATAAATACTATGTATGCAGGCATGCAACCAGATAAACCTGAATGCCTCCCTCCCTCCATCCCTCAATCCTCAAAACTCTTGAGAAGAATTTCAGTTTATGACTATTAAAGTCTAACAATGCGTTGGGTACCTGACCCATGAACTATCTAAAAGCTTTTACATTTAATGACTGTTCAAGTTGACAGTCAATTAAAAGTCTGCACTGTCTAACAAACTACAAAGCGAATACTCCTGCAACTATGCAAAACTGAAATAACCCCACAGGGAGGGGGGAAAACACCGACAAACAAAAGGAAAAGCTGAAACTAAAACTCTAGCAAAGATACCCTTAAAAGGGAAAGTTTTTCTTCTAGGCTTTTTCATACTATAAGCTAATACGTGTACATGCATGAGAAGAAAAGCATGTGCATATACCCAAACACAGACAAGATTTTCTTGGCAAACGTTCAAGTCTAGAAGTTTTCAACATTCACTGATCAATAAATACCCTATTTTGCCAGAGACACCCAACTTCTTAATAGTTTCAATGAGCCAAAGGATTGCAATTATTTCCTAAAAAGGATAATATTTGTTTAAATGCATACAAAGACACACACAGGCCTTAACTAGTGAAAAAAGGCCAATGATAGCAAGGTGTTGCAAAAGAGAAAGACATGCCACGACCTGATTCTTGCTTTCTGCTCTTGAACTCTTGCATTAATTATAACAAATTACAGGGAATCCAAGTACTGTTTATAAGTATAATAAATTTCCTAATAGTAGCCTATCATCTAATCAGGGGTTCTGTTCAGAAAAGAAAAACTCATTTCTGAAATACATCATAGAGGGAGAGAGAATGTCCTGACACCACTTCTTTCTGTCCTATCCTATGCTATTGGGTACAGATTTCTTTATAGCAATTAATCCATAGGACTTAAAAGAGCCCTCCCTGCTGAGGGCTGTGATGCCCTGAATTAGGAAAACATGCCAACAGAAGTAGAAATAGCCTCAAAAGAAAGTATTGTGCTACAGTGTTTGATGTTAGAATGAAATTAGTCTGTTTTGATCTGTCTTAAAAATCTCCAATGACTTGGGAAAGCTTTGCAGTTCTTTCAAAAGTTAAACACAGAATTATCACATGATTCAGCAATTATGCTCTTTGGTATATAGCCACACAAACTGAGAACACATGTTCACACCAAAACTGATACATGAATGGCAATGTTATTCACAATAGCCAAAAAGAGGAAACAACCCAAAAGTCCAACACCTGATGGATGGATAAACAAAATGTGGTCTCTTCAAACAATGGAATATTATTCAGCCATAAAAAAGAATGATGTATCGATACATGCTGTAACATGGATGAACTTTGAGGCATTATGCTAAGTAAAAGATGCCAGACACAAAGAGTCACATCTTGTGTGATTCCATTCATAAGAAATGTCCAGAATAGGCAAATTCATAGAGACAGAAAATAGACGAATGGTTGCCAGAGGTTGCGGGAAGAGGGGGCTGAGGACTGCCTGCTAACATTTTGAAATTAGACAGTGACAGTGGCTGCACAACTTTGTTAAAACACTAAAAGTCACTCAACTGTATACTTTAAAGTGGTTAAAATGATGGATTTACTCAGCACCATAAGACAGGGTGAGGAGAAAAAAAAAATTTAATGGTGAATTTACATTATGTGGATTTTAGCTCAAAAAAAACCAGAACAAAACACCCAATGATCCTAATCAGGAAAAAATCCAAACTCTTGACACAGCACCCAGGCTCTTCACCATCCAGTCAAAACCATTTTTTTTTTCCAACTTCATGTCTCACCACACACCCCATACCTGAGCTGTCATAAGTGTGTGATGCTCCCCAACAGTTGCATGTTCTTTCCTGCCTCCTCGCCATTTCCTTGGTCTAACCGCCCTTGCTTATCCTCCTCCATTCACCCAATCATCTGTCCATGCTCCAAGGCTCAGAGGAAATGTATCTCCTCTCCAAAAGCTTCCCAAACCCTCTCAACAAGTTAGTGAACCCTTTCACATCCGCCCCCAGGCCTCTCCTGCACTGGCATCAGCGCCTCCCCAACTCTGTTGTGATCAGTACCTGGCACTAAGTAGATGCTCAATAAACATTTCTGAGTAGATGAAATACTGACATAGAGACAAAGACAGAAGAAAGGAGGGAGAAAGGGAGGAAGATTAATCACCTCCTAGTAAAGCTATTAGATGTTATTTCTATAATATGAAAGAGCGCCTAAAAATTCTAGAAATGGAACTCATCACACATCAAGCAGGAAGTCTTGGGAAACTTGTCTTTATGCAAAGAGAAAACTACTCCTTCAGTGTGAAATGTTTATTTATTTTTAAATGACTTAAACTGATCTCTGAGCTACCATGCAGTAAAGAAAGAACTCAAGGATGAATCACAGTCAGGGACCAACAGCATTCAACCAGGTGGGCAAAAGGAGCACAGATCAGAGAACACCAATGCTCCATGCTAATCAGCCAACCAAAACCACTCCTCTAAATTGCAGCTGTCAACTACGGAGCCTCATCCCTCTTACATTAGCAACAAATATGTCTTGACTCATCAGCTCAAAATACACATCTGCCTGCCCTGAAAATCGTGCGTTCTTAATATTACCTACAACTCACTGTGGGAAAAGGGAGCTTAAATTACATCTGGAAGCTGGGTGAGTCAATTGCCCAAAGATTTGTCTTCCTGGTAAACAGCCACATTCCGGGCTAAGGATTCTGCATAACATCCTTGAAGCTTTGGTGAGCTACCAGGCGGAAGTACAGTGCTGTTATTACTGATATGCCTGGTCTGAAGGATAAAATACATAAAAATCAACAAATGAAAGGCAAGAAGATCATCTCCATGAATGGGCTCGAGTTCTTCCCTAGAATCCCGAATTAAAGGTAGTCCCTACCTTTTCACAGGTAAGCAACTGCTAAAAGACGTCAATTCTCTGTTGATGAAGTAATGTCCCAGAAACGAGTAGGAAATACTATGTGCTTAATAAATGTCTGATGAACGAATGAGGCAATGGAAGTAAATACTTAATCCTATGTCCCTCGAGACTATGACAAAAATGGAAAGAATAGAATTTCCTGCCAAAAGCAGAGGCTCACGTCTGTCATCTCAGCACTTTGGGGGGCTGAGGTGAGGAGATCGCTTCAGCCCAGGCCAACCTGGGCAACATGGCGAAACCCAAAAAAACAAAACAAAACAAAAAACCAAAAAGAAAAGGGAAGGGAGGAAGGGAGGGAGGGAAGGAAGGAAGGGAGGGAGGGAAGGGAGGAAGGGAGGGAGGGAGGGAGGGAGGGGAAGGCAAGTCAGCCAAACAGCTGGACGTGGTGGCACGCACCTATAGTCCCAGATACTCAGGAGGTGGAGGTGGGAGAATCAATTGAGCCCAGGAGTTTGGAGGCTGCGGTGAGTTGTGATTGCACCACTGCACTCCAAGCAGAGCAACAGAATGAGACTGTCTTCCCGCAACACCCCCCTCCAAAGAAAGATAAAGAAATTCCCAGCCCATGTTAAGTCATATGGCTAGGCACATTTCCAGTGAGCACAGCCTCTGTATGGATGGGAGTGCCGTCTACATTCCTTATTCCAGCATCTCTGTCATTGTAACCATCAGCCCACTTTCCAAATTTTGTCCCTAAGAGCCAGCCAAGCCTAACTTTAAACTTTGGTTGATGCTTTGTTTACTGGCCAGTCTAAATTTCAAAAATTTCTAATTGCTGGCTTCCAGGCTTTAGTGCTTCATCACTGCAGGTGCCTCTACTCACCCCATGCTCTCTCAATCACTGAAGGCGCATTTTCTCATATTCACAGCTTAAAAATATCTGAGTATCTGCCGGGCGTTGTGGCTCATGCCTGTCATCCCAGCACTTTGGGAGGCCGAGGTGGGTGGATCATTTGAGGTCAGGAGTTCAAGACCAGCTTGGCCAACATGGTGAAACCACGTCTCTACTAAAAATACAAAAATTAGCCAGGCATGGTGGCTCAGGCCTGTAATTCCAGCTACTAGGGAGGCTGAGGCAGAAAAATCGCTTGAACCTTGGAGGTGGAGGTTGCAGTGAGCAGAGATCGCGCCACTGCACTCCAACCTGGGTGACACGGTGAGACTCAGTTTCAAAACAAAACAGTAACAACAAAAAATCAGAGTACTGGCCGGGCACAGTGGCTCATGCCTGTAACCCCAGCACTTTGGGAGGCCGAGGCAAGTGGATCACGAGGTCAGCAGTTCAAGACCAGCCTGGCCAAGATGGTGAAACCCCGTCTCTACGAATAATATAAAAAGTAGCTGGGTGTGGTGGCGGGCACCTGTAATCCCAGCTACTTGGGAGGCTGAGGCAGAGAACTGCTTGAACTTGGGAGGTGGAGGTTGCAGTGAGCCGAGACTGCGCCACTGCACTCCAGCCTGGGCAACAGAGTGAGACTCTATAAAAAAAAAAAAAAAATCAGAGTATCACACAAGTAATCCATATTAAAAGAACATTTGAAAACACAGACACAAAAAACAAACACAAAAGCTGGATGGAATGTTTATCAGAAATAGCAAAATAGGGGCTATCTGCTCAGAAGTCAGCAATATTGAGAGATAATTCAGAGATCCTGCTGGATGACTTTAATTTCCATAGCATGGACCTGTGGTGAGACAATTGAGTGAGACACCCCACTTTCATTTATTTATTTATTTTATTTTATTTTATTTTATTTTATTTTATTTTATTTTATTTTTTTGACAGAGACTTGCTCTGTTGCCCAGGCTGGAGTGCAGTGGTGCAATCCTGGCTCACTGCAACCTCCATCTCCCGGGTTCAAGTGATTCTCCTGCCTCAGCCTCCCAAGTAGCTGGGACTAAAGTTATGTGCCACCACACCTGGCTAATATATATATATATATATTTTTTTTGTATTTTTAGTAGAGATGGAGTTTTGCCATTTTGGCAAGGCTGGTCTTGAACTCCTGACCTCAGACGATCTGCGTGCCTCAGCCTTCCAAAGTGCTGGGATTGCAGGTGTGAGATACCGTGTGCCCAGCCTGCCCACCCTACATTCCATGTGGCCAGTATGATCCATGTTCAGCCTCTCCCCAATCACAGCAATTTAATATTAAAGATTTTATGCATTTGTAATGATAACATGCCTATCCATCTCTGTTTATTTTTTTTTTAGTAGAGACAGGGGTTATGCCATGTTGGCCAGGCTGGTCTCGAATTCCTGGCCTCAAGTGATCCACCTGCCTCGGCCTCCCAAAGTGCTGGGATTACAGGCATGGGCCACCAGGTCCAGCCCATCAATCTCTATTTAGCACCCTACTAGCCCAGAAGTACCTTGAAGGCAGGAACCACCTCTCTCTATTCTATAATTCACAGACTCAGTAGATGATCCTAGACTTGGTAGTTGCACAAAAAGCATTATGATCATTTACTGACTCAGAGACACCCAGTAGGTAAAAAAGAATGCTTTTCTGGAAGTTAGCCACCCAAATAGTTGGCATAAAACAACACTGGACTCAGCAGAAAGAAAAAAACAAAATCACCTATACTCTAGGTATTACATAATATAAAGCCTTTCCCCAGTCAACAAATTGGAATAACTCATTCTGCCCTCTGTGTTCCCATTGATTTTGTAACTCTAACACGGTACTGATCAAACAACTTAATTATGTGCATCTATTTTGCCTCCTTTGCTGTTTTATAAGACTGCCTTGTTCATGTCTGTATTTCCCCCAACAGACCGCCTTACTATGCATTTACATTAAAGCAGGATATTATTATGGCCACATATTTAAAAGACGGTCAATTACATACTGGCTGAAAGAAACTTTATGTTGTTCCTAATGTACTATGAAAAAATAATAAAAACACACCACATGTCTATCAAAGGCTTTGGAAGAATTGAATTCTCCACAATTGGAATTTTTATCAATTTCTCTAGATATTAAGAAATCAGAGACTTCAAATAGTTATTAACAATGATAGCCCTTTGCATTTGTGGAGTTGTTTTCCAAGAATTCTCATGTATAATAGTTCCTGTCATTTAATATTCGCAACAACCCTGCAAGATAGCCACTATGGGTCCCATTTATCCATGGGGAAATGGAGGCTCCCGGGGGTAGGTGACTTGCCAAGTCAAGTGCTGATTTTCTGATTTTACAGTCAAGTGCTCTTTTATTACAACATTGCGCCTGTGTAGTAGGTTAGTCTATAGTTTCTACAAGTCTGGAGCATAACTCTCAAAAAAAAAAGGAAGGAAGAAGAGAAAAAACTATAGAAGGCTATAAACAGATCACAACATGAATCCATTGACAATATAATGAATTTTTAATGTTAGAAATGAATAATTTTCTTTTGCAGAATCTTCAAAGCAGCTGAAGACATCAAATGTGGCAACAACTGCCAGAGATAAAATACCAAACCAGCAAACATCTCACTGCCCAAGAATCTAGTATCTTCCTCTGCTGTGATTTCTGCCAAAATCATGCTTGATATTTTCAAGCATGGAAATGTCTCTCTACAATTCTTCCTTTCAAACCCTTCTTGAGGCTCTAGAATTAAAGGAGGAGATATTTCATTTGTTAAATGCAATTTAAAAATCATTTTGAACATCCTTTCTTCTTTCAGAGTTTTAGTTTTCTAATTGCCTCAGTTTCTACAAGATCATCATTTATAACTCTTGCACATAGTAAACTTTAAGTTAGAAACTGTAACTTCCTAGAGAAAAAAAAATGATGGCCAAAGTGACAAGTGACTACACATAAATATAGGAAACTCTTTGTTTAGGACATGGGTAGAGGGATGGGGGACTGCCAAGCAGAGAACTGTAATTCCCAAATCAGAGAAATTCTTCAATTCTTTCACTTTATGAAAGAAGGCTGCTATAAACACATTCCTCCTTTTCATCCTAGACTTAACTTAAAACTATCTCATTAGAAACCAGAATAGGAGCGCATTAAATGTCTCCTTAGGAACCAAAAATTCAGGGGCATGAAGCTCAGGGAGGATGCCAGTTTGGGGCAGTCAGTGGCTGTATGGGGCATGCCCTGTAGGCATCAGGCCATATTCAAAGGAGAGCACTCTCCAGAAAAGAAGTACTAAGTAGGTATTCAAATTCTCTCTTTAAAAACAAAAATAAAATAAAATCTCAGCAAGCTTTTCCTAAAAAAAATTATGATTACAGGCCAGGCGTGGTGGCTCACGCCTGTAATCCCAGCACTTTGGGGGGCCGAGATGGGCGGACCACAAGGTCAAGAGATCAAGACCATCCTGGCCAACATGGTAAAACCCCATCTCTACTAAAAATACAAAAATTAGCCAGGCGTGGTGTGCGTGCCTATAGTCCCAGCTGCTCGGGAGGCTAAGGCAGGAGAATCGCTTGAACCAGGGAGTTGGAGTTTGCAGTGAGCCAAGATCGTGCCACTGCACTCCAGCTTGGCAACAGAGTCTCCATCTCAAAAAAAAAAAAAAAAAAAAAAAATATGATTGCAGAAAATATAAGGCCTCCTATAATTTGTTAATATGTTCATGAAACCAGCACAAAATGTATTGAATAGAAATCATTATAAAAGCTGTCAGATTCCATTAACATTAGTATAATGATTTCTTATCCTTTTATAGTATTTTAAAAAGTAAACCAACTTAGTCTACTGGTAAAATATTCGAAGTACCTACATACATATATTCCATTATTTATTCATTCATATTTGACAAAAGCTTAATGAGCACCTACTACATGCCAGGAGTTATTCTAGGCACTAGGGATACCACAGTGAACAAAACAAACCCATTCTCTGCTCTTGCTCATGGAGCTCACAGTCTAGTGGGGAAGACAAGCAAAAATCAAGTAAACAAACAATAGGTCCAACGAGAAAAAAGCAGGCAAGAGACACAGAGAGTAACAAGGTAGGAGGTGGTCAAGAAAGGTTTCTCTGATAAAAGCGAACTCTGAGCAAAGATCTGAAAAAAAATGAGGAACTAGCCATGTAGATATTTGGGGGATGGAGGTTTTCACTTCAAACAAAGGGAATGGCAAGTAGAAAGGCTTTCAGGAGAGCTAGTGTCGTGCATTCGTGAATGTTCAAGAGGTCAATGTAGCAAAGAGTGAGCAAGAGGATGAATTGTTGGGCTGACAGAAAAGGCAGGAAGTAGTACAAACCACAAAAGGCCTTGCAGGGCACGGTAAGGGTTCTGACTACGGTAAGATGGCAAACCAGTGGAAGGTACTGAGCAAAGGAGCTGAATAAACGGGCACCCATTTAACAAGATGGTACTGGCTGCTTTGTAGACACTGGACTGTGAGGGGCAAGGGTGGAAGCGGAAATGCCACTCAGAAAAAATGACAGCAGACTGGATTAGAGAGGTAGCAGTGGACGCAGCGGAAGTAGTCAGAATCTAGACATATTTTGAAGGCTGGATGTAGTGTATGGGAGAAAGAATTCAAGGATGACTGCAAGATTTTTGGCCTGAGCAACTAAACTAAACCTTTCAGATAAAGACTTCTCACTTTTTGAAAACTGACAGACAAAACAGATTTGGGGGAAATGGATTTGACTGACTTTTAAAAATTATAACCACATAATCTTTCATTAAAACCTACACGTTCAAAATAGTCATCAAACCACGTCAGTCAAACATTTGATCTAATCATTTTAAAAGAGGAAGTATCTTTGATATAGTAATGGATTCTCCCTTTTTCTTTTTACCATCTTCTTCCGCTTCCTTGTCCCTCAAATCCTCTGCCTATTTTTGTAAAAGAACTATCTTTATAGAATGAAGTCCACACATATTTCCATCTGATTTCTATTATTTGACTTTTGAGTCCAGATTAAGAATGGCAAAGACAGCATGTAGTAAATGTGCAGTGAATAAGTGGACAGGTGGTAGGAATCGGGAAATGAAACACTGCTCTCACCCAGGGTTTCACAAAATCTCTGGAAGGCCCAAATAAAGGGTATTTCCTTTCTTCCCGCTTGAGCCCTATTATCAAATCACTACACTTTAAAAACATCATCATTTCTTGTAACATTAAAAATGGTCTTTGCAGTATAACTTGGTCAAAAGGCATGCACTAAAAAGATTGGGGAGAAAAAACAAGTTTGTGCAATTAATAATATAGTTACTAAGCCATGCATTTCTGCCATTTGAAGTTTCTTGTTTCTATGAAAACTCATCCAGAGCCACCACCGACTTTACATTGGTAAACTAAGTCCAGTACATTTTCCTCACAGAATGAAACCCCAAATATTGCCTCACTTTTTCATGTTAGCCCGTTCCGTATAATTTTCATGGATTCTTAAAGGCATGACCATGCTTATAGACAGGATGATTTCCTCATAAAAGTCATGATCACAGATTTAAGTCTAAAGAAGAATATGATCATAAGTATATGCAAATAAGAATAAACATAATGGACTCCTTTATAGTTTACCACCCAGAAATAGATATGTTCACATGACCATCTTCTATATGTTTATCATCTTCTCAATGAAGGAGATCTGTAATAACATTACATGAAAACAAGCTATTATTTAGGAATTAAAATACATTGTTTCACAATTGTTTGAGAGAATACAATACAATTTGGTAGCTGATTTTGATGATTCAGATAACTAGAGCACTATATGCTTTTATAATTCTTAATTTGAACTCTGTAAAAACATTGAGTCATAAACTACTACAAATATTTGAAAAAAGGTGACCTTCAGGAGATCAAGGACTTCATCTGTTTTGTTCAGTGCTGTATTACCAGTAACCAGAAGTTTCCTTGTATATAACAGATGCTCAGTAAATATTTATTTTTTTATCCCCCAAATGGTTTTCAAGTAAATACTTATTGAATGCATGCACGAACAATGAATGAAAAATCCTTGATATTTTGCCCAAAATGGACTATCCAAGCCAACTAGAATATTAATTATGTAAAATTGTGTTAAGTTACACTACTTACTTCATGCTAAGGATCAATATATGGTATTTGACAAAATAATTTTAGGAAGTACTAAAGGTAGATACATTTTTTCAAAACATACGGTTTTATGAGAAGAAAGAAAAGGAATTTATTTTATAATGAACATATTGGGAATTCTAGATAAAGAAAATATTTTTCCTTAATGACCTCGTCAGATTAAAATTCTAAAGAAGAAATTACATGACTTAGTTTCAAGATACAGAAGGAGATTTCATCCTGTGAACGTGTGACCCAACAGTAATAGGGAAACCTTGAACTTTTAAGAAATTCTTTAGCTGAAATATAAATCCAGGGCTATCTGTGCTACGATTATTTGCTTCCTACCACATTCTAGGTATCCTTGAGGACTGTGCACTGCAATTTTCCTCTCCTCTTACATAATTTCCTTGGCTCGAATGTTCTTCCTTCACGCTTTCCACTCATCCATCAGTGAGCCCTTGATACTGATGGGAGCTACTACTTTGGGTATTTGGGGGAGAAAACAGGCTTATAGCCCCTGGTCCAGGCTGTTTTCCTGCCCAACAATTCTGACTCACCAAAATCCAATGTCTTCTTCAAAGCCCCAATTCCAAGGACATCTCTTGTCATGGTTAATTTTATGTGTCAATTTGGCTAGGCCATGATATCCATATATTTGGTCAAACATTTTTCTAGATGTTTCTGTGAAGGTATTTTTTGATGAGATTAACACATTTAAATCAGTAGACTTTGAGTAAAGCAGAATGCTTGTCACAATATGAATGGGCCTTGTCCAATCAGTTGAAGGTCTTACAGAGAAAAGATGGACCACCCAGAAGGAAGAATTTGTGTTTGGACTTGAACTGCAATCTTCCCTGGGTCTCCAGCCTGCTGGTCTGCCCTGCAGATTTTGCATTTGTCAAGTCTCCCCATTTATGTAAGCCAATTCCTTAAAATAAGTTTCTCTCCCTATTTACATATACATCTCATTAGTTCTGTTTCTCTGGAGATCACTGAATAATATCCGTCTCCAAAGCTCCTCCTTATCATTCCACCCATGAAAGGTACCTTCAGCTGGCATCCAACACATACTAATACGTTGCTCAAATATTTTTATGTGACCATCTAATCTACCCAAATAGATTGAAAACCCCATTCAGGACAGGACTGACATCTTGTGCCACTCTATATCTTGCAGAATGCCTTATACCTTGGAAATAATTAATGTGTTGATGAATGCCCAGAGATGAGTTGGAAGGCAAAGGAGGCTTCTAAAGCAAGAAGGAAAGAGGAAAAGGGAGATACTTCAAGTACTGCAAAGAGGAGACGAAGAAGTGAGAAACCCAGGGTGTCCAGAGACACTGAATGGCACAGACAAGTAAAATAGGGCTATGTAAGGAAGCAGAAGACAAAAAGGAAGATAGAGGCTTGCCATGCTTCAAATGCCTCTGAATGTCTGTCTTTATCTTCTAAGCAATGGTAAGACATTATGTATTTTTGACAAAGGAAGGAAAATGATGAAAGCAATCCTTTAGAAGGATGCTTTAAAGTTGGTATGTATACCACATGATATAAATGGGTGGTACAGATACAAATTAGGAGGTCAAATAATGATGATAGTGTTAGGTACTACAAAGTGTGCTTTTCTGTTTATTAACCAGTGTAATCTTCACAAGAGCTTCTGTTCATGGAGAAACTGAGTCTTAAGAAGGATAAATAACTCACCTGAGGTCATACAAAGAGTGAATGGCAGAGCAGAATTCAAATCCAAGTCTGCCTGACTGTAAAGCCTGTGCTCTTTACCATTTCGTTGTATTTAAGGCTGGAGGTAAGAAGACATAAATTGGGGGCAGAGTGGACTAGAATGGATTTAACTGGAAAGGCACAGCACACAGTGGTAAATGTGTGGATTCTGGAGCTACACTGTGTAGGCTTGGATCACAGCTCTGTCATGTACTCAAACTGTGCGGGCAAGTTACTCAACCTCTCTGTGCCTTAGTTTCCTATTCTGTGAAATCAGAATAATAGTACTAACTCAAAAAGTTGTTACAAGGGCTAAATGGGTTAATATGGATGAAGAGCTTAGAATTATGCTTGGCCATAAACACTCATGAAATGTCAGGAGTCATCACTGTTAATATTAAGAAAGATCAGCCAAGCACAGTGGCTCATGCCTATAATCCCAGCACTTTGGGAGGCCAAGGCAGGATTGCTTGAGCCCAGGAGTTCAAGACCAACCTGAGCAATACGGTGAGACCTTGTATCTACAAAAAAGTTTTTAAAAAATTAGCCAGGCATGGTGGCACATGCCTGTATTCCCAGCTACACTCAGGCTGAGGTAGCAGGATCTCCTGGGCCAGGAACTATGGGCCAGGAGGCTGCAGTGAGCTACGATTGCAACACTGCACTACAGCCTGGATAAAAGAACGAGACCCTGTCTCAAGAAAAAAAAAAAATCAATAGGATTTGCAACTAAATAAATGTCAGGATACTTGCTTTTATGATTACTGATATCCCTCGAGGGCCTCAAACATAAAAGGTACTTAACATTTATTTAATGAATAACAAATTGAATACAGAAAGAAAGAAAAAGGAAACATAAGACCAAGTATTTAAGATTTCTCAGCCTTACAATTTGCTTTTCATTTCGCTGGCAGTAATACAATTTTTGGAAAACTACTGACTTAAACTAGCATACGCATATTCAGCAGAAATAAGTACATTCATCAGAGCCTGTGTGAGACTGTCCATAAGACACGTACTAGAAATGTTCACAGCAACACAGTTCCATTTGTAATAGCTCCCAAATGTAAACAATTCAAATGTCCTTTGTAGAATGGGTAAATTGTAATGTATGTCTTCCTTTGATGGAATATTACGCAGCAATGAAAATGAATGATCTCTATACACAACGATATACATGACTCACAAAATGTTTATCAATGAAGTAAGACATCAAAGAGCATATACTGTATTACTCTACCTAAAAAGTTTTTTTTTTTAAAGAAAAGCAAAACTAATATAAGTATTAGAATTCAGGATCATGGTTATCCTGATCCATAGACACTGAGAGGGAGCACAAAGAAGGATTCTGAGTGGCTAGTGATGCTCTGATTCTTGATCTAGTGACTGACTGCATAGGTGTGTTCACTTTACAAAGATTCATTGAGCTGTACACTTTTCTTAGAGTCTCACTCTGTCGCCCAGGCTGGAGTGCAATGGCGTGATCTCAGTTCACTGCAAGCTCCGCCTCCCAGGTTCACACCATTATTCTGCCTCAGCCTCCTGAGTAGCTGGGACTACAGACGCCCACCACCACGCCCGGCTAATTTTTTTGTATTTTTAGTAGAGACGGGGTTTCACAGTGTTTGCCAAGATGGTCTTGATCTCCTGACCTCATGATCCACCTGCCTCAGCCTCCCAAAGTGCTGGGATTACAGGCATGAGCCACCGCGTCCAGCCTCACTTTTCATTTTTACACTTGTCTGTGCGTATGTTATATTTCACCAAAAAGCCTATCTTAAAAAATGACTACTAGCACAAAGACAACAATTTGACTCCAAGTATGGAAATGTCTACCAAGCAGAGGTGGAGCTTGAAGAAACTGGCAGGGTCTAGTTAACAAATGACATGAGGAAGTGGGGGGCTCTGGTGACAGATTTTCAATTTGTGACAATGAAAGAATCTTGGAGCTACTTATAGAAAAATGGGATATTTAAGGGAGGATTTAAAGTCAAGAGAAGTCAGCAAGTAACTAACAGTTCATCACTGTCTACCTTTCTGGTTCCTACAAGGATTGATTGAGCCAGAGTATTGTGGGTAGAGATGATTGACAAATAGTCATCATCACCACTCTGAGGACACTGAAGCAAGAATGTAACAACAAGCAGAGGGGCCATAAATATATGCTTAAGAAAAATGTTGTATTCTGCTTATATGTCCAGTTCCCAGCACACAGCAGATATTCAATATATAAATGAATGAATGACTGTCTTCTGTCAGCAAGAAATCAAGAATAAGATGTGGGTAAATGGTACAAAGTTAGGCCACATCTGTCAAAAATTACTTCTAAAGCTGGGCGTGGTAGCTCATGCCTGTAGCTCTAGCACTTTGGAAGGCCGAGGCAGGAGGACTGCTTGAGCCGAGGGGTTCTAGACCAGCCTGGGCAACATAGTGAGACATTATTTCCACACACACACACACACACACACACACACACACACACACACTCAAAAAATTTAGCCAGGCGTGGTGGTGCATGCCTGTGTTCCCAGTTACTCGGGAGGCTGAGGTGGGAGGTTCACTTGAGCCCAGGAGTTTAGGGCTACAGTGAGCTGTGATTGTGCCACTGTACTCCAGCCTGGGCGACAGAGTAAGACTCTGTCTCAAGAAAAACCCAAAAAAGTACTTCTAAAGGCTAAAGACAATTGAGCTGTATTGCACAGCAAATATAAAGAGAGAAAAATTTAGAAGAAGGACAGGGTTCCAGTAAATTGGAGATTGCGGGATGAAAATAAGCAGGTCAGAGATGAGATAAGGTGAAGGTCACCAAAAGCCAAGGGAAGAGAGGATTTTGAGGAGTGGACTCTCCATGTCTAACGTTGTCTAAAAGTGAGGAAAGGCCCCTGGCCCCGGGCTGGCAGTGTCCTCTGGTAACCTTCAAGAGGCAAATATAAGCAAAATCAACGATGGACATGCTTTTTCAAGGACTCAAGAAGGAGCAGATAAAAACTGATGAAAGCAATGGGTAAGTTAACAGAAAGCAAATCAAAAGAAAAAAAAAGAAAAGGCATCTAATGGTAGTAGAGATATTAAATAGTAATTAGGAAGTATAAAAGTGTGAAATATTTTGTGGTTAATTTTTAATATAGAAAAAGCAAAGTGTGGTTGGAAATCAAAAGCAGGGAATCTATCAGAAGCAGAGTCGCCCTGGATGAAGTGTTGAGGACCCAGAGAAAAGGTGGAAGAACTGAGAGTGGAACAGGGAGTCGGTCTTTGGGCTGCACACAGGGTGGGAGAGGGATGCCATGGCTAAACATGTTTAGTGGAGGATGTGGCACAGGATGCCATTCCAAAAGCACATGCCTGGGCTTCTTTGCCGTCGTCAATAATCATGTGACTATGAGACTGGTTTCTTGAAAGAGGGATTCAATTTGATGATTTGTAACACCCTTATCCTTACAAAATTATGTTTCTTAAGTGAAAGCCACAAGAGGAGAATCTGTACAATGCCCATGTGAATTTGTATTGGGCTGCATTCAAAGCCATCCTGGGCTGCATGTGGCCCGCGGGCTGCGCGTTGGACAATTATGTTTGGCCAATTGATCTAGACAATTAAAAATATAGGAGTACTTCATTCCCATGATCAAAAGTGAAACTGATTCCCCCTCACCTACTTTAACGCTCTCTAATCAATTATTTATATGTTGGGCCAGGATGAAAAGAAGTAAAATGGTTCAGTCCAGTAGTGTGTCTGTGTGTGTGTGTGTGTGTGTGTGTGTGTGTGTGTATGTGTTGAGATAAAATGCAAGTATCACAGAGCAACAGGCAAGAATATCTGTAATTCAACCCACCATTCTTCTTCAGATGTTCAAAGCTTTAAATGAATTTCTAATCATATTCTAGTTATAATTATGTTACAATTATACAATGTCCTAAATTAGAAAATAATCACTTTAAACCAGAAAGGAAAAATGCCTGCTTTAGAGTATAATGGTTAAATAGTTCATGACACCCTTTTTAAAAAAAGTATTCAGTGAACTGGGTGTAAACAATACAGATTTTCAAATTAACAAGGAAAAAATAAACAATCCCATTAAAAAGCGGGCGAAGGACATGAACAGACACTTTTCAGAAGAACACATATATGTGGCCAACAAGCATAAGAAAAAATGCTCATCACCACTGATTATTACAGAAATGCAAATCAAAACCACCATGAGGTATATACCACCTTACATCAGTCAGAATGGCTATTATTAAAAAGTCAAAAAATACCTGAGAAAAGGGAATGCTTATACACTGCTGGTGGGAATGTAAATCAGCCATGGTAGAAAGCAGTTTGGCGATTTCTCAAAGAACTTAAGGCAGAATTTCCATTTGACCCAGCAATCTCATTATGGGGTATATACCCAAAGGAATATAAATCATTCTATTATAAAGACACACGCACATGTATGTTCACTGCAGCACCATTCACAATAGCAAAGACATGGAATCAACCTAAATATCCATCGGTGGTAGACTGGATAAAGAAAATGTGTTACATATACACCACGGAATACTATGCAGCCATAAAAAATGACAAGATCATGTCCTCTGCAGCAACATGGACGCAGGTGGACGTCATTATCCTAAGTGAGCTAACATAGGAACAGAAAACCAAATACTGCATGTTCTTACTTTTAAGTGGGAGCTAAATATTTAGTACACATGGACACAAAGAAGGGAATAACAAACACCAGGGCCTACCTGAAGATGGAGGGTGAGAGGAGGGTAAGGATTGAAAAACTACTTATCAGGTGCTATGCTTATTACCTGCGTAATGAAATAATCTGTACACTAAACTCCCATGACACACAATTTACCTATATAACAAACCCACACATATACCCCTGTATCTAAAATAAAGTTAAAAAAAAAATACAGTTTTCTTTTACCTGGCATTTTCCAACTTGTGGTGGATAAAATATTTTCAAATCATATTTTTTAAAATAAGTGTGAGATTTTTGGTTAAAGACTGTTAGGGCTGGGTACAGTGGCTCATGCGTACAATCCCAGCACTTTGGGAGGCTGAGGCGGGCAGATCACCTGAGGTCAGGAGTTCGAGACCAGCTGGCCAACATGGTGGAACCCCGTCTCTAAAAAAAATTAGCTGGGCATGGTGGTGGGTGCCTGTAACCCCAGCTACTGGGGAGGCTGAGGCAGGAGAATCACTTGAACCTGGGAGGTGGAGGTTGCAGTGAGCCGAGATCACACCATCGCACTCCAGCCTGGGCGACACAGAGAGACTCCGTCTCAAAAAAAAAAAAAAAAAGTTTGTCAGAATATTAGCTCTCAGGATAATGCTTTCAGCTACTCTTAACAAGAGTCGGCACATCATAAAATCATGGGTGTGTTTGTATGCATGCAAATGCAACACACAAAATCTCTCAATGTATAGTAAGGAAGTAGTCGCGGATGTCTGGAAAATTAAGATAACCGCTATCTAGAACCAAGCCTCTCTGTATTTTTTTTTTAACTTAAATATAGTGTACTTCTAGTTGGTAGTTGAAATCAAGTATTTCATGAACCAGTGCCAGAAATAATATTTTTTCAAAAAACTGATAATGGAAAGAAACAATGTTTTCACAACCTTGAATTTTATTTGGCTGAAATTATTTTATTGTTTTCTTAATTTACCTATCATTTCATCTTACACTTACCTAAATGCAGTAAAAATCAATAAATCAGACAGTGGCAAAAGAATTACTGAAATCCATGTGTAGAATTCTCAGTTTTGCAAAATTCTCACTTTAAAAATTAAAATTCAATCTGTAACTTCAAAGCCTGCAGAAACAGTGGGAAGTTGTGTTTAAGGTTTTAGGGTCCTAGAGTAGTATAATTCAGGCCAGTTATTATTATTCTTATAGGAATAATAAATTTAATAATAAATAAAGGATGCACAAAAGGCTAAATTCTTACGCAATAAATAGTATTTAATATATCCCCTAAACCTATTTAGGAGATGTATTACTCATTATATTATGCATAATCTATTGTGCATTATAGAAGTTTAACTACCTAGAAGGCTAAAATATTCTGAAAGAGAGGAAATACAATCAAACTGTACAAAACTACTGTAGAAGAACCTTGGATTCTCCATTCTGTTCCTTCTAGGATCCCCAGGAAGATGCCCACAATTTTTCTACTACATAAGACCATGCCATCTATTCTCTAAATTCCTCAGCCTGAACCAGATGTTTTAAGCTTTGCCAACTCTTTAATTCCTTCCCAGTTCCCCAAAATCCGCCCCCCACCCTGAGATTCTCCAACATCCATCTACTAACAGAAAAGACCAGCTACAGCTGAAAAGTCATCAGGATACGGTTGTCTTCCATTTAACCAAACTTAAATGATAAGAATCACCCGTGACAATGATCAAAAACAGATTTTGATTCAGGGAGTCAGGACTGGGGTACAATAACCTATATATTTTTTTAAATGCCATAGGCAATACTGATGCATGTAGTGTGAAGACCACACTCAAAGAACCAACAGGCCCCCAATGTCTTATTTTTATTTTTTAAATAACTGTCACTCATCAGGAGTCCATCATCTCTTTAAATAATCTTTCACTGGAATCTGTTTATCTTTTCAGACTACAGTCTCTTCAAGTTACAAGTACTGCGAGATTACCATTGGGTCAGCCTGGCCCGTCCTGTGGCAGCCAACCTGGCTTCCCTGTTCTGAACAGCTGCTCTGACCATCTGGGAAGCTGTGAGGCAAGGCCCGCTTTATCCTGTCTCCTTGCACGGTCCTGATAACCTTGGCCTTCCCACACTCAGCACAGGACACAGGCCCAGCCCGCGTCCTCTGCAGCAGATCTGCTCCCTCATATGGGACTGGGATGAGGGTGGGGAACCTTCCTGGGAATATATGTCTGTGATAACAACACAAAATGTTTGCTTAAATTATTGTTTGCAATTTCACTTTTGGGAATTGCCTGAGGGAATTAGGGACAAATTTGAAGTTATCTTCAATAATATCAAATCATTTGTTTTGGGGGAGTAATTTTGAATTTTGGAACTCGCGAGTCAGTACGAAATTTGTACTCAGTAGAGTTTCTAGTAGGGTATGGTTTACAGTGATTTGGGTTTTACTAATCATTAATAATGTACGAAGCCTCACAGTGGCATTGTAATGTCTCAATCTGACTAGGCTGCACTCCATTTCCCAGAATGTTCTTCCCCTATGTTTCTGGTTAGTGTGGGTCCCAGAGAATCTTCTGCCAGGTGACTGATACCAGCACAGCTCTCTGAGGGATGCAGCAGTTTCCTGCTACCTTCTAGCATATCTTGTTTAAAAAAACAAATATTATTTGAAGACCCACTATATGGTGAGCACAATGGCAAGTGCTTTCTGAACTCATCCTTACAATAGCTATGCTAGCATCATCTCCTGATTCTAAACACAAGAACTTAATTTTAGAGAGTTTACAGAGCCTGACCAAGAAACAAACACCAGAGAGTGAGGTCTTCAAGTCTTTTCTCCTTCTTTTTTCTTTTTTTTTTCCTACTTCCCACATTAATGTATGTTCTCCTTTGTAGTGTTTTTTTTTTTTGTATTGTTTTATTTCCAGCTATTACTTTCCTTGAAGATTAAACCAAAATACTAGTTCTTTGCTGATTCCAACAATCATTCAAAACATACAGAGTTCTAGCAGATACATAACTTGCTTCAAATTTTCCATCAGTATCCTCATCAATAGCTATCTTTTCACAGATGGCCATTTTATTTCAAGCATCCAAATTACTGACCTTTTCATGTTTTCCTTAGACCTATGGGTTTTTCACATTAGTCACTGTCGTAAACATCTTTTCTACCTTCTTCAAAACATTTATGCTGGTCAAAAGCATTTGCTTCCAACATTGCTTCATCTCTGTGATTTTCTACTAAAGGACCATGTGTCTAACTCGCATTTCAGTTAAACTTACGTCAAAGTTGCTGGGATTTGCTCTGAATAACGGTAACTCATTTTTATGCTGGCAGCAAACGTCAGGCGAAATGTCTACTCACTCTCCCCAGCTGCAAGCACAAGATTGACGAGCTGACCTTGAGAGTTAGGAGGCTGTAAACTGAAACATGTTGCAACATGTCCCGCTATGATTACGCCTCCTCTGCTTTTACAAAGTACACCAGAAAGCAGTATCATTATTTGAGTCACACCTGGTAACTTGACACCTGCTGACACCTTTCTACTGTTTACTTGCAATGTCTCAATTTTCCACCCTTCTAAAGGACTTAGTGTCATCTGAAAGCTTGGCACTTTCACTATGTGCCCAGGGCTGGAGATGACTGATAAAGACGTTAAATAAAACCCATTTTAGTTCCACTCTCTACATAATGCTCGCTATTTAAAGGACTCACTCAAAGAAGTGCCTGTTTCCCTCTACCCTTTGTTTCTTCTGTCTAAACTACTTCCTTCTCTTTGACAAAACTCATCCCTTCCAATTCCACAGTGTGTCTTAGCTGTTACAGCTGAGGGGAGGGGAGGGGAGGGGAAGGGAGGGGAGGGGGAGGGGAGGGGGAGGGAGGGGAGGGGAGGGGAGGATTGGCAAAGACTTTTTGAACGTTTAAATAAATCCTATCTATGGACTCTCCCATGTCAGCATGCTTGGTTCACCTAAAACCATTCCAGAACCAGCTTCAGAGCCACTCTTGTCACTAAACAGCTGTATGACTATGGGCAGAATCCCTTTATCTGTCTCTCAGTTTCTTCATCTGTAAAACAAAGCAACTGGTCTCTGTGATCTATTGATAAGCAGTGTTTCATATTTAGATATAAAACTCTATCATTCTGGTCTGTCTTGATATAAGGCAAAGGGCTCTTTCTCAAATAGGCTGTGTTTGTTTAAGATTTGAATGATGTCTTTATTGGCCTATAAGACGCTTGGTACTCTTCCTATGCATGAACCTTTTATGGGTAATCAGAGATGATACAGATATTGTGAGCAATAAAGAGAGGAAATCTGAATAATTTGAGCCATGGCTGTGCAGTAGAAAGTTGACAGGGACATATAATCTAGCTCTCCGGAGTGATCTTTACATAGAAATAAAGTTTTCAAATGAGCACTTAGGGAAGTTATACTCTCACACTCAGCTCAACCACCTACAGTCTCTTATAGGCAGCTAAAGTGTTAATACAGCTGGACACTGAATGACATAAAATCAGCTGGGTCAATGAAAAGATATGGGCTGACCCAAGTACTGAGATGCACTTCAAGTTATACAGAAAGTGCAAGTATCAGCAGTCGGACCTAAATACCTACAAGGCCGGACAGGTCACAAGAATGTGTAAATGCTGCTGACTATTAACTCCCTAGGGAGTGGAGAACTAGGCCCAGTTAGACAGCACATGCCTCTCTGCAAGGAGTCCCAATTCAGTTCTTTCGAAAATGATCCTGGTGAAACAAAACCCACCTGAAGACCAGAATCAGTCCTCGTAGTACTAGTTTATAATCTCTGATCTTACTGGCAGGTCAGCCCTCTGGATTTCTTTGTTGACTTTTTAATAGAACTAAACTCCCTGTTACTCTGATAAAG
Organism: Hylobates moloch; assembly: GCF_009828535.3. NCBI lineage: Eukaryota > Metazoa > Chordata > Mammalia > Primates > Hylobatidae > Hylobates > Hylobates moloch. Next base: position 48,154,423 of record NW_026652293.1, read on the forward strand.
CCAGTGAAGAAAGGCATGAATGGATGTATTTCTCTGGCAAAGTAATGTAAAAGACTCCATTTATGTGATGACCTAAATCTACTCCACTTGTTAGAGAAAAAACTTCTGTTATTTAAAAAACAAACAGTTCTTTTTCAGGGTGCCCACTTTATAGAGTTCTAGTGAAGACTGAAAAAGATAATAATCTGAGATACTTAGCATAGCATCTTGCACATAAATGTTAGCTGCTACCATGACTACTGTTACATTATATCCAGTGATGGAATGCAACTACATTTTTCCACAGAACCACATAGAACTATAATATCCTCAGGCTGGGGAAGTTTTGAGGTTTTGGATTCTTGTGCTTTCTAGATTCTGCTGCCGCTCAGACACTGTGAGTTTCTTTAACGTGTGGATGTAGCACATCTGTCACTTCCCTCCTCTCTCTCCACCTACTCCACTCCAACTGAATGTCCCAATGCTGATATTCAGGAAAAAGGTAGAGCAAACAATTATAAAACATCTATTCTTTGCACCTCTTCCAACATCAAGATTTTTTTTTAAATCCATTTTTGAAATTAACACACCATTCTCAATCCCACCCATTGTAATGACACCCCTACAATCTTGAGAATCCTTTATGGGGAAGTGGATGTCTCTTAAAAATTCATAAGGCACAGCCTGCATGCTTCAACATGACAAAACACCTCTTCACATAGCTTCTGCTGTTTTTCCCCCTTCTTTTCACACCTTTGTTAAAGGTAAACACTACAATGTGGCATCATCATATTCTACTCAAGCTTTAGAAAAAGTAGACTATTTTAACATTTTAACTCATGCTCTATTACAAACCTTTATTTCATGCGTTGAATTGTTTAATCTTTCTCAGTCCTGCAATGTAACACTAATAAAGAACAATTTGGAATCAGTGAATGAACGAACAAATGAATGAATGTATCTTTGAAAATCAAGGAATTCACAAAGGATAAAAATCAATACCTCTGCTTAAGAACTTATTTTCAAAATAGCTCAATAGAAGCACATTATTTTTGTTTGCTTTTGAGAAAAGTTCCAAATAGACCAAATACTAATAAACACATTAACCATGTCATTTAAAGATGTAATAATAAAATTATCATTTCTTTGAAGTATACTAAACAGGTTGAGTATCCCTTATGCAAAATGTTAGGGACAAGAAGTGTTTGGGATTTCAGATTTTGAAATATTTGCTATGCTTACCCAGTAGAGCATCTCTCATCCAAAAATCAGAAATCCTAAATGCTTCAACGAACATTTCCTTTGAGCATCATGTCGGTACTCAAAAAGTTTTCAATTTTGGTGCATTGTAGATTTTGAATTTTTGAATTAGGGATGATCAACCTATTTTTTTGGTAAACTTTGTTTTTCTAATGGTTAAAACATACATATAAGCATATCTTGCTTTATAAAGCATCTCAATCAAACATCTCAGATGTATTAACGAACACAAACATTACATGAAGACTCCTTTTGAAATACAAATATTGCCTCTGATTTATTTCCTTTTGAAATTCTGAGTTTCCTCTTCATTATAGGACACCTACAATAAATAATAAGTTATGCCAAGTGATATTATAAAAGAACACTGATTTATTTTACTATTTGTTTTCCCTAAAGGGAAAGAATATCAGAGAAACAGCTAGGTTATGTTTACCGCTAAATTAACTTTATCGTATTTGTCTATACTTCACTGTTCTAGTAGCAGTAGGTTGCCTCAATAGCTAACTACCTAACTGCATATCTTTCTTTCTTTTTTTTTTTTTCTCTTTGAGATGGAGTTTCACTCTTGTTGCCCAGACTGGAGTGCTATGGTGTGATCTCGGCTCACCACAACCTCTTGCTCCCTGGTTCAAGCGATTCTCCCGCCTCAGCCTCCCAAGTAGCTGGGATTACAGGTATGCACCACCACACCCAGCTACTTTTGTATTTTTAGTAGAGACAGGGTTTCTCCACATTGGTCAGACTGTCCTGGAACTCCCGACCTCAGGTGATCCACCCGCCTCAGCCTCCCAAAGTGCTGGGATTACAGGTGTGAACCAACGCGCCCAGCCTAACTGCATATCTTTCACACCATCATCTTTTTCTTAAGAGCAAAGAAAGAAACAAGAAGCAACTTCATGTATTTGGACAACTTGTACTATGAAGTCGGCATCTACTGTATAGTCTTGATTTAATTAAGAAAAGTATAAACTTTCTTAAAAGTCATCTTCTTCACAGTAAAACATAAGAAAAACCTAGTTGAGGATCAAGACAAGCTAATCCAATCAGCTTTCCTAAAAGAAATCAAATTGACTTTACACCACCTCCCCAATTCTTGCCAGGATTTCCCAGTGCCTCAGATCCAGAAGCAGAAATGGTTACCAGTGCTACATTTCTATTTTCTTATTTGCAAAGACAGTGAAAATTCTAGTTTTGTTCCCCTGAGGGTTTATTAAATTTACTTTGTCTCTTTGATCACACCCATAACTGTAGATTCAAATCAGTAAATCCACCGATACTTAAGAATAAATCGCAAGATAACAACAAAACAAGCAGAGGGGAATGAACAGAGATGCATGTATGAGGCACAGGAGGCTTGTCCTGGGAAGGGCTGGTTACTTAATCTGCAGAGTCTAGTGCAAAGTGAAAATGCAGGGTCCACTGTTCAAAAACCAAAAACTTCAGGACGGCAACAGCAGAGCACTAAACCGACTACAGGGCACTTCTGAGCATGGGGTACTGTGCAACTAACTGCACAGGTCACAGACCCATGAAGCTGGTCCTGGTCCCAGGAGACATTTGCCCTGGGTTTCACCAAAGCAGTGGCATAGCCTTCTCCTGGAAGTAAATAGGGTCAGCAATGTAGACTTCAAAGACAAATTCAAATAAACGACTAGTAAATCAAATACATGGAAATGAAATAAAAGCTGCTTGGAGATACAGCTCTGTGGTGGGAGTGGGAGTGGGAGTGGGAGGGAGGTAGGGAGGTGGGGAGTTGAGACCTGTTCGTTATTACATTCCCACTAACTAGCAAAGTGTCTAACACAGAATAGGTACTTAATAAAGGTTGAAATAAAAAACAATGCAAATGACAATCAACTTATCTCATTTTGGGAAGGTAATTCTTCTTCCCTCCAAGGTTGCACTGTTTATTACAGACAGCCATCTTCTCTCATCACATTGTACATTACATTAACCACACAGAATGTTTGAGATTAGATCCCAATATCAACTGCACCTTAAAATATCTAAAATATCTGGCAGAAATAATTCCATTCTCTATAACCAACATAAAGAGAACAATTTCCCATTCACTAGCGGGAGCTGGCCAGGAGGAGAATTTGCTATTCTCAGCAAATTATATTATCCACAGGGAATTCATGCTGAATCTTAAGACTTGAAGGGAGTCCCTATATCCCAGCCCACGGGTAGACTTTAAATATCCATTAAAATGACATTTCAAAATAATAAAAGAACTAAAAGAACTGGAGGAACAAAATAAAGGGTGTTGTAAAAGGAAATGGAAATATTACCATAATTAGAGCTTTTAAAACAGACACTTTAAACACTGGTTGAACACTAACTTGTTTACAACAGCACACAAGGCAGATTGCAGGAGTCTAAGGGGGAAAAGTATTGGTATTTATAAGAAAGAAAATGTGAAGAAAGCTACTGTAAGGTCACTTCCTGAAACCTAGTTTAAGCACACACATGCACACACACACGCACAGACACACAGAGACACACACACACACACACACCAAAACACCATTTTAACCCTTATGAAGATAAACAGCTTCACTTAGTCTGGCTTTCCCATCAATATGCCATGGGCCCAAATGTGTAACTGGAAAAAGGGGACCCCCATCATAGTTTAAAAATGCATTAACCTAACTCCCTTGTCACTCACTTCACACACAGAAATGCACTTACCCTCTTTCTGGTACCTAAACAGCACAGCTTTAAATGTGGGCATTTATTCTCAGTTGGTTGAAAGACAACTTGTCCACTTGGTTCTTCCCAGACAGGAACTATCTTTAACATTTAAGAATGCTCCATGCAAGCCCATGCAGAGATTAAGTATTTTAAAAATCCTCCTGGTGATAACTGCTAGGCAGTTTTACCTGGCTGACTAGAATACCCAGGACTTTGGAAGAACTGGGAGATGTACAATAGATCACTGATCCTAAGAGTAGGGGATACCCATAGCTGCTGAGAAGCACCAAAAACAGACATAGCACTCACCAGATAGAGGGTACTTGGAACAGGTCCTGTGGACCTGATGTCTCTGCCAGATGTATGAGAGTGTACTAAAATCTTCCTTGGCAAATAGAATGACTGTGCTGGCTACAGCAGTAGTTGCACTCTGTCAATTCTGTAGAGTGCTCACCATTAACAGGGTGGACAGCCCCACCCAAACAGGCAGGCTACTAAGATGTCCTGGAAAAGTAGGAAATGTTATCTGACCTCATTAGGACAATTAGAAGCTCCTGTGCACTGTGCAACCATAACATTCAACAGTGAGTAATGCAAAGACAAACATGTTTTGGTTAAAAAAAAAAAAAAAACTACACAAAATTAAAAATTTTAGAAACCATGTATGCACTCAGCAACTTAGAAGTTTGTAGCCTAAATTCACTCTTCAAAAATTAAGTTTTCTTTTAAAAGTTTTCTCCTTAGTATTGAAGAAATTGAAGAGGGAAGAAATTAAAGAGGGACTTCCTTGCTTGAGGAAGACTTGGAAAAACCCCAGACCTAAACTAAAAGCAGTGATCTTGGCCAGCAATTTTCTGGCTTCCCCTTGCTATTATTAAGTATCCTTCTGTTTGAGTAAGAATTTATCCACCTCTCAGAAGCCATCTTTTTTCTTTCCGTGTCCAGAAAAATGCGAAAACCATGTGTTTATAATGAGGCTGTTGCTACGCAAATCATTAAAACACATTACAAAAATCTTTCCTTTGAGTCAGGAGAACATGCTGGGGAAGATGAACTGCTCAAGAGTCCCTTTGCTGGACAGAAAAGCTGGCAAAAAGGAATCTGAGAAGCAAAGCAAAATGGAAAAAATTACAGTGGTCCCATCCCTTGAGTCATTTTAACCAACAGGGGAAAACTAACATTTTCAAAGCCCCAAGGTAATAAATCTTACAGTTTGGAGTGGGGTTAACAAACTCGGTGGTTCTTAATCTCTTTAAATCCTATGGTTTCATGACTCATCCCCCATCTGTCTACTAGAGTGTGTCTTTTTTTTCACTATTTTCTTTTAACACTTCTATAACAATATCAAGGGATTTCTTCTTTTTTCCTTTTATTTGTAGCCCTGTGTGTATTTTCCTTTTAATATATTTTGTTTTCTCATTCAATTAACACCTTAAAGTAGGGCCTGAGTTATCCATTTCTTATCCAACACAATCATAGTGTCTTGGCAGGTTTCCGTCACTTATGAAGGGACTTGCCCCTCAAAAGCCATATCTAGCAGATGAGACACAGTATGTCAAATTAATGTCAAAAAATGCAGTGCTTCCGAATTTTCTAATTTAAACCAATTTGGACTTGATAATTTTAATAAAGCCAATCACTTTATTAAACAATTTGCAATCAATGTCATTCTCAAATTTTTGTTGTGTTGTTCTGAATATACTATTGACCTAAAAATATCCATGGGTGTGATTCTCTGGGGACAATAAATTAAATAAACAGCTTTTAAATATACCTTCCTTTGACTCCTATGTGTCTTGATATATATATGGGTTCATACACACAGAAAAAAAAAAATGGAAAAACCAACCAGAGTATTAATCTAGACTCTTTGTCCTTGTTCAGAGAGAAGAGATGCCTGGTAATGACTAATGCTATAGAATCTGTTCTCAGACAGAAGTAGCCAAACCATTGCAAACATGTGTTGGGTGAAAACAAGTTTGGTTGGCTCCAGACAAAGGCTTATTTTTTCAGCACAGATGGTTGAATGGTTGCCTCCTCCAACGGGTTGCCCGCAAATGAAAGACAGATTTCTATTTCTAATCTATGCAAATATCTTACTCTGCAGGGCATCACAAAGACTAACTGTTTTGTGTCAGACACTGCAGATCCCAGGTGCTCTCAGAGATGCCAAAGCCCATCTCCACCTGAGATGCCTGGTAACTGGGATAACAGCGGATGACTGGAGAGTTAGTCATTAACCCGCTCCTAATGAATGTTGTTGGGGCCTTCTGTGAAACATTCCTCTGGAATCCTGCCCCACCACCACTGCTTCCCCTTGGCTGAGCTGCCTGGAAGGCAGTTTCAATATTCAGTTCGGACCTCAGATGCTGCTAAAACCTCCCAAGAAGGCTGAGATTCCCAAAGGCTCTTAAGGACTGTAGCATTTTTCACCTTGTGTTCAGCACATCTGTCCATCTCCAACACCGCACTGAGAAAACTCAAGCATTTAAAAATGTTATTCTGTCCAAACCAGATCTCCTTTATCATAAGCCTACAACCCATGGCATGTCTTGCTGAATCACACCTGATTGTTGTTGGTGGCCCTCAACCTTCCCAAATATATGTAATTCCTTTTTTCTTTTCTTCCTAACAACTTTTCTTTTATTTCTTACATTTTTTTTTCTCATGTTCCTCCATATTCTCAGCTTAAATCTTTTACTCACTCTGACACCCCTTGGCACATTCCAGTTTTAGGGCCCCTTGGAGGCAATAAAAATTTCTGCAATGCTGCAAACATACACACATACTCACGCACAGACAAAATGTTGCACGCTAATCCAACTCCTAACTTTCAACATTCTTTGCCATAAAGAGTTGGTTAGACCTGAAATCTACATAATTTAGTTCCAGTGCTTAAATCTAAAAATATCTTTCAAAGTTTAAAATTTTTTGTTTAGTTTTTCTGATCAAATGTCAGCAACACAGTTTGCTTCAAAATCCTGTGTTGGAAAACACTTCTTTCCCTCCTTATTAACCTTCATCTGAAATAAACCAGGCTAACTAAGCAAAAAGAAATTCTAAAGAAAAAAGAAAAGTCCTTCCTAAATCCCACAGTTAATAACCACCACAACCAAAACTTTTTACTCTATACCTCCCTCTTTGAAATTTAAATACCTTTTGTTTTAGTCTATGAATGCAAATATTGACAGTCAAACAATGCAGCATTAAGTTTACTTCCTTGGAAAATCTAAAACTGTAAAGAGTTTTAGAGGTTAACTGATTCATTGATTCCTGAGGCTGGGTGAGCGTCAGAAACACCAGAGGAGTACTATTCTTTTTTTTTTTTTTTTTTTTTTTTTTTGAGATGGAATCTCGCTCTGTCGCCCAGGCTGGAGTGCAGTGGCTCTATCTCGGCTCACTGCAAGCTCCACCTCCCGGGTTCACGCCATTCTCCTGCCTCAGCCTCCCGAGTATCTGGGACCACAGGCACCCGCCACCACGCCCGGCTAATTTTTTGTATTTTTAGTAGAGACAGGGTTTCACCGTGTTAGCCAGGATGGTCTCGATCTTCTGACCTCGTGATCCACCCGCCTCGGTCTCCCAAAGTGCTGAGATTACAGGCATGAGCCACCGTGTGTCAGACACTGCCCAGCCTGTTCATTTTAAACAATGACATCCTCTGGATTCTCAGCTCTAGACATTACAACCAGACTTCTGGTACAGCTCTAGAATCATATTTATAATAAGTGCTCCAAGTAACTATGATATAGCAGACCCTGGTCTTTTGAGAATCACTGATCTATTCCAACATCCTACCCAATATGGTGGCTCCCTCTACAGGATACCACATGGGCTACCTGGTCCATGTGACAACATTCACAGAGACCAGTGCTCTCACCCTTTTGTAAGTCTTGTTCCATTTTTAGATGGCTTAGTTATTAGAAACTGTATTCCTACATTGAGCCAAATAGTCAAAGTTCTTTGGCTCCTTGGACTTCACTTACTTAGACCCTAATTTTGTGCTCCAGAGCTGACAAAGAATTCCTCCTCCTACAAGAGTCTGTAAATATCTAAAGGCAGCTACTACTGTGCCCTTGTAAGACTTAATTTTTCTAAGCTTAAACAACCTTTTTCTTTTAACTTCATAAAGCATAACTTCTGAGTCCCTCTTTATTTCAACTGCTCTTTCTCACCAATAGGCCTTACAGGATAGGTCTGTCTAGAGTAACAATACTTCATTTTTCTTACAGACAGAACTTTTTTCGACATGCACTAATTTCTAGCCCATGTTTCACCCTCATCACTCATTATCTTGCACTTAATGGCTGAGAGCCAAGAATCAGCAAGTATTTATTAACTTAATGCTGTGTTCCTAGCACCGTGTAAAGTACTCAAGGAGGATTCAAAACCCAACGGAAATCATCACATTTTGAGGAGTTAATAATTTCTTGTACAGGAAGAACCTGGATATGTGAATCAACTTGAAAACAGGGAACAATGGTATGCAACAGAGTGCTTTAAATGTCTATCACATGAAAGACTGAACACTAGGTTTTTTGGATCAGGCTGTAAGCTAACTCATGGCCTCTGTTTGCAATTATGCCATCTATTTACAATAGCTTTTGATTTAAAAATAAAAATATTTAAAAAAAAGGAAAGAACGAAAGTGAAAAAAATAAGCACTTTGGGAGGCCAAGGTAGAAGGATCACCTGAGGTCAGGAGTTCAAGATCAGCCTGGGAAATACAACAAGACTTCATCTCTACAAAATTAGAAGAAAATTTAGCCAGGTTTGGTGGCACATGCCTGTAGTCCCAGCTACTCAGGAGGCTGACGCAGGAGGATTGCGGAAGCCCAGGAGTTTGTGGCTGCAGTGAACTATGATTGTGCCACTGCACTCCAGTGTAAGCGACAGAGCAAGACTCTGTCTCAAAATAAATAAATAAATAAATAAATAAATAAATAAATAAATAAATAAATAATAAATAAATAAATAAATAAATAAATAAATAAATAAATAAATAAATGCAAGCCAAATTAAAGAAAGCAAGCAGAGGCCAGGCACAGTGGCTCACGCCTGTCATCCTAGCACTTTGGAAGGCCAAGGCGGACAGATCATTTGAGGTCAGGAGTTCGAGACCAGCCTGGCCAACATGGTGATACCCCGTCTCTACTATAAATACAAAAATTAGCCAGCCGTGGTGGCAGGTGCCTATAATCCCAGCCACTTGGGAGGCTGATGCACAAGAATCGCTTGAACCTGGGAGGTGGAAGCTACGGTAAGCCAAGATCATGCCACTGCACTCCAGCCTGGGTGACAGAGCAAGACTCCGTTTCAAATTAAAAAAAAAAAAAAAAAAAAAAGCAAGCAAGCAGATTATTGCCTTAAAATATACTTAAAAATTTCAAGAGCATCCTTATATTAGAAATTTAAAATCTAAAAACTACACAAAAGTCAGGTAGAATACTCTTCCTTCTTCAAAGCACGTCCCCGCATTGCTTCCCAAGCATTCAGAATGACAAGGTCTGGGTAAAAGGCAAAAAGTAAAGGGTTTATGTGATTCCTTTTCCTACCAGAAATATCCATTTGATGAGGAGACTTCCTAGGTATTTTAATGGAAAACTCTTACCAATAAATGAACTATACCAACACCAAAAAAATGCACTTATTCCATTCACTGAACGTGCTTTATGAACTTACGCAAATCCCTCACTTTACAGATGAGAGGGGAAAACATCGTTTCAAAGACAGCACACGGTTTCTCCGAGCTGAAGCAGACACTGAGTAGCTGGGTGGGACCAATACCTGTTTCTCCTCTTCTACTGCTGGCTTCTTGTCTCCTCTTATTTAGTAGGGACAATCATCAAAACTCGCAACATTTTCCTCCTTAACTTTACTCCCACTTTTAGTTACCTTTCCAATCTTCAAATTCGAAGTCTGATACTACATTTTGTTTGGGGATATTTTTAGGAAAAGGGTGGACAAAACAGAATTAGGTTTTTGTTTTTGAGACAGGGTCTCAGTCTGTTGCCCAGGCTGGAGTACAGTGGCATGATCACGGCTCACTGCAGTCTTGAACTTCTGGGCTCAAGTGATCTTCCAACCTCAGTGTCCCGAGGAGCTGGAACTAAAAGCACAAGACACCATGCCTAGCTCGTTTTTATATTTTTTTCTTTTTGTAGAGACAGGGTCTTGCTATGCTGCCCAGGCTTGTCTCGAACTCTTGGCCTCAAGCTCTCCTCCCACCTCAGCTTCCCAAAGTGTTGATATTACAGGTATGAGCCACCACGCCTGGCGAGGTCATTAATTTTTTATTAAATTCTTGCATGCCTATTTTACTTACAGTCTCCGATGAATATTTCCATGCTGCTAGAGACGAAATTCTGCCTGGCTCAGGATCCCTACTGCCTTACCGGCATTACAGAAAACTGCTGGGGTTAGCTACATGGATTCAACCAAAACTCTACAGCTGCAAAGCAATGAGTAAACAACCCCCAACTATTTTACCCTCTCCCCCGCCACACACCCGCACCCACACCCACACACCCACACACCCCTAAATCAACCAGCTCATCTACTTCATTGGAAGCTTCACAGTTAGTCAACACCCTTATATGGCACACAGGGGGAAAATGCACCTACCTTGTGGCCTCTTGCTGAAGCCATGACACATTTGGCACATAGAACATGACTCCAAAGAAAAGCAGAGGCTCATTAGCGAATTTGTCCAGATGTTTCTTCAGAGGTTTCTCCAGCTCCACCCATCGTGCTTGCTGGCTCTTGCTGAGAAACCAAAGGCCAAAGTAGTGCGTCTAGATAAAAGGGTAAAATAGGATCAGTTCGTGCTCACCACAAGCATCCCAAGGCCACACAAGAAACGAGACTCCAGCATGCTGCATCCCACCCTGGGTTCCCCAGCCCATATACAAGATCCAGCTTTGACATCTAACTTTGGGACTAATTAAAAGAAACCACAACCACACAGTACTGTAATGTACATAGAGTATCCAGATGCAGTATCCCTACTCATTACTACTGTTTGTGCTTGTAGATACCAATGCGCCCATGTGAGGTAAGTGGAGTCGCGCAGGGAAGGGACAGTGCTGACTTTTCCCCTGATATCTGAAGACTGCCTTTTCTGTGTGCCTTCTGCATGCTTCATGATCTCACATGGAGCACGCTGGCAAAGACCAACACCACTCTTGCACCTGCTGCAACGTAACTTATTACTCAATTCCTAAGACAAAACTGCCTGCCAACTGAAAGCTTCTGCACTGTAGAATATTTTCATACAGTACCAGATTATAACGGAGAATTTATTCACTCTTTTCGTGTGCTTTAAAAAGTATCATCCTCTTCCACTTTATTATACACGAACTGCAGCAAATCTCTCCCCACATCAAGCTTTGAGAGAGGAAGGATCGCCTCTTCACAGCTGCTGCAGGAGCCCCTGGTGGCTGTTCTTGGCAGATTATGGTGGGATTTGTTAGATGAAAGTGAGATTTTCGCCCTTAGACTCGAAGCCTAAACCAGTTTAGTTTTGAACAACATGCTAAATGATTAAAACAGGTACTTTTATGCACCCAATCCCATCTTTTATATTAATTCATGCTAGGATTTCAGGATTAGCACAACAATCACCAAAAAATAGATCATTGCTTTTGAAGATTCTTTTACATTTCAATTATAGCCTAGAATGGTTTACAGCACACCTGGAAATCTGCCTTCAAAAGAATGTTTTCATTACAATGTTTAATTTCCAAAGGCATTCTTATGCCGATGTTCCCACTCCAGCTGGCTGCCCCCCCAACATTACCACATATCAATCCCTGCCACGACCCCACCAAATCTCTCATGAGACTTTGACTCTGACTTTACTAGAAAAGCAGACGTGCCCTTGCCGACATAAAGCTGCAGACCCAGATGCTTTAAATATATTTTACATGGATTTACTTTGAGATGGGGGTAATGATTTGATCAGCTTTCCCCCATGATGTTCCAAAGGACAAGTTCACATCAGAAATCTATGCATTTCTTGAGCAACAAAATGCCAACCAGAGCCAAGGTTATATTCCTATCAACTTAGACAAACTTACTTGGATGAATTCTGACCCTATTATTCATTTCCTATCTCCAATAAGTCCATTAGTTGTTTCAACCTGAGTGATGACATAGAGGAAATGAAATGTGGCTGAATAGAAAGAAAACAGACTTTGAAGTCAGTCCATCTCCCATCTTTTGCACTCACTGTCTCAGTAACTTTACATAAGTCATTGAGCCTTCTAGACGCTCAGAGTTTTCTCCTCTATAAGATGGGGATGATGGTTACAACTTTTGCCCACAGGCTCTGAGAGGTGTAAATGAGATAATGCCTGTCGATCACCTGCATGGCACATGGTAAGTAACTAGTTCATAAGTGGTACCTTCTATTGCTGCTGCGGCTGCACAACTACTACTCCTGTTACCACGTTACCACCACCACCACCATCACCATCATCATCAGTAAATGAAAGCAGGTAAACCTCATGAATGTTTTTCATCAGCACTACTGACATCTCTGTGAACCAGAGAATTAGGAAACAGAGGTTATCTAGGAGTCAATGAGAAAAAGCAGGCAAAGATAGAAGCTGGAACATCTACAAATAACATAAATATTTAAAAGATGTAAGGAAAAAAATCACAAAGCTATACCTCCACTAAGAGTTTGAGGATCTCATGATAGATGATAATGGGACACTGGAGCATCACTCTGATGCTGTCCTCTGAGATCTATGATGTAGGCTTAAGCTAACCTTAACATGAAGTCATTTGGGTATTCAATTTAAGAAATTTATCTGAAAAGGGTTCAAAGTAGTTCTGCATTATACTGAATTCCTGTATGGAACACAGGGCTGCATGAGGGTATTCCACGGTATTTTGGATGCCTAGGAGTGAGGAGTCTCCATATAATAAATAATGTAATGTACGTAATTAACGTGCTATGCAGCAATTATTAAAGTTGGAAAAGAGCCCTTTTATAAGCATGAGTGGAGAAACAGAGGGCAAGCTTCACAATTGCTTAACAGGCTAAGCATGATTTATCATCTTTCACTAAAAGTAGTTTTGACATTTGGGAGATATTTTTATGGTCCACACTTTATTCAAATTAGTAATATTCAAATTATAGAGGGCCACAGTAACTGCATAAATGTTCTACAATCGATTTTAAAAAACGGTTAAAATTTTTATTGCTTATATGCCTTGAAAGCTATTTTAAATTTCCTTTTCTCATTCTCATCCATCCAGATCATTAAACCAGACCTGACCTCCACCCCAGAAAACCCTCAGAGAAAGAATATTCCATGGAGTATACACACACGAACATGTATGTGCACACATACGACACACACAAAATGCACACTACAGCTGCACACACACACACTCATGTGCATACACAAATATGGATATGTTGAGGAGGATGATGAGGTACAAGAGAAATGATAGTAAGGCAATAATCTTGAGCCAGAGCTCTAAATAATAAAGTAAACCACTTCTAATAGAAAAACCTAATTCATGGCATAAATTTATCACTGCTGTTGTACAGCACCTTCCAGAGAACACAATATTTCAGGGTGACTCACCAAGTAATTATCCAGTGAAATAATTACATAACTACTGAAGAAATGGGGTGTCCAGTGCGGGGCAGAATTGGGGGAGGCAGGTAATCTGGAGGACAGAGTTTGTACCTACTCACAGCCAGAATGTCCTCACTTTAGAACTGTCAAATTCAGTTCTCTAGCAGGAAGAAAAGTCCATTTATGAGATCCCCATCCCCACCCTGATTTTTGAAGCTATTCCCAAAGTAACCTTTTCCATTCCCACCCTACTCCTCCCGTTCTTCCTCTAGCTATTTTCCTGCTCTGGAGTAGAAAGACCCCGCCTTGAAAGTACAATACAGCACACGTTTATTCTTCCACGTCTACACAGTGCCTCACAGGAAATGGAATCAGAGCCTAGGCTCTCATTTCAACTAGCATGTGCACCAATCAACTTTCTGTGTATTATCCAAGGAATTACTAATCCTGTCAAGCCCAGCTGAGACCCCACCAGGATGGTTTGTGGTTGACTTGCCAATTTAAACTCTAGCTCAATTTTGAAAGCTGAGCTTAGCTGCTAAACATTGCCACATGGTTGAAGAAAGCATGGTGGATGACTGCAAATAGAAACCACCTTCTCCATGACACCAAGAGGATCCCATCATATTACTTGAGTAAATGCCTGAAATATTTGTTCTGTTTATATCTCAGGCACCAAAAGCAAGCCGGACTCATTTAATCCTCATGATACCTCCTCTGGGTGAGGTATGAATCCCATTTTATTGCTCTAGTTTACTTAAGAAAACTAGAACACACAGCTCTGGTGCCATGAGTTCTGCAATAAGTTTACTGCAATGATGAGAAAAGAAGACAGAAGAGCCAGTCCTCAGAAACAGGAACCACATCTCCGAACCACTTAGAAAAAATGCACTACAATGAAACCAAGTGGGGAAAGCCACACTAAAATGTCATTTTTATCTGAGCAGCTTCCTCATTTATTTGGTTTGGGGTATTGCATTTTAACACAGGAAACATACATTTAAGCATATACTAAAAAATCGGCTAGTTTCTTCAGTGGCAGATTGGTGTGTGGATACTACCGTGTCAAAATGTCCATCTTTTGGTATTATGGAAAGAGTCTAGGGAATAAGGGCCCTTAAACGTAGTTTTGGGGGCAGGGGGCATATGGGAACTCTCTGTACCTCCTGCTCAATCTTGCTGTGCTCTAAAGAAAGAAAATCTATTAAAAAATAGTTTGGTATGGTTTTGATTTGTTTGTTCATTTATTTGTAAAGAGATGGTACAATCCCCTACATTAGCTATTAAAAGGGAAATGTTTTTTGAAGGTTTTGTTTTTCCAGTTTTGTGACAATGGCACAGACTTTAATGCTATTTGTAAGAGGTTTAGATGCAGTCTTGGCAATTACCAAGGATTAAAGCCATAATCTTATCTCAAGCATTTTGAAGAGTTACTCATCCAGAAGCAAAAGTTTAAAATACCTTGCATTAAGTTGTAATAGGTTGCCTATCTTACCCAGTATTTCAGCTGTAAATTAAGAAACAGTGGTGTGCTTCCACGTAAAACATATAAATTACACATTATACAAGCACGAACAGTTTCACTGAGGCATGGAAAATACTTCAAAAGATGACCATAAGCAGACTCTGAAATAGCACTTCATGCAATTACATTCCAACGGCTTTGGAAAATAAGCCACTGTACATCAGTTGGATAACGGTAGAAAAGAACTTGTGTGTAATCAACCTCTACTCTGGGTAGGTCTGAGATTTCTATAACTGACACATCTATAATTAACAACTGCACCCTCTTCATTTTCCTAGCCAATCTCTTTATAAAAGTACAGGAAAGGAAACTGCAGAGTAACACAGACCCAAGAAGCAAGTCCCACAGCCAAGAAAAACCACTCTTCTGAGACTGTCCAACTCACCTAGAATACACAGAAAGATGAAGAGGTACAAGTTAAGACTGGCGAATAGTTCACCTACAATCTCTATACCTAGAAAATGGAGATGCCGGTGCCATTACATTCTAGGACTGATATTAAGCTAATACTGTTCAAGGAACTGAAAGACTTTGCCATTTTAACCCAATATAAGATCACAGTTTCATCTATATCTATATCTATATCTAGAGAGAGAGAGAGAGAGAGAGAGAGAGATTCGCTCTGTCACCCAGGCTGGAGTGCAGTGGTATGTTAATAGCTCACTGCAGCCTTGTTCTCCCGAGCTCAAAGGATCCTCCTGCCTCAGACTCCCAAGTAGCTGGGACTACAGGGCATGCATCACCATGCCTGGCTAATTTTTTATTTTTTTGTAGAGATGGATCTCACTATGTTGCTCAGGCTGGTCTTGAACCCCTGAGCTCATGTGACCCTCCATCTTGGCCTCCCAGTGTTAGGACTATAGTTGTGAGCTACCACGCCTGGCCCCAGTTTCTAATAATTAAAGTCATCTACGAATGGAACAAGCAGACTTACAAGAGGGTGACAGCCCAGTCTCTGGAAGTGTCATGGCAGAGGCCGGATGGCTTGTGTGGTGTCTTGCAAACAAGGCAGCCATATTGAGTGCTTCCTATGCCAGGCAGTGTGATACTGTGGCAACTATGAAAAACTATTTGAATCCTCCCAACAATGTGTAGAGGTGGCTACTATTACCATCTCCATTTTACAGATGAGAAAACTGAGGCACTGGGTACTTCAGTAGCTATTTAAGGTTACATAGCTAGTAAATGGCAGAACCAGGATTCAAACTCAGGCAGTTTGGTCCAAGCTGACATTCCTAGCCACTAAACTCTGCTGTGTTTCCATGTACTTCCTTTTTAAACCATGAGAATTAGTCATAAGGCACCATTGTTTTAGCTCTTTTTCCTTTTTCCCTTAACCTAGGCTAGCTATTTTCAAACTGAGATAGGGCTCCAGATATCCTATCTCCTCTATAAAAGGCCCAGCTCCATTTACACATCCATGTTCCACCAGAGATTTGGAGAAAAGGGTTAAACCCACTGATCCAGACATATTATAATGACATTATCAGAATTCTGATTTTCTGAGCTTCCTATATCTCTGGAATGTCTTTGTTAATAGAGCACCCAAGCAGCAACTTATCCCTGATTTTTTCATCTTTAAAACAACGAAAACACACTTTTCCTAAGCAGTTCATCTCATGACCTCTTGCCAGGTTTACAGTTGTGCCACTGGCATCTCTGTTCCTCCCCTCTGATCCCCACGCTTTTCTTTTTTGTTTTTTTGAAACAGAGTCTCGCTCTGTCACCCAGGCTGCAATGCAGTGGCACGATCTCAATCTCACCTCACTGCAACCTCCACCTCCCAGATTCAAGCAATTCTCCTGCTTCAGCCTCCTGAGTGGCTGGGATTACAGGCATGCACCACCACACCCGGGTAATTTCTGTATTTTTAGTAGAGATGGGGTTTCACTATGTTGGCCAGGCTGGTCTCGAACTCCTGACTTCAGGCGATACGCCCACTTCAGCCTCCCAAAGTGCTGGGATTACAGGCTTGAGCCACTGTGCCCAGCTGATCCCCACTCTTTTCTTTTTTTTTTTTTTTGAGACGGTATCTCACTCTGTCACCAAGCTGGAGTGCAGTGGCGCAATCTTGGTTCACTACAACCTCCAACTCCCCGGTTCAAGCGATTCTCCTGCCTCAGCCTCCCGAATAGCTGGGATTACAGGCATGTGCCACCACACCCAGCTAATTTTTGTATTTTAGTAGGGATGGGGTTTCACCATGTTGGCCAGGATGGACTCGATCTCCTGACCTCGTGATACGCCTGCCTTAGCCTCCCAAAGTGCTGGGATTACAGGCGTGAGCCACCATGCCTGGCCGATCCCCACTCTTTTCTACTACTGAGTTCTTTACCTAACATGCAAGGTAACCATGTCATGCTCCTCCTTGGAGTCCCCTGATGACCTTAAACTTTACAGCAATGTTTTATTCCCCACATAGCTCAAAGGAGTATTTTCTGGAAGGCTAAGATAACTGTGAAACACTTACTGGAACACCGTTTTCTTTCTTTTACTATAGAAGTGAGGAGACAGTGTTTCCCAAAGCATTTTACCATACTCCCTGTTCCCCCACTACACGTCTCTGGGAACTGGAACAGTGGCGTCAGCTGCCAGGGTTTGAACCGGCCTCACAACCTGCCAGCCCAGTGACTGCGGGCAGGTCACCCTATGCTGCAGCCTCCCCATGTGTAAGATAGCAACAGCAAGAGTAGGGACGCATCACAGACTTGTTATGAGAACTACATGAGCCGATACATGGAAACTGCTCAGCAGAGTATATACAATCAAAAGGTGGTAATTATCCTTTGTGACTTATTTTAGAAATACTATCCTACAGATCTAGTTAAAACTCCCTATGCAGACACAGAAAACCCTTCAAAAGCAGACTGCATCCTGCCCCTTCCTCCTCTACCCTCCTTCCCTTCCATGACCCCTTTCATACACACACACACAACACACACACACACATCAGTGCAAACAAACTGAACCTGCCTTTCCCTGAAAATTCCCCTCCACACACACACACACAGATCAGTGCAAGCTGAACTCTGCCTTTCCCTGAAAATTCCCCTCCACACATACAGATCAGTGCAAAGTGAACTCTGCCTTTCCCTGAAAATTCTAACACACACACACACACACACAATCAGTGCAAACTGAACTCTGCCTTTACACACACACACACACACACACACACACACACCAGTGCTAACTGAATTCCGCCTTTCCCTGAAAATTCCATGTTCTTTCCTGTTTCTGTACCGCAGCACAAGCCGTTCCCTTTGCTTTGTTTCTTGTTTGTCCTGTTCTCTAAACTCAAGGAGCAAAGGCCCTATCTGGTTTCTGGGAGCAGGGACCCTATCACATTCAGCTTTCCCAGAGCACGACTGCTGACAATAGGAACCAGGCCTGGATCCTTCTGAATGCCACGTTAAATAGCAGCATATCATACTTGTCCAAACCTATAGAATGTACAACACCAAAAGTAAGCCCTAATGTAAACTTCGGACTCTGGGTGATAATGATGTGTCAATGTAGGTTCAATAATCATAACAAATGTACCACTCGGGGGGTGACGTTGACAGTGGAGGAGGACGTACATGCACAGGGCCAGGAGTGTATGGAAATTCTCTGTACCTTCCTCTCAGTTTTACTGTGAATCTAAAATTGCTCTAAGAAATCAAAGTCTTAAAAATAAAAATAAAGTCTATTAAAAATTATCTAATAAAATTTAGTGGCAAAACAATTAATGTAAATAAAAAATTTAATTAAAAAATTTTAATCTACCATACATCCTTTCCTAATATAAAGCTATTACAAAATTTATGATATACCTAAACTACTTCTAATGGCAAAGCCAAATATCCACCATAATCTAGTTTCCAAGACTTCATAAAGGCTAAACATATTGCCCTGGGCACAGTGTCTCACATCTATAATCCCAGCACTTTGGGAGGCTGAGGTGGGAGGATCGCTTGAGCCCAGGAGTTTGAGACCAGCCTGGGCAATATAGTGAGATCCCATCCGTACAAAAACTTTAAAAATTTGCTGGGCATGGTGGCATGTGCCTGTAGTCTCAGCTACTTGGGAGGCTGAGGTGGGAGGATCACTTGAGCCCAGGAGGTTGAGGCTGTAGTGAGTCATGATCGTACCACTACACTCCAGTCTGGGCAATAGAGCAAGATCCTGTCTCAACTGGAAAAAAAAAAAAAAATTAAATATATTTTGGCTGGGTGTGTGGCTCACACCTATAATCCCAGCACTTTGGGAGACCAAGGCAGGAAGATCACTTGAGCCAGGAGGTGGAGGCTGAATGAGCCATGATCATGCCACTGCCCTCCATCTTGTGCAATAGAGTTAGGCCCCAACACCCCTCCCAAAAAAGACTAACTTTTTTGTTATATCTTAGATTGGTTGTCACCTTCTCCTTTAAAGCAGCATCGGCTCTATTTGAAAAATGACCCAAATACAAATTCAAGGTACGAGGAGCCCAGACCCTGTGTTCACCTCCTCTTACTTCTGCTTTTGGGTGGAGGATGCATTCTTCTTTAAGGTGTGTTTGTGCAAAAGAAGAACAAAGTATCAGATTACTCTATCTGATCCTTTAATTCAGGAGTATCTAGAGGATTGATTCGCAAAAGGGCACAACTTCAATGTTATCTGTCATGGAAGGAAAGCATAAAATTCAAAAAGAAAGTGATTTGGTCGAATGAGGATGCACCCATTAGGACGTGTCAAAATAAAGTCAGTATTAAACGCAAAACCCACCTCAGCAATGGAATGTCAATCACACTACGGCACACACTTGGCAATGCACTGCTTTATTCTTTGTGATAAGGTAGTTGTGGGATGATCCAGGGTTGACTTTTGCCTTCTCACTGAGAAAACCAATAGTCTGTTGAAAGCCATTATTACCATACACATCTCCACACACCCCTCACCATTTGTTATAAACTCTAGCTTGACCTGGTGATTCAGAGGGATGCCTTCTCAGCCCCCAAAATGTTGGCTGCTGTTTCACATCCTTGGATCTTTGATAATCCAGTCCCCCACACTAAAGATGACATGGCCTTCTTTTCTACCTGTTGGACTCATACATATCCTTCAAGTTTTGGTTCAGACTGAAGGCTTTGTTCATCTCCATCAACTCTTTCACTCTCACCAGCAAGACTGCAGTATTCAGTGGGCTAGATTGCACACTGCACAACACTAAGGACAGCCATCGCCTTTTGGGCCTACCCCTGCATTCTATTTTAGCTCGGACCACATTCAATATTAACTGTTTATTTAAAGGCTGGACTCCCCTATTGTTCTGTGCATGCCTTGAAGGTAAAATTGTACCTGATTTATCTTCATTTCACCAAGTTCTAAAAAAGTGCCTGGACGAGATGGTTGTTCAATATTTTCTTTAACAAAAAATGTTTTTTTAGTTGTTTATTAAGACTCTCAAATTTGAACAATTATAAATTATTAAACACAACACTGTACATTTTCCACACAGGAACTCTTTTAATATTTACAACAGCCCTGTGAAGTAAGCATTATTATTCCCATTTTATAGGTAGGAAACCTACGCCTCGAAAGATTCAGTAATTTTTCCATTGTCACCCAGCTAATAAATGACAGAAGAGTAAGCTGAACCCAAGACCAAGATTCCAATGCCTATACTTGTAACCACATGCTACACTGTCCCCCGATGTATATGAGGAATAATTAGTTGCTCTAATTTGAGTGACTGGAAGTACTTAAAAGTAAAAATACTAGTTTTTATAAGAACTTAGACAAGTCTCTTCCCCAACCAGTATTTGTTTTTCCTTTATGCCCATGCATATATGCAAATGTGTGTTTAAATGTGTGTATCCTAATGTGTTACCAACGAGAAAAAGAGAGCCAGCTACCAATCAACAAGATGAGAACACTTCACACATTTATTCTACTGTGGCAGTTACCAAGCTACTAATACGTATATCCATTGTCCAAGACAGTCTCCTGCACAGAAAAATATACCTAAAAGGAATACCTGATCACTGAAACCGAAGTATAAACACCAAGAACAGCAGGAGACAGATGCATTTCAGGTGAAACAGTTTCCCCGAGAAAAACAGCCAGCCTGTGGAAGACGTCTTTAGAAGGGACTTTCAGAGCAGGAAAGGGGAGAGGAAGACCCTCCTGGGCCCCCATTCCTTTGCAAGCAGGTGGAGAAAGGCCACATGCAATCACTTCCAACAGTGATTTCCACCCCTCTTCTGTCATCAAGGTCCTGGGCAATGCTGTCACTTGGACTCTCCAAGAGCCCAGGGACCTAGGACAATTACACACAGCTTCTCCTTGCCCTCAGGAATGTCTCAGCCTCAGGGGCTTGCAGTCATTCAGTACTGGCAACCACTCAACCATACCACCTTCCCCACTGATCAATATGTCACACAGCCCTCAAGACACAGATGCTGAAGTGTGGATTGCTCACAAAAGTCTCTTGTCCTGAATGTCTGTATGACTGAAAAAAGAAGGGCTTGGCTGTCATAAACAATATACTGCTCTGAAAGTCCCTTCTAAAGAGTGATAGCATGACTTTCTAAGTGGTCAGCCCTGCTTTTGCTTAAAAGCCATCTCACAGACAGCGTGAAGGCAACGAGGGCTGTGAGGAATCTTAAAAGGAACAAAACCTCTGTTTTACAGGCTCCCACAAAAAGCCTCACTGGTTATGCTCACTCTAAATGCTTTTTCTCTTTATTTGGTGGGTTGTGTTTTTTTTTAGAGGAAAATATAGAAACAACCAAAAAAAAAAAAAAAGGCAGCTGCATGCATCCGTATGTGGGCGTTTTTTCTCCTTAATGTGCAGCCAGAATGCCAAAATACCAGCTACCCACTCAATTGTTTTAAAGAGAGAAAATGACTTTGGTGGGGAGTCTCTCATTTTCAACTCCCCCAAAACCTCTTCCCCAGCTGAAATAAAAGGAAACCTGCCACGCCACGCAGCTCTAGGCGGTGTTCACATCAGCACAAGTCTCCCCATCCAATGATGGATAAGATCACAGCCGTGCTAAGAATAACAGGATTCTTATAAACACATCGTCGCTTAGGCCAAAAAACATGACAGATGCCAAGAAACAGATGGCTGGTCCCTTTGGTGAGTTCTCCTTCACATACCCAACACGCATGCACGCGCACATGCGCACACAGACACACCCCTCTTACCTCTCGCAGCTCCAGCCTCTGGGCCACAGCCTCCAGGCATTCTTGTCCTGTGCTTTCCACCGACAGTGTGCACTCGATAACATTGCTGTCCAGCAGGCGAATCCGTGTAACAAAGCAGTTCTTGCTCAGGACGTTGTAGCGCCGTGTCCGGCGGAGCTTCAGACCAAAAGGCATGGCTATGTGGTCCTCGGACGCCGCCCTCCTATCCTGGCGCACACGCCCCTGAGATGGCCTTAGCAGTTTCGTGACTGGAAAATTACACTATCACCTGTGCTCCTCCAGGCAGGGAAAAGGGTGTCCATGCCCAGTGTGGCCCTCTGGAAGACAGCTGTAAATGCAAAAGAAACGCCATGGTCATGCTCCAGAAGGGACCTGTCAATGGTACCATATTCCACACACACAGAAGCACACACAGCGCCCCCTCCCGCCAACAGATCAACATTCAAGTTTGATAAGCGGCAAGTTCTGGAGCTCCTAAGTGTCTTGGCAGAGCCCATGCCCTATGCCTTATCTTATAAGGGTGATACAATAAACGCTACTTTACAGTTGAAGAAATGAAGGTTCAAAGAGATTAAAGAATTCATTCACAGGTGCACAGTGTAAATGGCAAAGCCAGAATTTAAACCAATGTCCGTAACTTCAGTTCACATGCTTTTTTCACTATGCAATACTGTCCACTCAAGAAAGTGCTAGGAGGCTGGGCGTGGTGGCTCATGCCTATAATCCCAGCATTTTGGGAGCTTGAGGCGGAAGGGTTACTTAAGCCCAGGAGTCCAAGACCAGCCTGAACAACACAATGAGACCCTGTCTCTACCAAAAAAATAAATAAATAAATAAAAATTAGCCAGGCATGATGGCGTGTGCCTGTAGTCCCAGCTACTTGAGAGGCTGAGATGGGAGGATCTCTTGAGCCTGGGAGGTCAAGGCTGCAGTGACCCATGATCATGGCTGCACTCCAGCTTGGGCAACAGAGTAAGATTCTGTCTCAAATAAAAAAATAAAAATAAATTAAAAAGCCCACTAGGAGTGGAACTTGAACACTGGTGTTTTGTTTTTTAAATTTCTAAATATATTGTCTCATTCCAACTTCATGAACAACCCTATGGTGTCTATTTTACAGATGAAAAAAGTAAGGTTTAATGACTTAAGTGCCTCACTGAATTTAAAATTTGATCTTGTTCCTCCTCACTCTTTGTAACACTGCCTCTTTACATTTATCAACATTATTTACTTTTATTTTCATGTCTTATGTTTTATTATTTACTTAGAATGAATGATAAAGTGGTGGGAATATGCATTTAATATAATCAGCTAGAATATGCATTTAATATAATCAGCTACTTCCTTTTTTTTTTTTTTCGTGAAGACGGAGTCTCACCTTGTTGCCCAGGCTAGAGTGCAGTGGTGCAATCTTGACTCAGTGCAACATCCACCTCCCAGGTTCAAGAGATTCTCCTGCCTCAGCTTCCCAAGTAGCTGGGATTACAGGCACCTGCCACCACACCTGGCTATTTTTTTTTATTTTTATTTCTAGTAGTGACGGGGTTTCACCATATTGGCCAGGCTAGTCTTGAACTCCTGAACTCATGTGATCCACCCGCCTTGGCCTCCCAAAGTACTGGGGTTACAAGCGTGAGCCAACGCACCCGGCCAGCTACTTCCTTTTTTTTTTTTTAATGGAAAGATATGAATTATTCAAAGCACTTAAAAATCACAACTCTTTGTCCTTTTTTTAACAAATATTTAGACAGATGTGTGGAACCGCCCTACCATCATCTTGTTCCTTTACAAAATCTTGATGCAAAAGTCCTGTAACCAAATCACAGATAATTTAATTTACTATTATAGTAACAAGACTGACACCCTGATGTCCCACCAAATGAAAATGATGACATTATTGCCATGGACAACACAAGAATAAAATAACAACAAAAGTGGCCTTATTGCTCCACCCTGAGCCAGCAATCTTGCTGGGAGGCTCATTAAACTTGTCTTTCAAAGAAGCCAGAAATGTCCAGAAAGCTTTTCTGTCCAAATGTTCTGTTCTCCATTAAGCCCAACGGACTATCTCTTGCTCATCTGATTGTTTTGTTAACTTGATTCCCTAACTCAGGCAGATCCACTCAGGATTTACACTCTTCATCCATCTGCCGACATAGGATTACCCCCTGAGCCCCAAGACACTTGGATGTACAAATAGGAATAGCTACTACTTGTAGGAATTCTTAAAGTAATAAATAAAATGGCTTCAATATTTATAAACCACTCCCTGCCGGTACTCATGCCTCATGGAGGTTGTCAGGTTATAACCCTGCAACACAGCAAAACACACTCCTCAGCCTCCCACAGCAGGTCTTTGATACTTGCCGTGGGCACATTCCTTAACATGACAGGTATATGTTTTATGATGGCTTAAAATACATATGCTAGAAACTCTGGCTTGGTAAAATATATTAACATTTCTAAATCACTTTATGTTGGCAGAGTACCATGTTTACCTCTAAGGTAAGCCAATCTGATTTCTTGATAGGTACAGAAAAGAATATGAAATGACCCACCCACCCCCAACCCCAAGAAAAACAGCAGGGGGAAGCCAAAATGCAAATAGACAGCCCTTAGGTGTTTACTACTCATGAATTCCCCTCAACTTATTAAAGCACAGAACACAAGAGGCCAAGATTCAATTCCTGCATTAACCAGAGAGCCTCAAACAGAGAAAAATATTTGCTCTGTGGGTATGAGCCACATTTCTAACTCTGAGCCAGGCACTTTATATTTGGGTGTGTCTCACTGTAAACACCTAGGAAAGAATGTGGCTGGCTTGGTACACATTTATCCCAGCAAAAACAATCTCTACTACATATTCTATGGGACATCATTTGCAATGCATAACTAGTGAAATAAAAAGCAAACTTTAAACAACATGTATAGATGATTGCAATTTTTATGATAAACAAAAACACACAAACAGGAAAGAATGTAAGTTCGGCAAAATTATTATCTCAGAGCTACTTGAAATTAAATAGAATTCTAATCTTACATATTTCTACATTGTTCTAGCATCTTACAGCTACCTTATATTATTTTTGTAAATAAAGATTATTTTAAAGTACATTATCTACTGAAAATGGTGTATCAGGAGCAATGGCTTTATATTCATGGCTAGCAGATAATCTGGTAATATATCTCTTAGAAAATACATATTTTGATTTCTAAAAGACTTTTAAAATCTCCCGTTGACAAAAATACTTGCAAGATACGGTATCAACAACATGTAAGAAAACTGGTCTGATCCTTTTAAAAGTCAATGTCATGAAACAAAAATTGGGCATGGGGAGGGGGAGGCAGTACAAGCTGCTGTAGAATAAAAGAGATTTAGGAATTATGAAAACAAAATGTAGTGTGTGAACCCTGACTAAATCCAGGTGTGAAAAAAAATAGCTGTAAAAGATACAGATAATTAGGGAAGTCTGAAATAGAAAACAGAAATTAAATGATATTAATGTGTTTTTATTAATTTTCTTCAGATTTTGATAGAATTGTGGTTATGTAGGAGAATAGATAGAATTGTGTTAAGAGATGCCAGTGGATATATCAGGGGTAAAAAAGTCATGATGCCTGTAACTTACTTACCAATGGTTTTTTGAAAAACCAACACATGGCCGGGTGCGGTGGCTCACGCTTGTAATCCCAGCACTTTGGGAGGCCGAGGCGGGTGGATCACGAGGTCAGGAGATCGAGACCACGGTGAAACCCTGTCTCTACTAAAAATACAAAAAAATTAGCCGGGCGTGGTGGCGGGCGCCTGTAGTCCCAGCTTCTCGGAGAGTCTGAGGCAAGAGAATGGCGTGAACCCGGGAGGCGGAGCTTGCAGTGAGCCGAGATTGCGCCACTGCACTCCAGTCTGGGCGACAGAGTGACACTCTGTCTCAAAAAAAAAAAAAAAAAAAGAAAGAAAAACCAACACATACGGCTGGGTGCGGTGGCTCACGCCTGTAATCCTAGCACTTTGGGAGGCCAAGGCGGGTGGATCACCTGAGGTCAAGAGTTTGAGACCAGCCTGGCCAACATGGTGAAACCCCGTCTCTACCAAAAATACAAAAATTAGCCAGGCATGGTGGTGTGTGCCTATAATCCCAGCTACTCGGGAGGCTGAGGCAGGAGAATCGCTTGAACCCAGGAGGCAGAGGTTGCAGTGGGCTGAGATGGCGCTATTGCACTCCAGCCTGAGCAACAGAGCAAAAACTCTCAAAAAAAAAAAAAAAAGAAAAGAAAAGAAAAGAAAAACCAACACATACACCATATACACATAAGCACATCTATAAATTCAAAGTTAAAACAAATATACAAAATGTTAACAGTTGTTGAATCTGTGAGTATACAGATACTCTACTGTTCTTTTAGGTTTTCTATATACCTAAAAGTTTTCATAATCAAAAGTTAAAAAGAAGGCAATCCTCAATGCAGGTAGTAAACATGCTCATACTTAGTCACTGCTGAATTTAAATGATGCTGCCTCTTTCTATGGACTTCTCTGATCCTTAATATCACAGGTAATCTTTTCTGTCTGAATTCCCATAGCCATTGATGCTTATTTTAATATACTAATCTAGCTTATGTTAAAAATATCAGCACACTTTGACACTAAACTCCCTCAGAGATAGAAACACATTTTTTTCACCTCTAACACACACATCATTTACCTACATTAAAAGCTCATGACATTTTCACCCAGAATTTGCATAGCCACAGAGCTGCGCTTCTGGAAAGAACTTTCAGGCACTCATTTAAGACATCTCTTACCTTTAGGAAAGGCTACACCTAAATTATACCAGGTAAACAATCTGCTTGACACTAATCTATAATAATAGGATTAGAGAAGGAGATCTCTTAGTCCCTTTCATTCCAACATTTTTATACTCTATGAATTTATCCACTACTTTTAAGCTCTCAAAAAAGCCATTGCACATATGTTAAAATTCCATCTTTTAACCATCCACACAGGCGTGGAGTTCCACTTCAAATATAACTCAGCTCCCTGCTATATTTTATGCCCAATAGGAATACCTCTGCTTTGTCATTAGAGCAGGGAGTAAAATATCCACTATAAAATGAACTTGATGTGAAATCCACTCTAAGCATCTCCTTTCTGTTAAATAGTCTGGCTCCTGGAACCTTTCCAACTTTCCCCATGTGGCTCTCTGGGGCCCCATCACATTCATTTTATCACACATACATTATAAAACCTGGAACTAAATGCCACATGCTCATAGAAAGGTCACAGGTTTAGACACTTTAGATTTTCCTAATAAAAACTGTTTTTCAAGAGATAAAAGTATAGAGCCCTCATTCTATTTACTGTAAGTTTTTTTTTTTTTTTTTTTTTTAAGAGAAAGGTCCATTAAAAATAAAAAGTCAGAGTGAACCCTAATGGAAACTATGGACTTTGGGTGCTAGAGATGTGTAACTTAGGTTCAATAATTGTAACCAAGGAACCACTCTAGTAGGGGATGGTGATAATGGGGGAGCATGGGGAAATGCGGGGGTATGTGGGAAATCTTTAAGACTTCCGTTCAATTTTGCTGTGAACCTAAAAATGCTCCCAAAAATCGAGCCTATTTTTAAAAATAAACAGAAATAAGTCACTTAATATATAGTTTTATTGATCTATTCTCTAAGAACATATCTAATAAATACTATTAAGCTGCAACTCTTGCTGAGACCCATTTATAGAAATTATAGAAACTATACATATATGGGAGGCCAAAGTGGGAGGGTCACCTGAATCCAGGAATTTAAGAAAAGCCTGGGCAAAATAGCAAGACTTTGACCCTACAAAATAAAAATAAAAATAAAAACAATAGCTGGACATGGTTTTGTGCACCTGTAGTCTCAGCTACTCGGGAGGCTGAGGCAGGAGGATCACTTGAGCCCAGGAATTTGAGGCTGCAGTGAGCTATAATCATGCCACTGCACTCCAGCTGGGCAATAAAGCAAGACTCTATTTCTAAGTAAAATATAGATCATAAAGCTAACAATGCTGACTCCTAATTTTTTTCAATATTGTGATTTTTTTCAATACTGTGATTTTTTTCTAATTTCAAAACAATCTTCTAATCCTCTTTTTCCTAGGAGCATCTTATAAAGAAAAGTAGCCTGGGACACTATTGGGGTAATGGTTACACTAAAAGCCCAGACTTCACCATTATGCAATACAGCCATGTAAAAACACCGCACTTGGCCAGGCACGGTGACTCAGGCCTGTTATCCCAACACTTTTGGAGGCCGGGGTGAGTGAATCACTTGAGATCAGGAGTTCACGACCAGCCTGGCCAATATGGTAAAACCCCATCTCTACTAAAAATACAAAAAATTAGCCGGGTGTGGTGGCAGATGCCCGTAATCCCAGCTACTCGGGAGGCTGAGGCAGGAGAGTCACTTGAACCCAGGAAGCAGAGGTTGCAGTGAGCCAAGATCATGCCACTACACTCCAGCCTGGGCAACAAGAGTGAAACTCCATCTCAAAAAAAAAAACTGCACTTGAGTGACCAACCAGGCCAACATGGCGAAACTCGTCTCTACTAAAAAAATACATATATATAAAAATTAGCCGGGCATGGTGGCAGGTGCCTGTAATCCCAGCTACTCGGGAGGCTGAGGCAGGAGAATCACTTGAACCTGGGAGGTGGAGGTTTCAGTGAACCAAGATCACGCCACTGCACTCCAGCCTGGGTGGCAAGAGCAAAATTCCATCTCAAAAAAAAAAAAAAAACTGCACTTGAACCCCCTAAATCTATTTTTTTTAAAGACTTAGATTTTCACCCTTCTGTGATGAAAACAATTTGGAACACAAAGTACAGGGGGAATGACAGGGAAAGTGCAGTAAACTCTGAACTCTTGAGCTTCTAGGGTCTTTGTCTCAGTAAAGCAACGGGAAACTGAAAGCTAAAGACTAAAGAGAGGGAAAAACCCTCACTTGACTGAAGTTGAGCTGAGGGGTTCTAAGAACCAAGGTTTACTATTCAGGAGAGGAACACGCACAAACTTTCGTGCAAGTACTGGCTTTAACCAGAGAGGGGCAGAATGAATGGCAAAGTACTTACCCTCTTTTAGCCTCAGTCTATTCGCTTATGAAGTTAATACATACCCTACCTATTTGTGAGAAGTAAATGAGAAAACAGTTCTAGTGAGCACTCAGGAAGTGTGGACAGGTTCCCTTCCTACTCTTCTCATAGTTTCAGAGTATGCTAGGTTTGCTCGAAGCATGGCCAAGCAGTTGTGCAAAGAGGAAATTGAGTACTTGACCACCTACTGTAGAGAAAGTCTTTTAAAAGGTTAAAAATGAAGGTGGGGGGTGGGACGGCAAAGCATAGAGTTTAACATGAAGCTATGACAATCCCATGGAAAAACTGACCGAGTAGAATGCTGAATCATGCATTCTCTTAGTCCAACCACTGCTACCTGGTTATCCCACAAACTCAGACACCTGAAGCATAAAGGAGAGAATCTTAGACAAAATGTCCTCTGAAGAGCCCACCCTGGGTGGGAAGAAGATTTCTTATTCTAGCCAACAGCATGTGTATATCATCCAGTGTTGCCCATTGTTCTTTTTTTCCTCAGGGGAAATTGATATGAAATTCCCTTGGTCTTATAAAATCCATGACGCCGTGTCTCTACAGCTCCTGGTGTATCACAGAGTCTCTCAGCCTACAATCACTCTCATGTGTGTCTCACCTCTGCAGTCAGAGTCCTGAAGGGAAAGACCTGTGTGGGCATCAGCTTTGTAACCTTCTATAATCATAACATGGAGCTTTATACATGGCAGGAAGTGAAATAAATGTTTGTCATTGATACGGTTTGAATATATGTCCTCACCAAATCACATGTTGAATTGTAATCCCCGATGTCAGAAGTGTTCAAGTCACAGGGGTGGATCCCTTCTGGCTTGGTGCTGTCCTCAGGATACTGAGTTCTCCCGAGATCTAGTTGTTGTAAAGTCTGGCACCTCGCCCGACTCCGCTCGCTCTCTTGCCCCCTCCTCTCCTGCTATATGCGACGCCTGCTCCCCTCCTTCACCTTCCACCATGATTGAAAGCTCCCTGAGGCCCTCACCAGAAGCAGAGCAGATGCTGGTGCCATGCTTCCTATAGAGCTTGCAGAAGCATGAGCCAATTCAACCTCTTTTCCTGTAAGTTACTGAGTCTCAGGTATTTCTTCATAGCCATGCAAGAACAGACTAACACAGTCATTATGAAGAAAGAATGAATCCGGAGATCACTGGCTTTTTGACACTAAGGCAGGGCAGGAGTCTCCAGCATGACCTCAGTGACTCTTCAAATCATTTAAGGAATCTGGAACCTTAGATGGGTCTTAAGAGACCATCTGGCTTCTTAAGAGAGGGTTAAGCTACAGAGAAAAGGGATGAGAGTCAAGTTATTCCACTGACTCATGCTTTTTCAGGGGAAAAAATTGAACTTGGGTTTCCAAAAGAACATTCCCACCACCCAAGTTTTCCTTTTCTAGCCCCTGATCTGTCTTGTACTGGGGGTATTCTCACAGACAGAGATTGCACATCCAGACAAGTTCCTTGCAATAAATACAATGGGACTACTGAGATGATAAAAAGTGTTTTAGTGTGCTCATGCTTGCTGAAAGCAATTTGTTGAGATATTTGCTCTGTAAACATCACATTTTAAAGGTCTTTTATATAGAATAGGCTACATTGCAAGAGAACATACAGAAAACCTTCAGTCACTTCTAAAATTCACTTCTGAGTAGTCAATCAGCTTCCTAAGCTCTAAAGTGTAAGTTTCCATCCTTACCTATTAACTGTGGATTTCCAGTATTTTATTCTCTCATTTTTAATTAAAAAAAATTTTCAAAGTGAAAAACACAAAGCAAAGAAAGACAGCTTTCTCACAATTTAGCAAAGGTCATTCGGCAGAGCAAATAAATCCTTAAATATGATGGGTAAACAGAGGAGAGATCTTTCACAAATATCAACCAAATGCAGCGTATTCCTCTTTATTGAATTACCTGCACAGTCTGTATATTTAGTCTGTTATTGAATTACCTGCACAGGCAAATGAAAGACAGAAGTTCAAATCCAAATCCTAAACATGGTCACTGCACTTTCTTTTTAGTTCCCATGCTATGCTATGTATACTTAACTCTTTTTTTTTTTTCTTAAAGATAAGTTCTGAAATCACCAAAAGAAGCTAACTGCTATTCAGTTGCATCCTATATTTACCAACAGCCTTTGGAATTTCTCCAGCATTCCATATTATTACAACTCCCAAGGACATCTCACAGAACTATGTAATCTTGGTGAGGGTGTAAGAAAGGAAAAACTGATGCAACTCGTCTGTGCTGTGTAGAAACCTGCATAGGGCACAGCTCAGTTTTGATAGTACTAGGTCATTTTCCTAAGGAAAGGCTAAAAAAAGGGATGAGGTGGGAGGGGATGGGAAATAAAAGAATACTAAAAATGTCTACTCTTATTTTCCTTTAAAGGAAGGCAGAAAGGAAATTAGTTTTG
This sequence comes from Hylobates moloch, assembly GCF_009828535.3. Taxonomy (NCBI): domain Eukaryota; kingdom Metazoa; phylum Chordata; class Mammalia; order Primates; family Hylobatidae; genus Hylobates; species Hylobates moloch. Next base: position 48,186,194 of record NW_026652293.1, read on the forward strand.
TGCAGTGCAAATGAGATTATTAGTTTCTTCTATCAATCAGTTTTATAGCTGTACCGTACCCAAACCATATCCATATATCAAATTATTTTTAGCCAAGTAAAGCTTTTTCTGCAAGGTTTAAAACACAAGCCCCTGACTTTAGTTGCTAATGAAAATAACATCAACAACAAAAACTTTAAAAAGCACATTTTAAGATTCCATTATTTCCCTCCTAACTCACTTTTAGTCAGTGGTGAGATGGAAACTTGTCCTAAAACATATTTTCCATCTTTCTTACGCACTAACCATGTAAATGACCTTTCAAGCCTTTCTAAAGCTGTATGTGAAACTGGAAAAGAAAGATCCCTACTGTGTTATAATTCATTACAGTAATACCTCACCTATACGAAACATGGCTACACAGCAACCTGATCTATGCAGAACACAGCCAAAAACCAAGAAATGGAGCCAAAACATCCTTTGAGCAGTTAAATATCACCAAATCCTTAATTCCAACATCATTACACTTTGCTCAGGAAACAAAAGAACACCCTCAGTTCATTTACTCTGACTTTAAGTACAGTTCTTTACAAGTTCCTTGACCTGACTTCTCAGCCCTTAACAGATTTCAAAGAGACAAGGGGCTGTTATTACAGACAAGCACATTGACATAGGATAAAAAATGGCAACAAGGGAGGTGACACGTAAATGATTAAAATACACACTCCACAGCATACAAATCGGTGTCCAAAACTCCCTGTAGTAAATAGGAACAATTAAATAGTACCCAGCATAATCTGTTTAAGAAGGAAGAAAATAAATACATTTTTAAGTAAGTCCCATTCATGGTGGTTAAAAAGCCTCCATAACCTGGAAGCACTTTCCCCAAAGAGGTGGTTCTCTATCTCGTACATCTCTAACACTTTCTGTGAACTCTTGGAGTAAGGGGGTGGTTTCAGGAGGCAATCTTCTAGGAGGACAAGTTAGTCTGAAAAAGCTCCCCCGGTTATTGTTTAAAAAGATCATTTCTCCACTCCCTGCTTTAAGGATTACTGTCTTGAGATTTCCAGAGAGACATGATTTTCCCACAGGAAGCAACTTAGAACATGCAAGTTTTCATTTTTGACCTTACCAAAACTTTCCTCTGAAGGCATTCTAAGTACATCTTGAATACTTATGGATAAAATAATGATGCCTGGGATTTGCTTAAAAAATCACGGGGGTTTGGGAACTGGGTGGGGGTGCAGATGAGGCACCACTAGGAGTTGACTGTTCTTGAAGGTGGGAGACAGGTATGTCAGGGGTCTCACCATTCTCTACAGCTTTGTATGTGCCTAAAATTTCCACAATAATAAGTTTGTAAAATAAAAAAATTTACTAAATGATACTTTTTAAAGTAACCTGGTAAAACAGATAACAGTGCTCACTAAAAAGGGTCAGAATTTTCCCTCCAAACTAACTCCTTTGTCCTTCCAAAGCAGAACTTGGATTTCACTAGATAAAACCAAAAGCAATAGTTTTTCCCTTCATTATTAAAAGGCAGTAGGAAAAATTCTTTCTGTAAGTAAAATGACAAGTTCTTTAAAATGTAAAGAACCATCAATCGGGCATAAAATAAAGGACTCTTCCTGGTCCAGCTTGCATAATCAATTCCATCAGAAGAATACCTGACTCTGGTTTACTCTCAAATGAGCTTTGTCTAGTCACGCCAGGAATGCTTTGTTGTAAGACACCCCACCCTTCTTTGAGAGACGTGCAATCTGCAGCTCTTCAATTCCAGTTCTTTTTGCTGTCAGTATCTATATCCACAATGATGCATGTCCTGGAATGTCAGAGCTTATTACACCTAAAAATCAGAATGGGAAATTCCCCACAAGTGTCAGAGCACTAAGAAGGTGATATTGAGCACCGCCATTTGTGAAGCAGACACATTGACGGGGGCACTCTGCTGAGCACAATCTCAACAGCCCTACGACGACAGGGCTACTCTTACTATATCACCCCATTTTACACACTAAGGACTGAAGCTAAAGAGAGGAAATAACTTCCCCCACAATCATTCAGTGACTAAAGACAATCAAGTTCAAACCCAGAGCTCCATCTGACCCCATGTTCTTACCCAATGAACCATGCTGATATGACGCAGAAAGAGGGTTATCAGCTATGACCTTATGATATAAAAGTAACAGTGACAATAGCAAGCACCCACATTCTACAAAAAACAACTGTGACATACCATCAGCAGTTTATCTTTGCTCACCCACAGCAGACATTATTCAGATATGCTGGAGGGGGCCCTGAGGCTGGGACCCAATTTCAGCCCAAGGAAGCTCTATCCAGAAGGCATGGTGGAAGAATCAGGGTCCCATCCCAGCCATAGCACCCTGCCAGAGCCTCTTACCTAGACGGCCTATTCTACTGTACCAGTGTTGTGGAGTGAGAGAACCTCAGCATGTCGCATAGAACCTCTTAAAAACCAATTTGAAAAACACAATCACAAAAGCAAATGGAAAGGTTTTCCAGCCAGGGCATATGACTCACTCATCAAATCAAAAGAAACTCGCTGAGGATAAACACACCTTTAGCTTGCTTCACTCTTTTCCGGAGATGTGCGCCCTGCAGGGACAGAAGTAGCCAAGAACGAAGGGCTCTCCTGGAAAGACAGTTGCTTGTGACCTCCCTCAGCAAAGCTTTCCACACCTTCCTTTCCCCCGTTTCCTTCCTCCCATGCCTGAGTGAGTTCCCTCAACTTCTCTCCCATGTCCAGGGTGTCACTTCCTATCCAAACAGCGAGCAGCAGCCAAGCCACTCTGCCGGCTTTCTCCATCCGGGTCTGAGCATCCAGCACTGAGCTTCCCTGGGAATGTCGCCTCATTTACCAGTTTCTCCAGCCCCACCAGCGAGCCTCACCCAGAAGCAGTCATTTCCATGCCTAAGCCACTTACACACTGCATAACCATGGGTCCGAAGCTGGCTTGCTCCCTGCATTTCTAACATGGGGATGAAAACAGTCCCCACCACCTAGAGTTGTTGGGAGGGTTATGAGTTAATAATCTATAAATTCCTGGCACATGGTAAGCATTGTTTATGTGTTTGCTATCACTGCCGTTATTATCCTTGCTACTTCACGGAATACTGCAGGAAGCCCAAGGAAACACACTGACTGCTAAATACCACAGCTGTAAAAATGTTTTCCCAACAAGCCAATTGTTACAGAGCAGAGAATTTTTAAAGTTAAGGCTGTTCATCACAAAGAGAAAAAATATGAAACCAAAACATGCAACTACAGGTCCCACTGACTGGGAACCGTGACAGGGTGCCCAGTGGGTTTCAGATATGTGACCACTCCAGTGAATCAGTACAACCAAGTGGATTCTAGTGTATAACACAATCACTTCTCCAGAGCCAAGAAGCTGAATCAGAGGGGAGAAAGAATGAAAACAGGTATGAACTAGCATCAGCTGTTAAAGAGTTGTATAATCCCAACTGATGTAACCAAACGTTAATTACTAACAGGGAAAAACAAAGCTTCTAAACAGACATGGTCCTGCTGCTCATTAAAGGTATACTGTGGCCACACATGCACGCACATGCAACACAAACCCATTACAATTGTTCTTTCTTCTCTCTGTCCCCTGCCTTGTAAAGACACACACAACACACACATACCCCACACTACTTAAGTGGACACTTGGAACAACTTATGTTGTACTAAGTAGCTCTCAGCGACATTACAAAGAAAAAGAACCTGTCTAATGCTAACACAGTAACTTTACTATTGTAAAAATAATTTGTTAGCATACTATCATTCCTGTCACCATCGGTGACCTCAAAACAAGATTTGTTCAGCTGCTTGCATCAGTGCTGAGCAAGCCTGGGCCTCTAGAGACGAGATACTGCATGTGGGATGGCTCTTCCCCTGTCTGCAACCCTGTAGGGTGTAAGCACATTAAGTAACAAGAGGGCAAAAGTCAGGTGCTTCAGTTTTCAAGTGGGACTCTTAGCTCTTAAAAACTGCAAGACTTAACTATGTACAATTTCTAACAAATTTGTATCTAATAAATACAGCAAATACTATACAGAGTAAACCTAATTCAAGAGATTCCTTTTGCTCTTCTGATTTATGTTTCAGAATGCTAAGGATTTCAAACCTCCCTGGGAATAAACACCATTTACTAAAATTGCTGTACATAAGCAAAGAAATCCACAGAAAAATAAATGCGTACTTCTTCAATTAGATTATAAAAGGGCAGAAACCAACAAAGTTTTATATAGTATTGTACCCCAAATCCCTTTGCACTATAATTAGCACTGACTCTGAACTCAACAGTGTCACTCTGGGGAAACTTTCGTTGGAAATAAAAGCAATGAATCTTAAAAATTCTGTATAAGGATGCTGCATTCGAAGTCATTTGTAGTAGAGGGTGGCAATTCAGAACAACCTGAGTATCCCTAATACATAGTTCAAGTACATTTTGGCACATTTACATTATTTAGACTATTCTGCAGTTATTAAAAATTAGTTCAATCTATATTAGCTCTGAACAATGCTCATGATGTGTTACTAAGTAGGAGAAGTTGCAGAGTAATATATAAGGCAAACCTAAAGCAAATAAACCAGTTACCTTGTGTATGTTTAGGTTTATATGAGCTTGGAGAAAACCATGGAGTATTTCCATACTCAGAGGGATAAAAGGAGGAACATAGAAGAAACATCTACTTTCTCTTACACAATCTTTGGATTATCACCACTGTATTTGGAAAAAAAAGAAAACAAAAAACAAAAAAATCTTAATCACCTAACATATGCCTCTCCTAAATATTATATATAAGAAAACTTGGAAGAAGGGTTCCTTCAGTAGAACACTCATGATTCATTGATCGTTTCAGCTATAATAGCCTTTAAATGATTACTATGTGCTAAGAAGTGTGCTAAAGACTTTAACGTGTATTTTCTCATTTATCTTCACATGCCCAATTTACAGATAAGGAAACTGAGGCTACATAACCTGGCCAAAGTTCTGGAGCTAGCAGGTGGCAAAGGCTGGCTCCACAGCTCAATCTTTCACCATTAGGTTATACCGTAAGATGTACATTCACATAATAAAATAAGTAACAATATTTAATTATTTATTAATAAATAATATGTAGAGCACTCTCCCATTATCACATGGCTTTCAGCACCATATACAATCATACATTGACTAAAAGCAAAATGTACAAAGTAGTACATTTTGTTTAAAAAAACAAGATCAAGCATTCCTTTTTAAAATTAGAATTTTTTGGTCTGGCACAGTGGCTCATGCCTGTAATCCTGGCACTTTGGGAGATCGAGGTGGAATGATCACTAGACCAGCCTGGTCAATACAGCAAGACCTACATCTCTACAAAAAATTTAAAAACTAACTGAATGTGGTGGTACATGCATGTAGTCTCAGCTACTCAGGAGGCTGAGGCAGGAGGATTGCTTGAGCCTAGGAGTTCAAGGCTGCAGTGAGCTATTGCACCACTGCCCTCCAACTGGGGCAACAGAGCAAAACCCTGGGTTTTTTTTGTTTTTTTTTGTTTTTTGAGATGGAGTCTCGCTCTGTCACCCAGGCTGAAGTGCAATGGTGTGATCTCGGCTCACTGCAACCTCTGCCTCCCATGGCTCAAAGAGAAAATAAGAACTTCAAGTAAGATTTTTTTTGAGTAAAGATTATATCCAATCTCACTTTATTTTACATAAATGCAACATTTGAAACAGAAGCAATTGGAGGGTCAAACAAATGCAGCACAAGAATAAAAACTGCCGGGCGTGGTGGCTCACACCTATAATCCCCAGCACTTTGGGAGGCCAAGGTGGGCAGATCATCTGAGGTCAGGAGTTCGAGACCACCCTAGCCAACATGGTGAAACCCCATCTCTACTAAAAATGCAAAAAAAATTTAACTGGGCGTGGTGGCATGCGCCTGTAGTCCCAGCTACTTGGGAGGCTGAGGCAGGAGAATTGCTCGAACCTGGGAGGCTGAGGTTGCAGTGAGCCAAGATCACACCACTGCACTCCAGCCTGGGCAACAAGAGTGAAACTCCAGATCAAAAAAAAAAAAAAAATGAAAATGAAAATGAAAATGAAAATTAAAATATTCTAGTTATCTATTACATGTGATTTTTGAAAACTGTCTCATTTACGCAGACACTGGAGCCTTATGAAGTCATTAGTTTTCTCAAGAGTACTGCTGCTCTGAAGTCAGATTGGTAAACAATGATTCCAATACAGACATTAAAATAGGCAAGAATGAGCTGGGCGCGGTGGCTCATGCCTATAATTCCAACACTTTGGGAGGCCGAGGCGGGTGGATCATGAGGTCAGGAGATCGAGATCATCCTGGCTAACACAGTGAAACCCCATCTCTACTAAAAATACAAAAAAATTAGCTGGGCATGGTGGCGGGCACCTGTAGTCCCAGCTACTTGGGAGGCTGAGGCAGGAGAATGCCGTGAACCCAGGAGGCGGAGCTTGCAGTGAGCCCAGATTACACCACTGCACTCCAGCCTGGGTGACAGAGCAAGACTCCGTCTCAAAAAAAAAAAAAAAAAAAAGGCAAGAATGAAGACTTCTTTCTATTACCTGTGCATGGATACTCTCAAGACACTCAAGACAAAATGAACTGATTTGGACACACAAAAAAAGTAATGGTGCTTAGTCATTTATTAGCTAAATTAGAACCTGTAGGTGATGCTAAACACTATCAAACAAAAATTATTCAAGGTGACCATCTCTTGAGAGCTCATTCCAGTAACAACTTTCTTTTTTGTGTATGTGTGTATGTGTGATAAAATATACTTTTATTTACTTTGTTGAGTCAGCGGGTTGTAAAAAAAATTATTGCTAAAGTAGATATCAGGCAAACAGAAAGGTGCTTTAGAAGTCCAGTTACCTTGGAGTTTATTTAAACTAAGAGAAAAAAGTCATAATGTTTTCATGCAATACATACTTGGTTCTTTAAATAACAATTGTGTGACAAATAGTAGAAGGAATTAAGGAATGCTGCACTTGTGATCCATACAAAACACCAATATTTTAGGTTGTACATAACTAAAGAAATATCTGAAACACTTTTTAAAACACTGTAGTAGCCAATACATAGAGGCATGCCGTAGGTGGACACCCGAATGCAGTTTAGAAAAGAAAAAAAAATCATATAGGAACTACCCAATTTCTTTAAAATCACTGAGCAAGGAAAGCAACATTGAACTTTCATACTGATTTTACACAACTTCTATATGGTACCTTGATTTAAATCCAAGAGCAAAAGTTAAGACTCTCCTCCTCTATTTTTGGTAAACAACTGCATGGTAAACTTAGATGACTCTTCCCCCTGGATTTTACCTGGGAGTGGCCTTTTTACATTTTTTATTTAAAAGAGGGCAGGTTTGGCACTTTTATACTGATGTCACCAATGTTAATATTTCTTGGGATCTCAGGAAGATTCATATTCTTTACAGCTGATACAGCACGGGCTGGAGCTCCCACTAAGCCAGCCTCAGATTTTTCCAGCTTATTTTGTGCATCAATTTGTGTAACAATCTCATTCATGTTTGTCTCCAATACCATTCCCCCCATCACTATTTCTGCAAGAATACTGTGAACCTTGTCTACATGGAAAATCAAATCCAGTTCGCAGACATTTTCAAAACATTTGTCTAATGTTTCCACAAATACTTGAATTAGATCTAAAATGCCAAATTCACTTTCTGAAGAATCTACACAGAAGACAAAATGTATCGTTGCATAATGTCTATAAATCAGTTCGTTGTCAGATCCCCCAATTAATAATCCTCCTTCTAGGAAATTACAAACATTTTCATCTCTCTTAGATACCAAATGGAAAGTCTCCCTGATGATTTGCTGCTATGTATCTTCACTGTAGGGCTGGTAGAACTTGGAGAGCCGTGACTTCCCGTGGTTGTTGAAGATTAGGATCGCCTTGATCATGGCTGTGCCGGGCCGACCGGGTGGGCACTGAGGGCCAGGGTGGGAGCGGGCACACAAGCCTCGCCTAGTAAGCTCGCCAGCGACCCTTCCCCACCTGCCTCCAGTAACAACTTTCACTGTCGAAGTTTCTTCTTTGTAAGATATACTTACTCTACTGCTATTTTTATACTCTGTTATGCTATTTATAGACTCTACTGCTAATTTAATCTACTTCCTCTTGAAGTCTTTCATTTTAAAAGGGCAACTGGGTGCCATCTTCCCTACACTGCACCTTTATATATTTAACTCTCATTATGACAATCACTCCCTCATATTCTCCAATATAAATAATCCTACCTTTCTTACCTTTTCTTTTTAGGTATTATTTCTTCACATTTTAATTATCTCAGTGGTTCTCCATTAACTCTAAATTCTCCTTGTCTTCTTAAGTTATAGTACTAAAATAAAACAAATTACCTTTACCACCTAACTCATAGAGATGGGCTTATTTAACAGAAAACACAGAGCAGGCCAGTTGGATTTTCCCATAAAATCTGCATTTGAAAGAAAAGAGTTCTCACTAGAGAAAGACCCTTTCACCTCCAAAAGATAAGCATGCTATCATTTGTATCCAATAATAAAGCATAGGACAAAAGGAAAAAGAAATCGTAGAATGGGTCTAGAAAATATAGGTGTATTTAGTTCCTTGCCTGGCATGGTTATTTTAATCTAGTCAATCATTAGGAATTTGGTGTTGGATGTGGTGGCTCATGCCTATAATCCCAGCACTTCAGGAAGCCAAGGCATAAGGATCTCTTGAGCCCAGGAGTTCGAGACCAGCCTGATCAACACAGTATCACCTTGTCTCTACAAAAAATTTAAAAATTAGCCAGGCATGGCAGCACACACCTGTGGTTCTAGCTCCTCGGGAAGCTGGAGCAGGAGAATAACTTGTATCTGGGAGATGAAGGCTGCAGTGAGCTATGATCCTATGATTGCATTACTGCACTAAGCCTAGGTGACAGAGTGAGACCCCATCTCTTTAAAAAATAATAAATAAATATGAATTTGGAACTAGAAGTTAGGAGATGGCTGAGTTAAAGTGGTAAAATGCAGGTGTTTCCATTTTTTCCCCAACTGAAAAATCGCTTCAAATCAATGAGAAAACAAGACACAGATGTAAAGAGTTCCATGTTTGATGAAATAAGGGGGTTTCAGAAACCCCCCCAACACAAAATATAAATAGAGAAGGTAAAAACCTGGCAGAGAAAGCTAAACTTGCTGTCTGTACACTTAACTTTAGAGACACAAGGTACCAGGTGTTTTGTTTTGTGAAACAAATGGGTAGGTTATGGGTAGGGAAGGACTTGAAAATAGGAGACTTGTTTGAATGTCTTTATTCCTCTCCATGCAGATGGGAACAGAAAGTCATTAAAGGTCTCCAAGAGGGACGTCTTCAGGGGAAGCAAAAGTGCGAGGTGCTGAGATTATCTAAAAAGATTGGACAATGTGGAAAGTTATACAAGAGGCATTTGTTTCACAAAGCAGTTGGAGGTGTGCAGAAGACTTAGATGTTCAAAGAAAACCAAGCGAATGAAAAGGTTAGGCATTTACTCAAGGAAAAACAAAAATGTGTTCAACAAAGAAAATGCCATCTAAACACCACGCTTGTCTTAGCAGTAAACAATACTCACTTATTCATATGGAATAGAAAGCATTCAGCTGAGTCTAACCAGATTATTAGTGCTGCTAATTATCCTGGAAGGATGGTGGAGGAGAAGATGGAGCATAAATGAGATTAAATCATTTATCACCCACCACCACTACCATCCTAGCTAACGTTATTGAGCACTTACTGTGTTTTGTATTTTTATTCTGAGAACTTATAAGTGAGCCTCGTATCCCTCCCAGGAAGCTGCCACAAGACAAAAAGCACCATGAAGCCTTCTAGACTCAAAACAGAGGAATGCTTCTAGGGGAAGGAAGGATCCCCTTGACTGCCTTGAAGGAAGCTTTGGAATTCTTTCAGAAAGCGGAACAAGAGGAGCATTTCATTCAATTTCGGAATTCTGTGATAACTACCAGGATCAAGTCCTCATTAGATCAATGGTATGAAATTCTCCTTCCTGTAATTGCTGAGAACAGATGAATATGGAAGAGCTAATGGACTCTGAGCTGGCAGAAGTGGACCTACAGATAAATTCAAAGTACGACTGACCTAGACTTCCAACTCCTCACCTCCACCCACCGAGTAATACAGAAGCGAATGTAACCACAGACATGGAGAGTTTCTGTACTGCGCCTAAATGCATGAAGGGGAACCACCACATGGCTGAAGACATCTAGTCTTTTATATTTCTTTTTTTTTTTTTTTTGAGACGGAGTCTTGCTCTGTCGCCCAGGCTGGAGTGCAGTGGCACAATCTCGGCTCACTGCAAGCTCCGCCTCCCGGGTTCACACCATTCTCCTGCCTCAGCCTCCCGAGTAGCTGGGACTACAGGCGCCCGCCGCCACACCCAGCTAATTTTTTGTATTTTTTAGTAAAGACGGGGTTTCACCATGTTAGCCAGGATGGTCTCGATCTCCTGACCTCATGATCCGCCCGCCTTGGCCTCTCAAAGTGTTGGGATTACAGGCGTGAGCCACCGCACCCGGCCTAGTCTTTTATATTTCATTGGTGAGTCCTTATTCACAGATATCCACAGGTGCTGGCACTTACAATGACCAGAATTACTCTGCAGGCAGGGGTAGAGGGAGGGGTGTTAATAAGTTATCATCAATAAATGTTCAGGTCCCAAAACCATACCCTAATTTAACCAAAAACCATAGTTACCATCTATGAAGCACTTCCTCCATACTAAACTGTACGTATGTTATCTCTCATACTCATGTCATCAACTCTGTAGAGGCATTATCCTCAGTCTACAGAACAGTAAATCAAACTTTACAGAGTCTAAGTAACTTACCTGAGATACACTAGCTAGTGGTGGAGCTCATATTGTCTCCATTAGGCTACGTGGTCTCCCATCTTCCAGAATGTCTTAAAGTATGAGCCTTTATTGTGATTCTTCCTTAGATTCTAGTGGGGTACAGGAAAGTAAGTCTCTACCAATGGAAATATAACTTACAGCTCACCACCTGCTGACAATGTTGTATAAAACTACTTATCACATTAGAGAAATAGATTCTTCAGAGTACTTAGGGTTGGGACAATAGGAACAAAGTTGCTAGACCACCTAGGGCCCAGAATAAAAAGGAAAAAGAACTGAGATGAGAGGCAATGGGAGGCTAGAAATCAGGGTCTTTACCCAATGTATGTGTTTGCTGGAGGCACACACCCAGGGGCATTTGCTAAGTATTGTTCCCCTTCTGTTTGAAAAACAAAAACAACCTCCCTGAACCCTCTCCCATTCCCCCTAGTAGTGAACACAGGCCACTCTCAATACTGAAGTGAAAAAAATAAATCAAAACATGCCAAAGTTCTCAGATGTTTACATCACAAACTGGCATATCCCATGTTTTAACTCTGGTACATCTCCGTAAATCTGGAAAAGTTGACCCCATGTCACCCAGATGCATAACCTTCAGCTATTCATATGAATTTACACGCTTTGATCAGACTCTCCAAAGCATCTGTTTTTTTTTTTTCATTCTACCACAAAATAATAAATAACTGGAAAAAATCTATATGCTTTTCTATTTTCACAGGTTAGTGCAGAAGTGAACACAAACCGCATTGCATCCACTTCTTTTAACCCAATTCCTGTACTAAAACAAATTCAAGTAAAATATGCCTATTTTTCAAAGCACAATCCTAACGTCACTAATTCATGGGCAGTTCATATATGACTAGAGAAAGAAAAGGAGAAGGAAAGACAGGAATTAAAGTGAAGGAAGGAGGAGGAGGCAGGGAACACCTTATGAGAGGTCCCCCAAACTTAGCCAGACTAGAATTAAAGAAGGTGCATCAAAGACTATTACATCCAGCTGGGTGCGGTGGCTCATGCCTGTAATCCCAGCACTTTGGGAGGCTGAGGTGGGCAGATCAGCTGAGGTCAGGAGTTCGAGACCAGCCTGGCCAACATGGTGAAACCCCGTCTCTGCTAAGAATACAAAAGTTAGCCAGGCATAGTGGCATGTGCCTGTAATCCCAGCTGCTCAGGAGGCCGAGGCAGGAGAATCACTTGAACCCTTGAACCTGGGAGGCAGAGGTTGCAATGAGCAGAGATCATGCCACTGCACTCCAGCCTGGGAGACAGAGCAAGACTCCGTCTCAAAAAAAAAAACGACTGTTACATCCAATTAGAAGAGCAACAGGGCAAAAAAGCTCCATCAACATACACTTTGCAAATAGTCTGTGAAGAAGGTTTGAAAGCACTTTGTTGAGAGCTAACATGTTAAGCAGTGACCTAAAAGATGAAAGATAAGCTGGCTGGGTTGAAGGGGCCCTTCTCTAACATGCCTGGGAAGAAGAGGTAGATGCTGTCCATATGATCTTGGGCCAATGGCAACATAAATAGCTGTGTTTGAGAGAGAACGAGGACCAAGCATTACAGGATCACTTTCCTAGAGATGCTATGACATTCCTCCAACGTTGCAGTCGTGTTAGCAAGAGCAGACAGATGCAGTGCAGAGTTGGGGCCTAAAGTCGACACCTAAAACACTGTACCCATTCAGCCCAAAGACCTTACCCTATAACAACAGTGAATGACACAAGGGAGAAAGCAAGGGCCCTATACACCATACAACATAGAAGCCAACCTTTTAAACATTAAGAGCATCTCCACCCAAACTTGAATGAAATTTTGTACTGAGCACAGATAATCTTCTACTTCTACTTATCGGCCAAGAAAAGTAAGTTAAATTTGTTAAGATTATGTTTCGGCCGGGCACGGTGGCTCACGCTTGTAATCCCAGCACTTTGGGAGGCCAAGGCGGGTGGATCACGAGGTCAGGAGATCGAGACCACGATGAAACCCCATCTCTACTAAAAATACAAAAAATTAGCCAGGCGTGGTGGCAGGCGCCTGTAGTCCCAGCTACTCGGAGAGGCTGAGGCAGGAGAATGGCGTGAACCCGGGAGGTGGAGCTTGCAGTGAGCTGAGATTGCGCCACTGCACTCCAGCCTGGGCAACAGAGCGAGACTCCATCTCAAAAAAAAAAAAAAAAAAGATTGTGTTTCAGAGTAATTTGACCCACATTTTTAATAGAAATTTATTATTACAAATATTTATCACGTACCTTGTAGGGGCCAGGCACTACACTAGACAATAGGGATAAAACTGTTTAAGACAGACACAGCTGTGCTGCTCTCACAAAGCCCACCTACCATAAAACACTTTAATCATCTCCAAAACAACTCTCTGTACAGGCATACAAAAGAATCAAAATCACTAAAGCATCTAAGCAGGGCAATATCAGAGCTGAGCACATAAAAACCATGTAAAAGGAACCAAATAGCATGCTGTCATAAGTCTTATCTTTTTCTTAACAATATCTGCCCTTTGTAAAATGCCAAATACCAGAACATTGAGGAGCATCATTAACTTTCACCAAGCAACTGAAAGGTGTCTGACACTGTGGATCTAAAGATGAGTACAACCTGGCTTTTGTCTTCAGAAAGCTCATAATCTAGTGGGGATGAATTCTTCAGGATCACAGAGGGCAAATGGCCTTCTCTGGAAAGAGGTTTTTGACAGCTGTGCTTAAGAAGATTTTTGCAAAAGTGACACTGTAATATTATTGCCTTTTCCTCAATACAAATTTTCCCATCACAAGCACAGACATCAGAAAAGGCTCTTGACCTCTCTGCTATGTTGCAATACATTTCATCAAAATGAACTTGTTACCGCTTCTCGAAATAGGAAATTCTGTCTATCCTTCCACCCAGCATTCAAAGACATCAGAATTTCCCCTAGTTCATGGTGTGGCTAAGGCTGCATCGAAAGACAACATAAGGTGGTTTGAGAAAGGCCCTTTAAGATCTGGGCCTTGCCTACCTAAGTAATGAGGAAAACGAAGATAGTAACAATAATAATGGTGATTAGTAACCGCAGCTTCAACGGACTGAGCATTTATGATGTGTCAAGCATGGTGTTAAGCACTTTCAGTCTGTTATATCATTCAGCCCTCATAACAGTCCTGAGGTAAGTATATTATTTATCCTCATGTTATGGGTGACGAAACTGAGGCTTGAGGAGGTTGAGATTTTGCTCAAGGACACAAAGCTAGGAAGTGGCAGAGCCAAACCCAAATCCGTATCCATCTGTACCATGCCCCCTCCCCTTGCCCACCCTTTTCCCATAGCGCGAGTCACCTGCAAAGAGCAGGAACCATGGAACCACCATACTGTTTCTAATCTCCAAGCCTTTGAGTATTATTGCTTCTGAGAGGCCACACTTCCCAATTTTCATCCAGTCGACTCCTATTTGTCTTTCAGAATGCATTTGGAGTCAACTTTCCAGGAAAGTTCTCTAAATTGCCCCTCTCTAAGGTTTGATGCCTCATCTCTGGATTTGCTTAGCCCCTGGACACGGACTCCCTCTCTCCCAGCACTTGTCCTACTGTGTCATGCAGTCATGAGCTGCTCAAGGTCATGGATCATTTTATATTCAACTCTGCAGCTCCAGAGCCTCATAGGGTACTTACTAGCAGCAGGCATCACATCACTGTGTTGGCTGACTGAACAAATGCATGAGAAAGAGAACTGAAGTTAAGGACTTATTCTAGGATGGCCTCTCTGGAGCTAGAGATGCCTGAATTCAAGTCCTGACTCCACCTCTTATCAACTGGCCAATTTATTTAACCTCTCTAAGCCTCAGTGTCTTGTCTATAAAATAAAGGCTAACAGTAGCATCTAGCTCTAAAGTCTCTTCTGAGAGTTTAGATTTTGCCGCTCAGCTCAGTAAGTGACATATATGTTAATAAATGTTAGTTATTAGTAATAAAGTATAGGCCAAAGCCAATCCTCTTATAATAAACAACTTTGCCCTTGGTTCCCAGCTTTCCTTTTTCCTCCAATCCCAAGGCTTTGAGCAAGTAAAAAGTCACTCCTCTTACAATGAGGCAATGGGGTGGTGGAATCACTTCGTCAAACCAACCCAGGTCCCTTCCAGAGCTAGATATTTAAGGATCCTTTAGGTTTTTCCACAAAGTTACAAGGCGGAAATGTTTCACATATAACCTTGAAGTAAATCTTTTCTCCCAAAATAAGCATTTCCCTGGGAATTGATACCCTAGCTGAGAATAAAGCAGCTGTTGCTGTTAACACTTACCTTTGACAGAGCACTATTAATTGTATCATGTTGATCATCAGATCACAGTAAAACTGTATACTTAAAAATCATATTGTTTCATGCCATATTCAACAAAGCATCTTTGGCTATAAATAGGACAAAAGAGTGTCTCCTGTTGTGTATGCATAAATGAGAATACTATGGAAGATGTCAGAATTCACAGTTATATTTGTGTTCCTTTAAGAAACACAAATTGTGGCTCACACCTGTAATCCCAATACTTTGGGAGGCCAAGGCTGGCAGATCATTTGAGGGCAGAAGTTCAGGACCAGCCTAGCCAATATGGTGAAACCATGTCTCTAATAAAAATACAAAAGTTAGCCAGGCATGGTGGTGCACGCCTGTAATCCCAGCTACTTTGGAGGCTACAGCAGAAGAATCACTTGAACCCGGGGGCAGAAGTTCACGACCAGCCTAGCCAACATGGTGAAACCCTGTCTCTAATAAAAATACAAAAGTTAGCCAGGCGTGGTGGTGCACACCTGTAATCCCAGCTACTTCGGAGGCTACAGCAGAAGAATCACTTGAACCCGGGAGGTGGAGGTTGCAGTGAGCTGAGATTGCGCCACTGCACTCCAGCCTGGGTGACAGAGCGAGACCTTGTCTCAAAAAGAAGAAAGAAAAGAAAGAAGGAAGGAAGGAAGGAAGGAAGGAAGGAAGGAAGGAAGGAAGGAAGGGAAAGAAAAGAAAAAAAGAGAGAGAAAGAAAAAGAAAGGAAGGAAGGAAGGAAAGAGAGGAAAGAAAGGAAAGAAAAAGAAAGAAAGAAAAAGAAAAGAAAGAAAGAGAAAAGAAAGAAGAAAGAAAGAAAGAAAGAAAGAAAGAAAGAAAGAAAGAAAGAAAGAAAGAAAGAAAGAAAGAAAGAGAAAGACAGACACATTGCTTAATATGGCATAACCCCCTACCCAGTGGCATGGGCAAGGTTTTTTAAATTGTATTTTCTTTAATATGATTTTTAAATCCATAGATGATAGTAATGATGTAGGACTGAGAATGGTCTGGTAAAACTCTAAAACCAAACTTCATTTTATATGCTCTCACAATGCTGCAATGTAATGTTAGTTCACAGATAAAACTGCTGTGTATGAGCTCTATCTACGGTGGCTGCGGGCTGCCTGTGCTGCCAGGGTATTCCAACTTTTATTCACTGGTCGATAAAGCAGAGGTCCCCAACCTTTTTGACACTAGGGACTGGTTTCAAGGAAGACAATCTTTCCACAAATGGGAGTGAGGAGCGATGGTTTTGGAATAAAACCATTGCACCTCAGATCATCCGGCATGAGTTAAATTCTCATAAGGAGTGTGCAACCTAGATCCCTGGCTTGAGCTGTTCACAATAGGGTTCCTGCTCTTATGAGAATCAACTGCTGCTGTGGATCCAACAGGAGGCGGAGCTCAGGCGGTACTCACCTCCTGCTGTGAGGCCAGTTCCTAACAGGCCACAGACTAGTACTGGTCTGGGACCCCTGTGATAAAGCACAACTGGATGGCCCTCTAGGCTTACAATGAAAAACTTCAGCACTTAGAAAGCTGGATTTGGGGCCAGGCGCGGTGGCTCACGCCTGTAATCCTAGCACTTTGGGAGGCCGAGGCAGGTGGATCACCTGAGGTCAGGAGTTCGAGACCAGCCTGACCAACATGGAGAAACCCCATCTCTACTAAAAAAAAAAATACAAAAAAAATTAGCCGGGCGTGGAGGCGCATGCCTGTAATCCCAGTTACTCGGGAGGCTGAGGCAGGAGAATCGCTTGAACCCAGGAGGCGGAGGTTGTGGTGAGCCAAGATTGCACCATTGCACTCCAGCCTGGGCGACAAGAGCGAAAACTCTGTCTCAAAAAAAAAAGAAAGCTGGATTTGGAAGGAGACTAAAGGACAAGACAGGAACACAAGACAGATTTCCCCAAGTCTAGTTCACCTGGGTCACCTGCCAGAGCAAACATCCACCTGCCTCAGCAAACATCCACCTGCCTCCTTCCATTCTTTTTTTTTCTATCCTCCCCCTCAAAAGCAGTTTAGTTACTACACTCGATCTTGGTTTAAAGACCCAGGTGTCATACCTCACAAATACAGCACTTACAGTCACATCTAGATTACTCAGTCTATTCTTAAACCCTGACTTGTCGCTTCCATTTTCGGGCTGCCCATCCTCATTTCAAATAGAGGATTTTCTTTTTCTACTCCATTCTCTGCTTATTTCCATTTTGGGATGAGATTTTATTTTAAAATATGATATTCATTAATTACTTACTGAAGACACATTTACTAAAGTAACCTATCAAATGCAGGATACTGTGTTAAAAAAAAAAAAAAACTTTGGGAGAATATAATAATGAGTAAAAGATCATCCCTGCCCCCCAAAAGGCAGAAGAAATAAGAAGACATGTCCACACCATGTAGCTATCACTTAGGAGATAGATGGCCCCTAGGAAAATCAATTTGGGCCTCTGGCATCTGCAGATTCAGCATCTGTACATTCAACCCCAAAGGTCCATAACATAATGAGTTACAAACCTGTAGAGACACACATATAACACTGATTTAATTTTAATGGCACAATTCATTTAAATGCCTTTATAAATGATTTTAGCTTTGCGTGACCCTAAGGAGAATCAGATTAAAGTTTTGTGTATATGTTGGGACATTTGATGATGACAGAGTGTAACAATGGTATTATCAAATGAGGCATTCCTTGCTGGTGCCGCATGCCTGGCTACAAAGAATGTGTTGTTGGCCAGGCATAGTGGCTCACACCTGTAATCCAAGCCCTTTGGGAGGCCATGGCAGGTGGATCACTTGAGGCCAGGAGTTTGATACCAGCCTGGCTAACATGGCAAAACCCCGTCTCAATTAAAGATACAAAAATTAGCTGGAGGTGACGGTGCATGCCTGTAATCCTAGCTACTCAGGAGGCTGAGGCACGAGAACTGCAAGGCAGAGGTTGCAGTGAGCCAAGATCACACTACAGCATTCCATCCCGGGCAACAGAGCAAGAATCTGTCTCAAAAAAAAAAAAAAAAAAAGAATGCGGCAGAATTCACAACATGTAGCAGGAGGGTATGAGGGTATGAGAAAGGTGCCATTAAGGAAACTGAGCTAAGGCTTTATTTATGTCTAGCAGGATTCCAACAGGCAGTGGTGGTGACTGTTTTCAGAGGGGGGATGATCATTCCCAGTGTTTCTAATTCCTAAGTGGGAAAGCAAGACATGTTTGGAGGTCAGAAGGCACAAATCGGGCTGGCTGCAGGGCAGAGGGGTGCTGGGTGCGAGGAAGCCTCAGAAGGGACTGCCTACAAGGTTCTGACTGGGGACAGCAGCAAGTGAAGCCAATGGTCAGAGTGATGGCCTGGGCAATGTGTTGGAAACAGGAACTTCTGATCAAGAACCTGCAGGTGGAAGGGCTCAAGAGATGAAAAAGAAGTGAATCAGTTTCTTGGGGAACCTCCAAGCTGTTCCTCCATGGTGGTTGTACTAATTTACATTCCCACCAACCATGTACAAGACAACACAATGGATAAATCCTTGAGGGGATGGGTACCCCATTTTCCATGATGTGATTATTATGTATTATATGCCTGTATCAAAATAGCTCATGTGCTCCATAAGTATATATACTTACTATGTACCTACAAAAATTAAAAATAAAAAAGTATTAAAAAAAGAAATGAATTAGGCAATCAATAAAGAGTCATCACATTCCAATGAATTAGGAGAGATGGCGAGAGAGCAAAACAGGAAATTGATCTTTTATACATAACTGTAATCTATGCAGAGACACAGTGGGATCAGTGACAATGATACATGCTAACATACTGACCCAGGTTAAATATACTTTATATGCAAGACTCGTATATATAATGTCACAAATATATAGTCAAGATTTCAAATGTGAAATGACAGAATGATTACACTAGTAAGATCTTTCACAGAACATATTCTTGTTGGCATCTATCAAAAAAAAGTAAGAACAACTTCTGCACCTGTACCCCAGAACTTAAACTTTAAAAAATTTAAAAATACAAATACAAATAGTTTTTTAAAAAGAACCACTTCTAAAGGTGTAGCACTCAATTTACGTGGACACATCAAAGAAAGAGAACCAAAGAAATCACTGGCAGCACTCCACCAGTGTCCTCTCCCGTCGTTAGTGCCTTCCTTTTCCGCTTCTCTCTTTCTTTTTTTTTTGAGATGGAGTCTCACACTGTTGCCCAGGCTGGAGTGCATAGGCGCTATCTCAGCTCACTGCAAGCTCCGCCTCCCAGGTTCACGCCATTCTCCTGCCTCAGCCTCCCGAGTAGCTGGGACTACAGGCACCCGCCACCACGCCCAGCTAATTTTTTGTGTTTTTAGTAGAGACGGGGTTTCACCATGTTAGCCAGGATGGTCTCTCTCAATCTCCTGACCTCGTGATCCGCCCGCCTTGGCTTCCCAAAGTGCTGGGATTACAGGTGTGAGCCACAGCGCCTGGCCCCTCTTCTCTCTTTCTTACCTTACTCCTTGTACCAGTCATCTTGTTGTCAGCCCTATTACACAGGCTAATGTTCCCCAAGCTTGGAGAGGTTGGCGATTCCTGCCATATAAGCATATACTTTAATGCTTTTTGGTCAAAATAAGAACAAGCCCTGGATGTACTTTTTACCCTGCCAAGTTAGCCAACTTTAACTTTATGCTCTATTGTGTTGCACTGTTATCTAACATTAAGCTTTTTGCAAGGGTAGAAAGAGATGACACTAGGGAATTGGTCATATAAATGAAGCTTTACATGAACAAAGCAGGGAGAACTAAAGCTAACAAAATGTTTGCATGTCTAAAGGAAGAGTGACCTCTCATGCTGTTTCTAAGACTGAGTTACCACTACACTACTGAATGGAAGGGAGGGAAGGGGGAAGGGCAGTTCTGTTCCTTGACAATATTCAAGGAAAAGGAAGACCAAAGTATAATTAGAAACACTGACCATGTGTCATCTTCACCACAAGTGAACCTGACGGAAGGAGATGCCTGAAAGACCTGGAATTCTTCTTGCTTGACTCATGAAACTCAACAGGTCTTAGAGACGACTGCACATTAAAATCACTTTGGACCAAGAAGCAACTCTCTGAGAACTGGGACCAGCATTAGCGGTGAGATGTATTTTCCCTTCTCTCAGCATCATCCCAGAAAGGGACACACAGAGTTACTCATTAAGGTGAAAAAATCTAAAGACACTATACTAGTGAAAAGCTTGGGATCTGAAGAAAGAGCCCTGAATTTCAATGCTATGTTTGAATTTCAGCCAACTGTAAAATCTTTGGCATACTATTTAAACTCTCTGAGCCTCAGTTTCCTCATCTGTAAGATGAAAACAGTAACGACATGTCACAGCGTCAGTGAAAATATTAAATAAGATAATGTATATAAAGCACTATCAGAGTCCCTGGCCCAGATAACAATGCCTAATAATTACCTATTACCGTAGCTATTACAAGTAGGGGGACAGTGGTTTAAAAATCAACATGGAAGAAATAAAAAGGAGATGTGAAAGATGACACCAAAACCAAAATTTAATTCAAATCTTCTGAAGCAAACTAAGTACCACTAAGGAGAGGAATAACAGTTGGTCAGTAAATCTGCAGTAATTCAAGAGTCTAAAAAAATACTGTTCCATTAGTCCACTCCAGGAGAAAAGGTACTTAGACAAGACTGATGTTATCAAATTAAGATGGGGGAAGAAAAGTGCTTTTTAGAATAGTTATCCTGTGCTATTTTATTTTATTTATTTGTTATTTATTTATTTACTTTGTGACGGAAATTCACTCTTGTTGCCCAGGCTGGAGTGCAATCGTGCGATCTCAGCTCACTGCAACCTCCGCCTCCCGGGTTAAAGCGATGCTCCTGCCTCAGCCTCCCGAGTAGCTGGGATTACAGGCACATGCCACCATGCCCAGCTAATTTTGTATTTTTAGTAGAGACGGGGTTTCACCATGTTGATCAGGCTGGTCTCGAACTCCCGACCTCCGGTGATCCGCCCTGCCTCGGCCTCCCAAAGTGCTGGGATTATAGGCATGAGCCACCACACTTGGCCTCATGTGCTATTTTAATACATTTTTCACACCCACAGATAAACAACACTTCATGTTTCTTTTCTAAACAAAAAAAAACTCTCCTGGCATTCTTGGTCCTGAGCTTATAATTTGCTCAGTAATCTTCCATTTCAGTTTTCTGCTCACAGATTTAGAAACGTACTTCATTTCCTAACAAAAATACTTATGCTCTGCCGTATGTATTGCTTCTGCATAACTAGATCCCAGTGAACAGATGAGAGAGGTATCCAAGAGGAAACGTGGAATAATAGTGTGCAAAGTGTTCTAGAGCAGAAGGTCACACTACAGAACATACTTTATAACTGTAACAGGATATGGCTTAGCGCAGTGTTAGGCTTAGCCCAGGATAGGGCTTAGCTCAGCCCTGTCAGGGGAGCTCAGCCAAGGTCCTCAGGGGCAAGGAATTCTAGTTACTGCACACTGACCTCATACATGATCCATACCAACTCACTGAAACCCCTCAGGGAAAATGAGTTACTAGTACCTGCCCTGCTCTCCAAACTTCCAATGGAATAGCAAATTATGGGTTTTCTGTTTCTTGTTTTCAGCAGCACCTTTATTTTCAAATGAAATATTACAGATAAAAGCAGAACTGATTTGACGACACCTGATATTCTTTTTAAACACTCCTTACCCCCTACCCAAGTGCTGGGATCCCTAAGGGACCAGAGAACACTATTAGAAACTAAATGACAGCTGCAGAGAGATTTTTAAAGTCCTAAAGAACAATTTATCCATAATCTGAATTTCTATGATTCAGTTTTAACTTAATATCTAACTTGATCTATATTCCACAGAACTGCTTTGGTAAGTCATAAAAATCCTATATAAAAATATATCAATTTTCATGATTAAACTACAGAGGAAAAGAAATAAAGTTCAATCATTCCTTCATTCTAGCTCAGTCTTTGTAAGAAAACAAAATCATAAAAGTGCTAGAAAAAAAAAAAACATAAGAAAATACATTTTTAAATTGGAGGGTCTTTGTAAATAAGATCCAAAACTGAGAGACCATACAGATTTTATTATATAAATTAAAACTCCTTTATGGCTAACGACAACAAGAAATAAGTTAACAAACAACAACTTGGACTCCAGAAATTGAGCTCTATTGGGGGGTGCGGGGGGGTGGGGGAGAAAGAAAGAAAGAAAACAACAACCTGGAGGAAAATACTTACAATATATGTAACAGACAAAAAGGTTAATATCAAAGAAATCTCAATAATCGATCAGAAACTAGGAAAATGGAAAATTTATAGCTGAAAGACACACAGCTAAGAAGCATATGAAAACATTCAGCCTTACCATCAGGAAAATGTAAATTAAACATGCACAAGAGGCAATGTTTTTAATCTATCAAGTTAAAAGAAACTAAAAGAGATCATTTTCAGAGATGATGAGGATAGTGAGGCTATTTATTGGAATACACACAGGTGAAACATTTTTAAGCAGAAATTTGGCATTATCCATCAAAATTTAAGTGTGTATAGCATTTAACCCAGTCATTCCACTTTTAATCTATGCTACAAGGTTCTACATACATCTATGAAAAAGGATGTCACTTTTCCATTATTTATAATATGGAAACATGATATCACTGGAAGCCTATGGGACCTGGTGCAAAGGTACAAACATTTATAAGAACTAGAATGATCTATACTTACTCCTGAGACAGGCAGCTTACCACATATTACTGAGTAGCAAAAGCAAATGCAGCATTATGCATAGTATAATTTTGTTTCTAATCTCTTTTTTCAAAACTTTCTCTACATTTCATATTATGTATATATACATGCATAGGAAAAGTTCTTTGAGGAAATACCCCAAGCCATCAGCTTAGGGTAAAAAAAAAAAAAAAAAAAGGAAAATATAAAACTATATCAGCATGTTGCTGTCAATTTCATTAGAAACACACATAAGAGAGACAGAAACATACAATGAGAGAGAAAAGGACAAAAGAAATGATGGCCATGAGCACTCATAGCTGATAGGGTTCTGGGTGATTTTTATTTTCTGCTTTATAAAATGTTTTATATTTCTTATATTTTCTATTATGATCATTATTACTTTTATATTCAGAAAAATAATACAAGTTATGCTTAAAATATTATAACAAAGTACTGGGGGAAGTATTTCTTATTTAAAACTAAGAAAATAGTATCTACTGAATGTTATTGTTTCTGCCCCTAGAGCTAGATAAAAATCACAGGGCAAAGCCAAGAGGTAAGCTCCTCCTTGCTCTTTCCCTGCTAATGCTGTGAGTCTCCTAACATGGCACACAAACATGATACTGTACAGATTCACTCTAATAAAAGCATATCACTGAGTACAGGCTCTGCTATCCCAGGTAAATAAGAGCTGGAATAATTGTGGAAGGTTTCATGGAAGAAGGCAAGACTCAGTTGGATCTTAAATAATTCAGAGGGATGTAAGAGAGAAAGGGCAAGAAACTAAAAGTTCCTCAGATTACCTTATTATCCATATTTTTTCAACCTAATAGCTCTCAATATTTGAAAACTGCCACATAAACTTACCTAGCCTCCAAAAAGAGAATCAAATATGATTACTCAATAATGAAATACATGGAAACATATCTAAATATACACATATACTTAACATATTATACATCTAAAGATGCATATTTAAAAATTCTCAATTTCCCATCCACAGGAAAATGTGTTCAAAGCCAATAGTCTACACGGCACCACAATATATTGCTGATAATTTGGTATAATTTCCATGGCAAACACTTTGGCCATATAAATTAAAATTTAAAATGCCCATATGCCCATACCCTTTAAAAACTTTTTTTTTCCTGCGAGATCCTTGTTCTGATTTAAGAGATAGGGTCTCACTCTGTTGCCCAAGCTGGAGTACAATGGTGTGATCATAGCTCATAACAGCTTTGACCTCCTGGACTCAAGTGATCCTCCCACTTCAGCCTCCTGAAAAGCTATGACTACAGGTATGCGCCACCACCCTTGGCTAATTTTTTTATTTTATACGGACAGTCTCACTATGTTGTCCAGGCTGGCCTCAAACTCCTGGACTCAAGTCATCCTCCCACCTCTGCCTCCCAAAGTACTGGGATAACAGATGGTAGCCACCATACCTGGCGGCCCACACCCTTTGACCTAGCATTACACTGACAGGAATTTATTCTAAGACTCATACTTGTGTGAGAAAATTCTTCGTTCACTGCAAAATCTGGAAGCAACCTAGAAACTGCACCACAGAGAGGTTATGTGGACAGTGTGTGCATGTAACAGAAAAAAATGAATGAGGAGGCTTGCTATATACTAGAATTAATGCCTGTCAAAATAAGAGACAATAGTGATACAGAACCCTAGAGAGACTGATCAATAGAATGAGTGTGTGGAAAAAGAGGGTAGGCATATATATATATATAAATATATATATATGCTGGTATACATACAAAGTATCTCTGAAGAATATATTAATAATTATCAACTATTGGCCTCTGGAAGGTGGACCAGGAGGCTGCCGAACAGGAGTGGAATGAAAACTTTTTACTGTATGCCAAAAAGATTTGTAGTTTTAAAATTTGCATCATGTTCATCTTTCAGCCATTCAAACAAAAACAAACATAATTTAATTTTAACGCATTTTATCTCTTCCCTCAAAAGAAAACTTCAAAGCTAACACTTTAAATGGTAAAACTATCCATTTATGTGAATTCAGAAAGTTTGCCAAAGTTCACGTAACTGCAGTTTTTTAAATGGTTAGGCTATCAAATGCCCCATAAATTTGTTGTATTATTTCTAATTTAAGCATCCATTTTTTTTAGATTGCCTATGAGACAACTCTTAAGAAGAAAATAATACTCAGTTTTGTTTTATGTCTCAAATACAAAAAGCCTCTTCACATTACAGGAAACTCAACTTCAAAAGCCATTATATTTCCTACAGGAACTCTTACCCTCCTGACACTTCTGTGCCAGCAGGCTTGAGGAGGGGAAAGGGCAAATGGTTCTACCTTCCAGAGCGTTTCACTAACACTCTTGAAGCAACATCATCTAGAATAGAAAATGTCACACATTGTCCACAAATGTCCACAAATGTGTGACGTTTTCTCATTCTAGATGATGGATCACAATTCCAGTTTATGGCATTTTTGCTTTGTATTTTATTCTAATGTATCAATAAGGATATGCCCAAGAATCAAAGTTTCCAGAAAAATATTCCCCCAAATATGTAAGACATACCCACATGTGTCCATATTCTTGTATATTTGTGGCAATTGAAAGACACTGGAAAAATAATCTTAGCAGCCTGGGACAAAGGGAGACTCTGGACACAAACTCTTAATTAGAAAGAGCCAGAGATCTACCCCCTTCCCTTCCTAAATAAGCTGCAATCTCAACAACATCCCATGTCAACTCAAACTTTGTTTAAACACCCAGATTTTCCTAGTTCTTTGGATTCAACTCTCTACTTGAGAGGCTTCTTATAATCAGATCCATCTTTCCGGCAACAAAGAAAGCCACCAACACCCTCCTCCTTCAACTGGGTGAACTGACAGCTCTTTTATGGTTCCAAATACAAGTGGCTCGAGGCATCGGTTCACTGAGTGAAGTGCTGAGATTTCTCTCAAGGACAACCTCCTAATGTTTCAGAACCACTGAGGGGCAGACAGAAGCAATCAATACACCACAGGTCTCACCAGATTTTAACCAATATAAGGCACCTTGGCTCTTACAGAAGGGGAAAAGGGGATAATCTGTTACAGCCTATCTAAGGTCTTCATTAAAAAAGAAAAAAAAAATTATTGAAAGAAATCTGAAGCCAGCAAATGACTGCCCTGACTACCCTGGAATGACAACATCTGTGGGGCATGTGGAGCCTCAGGTCCCTCATCATTAACATGAAGAAAAGGCAGATTAGCTTGGAAGGATGGCTGTGAGCATTAGAGGAAAGGTTTAAAAACATCTGGTCCTTGGTAATTAATTATTCATTACTGCTAGAAACTATGTAAAACACTAACAATGAAAAGATTCACCATGCCCAAGAGCAGCTTGAGAAAACTAAACATAGCAGAGATAAAAATGTATTCTTCATTGATAAGCTGTACAATTTTAAGGCAACACCAAAGTTCAAGGCATAATGTGACAAATAGTGCAATTCGTCTTGTGGAGCTGAGTAAAATGCCGAATTCGTCTTTTCATATTTTAATAATGTTACAGTGTGACTGTTATTAAGCCATATGAGAGCTGGTTAAACACAGAAAACTTAATCCATGAAAACAGAGTAACAGAGTAAGTATTTTTTTTTTTTTTGGAGACAGAGTTTCGCTCTTTTCACCCAGACTGCAGTCCAGTGGCGCTCTCAGCTCAGTGCAACCTCCGCCTCCCAGGTTCAAGCGATTCTCCTGCCTCAGCCTCCCAAGTAGCTGGGACTACAGGTGCCCACCACCATGCCCAGCTAATTTTTTGTATTTTTTAGTAGAGACGGGGTTTCGCCATGTTGGGCAGGCTGGTCTTGAACTCCTGACCTCAAGTGATCCACCCTCCTCAGCCTCCCAAAGTGCTGGGATTACAGGCGTGAACGACCACGCCCAGCCCAAAACAGAGTAAGTATTCTATGAACAATTAGGCTATAAACTCCTTCAGAGGTAACCCTATGCCTCTCTTTTTCCTGTTGAACTCCCACCTAACACTGTGCCTGGAACAATAAACAATATTTAGTGGCTCAATAAACACTAATTAAGGAAATGAATTGGGATCACCAGGTGTAGTATAGAGAAAAACCAAGTTAAATCCATTTTTCATGGCACATAACTTCAAAAGTTATTTTTTAGGCCTGGCGCGGTGGCTCACGCCTGTAATCCCAGCACTTTGGGAGGCCAAGGTGGGCGGATCACTAGTTCAGGAGATCCAGACCATCCTGGCTAACATGGTGAAACCCCGTCTCTATAAAAAATACAAAAAATAAGCCGGGCGTGGTGGTGGGCGCCTGTAGTCCCAGCTACTCGGGAGGCTGAGGCAGGAGAATGGCGTGAACCTGGAAGGCGGAGCTTGCAGTGAGCCGAGACTGCGCCACTGCCCTCCAACCTGGGCGACAGTGCAAGGCACTGTCTCAAAAAAAAAAAAGTTATTTTTCAAATCACTTTATAAGGTATGATTGACATACAAAAAGTCGCACATATTTAATGCATAGAACTGAATTTGGGGGCTCTCATAAAGCTTTTTCATCCCTGGAGGGTTGTTAAATAGGTGCTTCTATGAGGGGAAGAGGGCTGGACCCCCTATTCCACCATCCTGCTGATGGTGGTAGGGTCATTTTGAAAAAGTTTTACCATGATAATTAAGAGCCTGAGATTAACAGAGAGAGATCTGTGTTCAACCCAACTCTGTTCTTTACTAGCTAAACAATGATGTGCATTTTATAAACCTGTTTTCCTATATGCAAAATAGCTTCATTGTCCTGTAATACAATACAGCTCAGAGTGGTAAACAAGAAAAACATATGCAAATAGTGTCCAATACACAGCAGGTCTTGAAAAATATTTGTAATATTCATTCAACTTATTTTTTATTTATTTATTTTTAGAGACAGGATCTCACTATGTTGCCCAGGCTGGTCTCATACTCTTGGTATCAAGTAACCCTCCCACCTCAGCCTCCCAAAGTGCTGGGCTTGCAGGTAGGAGCCACTGTGCGGGGCCAACTAAACAGTTTTAGCATTTAAACATTAAGAAAAAATGTTGAACACTTGGAACAAATGATCAAAATAAAGACAGAGTGATTTAGTTGTGTAAAAAAGTGTTCCATAATAAAATATAGCACAATGATGTTAAAAATAACAATATCACAGAAAAAAATAGGGAAAACATAACTGAAACTGTGTTATCCTTATGTCAATTATTTGCATAGGATGTATTCAGGCTTCCCTCAGTTTTTACAGAAGATCTTAGAAAAATTAAGTGAAAAGTTGCTCAAATCTGTCATTTTAAAAACCTATTAGTATTGATTATTGAAAATATATATTACCAGCCTAACTCTACAAAAGTTGACAACGTATCTCAAAAGGAAATTCCAACCAAAAGGATAAAATCCAATTAACTGAGAGATTCAGAGTTTTAAATTCACACTGTGAAAATTACATTAGCATATACTTGGAGAAACATGTCACTAAAAGCAAATTTAAATATAATTTTTGTTAAAAATAAGCAATAACAATAATAAAATGGCAAACACTATACAGTGTTTATTATGAAAGGCACTATTCTAAGTACTTTACAGGAACTCATTAAATCTTCAAAACTAATATCTAATGACAAGTAAGAGATAATCTGTCCTAACTATATGTGAGCACTGAAGATGAAGTAGGGAAAGACGTTGACTTCTTTTTTAGATATGGCATCTTTGACACAGCTCAGTAATCAGAAGGACTGAATCTTAGAAGAGACTGCAGCCAGAATTTAACGGCAGCTGCCTCGCTTCCATTTTTATGTCTAATACGTAGACGTATATTTGTAAGACAAAATAAACATTTAAAATAGTTTAAGAAATAGAAAAATCAAAATTGGCATTCTATTTTCACTTCAAATCTCGGTACAGAATTATTACATTTCAGTCAGCTCTCCTCAGGTTCATTCTTCCCTTTCCTCTCTCAAAGCAAAGTGCAGCACTGTCATATGTGGTCTTGTGATCCCACTAGGGTGATGTTGGTCAATGAACAATTAGTCGGTGTAATTCGGTAAAACCCTATGATGTATTTAGCTGCAGGAAGAACACAGACTAATGTCAGCAATGTTGTGAGTCATTTTATTTTATCTGCATATAAAGTGTTTGTATGTGTTCAGCAGCAAACACACCCGACATCACCTACTTCAATAAGGTTTGCCTTATGGCTTTTTGTTTATTTATTTTAGATCAAAGGTGAGTCTCTGAGCTTCCACAGTAAGGACAAGCCTAGAGCAAATGATGCTTCTTGGGACTCTCACCATTTTGTACATAGAGCTTTCTTGTGATAGAGAAGTGTGAGAAATAGTCAGGAAACTTGGGTGCCTTCCTCAAACATACCTCTTCTGTAGAACTAGAGAATGGTCATTAGAATGCTGTGAATAATGTCACCACTTCCCAATTCCTCCCCAATTAGTAGTGAGAATGTGGAAAACTCAGCTTAAAACTAAAGAAAAATCTTTCAATTTACATTATAGAACACTGAACAACTGCCACTAACTCTCCGTTAGCCCTACCTCTGCGAAGACCTTTATACTACACTCGAGGAGTGAGAAATACATAGGAAGGCGACCCACAGTCAATCACCACATAGCCAGATAGGAAACCTTTTAACCATGGTTGCATCCAAGCACATGGCAAGCACCTGGCAATGGGCAGCTGCCTCAAACACACCATTCCTGAGAACAGACTCAGCATCAGGTACTTCTGATGCATTATTCTCTCCCGATCTTAAAGCAAAGCCCTGGAAGCCTGTGCTCTTCCTGTTGCACCAAAACTGCCTTCTGCCCTCAATCATTTTCCCATAGCTGTCATCTCCAACTTGACGCAAGCAAATGGCAGGCACCCAGGAACAGGGCTCTTAGGACCACAATGTCCACAGAGTGATATCCCAGCCCCATCTATGAATGGCAAGAGTAGCACACCCATTAGCCATGGAATCCTACTAAGACACTTCCACTAAATTACATTATTTCCAAGGCACCACCCTGCTAGGCCTTGGGGAAATGATGGTGAATGAGGCAAGGCACCAGCCTGAATGAGCTTAATCGAGGGGAGACCAATCCCAGAATAAGGGCTGGGTACAGAATGCTGGGGAATTTTCCTGCAGGAGGTAAGGTAACATACTGAATCTGCAGACAAGTAGGATTGGCTTGGACTAGGAAAAAGGAACTACCTTAGAGTAACGGCAAAGACTTGGTACTTACTGCATAAAGAGGGTGAAGGAAAATGAGTTTAGGTTGATCCAAACCCCCAGTGTGTTTAACTTCATCAGAGGTGACACCCTCACCAAGGTAGGGAATATAGGAGAAAAGACAGGTTTGAGGAAAAAGCAGATGAATTCTAAGAATTCTCTGTTTAAGATACTTGTGGCCAGTCTCATGGAAAGATCCTGACAAGCAGTTGAAATTTGGGGGCCCCCAAAGAGAGAGGTCTGAGTTACTGATGAGTTCAATGTGGCGGTCATGTGAACAAACCCAGCTGTGCACACCCGCCAGGGAAAAAAAAAAAAAAGTGTGACAGGAGGACATGGGATCCAATGCTAGATGACACCTGACACCTACGTTCAATGGGTGACCAGCAGGAGGAGAACCTTCAACAGACAGTGAAAGGGAACACCCAGGGAAGCAGGAGAAACATCCTAAGCAAGGGACTACTCGAGATGGTAACGCTTCAAGGAGAAGGATCTGATCAATGTCCAATTCCAAAGGGAGGTCAGATAAGGACTGAAAAACATTCACCATGGCCAACAGGAGATGGCTGGTCCCTTTGCGGGGGGGTTGGTCAGTGCCCACACAGTGGTGGAGCTGCCAGCTGCGATGCAAGGAGCTGAGGAGATGGGAGATGCAGCAGCCTCAGAACTTTCTCAAGAGGCTTAGCTACAAAGAAAAGAGCTCAGCCTTTCATTACTTTTTCTTAATAGTTTGCAGCTGAGTGCAGTGTCTCACGCCTGTAACCCCAAAACTTTGAGAGGCCAAAGCTGGAGGATTGCTTGAACTCAGAAATTTGAGACATGCCTGGGCAACGCAGCAAGACCTCACCTCTCCCAAAACTTTTTAAAATTAGCCGATGTGGTGGCATGTATCTGTAGTCCCAGCTACTGGGGAGGCTGAGGCAGGAGGATCACTTGAGTCTGGGAGTTTGAAGCTGCAGTAAGTTATGATTGTGCCACTGGACTCCTGCCTGGACAACACAGTTGGACGTTGTCTCAAAAAAATCGAGCTTGTAATAAGCAAAAAATATTCTAACTCAGAGCGAATAGTCAGTTCAGCACAGATTTACAATGAACTCTCTCAGGGTAAACCTAAGCCCAGACACAGAGACAGAGAGACACTGGCCACGTAACCATGCATCCACTGCTTAGGCAGCAGTGAGATTACTACAAAGATGGGAAGCCAAGGACAATTCCTTCAATTACTAAGGAAAGGAAACTAAGATTCTGACAACAAGTTAGGAATCATCAATAGCATTAATCGAAAGACTTCTCAGAACTGGGAAGAGCCAATTTCCGCTAGCTTTTTTCCTAAATATAAAAACTGGCCAGGCACGGTGGCTCACACCCTGTAACCTCAATGCTATGGGAGGCCATAGTGGGAGGATTGCTTGAGGTCAGGAATTCGAGATTGGGCAACACAGGAGGCCCCGTCTCTTAATTTTTTTTTTTTTTTTTAAATGAGCTCGGTGTTGGTGGCATGTGCCTATAATTCCAGCTACTCCCGAGGCTGAGACGGGAGGACCACCTGAGTTGCAGAGTTCAGGGCTGCAGTAAGTTGTGATGGTGCCACTGCACTCCAACCTGGAAGACAGAGACCCTGTGTCTAAAAGAAGAAAATAAACAAATAAATATAAAATCCATTTCTAATGTTTACAGAATGTTTTTTAAGTAGGCAAGAATGCCAAAACCTTTAATTGGATGTGACAAATGGTGAAAGTGAAACTGCATCTTCGTAGTAGTGGGGTTCTGCCAGGTGGCCAATGCTCATTAACTAGGGATACAGGTGGCTCTCTCCCTGGAGTCAGCCAGCAGAGAACTGACGCTGCACCCAGCCCAAAACAGCCTCTGTGAGGGGAGGGAGACCTTGAATTTTTCTTCGCTCCCTTTATTTTCTTTTAAAAATCTTTTTCCAGTCCAGATGACTGGTCTTCATAAATAAGAATGTCTTGGTGGCATGTGCAGCATAACACACTAACATCTGCTAACAAGAGCTCGGGTTTTTGTTTTTGTTTTTTTTTCATGTTTTGTACTGAGGAAAGGACCACTTTATATTGCCTCTACACAGCTGTGTTCAAGTTAAATGAGAATTCGATAGCAATCATTCTACTAGTCTCTAAAAGATGACAAACTCTTCATGGATATCACCTGCTTTCTTTGCCAGGAATGAGTCATAAAACTTCTGTGATATGTAAATGTTATTTGCAAAAGAAAAAAAACTTCACAGTTCCACATACTTTAAAAAACAAACTATGAAAGGTATATGGTCTTAGTCAAAGGTAAGGAATGGTTAACCATTATTCATTCTGAGCAGTAGGTCTCATCAAAGATTAGGTGTATCTCTGGCATGTTGCAGGGGTTAACCATTAACCCACTGGCTAACAATCTCCACTACCATGCCCCACCCCCATCCTTTTCAGCCCTCCATGTCTGCAAACCAGAAAGGCAGGAATGCCTCCTGTCTCTAAGGCTACAGATACGATTAATCCTGCATCAATGCTCTATCAGTAAAGGACATCTCAGAATTCAAGACACAGCATATATACCTTTTTATAATTAATCCTGAGTCAGTATAGCTCATCCTAGAATAACATTTTCAAGACATATATAGAACACCTTTTAACAATGAAACTACAAATTAGCTGTCACAGAGTTAAATTTATTCTTCTCTAGGATCTGAGGACAGTAGACATGACCACTATTTGCACCAAACTGATGTAATCAACTTTCTTTTGTTCCAGTCAATATCAATTACAGGCATGTCTTGGAGACATTGTGGGTTTGGTTCCATGCCACTGCGATAAAACGAATCTCACAATAAAGCAAGTCACACAAACTTTTTGCTTTCCCAGTGCATATAAAAGTTATGTTTGTTTTACACTATTAGTCTACAAAGTGTGCAACAGCATCGTGTCTAAAAAGCCAATGTACCTTAATTTTAAAATGCTTTATTGTAGTCCCCACTACTCAGGAGGCTGAGACGGAAGGATCCATTGAGCCCAGGAGTTCCAGGCTGCAGTGAGCTATGATTGAACCTGTCAACAGTCACAGCACACCAGCCTGCGCAACATAATGAGACTCTATCTCTAAGAAAAACAAAAAATACTTTATTGCTAAAAAAGGCTAAGGATCGTCTAAGCCCTCAGCAAGTCCTAATGATTTGCTGGTGGAGGGTCTTGCCTTGATGTTGATGGCTGCTGATCAGCATGGCGGCTGCTGGAAGTTGGGTGGCTATGACCATTTCTTAAAATAAGGACAATGAAGTTTGCCACATCAGTTGAGTCTTCCTTTCATGAAAGATTTCTCTGGAGAACCCAATGCTGTTTGACAGCATTTTACCCACAGTAAAATATCTTTCAAAATTGGAGTTAATCCTCTCACACTCTGCCACTGCTTTATCAACTAAGTATATGTTATATTCTAAATCCTTTCTTGTCATTTTAACAATGTTCACAGCATCATCACCAGGAGTAGATTCCATCTCAGGAAACCACTTTTTTTGCTCATCCATAAAAAGTAACTTCTCATCCTTTCAAGTTTTACCATGAGATTGCAACAATTCAGTCCCATATTCAGGTTCCACTTCTAATTCTAATTCTCTTGCTATTTCCACCACCTCTGCAGGTACTTCCTCTGCTAAAGTTTGAACCCCTCAAAATCATTCATGAGAGTTGGAATCAACATCTTCCAAACTCCTGTTATTATTATTTTAACCTCCTCTCATGAA
The DNA here is from genome assembly GCF_009828535.3 of Hylobates moloch. Classification (NCBI taxonomy): domain Eukaryota; kingdom Metazoa; phylum Chordata; class Mammalia; order Primates; family Hylobatidae; genus Hylobates; species Hylobates moloch. The sequence goes on from NW_026652293.1 coordinate 48,220,141, forward strand.
TTGGGAATGTTGTTAATGGCACTGAGAATGGTAAATCCGTTCCAGGCTTGCAATTTACTCTGCCCAGATCCATCACAGGAAACACTATCTATGGCAGCTATAGCCTTTAAAAATGTATCTCTTAAATAATAAGAGTTGAAAGTCGAAATTACTCCTTGATCCATGGGCTGCTGAATGGATGCCGTGTTAGCAGGCATGAAAGCAACGTTCATCTTCTTATACATCTCCATCAGAACTTTTGGGTGAGAAGATGCATTGTCAATGAGCAATAATATTTTGAAAGAAATTTTGTTTGAGCTGTAGGTCTCAACAGTGAGCTTAAAATATTCAGTAAACCATGCTGAAAACAGATGTGCTATCGTCCAGGCTTTGTTGTTCCAGTTATAGAGCACAGGTAGAGTAGATTTAGCATAATTCTTAAAGACTCTAGGATTTGGGGAATGATCAATGAGCGCTTACTTCAACTTAAAGTCATCAGCTGCAATAGCCCCGAAGAAGAAAATCAGTCTGTCCCTTGAAGTTTTGAAGCCAGGCACTGACTTCTCCCTAGCTATGAAATTTCTAGAAAAGGCTGTTTCATCCACATTGAAAATCTGTTATTTAGTGTAGCCACCTTCATCAGTGATCTTAGCTAGATCTTCTGGATAACTTGCTGCAGTTTCCACATCAGCACTTGCTGCTTAAACTTGCACTTTCATGTTATGGAAACAGCTTCTTTCCTTAAACTTCATCAATCAACCTCTGCTAGCTCCAGCTTTGCTTCTGCAGCTTCCTCACCTCTCTCAGTCTTCACAGAATTGAAGAGAGTTAGGGCTTAGCTCGGGATTAGGCTTTAGCTTAAGCAAAGTTTGTGGTTGGTTCAATCTACCCAGACCACTCAATTTTTCTCCCTATTAGCAATAAGGCTGTTTTGCTGTCTTATCATTCATGTGGTTCACTGGAGTAGCAATTTTTATTTCTTTCAAGAACTTTTCCTTTCATTCACAACTTGGCAAACTGGTACAAGAGGATTATAAATCATGCTACTATAAAGACACATGCACACATATGTTTATTGCAGCACTATTCACAATAGCAAAGACTTGGAACCAACCCAAATGTCCATCAATGATAAACTGGGTTAAGAAAATGTGGCACATATACACCATGGAATACTATGCAGCCATAAAAAAGGATGAGTTCATGTCCTTTGTAGGGACATGGATGAAGCTGGAAGCCATCATTCTGAGCAAACTATCGCAAGGACAGAAAACCAAACACCGCATGTTCTCACTCATAGATGGGAATTGAACAATGTGAACACTTGGACACAGGGCAGGGAACATCACACACCGGGGCCTTTCAGGTAGCTTTCAGGCTATCTTGGCTTTCAATACGTCTCCCTCACTAAATTTAATCATTCCTAGATGTTGCTGAGGTAACTGTAGGGTTCTTAATTGGCCTAACTTCAATATTGTTGTGTCTCAGGGAATAGGGAGGCGGGAGGAAAGGGAGCGATAAGGGAGGGAGTGGCTGGGCCACAGAACAGTCAAAACACACACAACTTTTATCAATTTAGTTTGCCATCTTATGTGGCACAGTTTGTGACACCCCAAAACAACTACAACATTAACATCAAAGATCCCTGATCACAGATCGCTTTAACAGATATAATGATAATGAAAGCATCTGAAATATTGTGAGAAATGCCAGGATGTGACACAGAGACTTGAAGTAAGCACATGCTATTGGAAAAACAGACTTGCTTAATGCATGGTTGTCACAAAACTTCCATCTATAGAAGAAAACAGCAATATGTGTGAAACACAATAAAATGGTGTATGCCTGTAATGACATTGTAATGAAATATAAAGATCACTTATTTACTTTTCCTGTAGGTCCACTTTAGTTTTTCAATCCTTTCTGAATACACTAAACTCTGCCATTATCAGATGGTTCCGCTTTCTGAAAAAAAAAACTCACACTCAGTTCTACTTCTTCTTCACCTGATTTGCCCTCCCAATCTCACCCCAAAAAGTTTAATCAGCTTCCATAGAGAAGTGCTCTCAGGATGTAAGGCAAACCCTCTACTTTGGACACATAGCTGGAGACCGTCTCCATATGTTTGGACTTGCTCTGGGCAGTTCTATGCCTTGGCTACCACACAGTAGGTCCTCTGTGAATGAATGATCTGTCCTCCAAGTGCTTAAAGCCAGAGGCCAGAGTCCCCAGCTATAGTTACCAATTTTTTTTTTTTTTTAAGAGATGAAGTCTTGCTCTGTCATCCAGGCTGCAGTGCAGTGGCACAATCGCAGCTCACTGCAGCCTCAAACTGCTGGGCTCAAGCAAGTCTCCCACCTCAGCTCCTGAGTATCTGCGACTACCGGCACACATGCCACCAGGCCAAACTTTTTTTTTTTTTTTTTTTAAAAACCACATCTCGCTGTGTTGCCCAAGCTGATCTCAAACTCCTGGCCTCAAGTGATCCTCCTGCTTTCCAAGTCACTAGGATTACAAGGCATAAGCCACTGCTAGTTTCTGATTCTTTAACAGCTTCTGAAGTTAGGCTGAATGGATAACCTTTTGCCTCTCTGTGCAAAAAGGCAATCACCTGAGAAGATGTTCCTGTGCTACGAAAGGTACTAATAAAAAATACGTTTTTATAACTCTTCAAAACTCACACTTAAATTGTGTGACTCAATTTAAAACCACAGACTACCAAATTGTAAAATACAAAAGCATCACTAATAAGCACATGAAAAGATGCTTAGCATCACTAATCATCAGTAGAAATCAAAGCCACAATGAGACAATGAGGTATCACCTCACAGGATGGCCCTTATCAAAAAAAAAAAAAAAGAAAGAAAGTAACAAGTGTTGGCAAGGATGTGTGAAAAATTGGAACTCTTGTGCACTGTTGGTGGGAATACAGAATGGTGCAGCTGCTACAGAAAACAGTTCAGCAGTACCTTTAAAAAATTAAAAACAAAATTCTCTTAGGATCCATGGATTCTCTTTCTGGGTAGAGACCCAAAAGAATTTAAAACAGAGTCTTGAAGAGATATTTGCACACCCATGTCATAGCAGCATTATTCATGGCAGGCAAAAGGTGGAAGCAACCCAAGTGTCCATCAACACATGAATGGATGGATAAACAACTTGTGATCTATACATACAATGGAAGGAAATCCTGATACATGCTACAACATGGATGAACCTTGAGGATATTATGCTGAGTGGATTAAGTGTTCTGTCTTTTTTTAGATTCTATAATTCTCTGTTTGGCATCCATCACAGGGCCAATTGCTATAAACTACATTGTATTATTTTCTGCCTTCTTGATGGTCTTGGATTTGTGGCCTTGCTGACTGGGGAAAGACTGCATCTCCCAGGGCTAGTCAATTCTTAGAGGGCTAGTAAATTCTGAGGCCCCTGCCCCAGCACATCTTCCACAGGCAAACTCACCAACTCAGTGCCCACACCCCCAACCATCTCCTTTATCAAACTCTCACACACCAAGCCAGTGTTCCACCTTGCCTTAAATCCACCCAGGGCCACCCACCAGACTGCTGGACCCCAGAGCCTACCAGATTTACTCAAACTTGCCAGTTCTTAGCTGCTTACCCTGTCCTACCTCACCTGTCCTAAAGAAAACAAAATAAGGGTTTGGCCTAGGCTGTCCCCTCACTCCTTCTGCCTCCTAACCAATCCTGCTGCTTCTCCATGTGGCTCTATAGGGTCTGGCATGCTCCTTCTTCTTGGGAAATTTAATAAAATTAAAATCCCTTGGGTACAACTGACACAATCAGTCAGTCACAAAAAGCCAAATTCTGTATGATTCCATTTATATGAACTATCTAAAGTAGTCAAGTTCATGGAAACAGAGCAGAATGTGGGTTACCAGGGGCTGAGGGCAGGAGAAAATGGAGAGGTGTTGTTTAATGGGTAGAATTTCAGTTTTGCAAGATGAAAATTTCTGGAGATCTGCAGCACAACTAATGAATTGCATACTTAAAAAATTTTATGTGTTTTTCACTACAATGTTTTTAGATGTTAAAAAATATATATCATTTTTTGAGACAGCATCTCGCTCTGTTGCCCAGGCTGGAGTGCAGTAATGCAATCTTGGCTCACTGCAACCTCTGTCTCCAGGCTCAAGCAATCCTCCCATCTCAACCGCTCAAGTAGCTGGGACCACAGGTGCACATCATCATGCCTGGTTAATTTTTGTGTTTTTTTTTTTTGTAGAGATAAGTTTTCGCCATGTTGGCCAGGCTGGTCTTGAACTCCTAGACTCATGCGATCTGCCCACCTCAGCCTCCCAAAATACTGAGATTACAGGCATAAGCTACCGCACCCAGCCAAAAAATAAGTTTTTAAATCAATTTTAAAATCCCCACCAAGAATCCTGGTCCAAACACCAATTCAAACTAGAAGGATTTAACCTTTGAAGTACATATGGTCTACATACTTAGCTGAAAAATGAAAAATGATCCGGTCTGCGATAGGAAGCAGCAGAAAAACCTAAAAGGTAGTTGGGGGAAGCAGTAGAGAAGTTGGAAACTGGCTGCCTGTAAGTGTAACGCAGTCCATAAGTATTCATTCAATCATCTGTTCAACAAACATGTACTTAGTACCTACTATGTGCCAAGCACTGTTCTAGATGCTGTGCAAGTGGCAGTAAACAAAACAGATTTAAGACCCTGCTTACAATCTGATGTTTGGCTCAGTGTTCTTCAAAAATTTGAACATGTTGCCACCATTTAAACATCAAAATATCTCACATAAAAATACTGATTTCCATTAGCTCTTCAAAAAAAAAAAAAAATCTGATAGCACTGGCCTGAATTTCAGCCTAGGCACAATTATCTAGGACTTAACTGACTACCCTCATTGACAGGGCAAGCATTCTCTTCTTGGCCACAGTCCCACCACTCTCTGTGTGCTACGGGTGTGCTTTACTCATTTACTCTTCCTGCCTAGCCCCGTAGGCATTTGGATTTTTAACCTGTATTCCATCGTGTGCCTGGGCTTCCAAGTCAGATTTCACAAAGTTCGAATCCCGCATCTGCTACTACTAGCTATGTCAGTTGAGCTATATTTTTTCTGTCTCAGTTTCTCAATCAGTAAAATGGGGGCAATAATAATAGCACCTATTTCATAGCATCGTCGTAAAGATTAAATGAGATAATGTGTGCAAGGTGTGTAGCACAGTACTTGGCAAAAGTTGATTCTCATTAAATTCCTGATGTTTTTATTATTTTTGGTTGCTGTGTTACTACTCTTGTTCACCATCACCATCATTAGAACCAGCAGCAGCATTTCAAGAAAAATACTCAAAATAGGGACAGAATTTCAGGACCTGCCCAATTGTGAAAGGTCCCCTTCTTGTACCATTCCTCCCCCTTCCCTCAATTTTTCTTTTTTCTCTCCTTGTCTTTTTTTAATCCAGGATAATTTTGAAAGTTGACTCAGTAACTCCAGGGGGTCTTTACCATCTGGATGCTCCCAGGCTACAAATTCCAGAGCAGCGGGCAGTCACCATACAACCTCAGGGGGCAAAATTAACAGTCTGAGGTAGTCCTCAAAAAGGATAAAACACCCTATTTTAAAAGGCAATAAACCTAGTGCTTGAAAGCCCTCAAACGCTCTACAGAGATATCATGAAGCGACGACTATGATTTTAAGACATGCCGCATGTATGGGTCCTACTGATGCATAAGAATTGCTCTGGGCCACTCACCCACTATCCCGTAGATGCAGCATTTGAGGGAAGATTTTCCAAATTTGCCATATAGACTTAGAGCAGTCCTCTAGGAAAGTATGAACCAGTGGTTTTACAACTGAAAAGGCACCAGGGAATTTGTAAAGGTGAAGATTCCCAGCAGATTCCCAGACTCTCTCTACTAGACAGTCTGATTCCCTGAGCCTGGGGTCCCCCTCGATGGTGCTGGTGCCTGAGTTTTAATGTGCTCCCAGGGAGGCAGGCGGGGCTGACTTGGGCAGTCCCCACACTACCGAAAATAATACTGATGATGTGTGCCAACTCCTCCATCATCCGAACAAGCAAGCCTTCACCCCATGACCCCAGCTCAAACCACTTTGTGCAACACCACACATTTAAGGCTGCAAAAGAGACTTGCAGTGTGTCCTCCAGTCCTTCCTCTTTAGAAGGGAAATAAGAACTGTTGAGAGAATTGAACAAAGCAGAGAATCTGAGAGCCCCTAAACCCAGCGTGTGGATCAGAGCAGGCACTGGAGGCATCGGTACAAGTCACATACTAAGCAGAACTTTGTTCGGTCGCCTGGCAGCTCCCCTCCTGTAGCCAATAATAAACAAGCATCCATCTCTCTCCATCATCCACTGCCGTGACTGAGCAGGACTAACAGCAAGAACAGAAATTCTTCCTCCTATTACATCTTCTAAATAAATCAAATGGCAACAGAGCCCAGGGAATGGCACCTTTTCCATGCCTTTTGACCAGTCAACTATCAATAAATCAGGAGAAAAACCCCTCTGTAAGCAGAAAAAAGCCTTATTTCAGTGATTAAAAGACAATGAAAAATTTACACATTAGTTAATGGAGTTTTTAACAACTGAGTTCAGCATTTGGGAGAAAAAATACTCTAAGATGTAAAAGAATCCACTAGTCACTTTTTTTTTTAAATGATAATACGTCTATCTTCCTGCCAGCACCACACTCTTTTGTTTATTGGAGATTTGTAGTGAGTTTTGCGAAATTAGTGTGAGTCTTCGTATTTTTTTTCAAGATTGTTTGACTATTAAGGGTCTATTGTAATTCTATATATATTTTAGGATCAGCTTCTCTATTTAAGAAAAAAAATAAGCCACTAGGGTTTTAGTAAAGATTGCACTGAATCTATATATTGCTTTGTATAGTGCTATCATGTTAATAATAGCTTCCAATTCATAAGTAGGGAATATCTTTCCATTTACTTAAATCTAATATTTCTGTCATTGATGTTTTGTGGTTTTTCAGTGTGCCTCCTTGGAGAAATTTGTTTCTAAATATTTCAACATTTTTAGTGCTATTGCAGCAGGAATTGTTTTCTGAACTTCTTCTTAGCATTCTTTATTGCTAGCATAAAAACAAATGATTCTCAAATGTGAAAAAAAGAAAAAAAAAAACTGAGTTCAGGATACTTACTGAATTTTTAATCCCATAAAAGGGATGTTCCTTTTTACTTCCTTCTCTTGAGAAATATCTTGCTATTTCACTGACCCTGGAAAAGTTACCTTTGGCAAAGTACAATTTTCCTGGAAAAACTGCAATTGGGCTGATATTCTTAGTTAGGCCTCCTATATCTGATAAAGAGCTTTGTACTCAACTTTTCAAAGCTCTTAATACCTAGGTATAATTTCCTGCACTCCTCTTTCAAAAACATAAAAGCAGGAAGTACACCTCCACCTCACCCCAGAGGAGCTAAATTAACCCTGCCACTGCCAGGTTCTCAAGAAAATTTCTCTGTATTGGCACCTGCATAGCTGATGAGCCTAATATTAAAATAATAACAAATTTTTGCTTCTACAGTGTCTTCACCCTTCCTTTTTTCACAGTTGAAGCCACACTATTGAAGGGGTAGGAATAATTTCTCTATGTCTTTTGTGTTTTGGTTTTGTTTTCAATGCCAACGATGCAAGAGGCCAAGGTACCATATACGAATTGAAAAGTAATTCAAAGCCCTTCAGAGTATCCTTTGCAAGGATGGCAGTGACCAGTGAGAGACATTGCTGTCCCCACTGAAATATATTTAAAAGAGTCATCACTGTGCAATGTATGCTGGGCTGATATGACATCTGCCAGAAAGCTAGCATTTCTACAAAAGCGGACAGTTTATTAAGATATGTTGACTTTCCTGCTGGACATCATTCTTGCCAGATTAGCACCAGAGCAAAACAAACACAAAATGTGGTTGGTAAAGTTTGTTTGAAGTTACGTACTACTAAAAGCTTACCGCGGCAATACATAGTACTACCAGTACTGTAAATATTTATTTTCCTTGGGAATAGATTCACAGGAAATAGAAAGGCAGTGTTTGTTTGAAAACACTGGATTAATTTTGATATTAAAAAAAAAAACTCAGAGAGGCAGGCAGGTGCTAAGTGTCCCATCTAGGGAAATTCTAATCTTTACAAACAGAAAAGGCACACACATTCCTTTGTTACTATCATATCCCCACTTGATAGGGATTCCTGTTCCCCACCCCACCCCACCCCACTCCACCCACGCTACCCACCAGGCATACTCCTCCTGGCTTCTGGAATATGCCTTAAACTTTAAGGCATCTGCTCTCCTCTCTCACAGTTCATGTTCCCTCTTTCCTCCTGGAGAAATTCTTTCTCATCTTCCCACCAAATATGTCCTATCCATCCTTCCAGGCCCAGCTATCTCCTCCTCTCCTAAGGCTGTCACCTGCCATCTAGGCAAATGTATCAGTCCCGCCTCTAAGCCTTTACAGTGTCATGTCCACATCCTTCACAGGGCAATCGCCAGCCCTGCACAGCTACCTCCTTCTGCCTCAAGGACACGGTCACCTCCATTTCTGTGAAGACATGGTCAGTGTAGTATAAAATTTTCCCCATAAACAAACTTTAGGTATGTGTGACAAAATGCATGATATTTCTTCCTTTCTGAAATAATTACTGCATCAAAACTTAAGGATCCTAAATGGAGAAGGGAAAAGCCTTCAAGTATGTCTCCTTGGCACACTAACCACCAAGGTTAAGATTAACTCAAGACAAAGTGCACATTGAATCTAAAGAAGCTTGAGACGCTACTGCTAGGTCAACTCACCAAATTTAATGAGCATAATATTAAAAAAAAAAAACCTAAAGTAAGAAATATCCAAAAATCTAATCATAGCACTAGCCAGAGGCCATAAATGAAAATATGCAGAAACACATCAGCAAAGTGAAACTTACCTTTTTGTGAGATGACATGAAAAGAAAAATATAATTGGAGGCAGGGAGAGTAGGGAGGGAAAGGGACCCTTCCCTAGTCCCTTTAGACTATAGAAAGCTTTATATTCGTGATCCGAGGCAGGCGGATTGCTTGAGCTCAGGAGTTTGAGACCAGCCTGGCCAATATAGAGAAACTGTGTCTCTATAAAACATACAAAAATTATCCAGGAGTGGTGGCACGTGCCTGTAATCCCAGCTACTCTAGAGGCTAAGGTGGGAGGATCACTTGAGCCTGGGAGGCGACGGTTGCAGTGAGCCAAGATCGTGCCACTGCACTCCAGCCTGCGTGACAGAGAGAGACTCAATCTCTAAAAACAAAATAAAATACAGAAAGTTGATAATATAAAGACCTCTAAAGAAGGCACTTAAAATATAAAAAACTTATAAAATCGCCCCCAGAAGGAACAATGCGTTGGCATCTTTTCATAACCCCTCAGCTACCATATTTATTTCACCTAGCACATGGTAAACAATAAACGTTTGTCAAAAGATTGAACTGGGTACTGTAACCGAAAATCCATCATGGATGGGATGGATTTCTCTTCCCGAGGATGAAATTATTGTTTTGGAGAGGATGGAAAAACACATCATGTAAAAATGTCAGAGATATTTCTACCCAACTAAAATATGACACCAATATATCCAAACCACTACTCTCTATTCACCACTACTAATAAAAGAAACTCCCTAACCAGATTCAGAAACAGCCCTTTTAGAATCTGATGAATGATATCCCCAGAACGACAATACTTTATTTCACATCTTCATTTCATTAAGGTCATTAAGCATATTAAATATGTTATATTACATAAACTATTCCAAATATAGGCTTTTGTCTTGGATAGTATTATCGTCTGTTATCCACTGTGGTAGATGATCTATTTCACAAAGAATGAAAAACAGTAGATAATGACCAAGGAATTTATTCATACAGAGAGGATGAGTCTTCAAAAATGAACTTCCTCTGGGTTCTCTTGAGCCCAAGGACTGAAACCATCTAAAATCCCACTGGGCAGATGGGTCGGCTGGGTGCAAGTGGGACAGAACAAGGAAGGGGTACAGTTATCCTATTATTTGTGCTACCTGTAAATACAATAGCTATTCACTTTATTTTAGATAAAGTTATATTCAGCTAAACTGAAACAAAAAAAAGAGGTAAAATTAAGTAACTACGCTACCCAAAAAAAAGTCTTTACATTCAGGCAGCAAGATAAATAAATGTTAGTTTGAGGAAAATGTCCTAAGAATATCTGCCTTGTGTTCTGTTTTATATTTCAGGTATGTTGACTTTAAACTAATTTCCTAGATAATTTGATCATTGCCTTTAATTAAAAAGAACAAAACAAAACAGGCCAGGCACAAACGCCTGTAATCCTAGCACTTTGGGAGTCCAAGGCAAGCAGATCACCTGAGGTCAGGAGTTCAAGACCAGCCTGGCCAACATGGTGAAACCCCACCTCTACTAAAAATACAAAAATCAGCCAGGTGTGGTGGTGGGCACCTGTAATCCCAGCTACCTGGGAGGCTGAGGCAGGAGAATCGCTTGAACCTGGGAGGTTGCAATGAGCTGAGATCATGCCACTGCACTCCAGCCTGGGCGACAGAGCAAGACTCTGTCTCAAAAAACAAAACAAAACAAAACAAAACTCAAGAATCAAGAGGGAAGCACCTTTATATAGCATTGCATTCCTGTATTAAAGCCCTCACCACTCCAAAAATGATCTGATTGAGTCTGTTCCCCCACCCCCATCTCCAACTGGAAGCACCTTATTTATTTTCATAGTTCCTGCCCCATACTTGCAACACAGTGAGTTCTCAATAATGCTTGCTGGTCCATAATATACTGAAGTAATTTCCTAATATACATTGATATATTCCAGGGACAGTTTCAGATACTGAAGCACTCTTATTTATATAGCAGGCTAACACTAAATTATTCTTATTTACTTGTTAAACCAATCCTGCCTAGCCTTCTGCTAGGTGATAGAGATAATTGCTTGTATATACTGTTTTTTGAGTAGCATATTACATGAAAGTTCTTTCAAATTAATCTGGATTATTAATATTCACAAAGTTTTAACCCTCCCACCCCATGAAATCTTTTATTCAAAATATAAGCAAGCAGGCTGGGTGCTGTGGCTCATGCTTGTCATCCTAGCACTTTGGGAGGCCAAGGGGGGCGGATGGCTTCAGCACAGGAGTTCGAAACTACCTGGGCAACAAAGAAAGTTCTGTCTCTACAAAAAATAAAAAATTAGCTGGGCATGGTGGCTAGCGCCCATAGTACCAGCTACTTGGGAGGGTGAGGTGGGAGGATCCCTTGAGCCCGCGGGGTTCAAGGCTGCAGTAAGCTATGATGGTGCCACTGCACTCCAGCCTGAGTGACAGAGCAAAACCCGTCTCAAATATGTATATATATATATATATATATGTGCAGAACAGCCAGGTATGAATCAAAGTCTGTCTGCCCATCTGCCCATCATTTGGTAGAGATGCAATGAGAAAATGAACAACAGCTAAGCTGGCAATGACTACTGACCCCAGAGCTTACTATGTGGCAGGCTTTCTTAAGGAGAAAATGTTATGAACGTCTTATCCAAAGAAACTGTCCTCTTTTCTTTCTTTGATTCTCTGTAAACTACATCTAAACCAATAAATATATAGTAACAATAAAAATGACGAAACTGAGAAGGTTTTAGAATGCTTTTGTTTTAAATTAGACTGTGGTAAGCAATGGAATCAAGTCATCAACTCCAGCATAACAGATACAACACTAAGAATGGTGGAACAGAAGTTTTGATTCAAGAAAGTTACACAAAAAGAATGAAGAATTTTCCGCAAAACAGAATTTAAATACTTCAGGATGCCTGGAATCTAAAAGAAAATGTCAAGTAGTTCAGCAGCAGGTGGGAACAGAAAAGGCCTCATTACATTCCTCATCAAACTCACCCATGACCACTGCACTGATGGCCATCTCTCCACGGTGGGAAGAGAGGAGCAGGCTAAATGCAATCTACAGGGCCCCCTCCAGTCCCCGCTTTTACTGTTCTGCATGCCCCATATACTTTCCTCCATCACTCTGACTTGTTGAGTTTATTGGGATCAGTCTTGTGATTAAGTGCCTTGTAAATAAATACAAAACATTTCACCAGTTCACTCAAATGTTTTACTGCCTGACCTCCTGCTTGGAGGTTACACATGGAGCTGATGAAAAGAATGTCACAAGCATTCTTTTCTACCCACCTGGACTAAATTGTTATTTACCCCAGGCCAGTGTCTCTTTAAAGAAGCTAAAATTGCCTGCCTTCTTTCTGTAACACTGGGGTAAATAAAACAGATTGACAATGCCTAACAGTTCCACATGTCATTTCACAGAAGGCATCTGAGGGAAAAAGAGTCATCAGTTTTCCTAAGTAGAAAATGAAATTTATCTTTGGAGAAATAACAGTTTTTTTTAAAGGAAGCTCAATGCAATTTAAAAAATAAAAACATGTTTTCTTGAAAACACATGAATCAGTGAGAGATCCATGGCCCACATGGCATGTTAATCGCTTTATAAAAATATTTCTCATATAAATGCATACACGAGTATGTTGTTTTCATAAAGTACTTGACAGCCCCTTAGTTAATGGGAAAAAGGACTTCTCAGCTACCTGCTCTAGCCAAGGTATAGAAAAGAGCCTTCTGATATAATCATCCAGTTAAAACGGCAGATCCCTTCCTTGAGAGAAAAAGATGTATAAATACTAAATATGACAGTATAAACAAACAGAAACAAGAAAGAACGGCCGGACATGGTGGCTCACACCTGTAATCCCAGTACTTTGGGAGGCCAAAACGGGTGGATCACCTGAGGTTAGGAGTTTGAAACCAGCCTGGCTAACATGGTGAAACCCCATTTCTACTAAAAAATACAAAAAATTAGGTGGGCGTGGTGGCGTGCACCTGTAATCCCAGCTACTCAGGAGGCTGAAGCAGGAGAACCGCTTGAACCCAGGAGGCGGAGGTTGCAGTGAGCCGAGATGGCGCCACTGCACTCCAGCTTGGGCAACAAGAGCGAAGCTCCATCTCAAAACACACACACACACACACACACACACACACACACACACACACACAAACGAAAGAACTAGAAGAGTTCAATAAGAAAAACGACTAAAGGTAGGAAAATAATGCAGTTAGGAAAAGTGTGGGCACAACTGATACAGCACGTCCCCCAGCTGTTTGTCAGAAGGTACCTAAAACCATGTTTCATGAGGTCTTTTTTGTACTTAATCCGCAACAAAATATAAATCTGAAGCTTCTTTTTTTTTGAGATGGAGTCTCACTCTGTTGTCCAGGCTAGAATGCAGTGGCACGATCTCAGCTCACTGCAACCTCTGCCTCCCAGGTTCAAGCAGTTCTCCTGCCTCAGCCGCCCTAGTAGCTGGAATTAGAGGCGTGCACCATCACACCCGGCTAATTTTTGTATTTTTAGTAGAGACAGAGTTTCGCCATGTTGGCTAGGCTGGTCTTGAACTACTGGCCTCAAGTGATCTGTCTGCCTCAGCCTCCGAAAGTGCTGAGATTACAGGTGTGAGCCACTATGCCCGGTCTGAAGCTCCTTATATCATCTTTTCCCCCACAACTATGAGAGATTCCATACCAGTAATGTAGGATCTTAAGGATCAAAAGTAGCTTCAGTGGAATATGGAAACCTACGGCAAGTTTGGAAGTTGGTACAATCACTACCAAAGTAAGCTTCGATTAAATTAATATCTCGTTTTCAAAAGCAGTAACTTGCAAAATGGCCAGTCAACAAATAGCTAATTCAACTCAAATAACTATCTGTGTTCAGAAAAGGAACAAGCAGGATCGAAACATCCAAGCCTGCAGAACGTAACCTCTAAATATATATGCAATACGTGTTTTCTATCAGATTCTGAAACAAATTCACTGTCCTAATTATATTCGGTTTAAACCAGCATAAAAAACAGTTAACATTCATTGAGCCTACATCAAATGGTGGTTAAGTGGAGGAGGCTGCTGAGAAGCGCAGTTAACCAATTCAAGGCCATTTTAAATAAAGGACAAGAAAAGTGAAAATGAAGACCACCATAGGGAAAAAATAAAGACCGCAAGCAGTAAAAGCTTTACTTATAAACAAAAGACAACCAATTGTGAAAATAAATGCCATGGTGTTTTAAATGACTTAATGTGGGCAACTCCTTAAGACTTATAAAATAAAATTGCAGGTGATATCAATTACATTTAAAATGCTGGCAAGATAAGACTGAGGAGAAAGAAGGCAGTCACTTGACCTATTCAGAAGCAGGGAAACAGTAAATCGAGATCTTTTGAAATTGCAGTGGTGATCAGAAGCTGACTACAGACCAAAATAATGAAAATTATTCTCACTCCTAAGACTCAATCATACTTAGTGAGGCACCTAAGGTTATGGGAGATTAATGTGCTTCTTCATCCTTGGACAATTCTTACATTGTCACAATATAGGACCTACAAGGACAGGCCAGATCCATCTTCATAGAGGTAGTGCCCTTGAACCTGGCACCCCAAGGTCAACACAGTCTCTCACAGAAACACATCCACTTCCCCACATATCCCCATATCATCCCATTTTTCTTATACATCTCTTATTGGAAGTCCTTCCTAACCAGGAATGAACCCAGAGCAATCTGTCATGCACTGCATAACAACATCTCAATTAATGACTGATCACATACACGACAGTGGCCCCAGAAGATTATAATACCGTATTTTTACTGTGCCCTTTCTATGTTTTGATACACAGATACTTACCATTATGTTACAACTGTCTACAGTATTCAGTACAGTAACATGCTATACAGGTCTGTAGCCTAGGAGCAATAGGCTACACCATCTAGCCTAGGTGTGTAGTAGGCTCTATCATCTAGGTTTGTGTAAATATATTCTATAATGTTTGCTCAACGACTAAATTGCCTAATGAGTCAATTCTCAGAACATACCCCCTTGTTAAGCAACCACAGATTTGACAACTAGGGGCCCTGGGTGCAGTTTCAGTGACCCCACTTCCAGGGGTATCCGGGCTGCTGGCCCCAGGAGTACTGGCCACCGCCACGAAGCCTGGAGTCCCTCTTCCTCCTCCTGCTGTGGCTGACCAGGATCCTTGAGTTCCTGTCACTGAACACTGGGGCTGGGAATCTATTTTTGCACTGAAATAGTATTTGAGAGTAACCAGATTTTTTTTTTTTTTTTTTTTTTTTTTGAAATAGAGTCTTGCTCTGTCACCCAGGCTGGAGCGCAGTGGTGCAATCTCGGCCCACTGCAACCTCTGCCTCCTGGGTTCAAGTGATTCTCCTGCCTCAGCCTCCCAAGTAGCTGGGATGATAGGCATGCACCAACACGCCTGGCTAATTTTTGTATTTTTAGCAGACACGGGGTTTCACCATGTTGGCCAGGCTGGTCTCAAACTTCTCACCTTGGGCGATCTACCTGCCTCAGCCTCCCAAAGTGCTGGGATTACAGGTGTGAGCCACCATGTCTGGCTGACTAGATTCTATAGTATGCTACATAAGAGGCAAGAAGGCTTTTGCCAGACAGCTGAGAACTAAAGCACCAATTTTCACATCGTTCTATAAGAAAATCAATTCCTCATTGCAAGCTGATTTACAAGTTTTTGAAACCACTTCTATATGAAGTGGGCCTAGAAGAGGAAACAGTATGCATGTATCAAGGCAGTAAAAGTGAAGAGGGCTGGGCGTGGTGGCTCATGCCTGTAATCCCAGCTACTTGGGAGGCTGAGGCAGTAGGATTGCTTGAGTCCAGGAGTTCAAGACTAGCCTGGGCAACAAAACAAAGACTCTGTCTCTAACAAAAATGTAAAAATTAGCTAGGCAGGATGCTGCACACCTGTAGTCCCAGCTCCTTGGAAGGCTGAGGCAAGAGGATCCCTTGAGCCCAGGAGGTCAAGGCTGCAGTGGGCTATGATGGTGCCACTGCATTCCAGCCTAGACAACAAAGAGAGACCCTATCTCTTAAAAAAAGGGGGGAGGGGGCGGGTGGAGAAGGATTCAAAATATAATAGGATCAATGGAAAGACAACATATCTCCTGTGAAATTTATTTTTTCAGACTATGCTCCTCTCCAGCAACCTCTAACATATCAGCTATGGCTTCCTATTTCAAAATCCTTCACCCACCTCCCAATCTTCTCTTTTCTCTCTTGTCTGTCACATCCTGTTCTCTAGAGATTTCCAGCCCAGAATTTGAAACACCCCAAGTGTCTCAAATTATTTCAAAATAAGTTATGAAACTTTCAAAACAAATTAATGTAGTAAGTGTACACTATAAAGGAATCTGCCATGGAGGGTGTCAGGAAACCCAAAACCCTGGAGATCATGTTGCAATTCCCAAAAGGAAGCAAACCACAGCTCAGGAGAGGCCAAGGAGGTATATATGTAACATACAGCAGTCCCACAAACACTTTAAAGAACTACGCAGAATCAGCACTAAATCTCTGCGAAGATTCAGAAGTCGGTGCCAGCACTGTGACAGAAGGCAACGTTTTGCAGAGGGCAGTGGAGGTACAACAGAATATGTATCTTTTTCCACGGTGGAGCAAAACTTCGGCTAAATTCTACTAAACCTCTTACCCCAACCACTTCCAACCTCTGACGGGACACTTTTCTAAAATGATCCCAACAATCCTGGTGAACCTCTGAAAATATATCCAAACAAAATTAATCGTAATGTAAACAAATGTAAAAACAAGTATACTGCATACGTTATAGTCCCATTTCTCATGGGAAGGGTCAGCTGCGAATGCTAAGATCGTTCAAATAACATGAATTATCACTGCAAAACAAAAGTTTAAATTAACTATTTAAATTTGCTACTTAAATCTTTCCTGGACAAAAACAAACCTGGCAACCAGTTTCTTATGAAGAGTAAACAGCACAGAAGTTTCCTCTTTCACTCTGACCGCAAATTCAACCACAGAGTTAAAACAAAAAGTTTTCTAGAATTCATGAATCTGTACGGAGGTGTTCAGCTGGGAACCTTAGGAATCATATTCTACTAGATCAACTAAATCAACAAAGAAAAAGAAACTGAGTCATGAGCGGCTAAGTAACTTGCCTAAAACCAAAATAGCTAATTAGTGACTTGGGACTCAGGTTTCTGAAATTCCACAGGCGTGCACTTTCCACTAGACCACATGGGTGAGGATGGGGGATGGTAGGAGGAGGTGCAAAAATTCAAAATGGACTTGGCCCGTTACACACCTGCCCAGAGTAGTTTCATCTTACATGGCCTAAGGGACTCTCAAGGAACAAGCTAGAGTCAACTTTTTTTTTTTTTTTTTTAAGACGGAGTCTTGCGCTGTCGCCCAGGCTGGAGTGCAGTGGCATGATCTCGGCTCGCTGCAGCCCCTGCCTCCTGGGTTCCAGCGATTCTCCTGCCTCAGCCTCCTGGGTAGCTGGGATTACAGGCGCACACCACCACGCCCAGCTAATTTTTGTATTTTTAGTAGACACAGGTTTTCACCATGTTGGCCAGGCTGGTCTCGAACTCCTGACTTCAGGTGATCCGCCTGCTTCCTCCACCTCCCAAAGTGCTGGGATTACAGGCATGAGCCACCACACCCGGCCAAGCTAGAGTCACTTCTAATGGTGCCTGGGTAGCGTTTTTAGACAATAAAGTGACTAAAATTAATTTGGAGCCAGAGTATACACATACCAACAGTAATTCAAATACCATTCCAAAAGTCACTATTTGAGTTTCTAAAGGACAGATAGGAATTAAAGGAAAAATGCCATTTGCATGTATTCAATTGCCAATAAAATATACACTCCAAGGAGACTGACTACCCTTAGAATCTGTTAAGTAAGGACTCAAGGTCCCCAGATAGTTAAAAGAAAAAAAAAAGTAGAAAAAGAGAGATAGCTCTGGTAGGAAAAAAAAAAAAAAAACAGTTCTTAGAGCACCACAACCACAGCAATGAAAGTGAGAGGTGACAGCATGCTGGCAGTCCTCACAGCGCTCGCTCTCTCTTGGCGCCTCCTCTGCCCGGGCTCCCACTTTGGCGGCACTTGAGGAGCCCTTCAGCCCACCGCTGCACTGTGGGAGTCCCTTTCTGGGCTGGCCAAGGCCAGAGCCGGCTCCCTCAGCTTGCAGGGAGGTGTGGAGGGAGTTGCGCGAGTGGGAACCGGTGCTGCATGCGGCGCTTGCGGGCCAGCTGGAGTGCCGGGTGGGCGTGGGCTTGGCGGGCCCTGCAGTCGGAGCAGCCGGCCGGCCCTGCCGGCCCAGGGCAATGAGGGGCTTAGCACCCAGGCCAGCGGCTGCGGAGGGTGTACTGGGTCCCCCAGCAGTGCCAGCCCACAGGCACTGCGCTCAATTTCTCACCAGGCCTTAGCTGCCTTCCCGCGGGGCAGGGCTCGGGACCTGCAGCCCGCCATGCCTGAGCCGCCCACCCACTCCATGGGCTCCTGTGCGGCCCGAGCCTCCCCGACGAGTGCCACCCCCTGCTCCACGGCGCCCAGTCCCATCGACTACCCTTGGGCCGAGGAGTGCGAGCGCACAGCGCAGGACTGGCAGGCAGCTCCACCTGCAGCCCCCGTGCAGGATCCACTGGGTGAAGTCAGCTGGGCTCCTGAGTCTGGTGGAGATGTGGAGAACCCTTATTTCTAGCTCAGGGATGCTAAACGCACCAATCAGCGCCCTGTCAAAACAGACCACTCGGCTCTACCAATCAGCAGGACGTGGGGTGGGGCCAGATAAGAGAATAAAAGCAGGATGCCCGGCCCAGCAGTGGCAACCCGCTCGGGTCCCCTTCCACACTGTGGAAGCTTTTTCTTTCGCTCTTTGCAATAAATCTTGCTACTGCTCACTCTTTGGGTCCATGCTGCTTTTATGAGCTGTAACACTCACCGCAAAGGTCTGCAGCTTCACTCCTGAAGCCAGCGAGACCACGAGCCCACCGGGAGGAACGAACAACTCCAGACGTGCCTTCTTAAGAGCTGTAACACTCACCGCGAAGGTCTGCAGCTTCAGTCCTCAGCCAGCGAGACCACGAACCCACCAGAAGGAAGAAACTCCCAACACATCGGAACATCAGAAGGAACAAACTCCAGACGCTCCACCTTAAGAGCTGTAACACTCACCACGAGGGTCCACGGCTTCATTCTTGAAGTCAGTGAGACCAAGAACCCACCAATTCCGGACACAAAAGGAACCCAAGATTATATCCAAGTACTGACTGGCCCAAACGCAGCAAAGAGGAGGCATTCTGATTATCATGATAAAGTGTTTGAAAAATCCAGGTTTAGTTTAGGTTTGAGATGTGTGGAAGAAGTGATGAGACAGAAAAGAGGAAAAAATAGAAAACCAGAGGAGAGGAAAGAAAGTCATGAAGTGGTAAAGAGAGCAGGTGGGCCGGGCGCGGTGGCTCATGCCCGTAATCCCAGCACTTTGGGAGGCCAACGCGGGCGGATCACCTGAGGTTGGTAGTTTGAGACCAGCCTGACCAACATTGAGAAACCCTGTCTCTACTAAAAATATAAAATTAGCTGGGCGTGGTGGCACATGCCTGTAATCCCAGCTACTGGGGAGGCTGAGTCAGGAGAATCACCTGAACCCGGGAGACAGAGGTGGGGACGAGCCGAGATCACGTCATTGCACTCCAGCCTGGGCAACAAAAGCAAAACTCCGTCTCCAAAAAAAAAAGAGCAGGTGATAAGGCGAGAAGGTGCAGATCTCAGAGCCTTGGTAGGAAAGCCCCCACGTTCAGCAGAGGAAAGCTCCGGTCAAGGCATACACATTAGACCAGATGGTAAAGGACATTTGTAGGTTTCTGTCTGCGTGCAGGAGAGGTTTCTATAGAATATATTGGGTCTATACCTTTGCTCTCCCTGTTCCAGAACTTGATCTTATGCATTCGATCAGGAGTGACCAATGCCAACTTAGAAATTTATACTGCGAAGCCCTAATTCTCAAGGCGACTCGGCTCATTCTTAACCCAAAACGCCTAGTATCTGGGGAAATCACTTCAGAATTCAAAAATTCTGAATAAAGGGATTTAATCACCCCTAACCATTATAATGGAGGATAGCCTTGAAGCATGCATCAATAATTCCACTGCCATTTCAGAATCTTCTCTAAAAATTAATTATATATTTTTTAACAATTTCTTTTTTAGCATTCCTTTCTATTAACCAAAAACTTCTATTGACATAACAGTATTTCCTCTTACTTCCAAGATTCTGAACAGTCATTTGGCTAAAACATGGACTGGATCTCAGACTAAGGCAGAAATGCATGCTGAGGAACACATGCCTAGTCAAACACAACGAAGTAGAAAAATCTATAAGGTGGTTGGGACAGTAGGTAAGCTGAACTTGCAGACTATCAGCCAAATGCAGTCTGGTGGTTTTAAAATGTTTTTCTCTTCATAGCTTTTTTACTAAAAGTCTGTAAGGAACCTTTAAGCATCAGTAAGATACACAGAAAGAAGAATGGTTACAATATTGAAAATAGTAACACTGATAAGTACTTCTCTCGACAGCTTCTCTCTAAAGTCACTTCTCTCTAAAGGCAAAAGTTACTGAGCACCTACCAAGGATCAATAATGCAATAAGACACTCTAAGTCATCTATGAATATTTAATATTCATGTATAAAACAAAGCAGTGACTAAATACAGCCTTACAAATTATAAAATCTGGCAGTATGTAAACTGGGCAATCCTTGGAAGAGAAGTTTTGGCAAAAAAGAACATAAAAATGTATCTGTTATTTTATTTCATGCATTAAACCTACTCCTGGGAATTCAACCCAAAGGAATAACTGGAAAGAAAAAAAGACACTATATGTACTAAGACGTTAATGGTATTTTATTTATACTAGCCAAACAAACACCTGGAAATAACCCAAATAGTCAACAAATGGAAATTGTTAATTATAATGTACTACTCAATGAGCTATACATCCATTAACATTATAAGTATATTAAGAATACGTAGCAACAGAGAAAAGTGTGACTAAAAAGATAAATGGGAAGAAAAGCAGAAAAAGTATGCTCACAATATATTGCTCTATGTGATTATTATTCTAAATATATGACATGATTACAGTTATATAATAAAAGTTTAGAAATAATATATAAAAACGCAGTGGATATACTTGAGCGGTAGGGTAATTGGTTTTAATATTCTTGAGATACTTTAAGAACTGAGGTATGAGGGCTGGGCGTGGTGGCTCACACCTCTAATGCCAGCACTTTGGGAGGCCGAAGTGGGCGGATCACTGGAGATCAGGAGTTCAAGACCAGCTTGGCCAATATGGTGAAACCCTGTCTCTACTAAAAACACAAAAATTAGCCAGACGTGGTGGTATATGCCTATAATCCTAGCTACTCAAGAGACTGAGGCACAAGAATCACTTAAATCTGGGAGGTGGAGGTTGCAGTGAGCCGAGATCGTGCCACTGCACTCCAGCCTGGGTGACAGAGCAAGACTCCATCTCAAAAAAAAAAAAAAAAAAAAAAAAAAAAAGAATTGAGGTATGGTTGTTTTAAAAAATGGGCTTTAGCTTGATGATACCCACAGCCTACGTAAGTCAAGAAGATGGGGCCGGGTATGGTGCCTCACACCTATAGTTCTAAGACTTTGGGAGGCCAAGGTGGGAAAATTACTTGAAGCCAGGAGTTTGAGACCAGCCTGGGGAATATAGCAAGATCTTCATCTCTACCAAAAAAAAAATTAAAAATTAAAAAATTTAGCTGTGTGTGGTGGCGGATGCCTGTAGCCCCAGCTACACAGGAAGCTGAGGTGGGAGGATCACTTAAGCCCAGGAGTTCGAGGCTGCAGTGAACTATGATCACACCACTATACTCTAGCCTTGGCATGACAGAGTGAGACCCTGTCTCTCTGCCAGAAAAAGTCAAGAAGATGGGTCCTAATCCCTATGGTCACAGATACCTGCCCAATAGTATGTGTTTCAGAGACCAAGGTCTTCAAAGCAGCAGAGTGAAGGAGAAAAGACGATTGGTCACACACAAGTTGGCTATCTATTTGACAACTGAGTACACTCGCAAAATACAGCATGCAGCACAGGTTTTCTTTCTACAGAGACATGGGAGAAATTAACACAGTTTTGGCTACCATCCTCCTTATAAACAACCTCTAACAACTTGTGGACATCAACAAACATGTGCTGGGGACGGTGGCTCATGCCTGTAGTCCCAGCACTTTGGGAGACTGAGGCGGGCAGATCACTTGACGCCAGGAGTTTAAGACCAGCCTGGCCAACATGGCAAAACCCCATCTCTACTAAGAATACAAAAATTAGCCGGGCATGGTGGCACATGCCTGTAGTCTCAACTACTTGGAAGGCTGAAGCATGAGAATCGCTTGAACCTGGGAGGTGGAGATTGCAGTGAGCTGAAGTGGCACCACTGCACTCCAGCCTGGGCAAAAGAGCGTGTCTCACAAAAAAAAACTAACCACTATATGACAGTGGATTCTAAAGAACCACAAATTTGCCATTTGTTTTAAAAAGCTATTCCTTGCATTGAACATTCACTGTTGGTAATGGATAAACCTCTACTTAAGAAAAACAGAGCTGACTGCAGATACCTCATAGATGCAGGTATGTTAAAACAGACTAATAGTCACAGGCCTTCATAGGTCAACAACTACAACGTATTGTCTGTTAATTACCCATCAGGTTAGGCCATAAGCAGATTTCACTGGTAGGCCAATGTTCAGGCTAGGAGGGAAGAAAAAAGGAATGGAAGGAAAATGCAAGAGAAAGGAGAAAGTATTAGGGAGTGAACATGGTAACACTAACTCTTTGGGGGCAACACAGTGCAGGGTCCCATAAGTGATCAACCCCTAACCAAAAAGCTCTATAAATCTATAATACTTTCTTGTTTGTTTTTTTTTTTTTTTTTTTTTTTGAGACAGGGTCTCCTTCAGTCCACCCAGGCTGGTGTTCTCAGCTTACAGCAATCTCTGCCTCCAAGCCTCAAGCAATCCTCCCACCTCAGTCTCCAGAGTAGCTGGGACTACAGGGGTGCACCACCATGCCTGGCTACTTTTTGTATTTTTTGTAGAGACCGGGTTTCACCATGTTGCCCAGGCCGGTCTCGAACTCCTGGGCTCAAGCAATCCACCCACACTGACCTCCCAAAGTGTTGGGATCACAGGCGTGCACCATGAAAACTGGCCCTATAATATATTTTACACCCTTAGCCTCAATTCTTCCAAAATAAATAATTCAGTGAAGGAGAATATATTCCAAAGATAAGCACTCCTTTTGTTGTCAAAACTATTAGCAGTTTACGAAAATATTTACAACGAGCATGATAACCTTTAAAAGTTCAGTAGTAACCTTTTTATAAATTCAGCCAAGATATCTAACAATTCAATACAAACAAGCACCCTATTTTACTGCACTAATTTTTAAAAGCTTTCATTCTGTAATTACTTAACTTCTATATTAATATAAAACATCATCATTCCCATTTACTCTGAACCTCAGTATCAACTTTTCCCCAAATATTTACCTCTTAAAAAATCAAAACTTCATAAACCAACGGGTCCTTACCTTTCAAAAGAAATTTGCAATGAATTCCAGGGAGACTCATATAAAATGAACTGAAATTGAAATAAAATCCATTCCAGGAAAAAAAATCCAAAGACTTTCATAGCAAATCTATTCAAGTTCACATTTCTTCAACACTAATCCAAGTCTTAATAGTCACATCATTAATACTCTTAATACTCACATTTTTAACATTCTGCCGCCAGCAACTACTACTGTTCAAATAAACTCTGGTTCACACACTGATGTCTGCTTCACACATCAGCTTGCTTCTCCCACACTTGCACTTGCTTCCCACAGAGCTGTAATAATTTCTTACACGTTTTACCAGGCTGTGTCCCAAAATAAAGAGAATGGATTCTTCCGTTCTGAGGATTTTTGACATTTCTCCACCAAATGAGGGAGGAGGCATTTGCACTCCAATAGTAGGTTCAAGACCCAACTATCATTTTCAAAACCCATCTCTACAACCCAGCCTAAAACACACACACACACACACACATTCTCTGCCTATTCTGCCAAGGAACTCTGAATTGAGTGGCCTGAAGATTTCTCGTATCTGCCCTGCAAGTCTTCTTGCCCCTGCTGTGAAGTCTCAGAGCCTTAAATGAGGAACTATAACCCAGGATATTTATGGGTCTGTCTAGACACCATTATTTCTGAACAGACGCCAAAGACAAGTGTAACAGCACGCAACATGACACTTGTAAGTTAAACCAAATGAGAGGATA
This sequence comes from Hylobates moloch, assembly GCF_009828535.3. Taxonomy (NCBI): domain Eukaryota; kingdom Metazoa; phylum Chordata; class Mammalia; order Primates; family Hylobatidae; genus Hylobates; species Hylobates moloch. The sequence continues at coordinate 48,244,414 of NW_026652293.1, forward strand.
CAGTCAGTAATAAAAAGTTTTCATTTATAGTTTGTGGGGGGAAAGCTGTAGGAAAGACCAGTTCTTATGTTTCAGGTGGTATTTTGTATGTAAACCATATGGCAATAGGCAATTCTGAAAACCATGGAATTAAAACCATCCAATATTAGGCAATAAGGCAATAAATAAATTCCATCCTAAGACTTTAAAATATGAAACAAAACTCAGCAATCTGAGCAGGTTTGACCACTTGTTCAATTCTGTAGTGATAATTACTATGATTTGATTGAGATAAAAGTTATAAAACCTTGTATCAAGTATGTTTTGTTTTTACTTTTCCACTGTCTTATTTTAATGTCAGAATAAATATGTATTGAAGTAGTAGTATACTGAGGTCGTCAGCAAAGCATGGGTCCTGTCCTCTCGCTCTCCTCCCCAGACAGCATGAGTTTCACCACTTGCGCCACCTTCTCCACCAATTACTGGTTCCTGGGCTCCATCCAGCCGCCCAGCTGGTCAACAGCCTGGCCAGAGTCTATGCAAGTGCCAGGGGCTCTGGTTTCCAGATCTCCATGTCCTGCTCCACCAGCTTCTGGGATGGCTTGGGGTCCCGGGGCCTGGCCACAGGGATGGCTGGGGGTCTGGCAGGAATAGGAGGCATCCAGAACGAGAAGGAGACCACGCAAAGCCTGAAAGACTGCCTGGCCTCCTACCTGGACAGACTGAGGAGCCTGGAGATCTAGAACCGGAGGCTGGAGAGCAAAATCTGGGAGCACCTGGAGAAGATGGGACCCCAGGTCAGAGACTGGGGGCCATTACTTCAAGACCATCGACGACCTGAGGGCTCGGATCTTAGCAAATACTGTGGACAATGCCTGCATCATTCTGCAGACTGACAACGCCCATCTTGCTGCTGATGACTTTAGAGTCAAGTATGAGACAGACTCTCACGCGCCAGTCTGTGGAGAGCAACATTACGGGCTCTGCAAGGTCACTGATGACACCAATGTCCTTGGCCACAGCTGGAGACAGAGATCGAGGCTCTCAAGGAGGAGCTGCTCTTCATGAAGAACCATGAAGATGAACTAAAAGGCCAACAAGCCCAGATTGCCAGCTCTGGGTTGACCATGGAGGTAGATGCCCCCAAATCTCAGGATCTCACCAAGATCATGGCAGACACCTGAGCCCAATACGACGAGCTGGCTCCGAAGAACCAAGAGGAGCTGGACAAGTGCTGGTCTCAGCGGATTGAGGAGAGCACCACAGTGGTCACCACGCAGTCCGCCAAGGTTGGAGCTGCTGAGATGACGCTCACAGAGCTGAGACGTACAGTCCAGTCCTTCGAGATCGACCTGGACTCCATGAAAAATCTGAAGGCCAGCTTGGAGAACAGCCTGAGGGAGGTGGAGGTCCCCTACACCCTGCAGTTGGAGCAGCTCAACCTGATCCTGCTGCACCTGGCATCGGAGCTGGCCCAGACCCAGGAAGAGGGGCGACACCAGGCCCAGGAGAACATCAAGGTCAAGCTGGAGGCTAGGATCACCACCTACCGCTGCCTGCTGGAAAGACGGTGAGCACTTCCATCTTCAATCTTGGTAATGGACAGCAGCAACTCCATGTAAACCATTCAAAAGACCACCACCTGCCGCAAAGTGAGTGGCAAAGTGGTGTCTCAGACCAACACACTAAAGTTCTGAGACATTAAGCCAGCAGAAGCAAGGTACCCTTTCGGGAGCAGGAGGCCAATAAAAAGTTCAGCGGTTTAAGAAAAAAAAAAAAAAAAGGCTGGGTGCGGTGGCTCACACCTGTAATCCCAGCACTTTGGGAGGCCGAGGCGGGCGGATCACGAGGTCAGGAGATCGAGACCATCCTGGCTAACACGGTGAAACCCCATCTCTACTAAAAATACAAAAACAAAAAATTAGCGGGGTGTGGTGGCGGGCGCCTGTAGTCCCAACTACTCCGGTGACTGAGGCGGGAGAATGGCGTGAACCCGGGAGGCGGAGCTTGCAGTGAGCCGAGATCGCGCCACTGCGCTCCAGCCTGGGAGACAGCGTGAGACTCCGTCTCAAAAAAACAAAAAGAAAAGAAAAAAGAAAAAAGTAGTATACTGAGAAAAATATGGGGCCAAGAAAACAAGGAGGATGATAATGAGTTGTTGTTCTTTTGTATTTTTTAATGACTTTCAAAACAAGGTAAGAAAATTTTAAGTGGCTCTTGTTTTACTCAATGTAATAGATCAATAACAATATAATTAGTTCTAAATATTTTTTTAAATACCATCATTCGTAATTACAAAAATTAAATGGTAAGCAATTATGGAATTAACAAAATGAAAATTTCAAAACCCAGCACTAGCAGGATGTGAGGAAAGTTGTAAACTTAAAGATTGATGATGGTGCTATAAGCTGATAGTTTTTCCAGGGAGCAATCTGGCCATATGTAACAAGATCTACAAGCAATTCATGCCTCTAACCCACAGAACCTACCTTGGAAACTAAACCCTAATGAAATAGTCTCCAAGTAAAATAAATGTAATTTGTTCATCAATGTTTATAGTGATGCTTTTTGTAATAGTTAAAATTGGGGAAAATCTGAGTATCAAGCCACAAGAGAATGGTTAAATAACCAATCATGGTATAATAAAAGACGGAATTGGCCCGGCGCAGTGGCTCAACCCTGTAATCCCAGCACTTTGGGAGGCCGAGGCAGGCGGATCACGAGGTCAGGAGATCAAGACCATCCTGGCTAACACGGTGAAACCCCGTCTCTACTAAAAATACAAAAAATTAGCCGGGCATGGTGGCAGGTGCCTGTGGTCCCTGCTACTTGGGAGGCTGAGGCAGGAGAATGGCGTGAACCTGGGAGGCGGAGCTTGCAGTGAGCCGAGATCGCGCCACTGCACTCCAGCCTGGGCGACAAAGCGAGACTCCGTCTCAAAAAAATAAATAAATAAATAAAAGACGGAATTACTGATCCCGAATCTTTGCTCCCTTCCTATAAGCTACCCCATCTAGTTCCCTGTGACTTGCCTGGGAATCATGTGGGATGAGTGGAAGTCCTCAACCCAGTGATTCTTGGCTTGGTATACTTTGGCCAATGGGATGTGAAGAGACAACCTATTCACCATCCCCTCGCACAACCACTCTTTGATGACAATAACTTGTCATCAAAACATGACAAGTTATATAGTAGCAGATATGGCAAACATATATTTGTAAAAAGCTCATGAAAAAGTAAATAAAAAATAGGTAGACAAAAGATATCGACATAAGGCAAGCCAATGAGTACCAGAAATTAATTGAAAATGATATAATCATTTATAATTATTTTTGTCAATGAAGTATGTGCTTATACTTCATCTGCACCTACATCTATATCGCCACATCTTTTCACTCTCATTTAGATGCTACCTCTTTATAAATATATTTTTCAACAATTCTGTACTTACCATATTCATAACAAAAATATTTCTGTCCAACATGCTTTGTCTGCTTCAATGACATAAAGATTAGTGAACACTTATCGCAAAAGTAAATCTAGTGCAAAGGTTATTATTCAACCTTTCACATGTACGATTTAGGGTTCAACAATTCTTTTGTCAAATTATAAAGAAGGCAACTGTAAAAAACAGACAAAAGCAAGAGTTAGAAGAAAGTATTTGCTGGACTGGGCATGGTGGCTCATGCCTGTAATCCCAGCACTTTGGGAGGCTGAGGAGGGCAGATCACCTGACGTCAGAAATTGGAGACCAGCCTGGCCAATACAGTGAAACCCTATCTCTACTAAAAATTACAAAAACAAGCTGGGCCTGGTGGCACATGCCAGTAATCCCAGCTACTCAGGAGGTTGAGGCAGGAGAATTGCTTGAACCTGGGAAGCGGAGGTTGCAGTGAGCCAAGATCATGCCATTGCACTCCAGCCTGGGCAACAGAGCAAGACTCCATCTGAAAAAAAAAAAAAAAAAAAAAAAAAAAAAGGATTTGCTGGGATAATCCACTTCCTTCTCATCAAACATTGTGTGAAAGCAAGATCTCAAAGACCCTCACCTATCTGAGGGTAAAGCTGTGTTACCACTGAATTTATCTTTATGACCTACGTTAGAAATTCCATTGCATCTGTATGATTCAAGAATCACAAAAATGTTCACTATATCAATCTCATTCATAATTAATCCTAAAATAAATTCAACAGCAAAAAAATTATTAATGTGAATCATTTTCACTATCATCTTCTATGTGATAGCTAGAAATGTAAAATGTGTATACTTTCAATAATAACAACAACAAAAAAAGGCCAGGTACAGTGGCTCACACCTATAATCCCAGCATTTTGGAAGGTCAAGGCGGGGGTGGGGTGGGGGTGGGGGAGATCACTTGGGGCCAGGAGTTCGAGACCAGCCTGGGCAACATGATGAAACCCATCACTACGAAAAATAAAAAAATTTGGCACAGGATGTTGGCATACACCTATGGTCTCAGCTACTCAGGAGGCTGAGGTGGAAGGATTGCTTGAGCCCAGGGATTCAAGGTTGCAGTGAACTATAATCACACTGCTACACTCCAGCCTGGGCAACAGAGCAAGACCTCGTCTTTAAAAAATTAATTAATTCATTTTTTAAAAAATATTAAGAGGATTTATAGTATATCAATTGTAAAGATACTACAAATATTAGTTATTAAGACTACAAGTTAGCTGGGCATAGTGGCTCACACCTATAATCCCAGCATTTGGGGAGGCTGAGGCGGGAGGATCACTTGAGCCCAAGAGTTCGAGACCAGCCTGCATAACCTAGTGATACCCTGTCTCCACAAAAAAATAAAAAATTAGCTGGGCATGGTAGCACATGCCTGTATTCCTAGCTACTCAGGAGGCTGAGGTAGGAGGATCTCAAGATCTTCACTCAAAAAAATAAAAAATACAGAAATTATGCATATATTATGAAGGAGTATATAAAATTACAACTATGAAATTATGTCTACACATGAACATCAGTTTTGCCATTACTTTTAATAGCAAAAACTGTGATTATTTTTGCACTAACCTATAAAAAAACATCAAAAAATTTTTTAATAGCTGGTCATAGGTTTGTGGCTAAGTTTATACCAATTTTTCAAACATGCTGATACACTGAGAGAAAAAATGTCTAATATTTGTATTTACAAAATCTATACTTGCTATGAAATACACTCACGTCTCTCAGTTACAAAAGAATCTGGTATGCTTCAAGTTTCTAAAAACAATTTCTGTTAAATATCTTTCTAATTAGGACAACCTTGAGTTAGTAAATGAAGCACATCCAGTTTGATTTTTATCATTTCCTGATAACTTGAGCTCATTCCTGGAACATCAATGGTTATTACTATATTCCCTGATTTAAAGATGATACCTTTCACTGCTAGGGAAAATAATGGGTACCCCCGGTAGATGCTAATGAGCAGAAGGGCTGCTGCAGATCAGGTCTAGGTAATGTTTTCCTTTTTGCCTTTGAGAAGTGGTGATGAAGAGTGGATACAAGCACAAGCTCTGGATTCATGCCCAGATTTGACAGTAGGCTCCATCATTCACTAGTATTTGCATGCCATGATGTTACATAGTAAACCAGTATTTATTTACTAGCTGTAGGATCTTGTGCAAGTTACTTAGCCTTTCTAAGCCCGAGTTGTCTCATCTATAATAGGCCAATGATAGTGCTTACTTCACAGCGTTGCCATAAGGATCAAGAAAGATAATCCACTTCAAGTGCTGGACAAAACACTTGCACATGGTAAGTACTATACTAACTAAATGCCAATTAATATCAGTCTCTCTCTGCTGGTTATCTAAGGTGTCATCAGGCTTACATCTTACCATCACCTATAACTACTTTTACTTTCTGTCTCTACTTTTCCTCCAGTCCTCTTAGGCATCACTGAAGAACTAGGGCTAGTAAGAGTAGTTTGATAACTATCTATGACGGTGCTGTCCAAAAGAAATATAATGTGATCCATAAATGCAAGCTACCTATGTAATTGTCGATTCCCTTGTAGTCACATATAAAAGTAAATCAAGACAGGTGAAATTAATTTTGACAACAGCTTTATCTCAATATACACAAAATATTATGTCAACATATAATAAATGAAAAATTATGAGATATTTTACTTTTTTTTTTGATAACAAGTCTTCAAGGTCCCATGTGTATTTGACACTGACAGCAATATCCCAACTCAGACTAGCCACATTTCAAATGCTAACCACCACATGGGGCTAAAGGCTATGTTATTAGTTGCTGATTCTTTTCAAGATTATGACCACAGAAAAACACCTCCACTTTTGAAAACATCAAAATACATTTATTAAACAAGCTGACGAATAGACAAAAGGAAAGAATGAATGGAAGGAGGAAGGAACACATCTACTTGACCTACACAGACTTCTGAGCCTAACGTGGTGGTTAAGAACTTGGGCTGTGGAATCAGAGAGAACGGGTTCACATGCCACTTATTCCACTTACTAGCTGTGAGAGCTGAGCAAATAACTTCTTTAATTCTCACATTTCTCAAGGATAAACTATAGATAAAAATAACATCTCTTTCATAATGTTGTTACAAGTTTAAAGGTTATAGCAGAAAAGGGGTTTCTATACATAAAGCTCTGCTGTATAAAAGGCCAAAAGATAGGAGTGGGGAAAACTGATGAAGAGAATACTGAGCAAATTAGCTTGACATAAGTACAGAGGTCATGGTGGAGAAAAGCTGTTCATATTATTTATATTCACAATGCCTGTTACGTGCCCAATTACACAAAACAATTTGAACAGAGGCAGCTATTAATAAAATAATTGCAATGGCATTTCTAAAGTTCTCAGTGGCTTACAACTCTCTAGCCTGCTTGTGTGTTTGCTTCTTGGCAGTATTCTAAGTAAGTGGGGGAGACGGAGGGCTGAAGGCCAGAATTCGCAGAATCAAAATTTTTCCGTAGTGTATATATTAATATTAACCACATTTTCTAGCCTCCATAAGCCAGACAAATGGATGTATCTGAATTTTTCTTTGAAGGATGAGATTCTCATAGTGTCTCAAATTTAAACTGAACATTACTCTTCAATGTACTATAAAGACATAAAATTAAACTAAATGCCTACTGCTCTGTAAACTTTTCTTGAAAATTGGTTTTGTGAATAATTCCTGATGTTTTGCTTTGAATTTGCTCTTGTTATGTGCTACAAAACACAAAAGTCTAGATATTTAAAAAATTAAAGTTAGTTCTGGTCTGCTAACGATGACTTTAAATGTTTAATCATTTTAATGATCCAAGTCACTACATGGTCTAAATTAGATGCTGAGTTTCTTAAAGACCACAAACATGTCTTCTCTATTCCAGGTACCTTCTAAACCAAGATTTCTCTGGTAGGTATTCCATTTACTATCAGTGCCCTTCCATATTACAGGTGTTCCATAACATAGATTTTTTTAAAAAGATTCTTACTAAAATGAATTTAGCTTTGAAACATTTTCATTTACTGCAGGACTTCTCAGAGCCTTTAATGTCAACACACACAGATTTCAAAGTACTGAGCTCAGTCACTATTATAGTTTTATCATCTACAAATGAGAAAAAATGCAAACCAAGAACCAAACAATAAGGAGATAGCCTAATTGCCCCATGGAAATAGGTGGTCTTTGCATTTCTGGCCTGATGTGCTGCTCACTGTGCATTTCTCTGTTTTATCATACCCCAAAAGATATTAATGTTGAATATATATATGGTAATTAATCTATCAGAATCCTCCAAAGTAATTTATTCCAAAGGAATAATTTACTATTATTTGAGCTAATTTATTCCAAAGGAAGGAAGGGAAGAAGGAAGAGGAGGGAGGAGTGAGAAAGGGAATAAAGAAGGGAGGAGGGAAGAGGGGCGGAGGGAGGAAACCAGTTTGAATAACCACTAAATATTAGTGCATATTCATGGGCAAAGCTAAAATTCCTAAACACATTCATAAGGATGAAGGGGCACAAAGTACACACTAACCTGGCACTCAGAAAACATGCCTCATTTTAGGAACAACCAAACAGCTGCTCAGCAGAAGCACTGCACAAATCATCCTCCCCAGCCTTTATTTTTAGACACTTCTTAAGTAAAACAGTAATTTTCTAAAGAATATAATTAAGACTGGTAGATGTCATTTCATTATTTTGGAGTTTTAATTTGTTTCACATCAGTCCCATTTTTCCCTTCATAAATCACATAATTATATAATATTCCATATGAAATTCCTTACCTTTGAATAAAAGAATGTATATGATCTTTTAAAAATGTACTGATTTAAAAAGCACCATCCACCCAGGATGTTAGTCATTATAACACACGGATTTAAACACACAGGGAGTCTAAAAGTCAGCCCCATTTTTCAAGTGACAAATTGAAGACTTGCTTATGTGTCAAAAAATGTGTACCTTCATCATTTAAAGCACATTTTACAAAATGTATAATGCAAAAGAATAGGCCTAATAGATCACAGTATTTCCTGGGCAGAAGAGAATGCTAATTGCCTCCTGGAGTCTTAAATGAAACCTAATTGCTGGCTTGAGCTGTCACCACTGACCCTGGTAACAGATTGGTGCACCCTTCATAAACCTAATACGGCATAATCCTCCTTTATTATGGTTATTACAGTTCTTCAGTGGGACACATCTGCCACAAAAATAAACTCTGCAGCTTCTCCTCTAAATGGAGGTGTCACTTCTCCACCCCAGAGCAAGAAGCGCTGATGGCAGAAATCACTCTGTACAAGTGGTACCACCTCGCAGCCTAGAGCTACTTCCCAACTGGGACTCACACACATCCACAGATACTACTACAGAAACCATGAAGCTACTCCATGGTGACAGGGGAAAAGAGAGGATGAGGAGCGTGAACAGCTATTTATTTATTAAAAAAAAAAAAATCCACCACCATAAAGCAAATGGGAAAAGCAGAAGAAGAGTATCTAATACAGATCATGGGTTTGAGCTAGGAAATCCATGTGTAAATCCATTAGATTTACAAACAAAATTTCAGATATTGAACCCAAGAAATATTCCTTTCAATTTGTTTTGAAGTTTTTTTGGACATACTCTTAAAAAAATTACTTCAATTAAAAACATTTCTCTTACATCTACTACTCATCAATTCCCTAAACATTTATTGAACACGTACTCTGCATCAGATGCCATAAACCCAAGGATAGATAAATTACAAAATATGTCTCCAAAGGTGTGAAAATAAGCAAACAGTACAGTACTATAGGAAGGCAGAGAAGATGACAATGATAATATAACTATTATTAGGGATATTATTATCCCTAATAATAAAAAGGGAACATCAGATAAAACCTCCAAAAAGGACACAAAAATCATACAAACATTAAAGAATCAGAAAGAGATTATCATGTGATCAGATGTAAAAAAGAATTGCAGTGGGGGCAGGAAGTAACAATAACAGCAAAAGTCAAAGCAACAAGGTTGCTGAGACATGTTTGGAGAAGGTTCACAGGGAGCCAAGAGATGTTTAGGGGAGAGGCCAGACAAGGCTAGGAAGTCAGGTGTGATCAAGAGCTATGCAGAGCCCTGACTGTGTTCACACCTGATCTCACCTGCCCTTCCCTCCCACATCCCTGAGTGTGAGAGATTGAGAGTTAAGGGGTTAGTTTCTTGATCTTGTCCAAATTTAGTGAAATGTGGAAGTCAACCAGGCCAGTGATGGAATTAAATGTAAACTCCAAGAGGGCTTTCACAGGCCACAGGGTTCCAGTGACTTGGGTAACAGATGTTATTCTTAGCTCATCTGTTACGCGATGGTGATTTACCTGTCCATTTCCTACCCAAAAGCCCATCAGAAAGCATTATTTAGAGAAAACCACTTTACATTGTTGTTAAACTCCTGATTGCTGCTCTTAAGAATATATACATACGTATTCATGGGAACATTTTTTCCTCAGTATTTGTATGATTCGCTTATTGTATTGTGCTGAGTGAGCTCCTGTGTGCTTCAGACAAAAAAAAAATGAGACTTTCTGTTTACATTTTAAAAAAAGAGCTATGCAGAGCCTTGAGTGCTCTGCTGGAGAGTGTGTACTTTAATCATAAGCAGTTTTTAAAATGAAATATTTTAGAAGGGAGAATGTAATAAACACGTTTCCATCACTCAGCTTAGGAAACAAAACAGTATCACATGTCTGTCCTCACCTCCACCCCTGCTCACCATACCCTGTATTTTGTGTTTATCCTTCTGGTATTTCCTTATACCTTTACTACATACACACACATATATATGTATGTATGTTATATGTACACACACATATATGTATGCATGTATGTTATATATATGTAGTAAAGGTATAAAGAAAATGAGTGTGTGTGTAAACAATATATAGTGGCAAGAAAGATTTTAAGCAGGACAGTGAAAATATCAGACGTATCTTAGAAAAGACTCTAGCATAGAAGGTAGACTGGTGCCCGCACCAAGAGAGCGGACAGCTTACACAAAGTGGTGCCACAGTGGATGTCTGTCATAATGACGCGGGGGGGGCAGCCTCAGCCTCACAGGGCATTCTTGGGCAAGGGGCAGGCAGACCTGCATGGACAGTTACAGGCAGGGATGTGGGGGAGTGAAGCAGTGGCAGTTTCCAGGCAGCTGACAGGCCAATGAGGGGGTGAGGCAGGTTAACCAGGACACAGAGCACAGTGAGGTCAATGCCAAGACCAGAATGGCAAGAGGGTCTGACCCTGAGAGAGATTAGGGAAGGCTGCCCAGAGAAAGTGGTATTGAAGGAGGGCTCGGAGGGATGGTTTTGATAGGCAATGATGAGTGTTAGGATTCTTAGGCAAGGAAACGGCACAACATTAGGTGGAAAATGACCGGGCCTATTCAGGAAACACCTGCAGTTTGGCATAACCCTAGGAATAGTGGGACATAAATCTGCAGAAATCAGACGCCCACCTGGGAATCATTTGTGGAGAACCATAAACATCAAGCTGAAGTATATACGTAATTCATGACAAATTCACTTTCATGACCATGAAATTTGCCTTAATCCCTTTGACTTAGGAACTAAAATAATGGTGAGAGCCAAGCTTGTGATTTGGGGGGGAAATATCAATGCTATCACTCCTGCTTATTATAGTTCTATAAGTAGAACAGGCCGTCTTGGATATGAGGGGGCTGGCAAATCTGCCTTGACATGGTGTCATAGGGTCTCTCCATCTTTCTCTCACTGTAAAAACTAGTAACTTTGAGTTTGAATAATGGAGGATTCTGCCTTTTTCTCTTTTCTATATGAATCAAAAGACAATAATGCATAGGAAGGAGATGAAGCATATTCTAATCAGTAAATCCAAACCTGAAAGGTTTAGATCTTAACCCTGAGATGTTCCTCCTTCCTAACCCTTCAGTGATATTTATTCTCCCATGATCTACAACATTTCCTAGACTTGAAAATGCGAGGAAAAATTACCACGTTTTTAAGTATCCAAGTATAGCAAAACAATATTAAGAACCATAGTATGAGTAACTTCAGAAAATAGCTTAAAAATGGAATTTGTCTCCTCAAATGAACAAAGATAATAAGATATGTATAATACATACTGATATCTGTTTAATTTTTTAAAATCACATATAGTCATTAACAAGATGTAATTTTCCCAGAGCCTAGTAATTATTTATCAAAGAATAAATAATAAATTACGAACTAGGCTGGGCTCTTATCCCTCAGGTCAGCATTTCAGAAATGCATTCATTCACTGATTCTATAACACTTTTATTTTTGAGATGGAGTCTCGCTCTGTCTCCCAGGCTGGAGTGCAGTGGTGCCATCTCGTCTCACTGCAATCTCCGCCTCCTGGGTTCAAGTGATTCTCCTGAGTAGCTGGGACTACAGGCGCACGCCACCATGCCCAGCTAATTTTTGTATTTTTAGTAGAGACGGGGGTTTTACTATGTTGGCGAGGATGGTCTCGATCTCTTGACCTCATGATCCGCTTGCCTCAGCCTCCCAAAATGCTGGGATTACAGGCGTGAGCCACTGTGCCCAGCCACACTTTTTAAAAATAATCAACTCCAATGGATTATCTGCAAAATGGCAACATCATCATCATCATCACGGCTATGGCTACCCAACCTCCACATAAGATGAACTGAATAAGATCCCTATCAGAGAGGCTTGTAACTTAGTAGAGGAGATGGGAAGGTAAACAAGCATAATATGGTAAACTTACTAATGTTGGTAATTTCAAAGTGCTATGGGACTATAAAGAAAGGAATGGGCTGGGCACAAGGGCCCACGCCTGGAATCCCAATACTTTGGGAAGCTGAAGTAGGAAGATCGCTTGAGCCCAGGAGTTCAGGACCAGCCTGGGTTTGAACATAGGGAGACTCCATCTGTACAAAAATTTTTTAAAAATTAGCCAGGCAAGGTGGCTGGCACCTGTGGTCCCAGCTACTTGAGAGGCTGAGGTAGGACGATCACTTAAATCCAGGAGGTCAAGGTACAGTGAGCCATGATCACCCCACTGCACTCTAGCCTTGGTGACAAGGCAAAACCCTGTCAAAAAAGAAAGAAAAGAAGAAAAAGAAAGAGAAAGAAAAGAAAGGCTGGGTTCAGTGGCTCACGCCTGTAATCCCAACCCTTTGGGAGGCCAAGGTGGGAGGATCACCTGAGGTCAGGAGTTCGAGACCAGTCTGGCCAACACAGCAAAACCCCATCTCTCTACTAAAAATAAAAAAAATTAGCCAGGTGTGGTGGCTGTGTGCTTGTAATCCCAGCTACTCAGGAGGCTGAGGTAGGAGAATCGCTTGAACCTGGGAGGTGGAGGTTGCAGTGAGCCGAGATAGCACCACTGCACTCCAGCCTGGGATACAGAGTGAGACTCCATCTCAAAAAGAGAAAGAAAAAAAAGAAAGGAACGGAAGAAAGAGAAAGAGAGACAGAGAGAGAAAAGAGGAGGGAAGGAGAGGTGAGAGAGAAAAAAGAAAGGAAAGGAAAGGAAGGCTTCAGTGGGGAGGAGCAGAGTGAAGGTGGAGCCTTAGCTGACCACAAAGAGGTTAAGCAGGCAGGAAGGGGTAAGACTACTCTGGGTCTGAATGTAACAAAGGAGAAGAGAATTAAACACCACTAAGTGTTAGGGGCGCTAGCACAGATAGAGAGAAAGAGCAGCAGATGGGTATGAGAAGATAGTCAGGAATCCATATCATAAGGGGAAAAACAAGTGAAAGACTTTAAATAGTACTCAAAAAAGTAAAATCTTCAAAAATTTGTGATCAAAAACCCTTTCTGCGGCGCTAAAAGAGTAAAAATAATTTTCTGCTGCTATAATAGAATATCACAGATTAGGTAATTTATAAAGAGCAGAAGTTTATTTGGCTCACAGTTCTGGAGGCTGGAAAAGTCCAAAAGCGTGGTGCTGGTATTTGGCCAGGGTCATCCTATGGTGCAAAGGTGGAAGGCAGAGGCAAGCACAGAACATGGAGAAAGGCACCAGGGGCCAGACTCCCTTTATCACCATCTACTCTTGAGATAACAAATCTGACATTAGTCTCTTCATGAAGTCTCCTCCTAATCACCTCTTAAAGGTCCCACCTTTTAACACTGTTTACAATGGCAATCAAATTTTACCATGAGTTTTGGAGGGGACATTCAAACCACAGCAATGCTCTTGGAACAATCTCAAGAGGCCACTAAGGATGGAGGGCAAGGAGCAAATGGAAAATACTTTTACAGACTCAAACTCAAAGGGACCTAATGACTGATGGGATCTGTTACTGGGGTTTGAGAAAAGGGATTGAGGGTGCTAAGAATGACAGGTTGAAGAAAACTCCAAATGCCTGGCTTGAGCAGCTAACTCAGTAGATAGCAATATCACTGAGATAGGTAATTTGGAAGCAGCACATTTTGTGACAAAAAACTGGAGAGTTCAAGTTGAGACAGGTAGGATTTGGCGTGTATAGCAGACACTCAGATGGATCTAAGCACCAGATAAACCCAACTGTTTGGTAGCAAGCAGAGAGGTCTGGACTGGAGATGACAGCCAAGGAGATCCAGTAACATGGAAACGTCTAATTAGTGCTTTACATGAACCTGGCTAGGGATACGAGGCCATTAACCGAGCCTCTCTGCAGCTCTAAAGCAACTAGGAACGGAATCACTCAAACTGGTGCAGTGAAAAAGTGACCACCATACCAAGCCTGAGGAACAGGGGTGGGTGAACCAAGCAAGACTTCTTAGCTCAGTGCTTCTCAAAATGCAGTTGGTCAGGACCAAGAGCATCACCCAGGAGCTCTCTGGAAATGGAAATTCTCAGGCCTACCTTAAATGTGCTGAATCGAGAAACCGAGGTAGGCATGGGGAACGGCAACCTTTGTTTAACAAGCCCTGCAGGTGATGCTCACTGGAGGTTGACAATCTACTGCCTTGGCTAATGCCCCAATTACTTGAGGAATGTAGTGTGAACAAATTAACCCCCAAGAGATGAATTTCCAAAGACACAAGGAAATTAAGTAGAAGTAAAGTACACATTTCATACGAAAATATGCATTAGGAATTTTGGCTAATTTTCAACTGTAAGTAATTTTTCCCTGTGAACGCAAAACTTGTGAGGCAAAGTAGATCAAGTCAGTGGCCCACATGGTACGGCTTCCTAACTTAGGAATACAGTTCAGCACTAAAATCTCAAACAATCTAAATGTGAAGAGGATATTTTTCTACTTAGAGATGATGCTACATCACCAAAGGATCCCTTTCTCATTTTCTCACCAGACTCCTCCCTATGGACCAACATAAAGCATTTATGGGATGGCCAGCTAGGGTTACGGCTCTCTGGATATGCAGTAGTCCTCTGGGTCAAACTAATTGACCAGGCTCAGGATGAAACTCTTGACCTGGGCCTAATTTAGCCCCTAAGGAAACTAAGCTAAATCAACCACATATCAAATTTTACATGTAAGGTTGATCTAAGAATGGCTATGAAATGTTTTTTCCAATTGCAAGGATCCTGAAGAAAATCAAACAAAAGCTTGAGAGGGGAAGAAAAGTCAAGAAACACAGAACCAACAGGAAAAAGGAAAGGAAAGTAAAACAATGTTAATATGCCATTTATAACCCAACTTAGAGCCAGAACTACCCTTATCACACAAAAAGGCACTTAGTCACTATTACCTTTTACACAGCTACTCTGTGTCCTTCATCCATAAGCATTGCATCATATCCTTTAATTCAGAATTATAAATAATTATAAGATTATTTATTTTCATAATCGGCATGCATGCAATATATGGCAAAGGCACTGCTGGTCTGGGCAAGATACATTTCCTCTCCCCTCCTATTGCAAAAATCCAGATCAGGCCTGCATTTTCCTAGGCTCTCTCCCCCTGATTCCCCAAAGGGGTAGGATACCTTCATATGATCTCCAGGCCTGCACGCAATCCCGCAGAAAAGATTTAACCAATTCTTTGCCATCCTGTTTCAAGAACACATGCTGCATACCTGCCCTTTCTTCTAACATTGTTCTAACATTGTTCATTTCTTCTAACATTCCCTCCCGCTTTGAGGTTGATATGAAGATCAGTGATTTAATGTTTGTCAAATACTCTGGGCTTCTCAGATGAAAGACATCATTAAAGTTCAAATAACCAGTGGCTGGCATTACACTAGAAGTGTTGCAGTTTACTCTTTCTATTTGGGCTTCAAAAAGGGAAATCAAGGCTGCAAAGATACAGCAGCTAGCTTTTGTACTCTTGTTAAAGGCAGACAGAGTTATCCTAACATTCTTTAATTAACTAGATTTCAACAATAGAAATACAAGGATCCTTATATAAAACACTGGACCGTCATTACAGTAAGAAGTATACAAGGAAAAGGATCTTTTTCTCTGCCCTTCTAATCTCTCAGTGGCTTTCCCTCCTCAAACTTCTCTACTGCCTGGTCCCCCACCTCTCAATTTCCTCTTGTAGGAGGAGCCACATGGCAGCTGCCAGACAACATGTTTGTTTTGAGCCAATAGACTGGAAAAAAAAAAAGAAGTCAAAAACAAAGCTTTATGTGTATGTTGGCACACATGTGAATTCAGGCTGCTGAAAAAAATAACACACAAAGAGCACATTCATGGCCACATACAAGTCCTTGAACATATAAATAGCCATCCTTGACCTATTATTCTGTGTGAGGTACTGTTATACAGCATGACACTGAATTCTCCATACATATCCTCACAGGCCAAATGTTACCAGATCCATTTTGCAGATGAAGAAACTGAGTCTCAGAAGGGCTATGACATTCATCCAACATCACACAGCTAAAAAATGGCAGAGCTAGAATTCCAACCTAGCTATATTTCAAACTCCCAAACCTGGACCGCCTGCTCCAGCACACTGACAGCCAGGAAAAGCTACAGAACTTGCCACACATACCCCTTGGACCACTCAATAAGCCCTCCATGGGACGCATACAGAGGACGCGTAAATTAAATCAATTTAAATCCGTAAGGGGAGATCCAAAAGCATATTTTAACATTAACTTGAACCTCCTCCCTACCAAAGCTTTAGTGTTTTTCCCCCATTCCTTAATTGGCTAATTAATTATTTCATCTTCTCTCTTTCTCATGCCTTATCTCTAACAAAGCTCACAGCACTGTTTTGAGGCTTAAAATGAATTTGTTAAACACACAGCATTTGGTGACTAAGTAATGAAGCTCAAATGCAAGAATTTGATGAAATCCTTGTTCAAAAATGACAAGAATATGGAACCCAGGAGGGCTATAATATGCAATCAAAGGGTTGATGTTTGCTTCCCTGGAGCAAATTTAAACCTCTAATAAGGAAAGAAGGCACTGGAAAATAAGAAATCCTCATAGTTCTTGACACTTAGCCCGTCCGTTCAGGGCAAGTAAGAAGTATTCTAAAAATTCTGATTTTTCTCTGAATTCCTTATGGTGCTTCCCTATTAAAAGTCTAACTGTCCTTTCTATTACAGCTACCAGTGTGACACAGTATGCACAAACCTGAATAACTCAAGTGTTAATAATAATTACATGTTTAAGCCAATGATGGAAACTGGGCAAATGCCTGGGATTAGCAGGAATGGGCTTCTCTTCAGCCATTTCTCTCATGCAGGTCCCTACACCTTCAGGAAAACTTCTGTGAAGGGGCTGTTCTTGAGATAAGAAAAGATGCTGGTAGAGGGGCTTTAACTTTGGATAAACACCCAAAGTTGCAGGAAGTCAGTGTGTTCTTCCCACTCTGATGTACTGGCCTGAGGTCACCAAAAGCTGGATGTCTGCCACCTCAGCCAGGACTCAGCCACTATGAACAATACTACAACACCACTTCAGTCCAGTGAAGAGACACCCTTGAAAGGCAAACCACGTACAGAATGCTACTGCATTGTAAGAAACTTTTCTAGGCAGGATTTGCTGAATCCTGGGCCATTAGGCTACAAAAATCTGCAAGAAGATAGTGTTTTCTATTTTCGTAAAGTTTCAGAGAAAAGAACGACTTTAGCACAACTGTGCTAAAGCAGTAGTAATGACTTAAAAGCAGAGAAAAGTATAACAAACTTAGTGACATACAGATGAACTAATTTTGCACCTCATGGCCACCCATTCAGACTGGGCAAAAAGGGCATCATGCCATTCAGCTCCCGCTCATTAAGGCTGTCATTTCTATGGCACAAGCTTCAACCCCATCACCAATCAATTAGGTAACTTTATAATACAAGGTCCGTAATGCTGCTGTATTACCACACCTACAGCTGTCAAACAGCCTTTTTAAAAAAGGAATCATTGCTTGAATGTGGGGGACAGAAAAGAAGAAGAATCAATACCATTTTAATGAAACCCAGCATGGGCCAATTAAAATTTAGATGATCATACAACAGCTGCTTGTGGTAAAACAGCAGCAGGCATGGAGGTATATCCAAAGAGGGCAGCCTTAGCTCCTCTGTAAGCTACTTGTGGTTCCCATAAGTGGTTAACGTGCTTCTAGATTAATTTCTGATATTGGGGGTAGAGAGAATGCTATCCCAGCAACACTGAACCAACATGGCCATAAATGCCCCTCGGGCCCCCAGATGGCTAGGGAAACTTTCTATCCTTCTTGTGTTCACTCTGCACGAGCTGTTTCCTCTGCCTGGAATACACCCTCCAGATGAGCACAATCTCCATCCTCTAAGTGCAGTGCACGCCTCACCAGGACCAAGCTCGCCTCAGACTCTCACAGAACCCCTCTTCCATGCCTTCACCGGCCTTCAAGTTTCCTCCACTAGGCTGCAGACTCCTGCCCTGTAATCTCATTTAGCATCTTTCTATCCTCTGTTCCTAGCAGAGTAGAAGCTGGGTTTGTTGGATGAATGAGTAAACTAATCCATTTCAAGAAGTTTACACATTGGTGGAAACTCTGTAACTGCCCGCACCTGCAGTCTAGAGATTCCTCACCTTCACAAAGAACCTGCGACAGCCAGTTCCTAGACTTAAGCGGAAACCCCACAATCTCTGAAATTGTAGGTGGGGATGAGAAGGTTGGAGAACAGGAACCGAAGGAAGTGAGAGGGAAAGGGAGGTAGGGGAAGCGTTACCTCACTGCTCTCTCCAAACGAAAAGCTGTAAACCCCATTTACAAGTATTCAAACCTGAGATCTGTGGGTCACGTGGGGAAGGAGAGGCTGTTAATACCTACAACTTTGAAAGTTTGAGGTGGAGACCTGATCTGAAATTGTTTGGCCACAGCTTTTTTCTACGAGCCAGCCCGACCACCCAAGTAGGAGCCTCGACGCCCAGGAGTTCGGTGGCACTACTGGGGCCTAGTGAGAGGGCAGGAAAACTCCGCTCCCCTCAAGATTCCTTCCCGGTGGTGGTGAGGGGTGATTGGGGGCGTCGGGCAGCTGCATCCCCCTACCGCTGCAGCGACCGCGACGTCGTTCGTCTTTCATCCTCTAGCCCCCAAGGTCTAGGTATCTCCAGTTGCCCTTCCGAGGCCCTCTCTCGTTCCCAAAACGCAGAAGGGAATGGAGAGAGGGGACCAGGGTGTGGGTTTAACCACAAACTCCCCAGACGGCGCTCACCTTCCAGCTCGCTCCCGAGACAAGCTTTGCGCCTCACCGCGGGCAGCTCCCACCGCGAGATAACACCCCTGCGGCCCGGCCACCCCGCGCCCCCGGCTGCCCTGCCAGGCGTCCCGGGCCGCCAACCGCAAGTTGGCGTTGCCAGCGTCTGCCCAAGTCATCTGCAGGGCGCCCGGAGCGCCGAGGCGGCCTCCAACCTCGGGCCCGACTCCCGGCTTGGACGGGGCTTACCTGTTTACATGGCCCCCGTGGCGCCCAGGAGTCCCGCGCGGAAAGGCTGTCCTTCGCCGCGGCAGAGCCCCGATTCCCCACGGAATTGATTCCAGTGGCTGGCGGAGGAGGGGCGAAGGGAAGGAGCCGCAGGAGGCGAAAGGGGAGGGAGGTTTCCGCCGCGATCCCGGCGCGAGAGTCGGAGCAGAGGCGCACCGGGGTAGAAAAGGAGAAAAACCTAAACACGGGGCTGTCCCACCCGAGGAGGCCGGGGAGGATAGCTCAGCTGGGAGGGGAAGGAGCGCCAGTGGCCACTTGATGTCTGTCTAGGGCTCCCCGAGGACCTCAGCCAGGAGAGCAGGCGGCTGAGCCAGGAGAGCAGGCGGCTGAGTCCGGAGGAGCACAGCAACCTGCCCCCGAGTCTGCGTCCGCTGCGCTCACTCCGCGGAGAAAAAGTTGGAAAGAACTTTGAGGGGCCGGGAGAGCCAGAGCGGCAGGAAATGCGAGCGGCCGGGAGAGGAGGGAGGAAGGGGCCGTGCGAGTGGGAGGGGACGGAGCAGGCGCCGGCGGCCACGGCTCCCCCACCCCAGAGCCGGGCTCGGCGGCGCTGGGGGCCAGGAGGCGGAGGGAGCGCGGGGCGCGCGGCCGGGGGCGGGGAGGAATGCGGCCCGGGAGGGCGCGCGCCGGGGGCGCCGCGGGCGCGCGCCGAAACGTGGAGCCCCAGCTCCCGAGCTCCCGAGCTGGAGGCGCGCGGTCCTTGGGGACGTCACAGCGCTGGAATCCGAGGAATGCCGGGCTGCAGGAGCTCCTTCTGCAGGCCCGGAGAAGTCGCACACTTTTAATGGGGTAGTTTTGGAAAATGTTTTAAAAGGTGGGGGCCGAGGACGGAGGACGGGATGAAACTCCCTGGAGTAAGAGACGTGGAAGTGGAGAGGGCAAGGCGACTTCAGCCACCCCAACCCTGGGCTGCTCCCGCCGTTGGGGAGAAAAAGGCAAGGAAAGGAAGAGCCCACCTAGACTTCCGAGGACCGCAGAGACGGGGCGGCGGCAGGAACTTGCCCACCCCGACCTGCATTCAGGATAGTCCACCTTATATTGGGGAACCCTCCAAGCAGGACGCTTCATGCAGCCACCCCACAGGGGAAAACAGACCAGGAGAGAGTAAGGTGGCTTCACCAAGTAGGCAATCTCAGAGATCTCTCCCTAGAACCTCTGGGTACTGGACCCAGTGTCTTAGCCTTCTCTCCCTGCCCCCTCCTGCCCCGTAGGAATGATAAAAAGCAGCCTGTGTGCTGAGAGTTGGAAAATGTCGTTTTCCCGGTTTGTTCCATGCCACAGAATCGCCCCACCCTGCTTGGGTAGGCATTGGGAGGGAACTTCCTTAGCACTTTCGGAGGTGGAGTTAATGAGACGCAGCTGGTATGATGGAAAAAGCTCGGAGCCAGGCGACTGAACCTGGGTTTTAGGCCCTGCCCGATTGGATAACTGAGGAGTATCCCAGCCCCTGAGATCCTAGGTTTCTGTAGCTGCAAAATTAAAGAATTTGTCTAGATTTCTGTGGTCCTTTGCATTGCTACAAACATGTCTTGAGATTTATCTCTTTAAGATTCCAGTCTTTTGTTGAAAAGGGACCTTGAAGTCGTTGTCACAGAATGTATTGTCCCAAATCACTTCAGTGTCCGGCAACTCATGCAAAAATTCCTGGCCTCTTGGGGAAGAGAACTGGAAACCAAAAAGCGCGGTGGCTCACACCTGTAATCCCAGCACTTTGGAAAGCCAAGGCGGGCGGATTGGCTGAGCTCAGAAGTTCGACGCCAGCCTGGGCAACACGGTGAAACCCCGTCTCTACTAAAATTCAAAAAATTTTTCGGGCGTGGCGGCGTGCGCCTGTGGTCCCAGCTACTCGGGGGCTGAGGCAGGAGAATTGCTTGAACCTGGGAGGCGGAGGTTGCAGTGAGCCGAGATCGCGCCACTGCACTCCAGCCTGGGCTACAGGGCCAGACTCCATCTCAAAAAAATAAAATAAAATAAATAAATCCGTAGTGACTCTGATTTTCTTCGAGCATCTGCCAATCTCTAGAACTATAAAGAATTAGAGAAAACGCCGAGTGCAATGCAAAAGTGATGGAAAGAAAAGGTTGAAGGGAAATCAACTTTCTCACAGTTTAAAGGAAATAGCTGTACAGACATGCTGGGTTTCCAAAGAAAACATTAGGCAGTGCCTGACTGTGTGCCAGAAAGTGTGGAAAGCACTCTCCCATTCCTAGATGAGGAAAGTGAGGCATGAAGAAATTACCTGTCTCACTGAGGGTCATACAATTGGGAAGATATGATCAGGGCCCTAGTCTGTCAGGCCTAAAGTGCATGCTCTTAATCTCTTTGAAATTGGACCCAAACAGGATTAGGATTAAAGATAAGAAAATGCCTTCAGGCTCTCAATGTAAAACTCTGGCTTTTGCTCTTTCCTGGGAGATGGGAGGCCTCTTGCTTGGTGTCTTTTCTAGTGAAAAGACACTAGGAAATATATTCTGTTGCTCTAACATCACTGTGCTACCAAACTGAGCACAGCACCCTGAGGCTGTTGTGGCATAAAAAAGAAGCAAAGGACTTGTTGTCCTTCTTGGGCAGACACAAGGGTTCCAGTTCTGCCTCTGACCAGCCTTGGGACCCTGATCAAGCCACTTCACCTCTAGGCCTGAAATTATTTTCTAAGTGGAGTGTGGCAAAGAGGGCAGAGCTTGGTTGGAATAGTTCACCTCTGAGGTCTTTCCCAGGACTAAACTTGTGTCAAAGTACGCTTCTCCAGACAGATGGCATGCCTGTGGAGGAAGCCAAGCAATAAAGCCAGCGGATAAAGCCAGTGTCTGGGGACAGGACTGTTTTCACACCGCCTTCGGATGAAAATGAATGTTGAGACTCCAATGAATGTGGCTGAGTGTTCAATGATAAGTAAAGCTAAGATTTAGTACTAACCCTGTGGACGCATTTTAAAAATTTAGATAATTTTACTTACAGAAAGACAGTCTGGGCAACATGGCAAAACCCCAACTCTACACAAAATACAAAAATTAGTCAGGCATAGTAGCTTGAGGCTTGTAGTCCCAGCTACTAGAGAGGCTGAGGTGGGAGGATTGCATGAGCCCGGGAGACCGAGGCTGCAGTGAGCTGAGATCACACCACTGCACTCCAGCCTGGGTGACAGAGTGAGATTCTCTCTTGAAAAAGAAAAAAAAAATGCGTTATTAACTTAAAAGCCTATAAAGTGTATCTGACCAGCCATATTTCTTTTTCTTTAGAATAGATCGCAGAAAGGCAATACAAATAAGAATATTTTCTAAGGCCAGGTGTGGTGGCTCGTGCCTATAATCCCAGCACTTTGGGAGGCCGAGGCGGGTTGATCACGACGTCAGGAGATC
Organism: Hylobates moloch; assembly: GCF_009828535.3. Classification (NCBI taxonomy): domain Eukaryota; kingdom Metazoa; phylum Chordata; class Mammalia; order Primates; family Hylobatidae; genus Hylobates; species Hylobates moloch. The sequence continues at coordinate 48,267,088 of NW_026652293.1, forward strand.
AAGACCATGGTGAAACCCCGTCTCTACTAAAAATATAAAAATTAGCCAGGCGTGGTGGCAGGTGCCTGTAGTCCCAGCTACTCGGGAGGCTGAGGCAGGGGAATGGCATGAACCCGGGAGGTGGAGCTTGCAGGGAGCCAAGATCACGCCACTGCACTCCAGCCTGGGCAACAGAGCAAGGCTCCATCTCAAAAAAAAAAAAAAAAAAAGAATATTTTCTAAATAGAAAGTACAGCTTGAAATGACAAAAACCTTTCATTCTCAGGATAAATATATAAAAGCTAGTCACAAGCTCCTTTCAAAAAAGAAAAAAGAAACCCATTTCCTAAATCTATGTCACACTCAAGTCTCCTTATACTACATCAGGGTGAAAGGAATTTGACTCATGGAATAGGTCCTGAACACATCACTACATGTTTGCTTTAAAGCTTTGCAATTGTAAGAACTTATCAATATTACATTTCTCAAAGCAATTATCAACTTCTTATAAGCCCAATTCAAACTACAAATACAAAGAAGAATCCTGTGGGCTTCCACGATTTCTCCCCGGCCCAATATGTTCCTCTCATTAATGCATTCATTTTACACCTTCAAAGACGCTGGAGCCACTGAAAGCAGAACAAGTTCCCCAAATCAAAGCCAACTAGAAAGTGAGCCTGCTTTGTTAAGAAAACTCTGATGATCTCCAGGGGCCTTTTACAAATTTTTAAGTTTTATATGTACATGTATGTATATATTCCAGCTTAATTCCAATTCCTAAAAGGATGTTTGGCAACTTGGAGTAATGGAGAGAAGTGGGAAGCTTTTTCAAATATACATCCTCTCTGAATCCTCTGCTTCTGTATCTTATGCCCTGGGTCTAGGGTAGAGATGGGTTATGGTTGGAGTTGGGAGGAGTGTAATATTTTTAGACAGTGTTTTATGAAGATACAATTCACAGTCAATAAAAAGCACAACTCTTAAGTGTAGATGCAGTTTGAAGACCTTTTCATATGTATACATGCATGGGACCACCACCCAGATCAAGATATAGAAAACGTCCATCTCCTCAGGAAATTCCCTTGTGTGACTTTTTACTCAGTATCACCCTTCTACCACCATAGATTTGTTTTGCTGGTTATTAAACTTCATATAAATGGAATCATATTGTGTGTGTGTGTGTGTGTGTGTGTGTGTGTGTGTGTGTGTGTGTAATACATACAAATTTGGAGGAGGAGGAGACACCAGAGCTCCTCCTCTCTGCACATGTGAGGACACAATGAGAAGCCTGCAAGCCAAGGAGAGAGATCTCACCAGAAACCAACCTTGACAGCACCTAATCTTGGACTTTCAGCCTCCAGAAGTGTGAGAAAATGAATTTCTGTTGTGTAAGCTACATAGCCTGTGGTATTTTGTTACTGTTTTGTTATTGCAGCTCAGTCAGACTAATACACCGAGGTAAGTGGTTGGGGTGTGTGTGTGTGTGTGTGTGTGTGTGTGTGTGTGTGTGTGTGTGTTTTAACATGGAAATAAACTTGAGACTTCAAGTGCCCTGTATGTATATGTGTACCAGGCCATGCAGTACCTAAGTACATGATAGAGCCAAGATTTAAACCTGGACCTTTCTCATTCCAGTTTGTGTTCTTTCTATTCCACCTTGTTGCTGTACAGATTATTCAGCACTGCTGTATGTCAGGAATAGCATTAGGAGGTAGCAGAAAGTATATGGTGAAAACAGAAAATAAAAGCATTAGCAGGATAGTGTGTGTGTTTAAAATTCTCCATCACCAAAGTTTACCAGGGGACAACTGGTACTTCGCTGATATCAAATTGGGCTAATGGGAAAAGCTATGTCTGGGGTACGTGTCTCCAGTTGTTTTAAATCCTTCTTTTTTCACGTTCTTCTGAGTGTAGCCATTACAAAGGGGAATGGAAGCTGCTACCGTAAGATCAGAGAACAAGTCCTTTCGAAGGTCTTTGATACCTAGGTACTATTTATTTTGTTAGTTTCCAAGATTCCTATGAGTTAATGTCCTCACCTATTAGCCACGTGGAGTCCAAGAAGTGGCAGGTTGGGTGAAGGGTCCTTCTAGCACACAGGAGGCTGCCTCTGGCTGGCCTGAAGTCACATTTTCCTGACTTTCTCAGAGTGTGGAGTAGTTTTTGTTCGTGACATCAATCTCCAAAAGTCAGAAATACCCTAATTTCTAAGAATAGTTAGTTATTAATTTCTCATTCATGAACTGAGCTAAACTGTTCTTCGTGCTGTTTATATCTCTACCTGGGCCAACTCCTAGGAAGGTACACAGCTATAGAATTCACTGTGACTGGCCAAGGAGCCATCAACACCTTCACGGAGTTGAAGCAGGTAAAAGATATCTGTAATTAGCCCCATTTAGTACTCTCCAAAATATCTACTTGCTGCCATTTTGTGGCATGATAGTGAGAATAGATGTCGGGTGAAATCATTGTTCATAGGAGTTAAAGTGACGATGTTGTAAAAACTCAAGTCAGCCAGGACATTCTGACTTAGTCAACAGATACCTCTCCTCCAATATGTACATTTTTTTAGTCTTTTCCCACCAAACTTGGAAGAAAATTATTTGAAGCTGGGTCTTTCCCTTTTCATAATGATGATGTTTAGATCAAAGGGGTCAGTCCAGATGTATCTCTCTTGCTGACATTGTCTCTGGTAATATTTGTAGCTGCACTGACTTTCTGAAACTGTATCTTATTTGAAGGAAAAGCCTGAGAAAGCTGAATTTAAGTCTTTTTTTTTTTTTTTTTTTTTTGAGACAGAGTCTCACTCTGTCATCAGGCCGGAGTGCAGTGGCGCAATCTCGGCTCACTGCAACCTCTGCCTCCGGGGTTTAAGCAATTCTCCTGCCTCAGCCTCCTGAGTAGCTGGGACTACAGGCACCTGCCACCACGCCAGGCTAATTTTTTGTATTTTTAGTAGAGACGGGGTTTCACCATGTTAGCCAGGATGGTCTCCATCTCCTGACCTCGTGATCCGCCTGCCTCGGCCTCCCAAAGTGCTGAGATTACAGACGTGAGCCACCACAGCCGGCCAGATTTAAGTCTTATGGGCCACTGACTCTTCTCCTTATAGTAGTCCTAGATGCTAAATTTAAATAAAGCCCTAAATAGGTGGCAATTCATTCATTTTTCTTTTATATTCCTAGTTCTGGGCTTTTTAAAAAAATTTTATGTGTGGACTATGAGACTTAATGTTATTTTTTTAATGTACTTCAAACACCTAGATAAAGCTGTCAACAAATAATAATGCAAACCAGATTCATGAAGATGAAAACTGGATAGGCTTCCAGACTGGTTACAAATTCAGAGGAGTCCAGAAAGTCAAATAAGAACAGGGATGCATTTGTTTCTGATATCAGCAGCTGTGACCAGAACACCTCTCTGAGAGGTATGGGACCTGAATGGAACCTTCTGCTGTGATTAGTGACAAGGAACAACCTTCACCAGGGGAGGAAGGATCGAGTTGTGTTTGGGATGCCTTTCTAAAGAACATGGCCACCCCAGCCTGAAGGGGTGAGATAGGGTTACCCACGGGGTATGGGCAGGGTTGTGTAAGAGAATCCAACAGCACTAAATCAAAACCTCCCCCAAGACCGGCTGCTTCCTGGCTGCCTCCCCTAGAATGAGGGGGTGACTCAGAGTGTGACTGACTCTGGTACTTCAAACATGTCTGAGTAACTCCCACAGACTTGGACAAGGGCAATTAGAGGACTGGTTTGGAATGACCACTGAGGATTGAAAGATACTTCCTGTGGCCAGCAGAGAAAAGGCAAATTGTCTGGGAAACTCAGTTTTGAGATGTCTTCTGCCTCAACTGTGAGGCAGATATGTCTTCTAAAATAATACATCTTAGAAGCCAGAAAAAGCAGATTAACATATGAAGGCAAACGCTGGACTTCACTCCATGATGGACACCTCTGATTTCATGTGATGTGCAAGACAAAAATTTTCAAATGGTGAAAGAGGAACTGACTTTTATTTATTTATTTTTTTGAAATGGAGTCTTGCTCTGTTGCCCAGGCTGGAGTGCAGTGGTGCAATCTCGGCTCACTGCAGCCTCTGCTTCCTGGCTTCTAGCAATTCTCCTGCCTCAGCCTCCCAAGTAGCTGGGATTACAGGTGTGCACCACCGCACCTGGCTAATTTTCATAATTTTAGTAGAGACTGGGTTTCACCATGTTGGCCAGGCTGGTCTCAAACTCCTGAGCTCAAGTGATCCACTTGCCTCAGACCCCCAAAATGCTGGGATTGCAGGTGTGTGCCACCACACCCGACCCAACAAATATTTATTAAATGAAAAAATAAAATTTTTATTATTTTTATTAGAGTCTCTTCTCACATAAAAATAACTGCCAGTTATTTTCCTGTGCTCCGAATTCTACATCTATTCTGTTATTTAATCTTTATAACAACCCTAGGAGATAGGTGTTACAATTGCTTCCGTTTATAGATAAGGAAACTCAGGATTGAAGAGATGAAGTAACTTATCTCTTTTTATTGCTATTTTTAGATTGTGGCTTTCCGTATTTTCAGGATTTTGATATTTCTTTGTTTGTTTGTTTAGGATCTCATCACATAGAATTGAGACACCCACACTTTATCCTCATTCCTAACACATTCTCTTACTCACTTCAAGCACTGCCTCTCTTCTGTTTATTTTCTAATTCTTCCCCTTTTATTTCCTATTCCTAACTGAATTCTCCCCCTGCAGCCCGGCTTCTGAGGTAGTGTATCTAAGGCAGTAAATAGCAGTTAATCGTATACAGTATACTCAAGCTAGACTGCCTGGGCTGACCTCCTTGCTTTGCAGTTTACTAGCTATGTGACATTAGGAAGTTCTCTGTCATTATTACTTGAACCATTTGCTTCCCACCATTTTGTTTTTTCTTCCGGTATTTCTAATAGACTTGGACACCTGATTATCAAATTTCTTCATTTTCTCTCTCTCTTTTTTTTTTTTTTTCCATTCTCTATCCTTATCCTTTCCTAATGCATCCCAGGGTAACTCCTTGACCTAATCTTCCAGATCATGTCTTTACTAGATACCTTCAATATTGAAGCAATCCATCAAATTCTTTATTCAATAACTGCAGGATTCATTCTCAATATTTCTAATTCCTTTACTGAACTGCCTATTCTCACTTCATGTTTCTAGTATCTTCTCTCAACTTTTCAAGCATATTTATTCTTTTCTTAAATGTTATTTTTAATTGATACATAATAAATGTACATATTTTCATGGCACTTGTGATAATTTAATATATTCATATAATTTGTAAAGATCAAATCAGTTAAATTGAAATATTCATCACCTTAAATCAATCTTTCTTTCTTTCTTTTTTTTTTTTTTTGAGACAGTCTTGCTCTGTCACCCAGGCTGGAGTGCAGTGGCACAATCTCAGCTCACTGCAACCTCCACCTCCCGAGTTGAAGCAGTTCTCCTGCCTCAGCCTCCTGAGTAGCTGGGACAACAGACACATACCATCACAGCCAGCTAATTTTTTTTTTTTTTTTTTTGATAGAAACAAGGTTTCACCATGTTGGCCAGGCTGGTCTCGAACTCCTGGCCTCAAGTGATCTGCTCGCCTCGGCCTCCCAAAGTGCTGGGCGGGATTACAGGCATGAGTCACTGCACCCAGCCAAATATTTCTTTTCTTTATGCTAGAAATTATTTTCTTCCAGATATTTTGAAATATACGACAGATTATTGTTATTATTTTTGTTTGAAATTCTTTTTCTGTTTTCCACTAGTTCTACTTTCTCTGGCGTAAGCTGTTTCATTGGTTTGTTGTTTCTCAAACTTGTAGTTCTCAGAATTTTCCCTCTGAGCTCATCCTTGTTCCTTTGGGACCATTTGCTGCTTTACTAGTAAAATGCATCCATGGAAAGGGGCACAAGTCTAGCCAAGCGTGTGCTTCTCCAGGTGAATTGGTGTCTATGTTGTTGTGTGTGATTATGTGAGGGGCATAGCATTGTGCTCAACTGGTCTCCAAGCAACCTCTGAATAATCTTTTATTGGACACAGCCACTCTATCATAAGTCGATTCCCACAGGGTAGTGAGAGCAGGGACGTATGTGTGTGTGCGGTGGTGAAGGGGTTAATTCTCAGGGGCTGGTCAAACCAACTACATGCATTGCCATCTGCTCATAAGCACACTAATCTATGGCACTGCCTTGCAGCTATCATGCTGCCACTAGCCTGTACTGCTAATGTCCTGCCTCTGCAGTACCAAGTTGGGGGCGACACAGGGAATCTGCCTAGGGGATGAGGAAAGGGCAAAACTAAAACAAAATTTTTCCCAAACCCGTTCCCTGTTTGTGACCTCAGACCCTCTTCACCTGCTAACCAGTGGACCAAATCAACTTCTATCCACCCCAAGGATTTCTGCGGTTTGTTGCTGAGCACAGCCTGAAGATCCATCATCTCCTCTATCTTCCTGCGGCATCTCCTCCAGGAGATAACTCTCAGTCTGTGCTGCTGTGCTGCTTGTCTTTTCTTCCTTTTTTTTTTTTTCAGATGGAATCTCGCTCTGTTATCAGGCAGGAGTGTGGTGGCACAATCTCGGCTCACTGCAACCTCTGCCTCCTGGGTTCAAGCAATTCTTCTGCCTCAGCCTCCTGAGTAGCTGGGACTATAGGTGCGCGCTATCAGGCCCAGGTAATTTTTGTATTTTTAGTAGAGATGGGGTTTCACCATGTTGGCCAGGATCGTCTTCATCTCCTGACCTTGTGATATGCTCCCCTTGGCCTCCCAAAGTACTGGGATTACAGGCTTGAGCCACTGCGCCCGGGCTGTGCTGCTTTTCCGTCTTGTCCCAAACCAGAAGCCTTGTAAGTTTTCCAAGATCACCAAGCTGGTCAGTGATCAAACTCTAATCTTTCTGACTCTAAACCTTGTGCTTTTAACCCCAGCACTACACTCAGGATTTTCTGAGACTTTAAAGATGATCAGGTCAAATTATCCATTCAGCTAAAAATTTTATTTTACTCTAAATATTTCCTACTAAAGGAAACCTGGGCTCCTTGGAGAAATGGCAAACTCTTGGTCTCAGGGTGAAAAATATACAAGAAAACTTACAAAAGAACATGGGTTTTGGTGTGATTTTTATCCTTCACTGTGTTAATGTGGTATATCACATTACTGGATTGCATATGTTAAACTGTCCCTGCATCCGAGGGATAAATCCCACTTGGTCATGGTGTATGGTCCTTTTACCGTGCTGTTGAATTGGTTTTTTTGCTAGTATTTTGTTGAGTATTTTTATATTTATACTCAAAAGGAATATTGGCCTGTAATTTTCTCTTCTTGTGGCGTCCTTGTCTGGCTTTGGTATCAAGGTTTCAAAATATATTGCAAAGCCATAGTATTTAAAACAGTATGCTACTGGCATAAAGACAGGCATATAGGCCTATGAAATCAAACAGAGGTCCCAGAAAAAAATCCACACATATATGGTCAATTGATCTTCAACAAGGGTGCCAAGAATACATAATGAGGAAAGGACAGTTTCTTCAATAGATTGTGTTGGGAAAACTGGATATCCCCATGCAAAAGAAGGAAATTGGACCCATATCTTACACCGTATGCAAAAATCAACTCAAAACACACTAAATACTGAAATGTAAGTCGTGAAACTATAAAAGTTCTAGAAGAAAACATAGGGGAAAACTTCATGATACTGGTCTTGGCAACGATTTCATGCATATGATCCCAAAAGCACAGGTAACAAAAGCAAAAACAGACTAAATCAAACTAAAAAGCTTCTGCACAGCAAAATAATCAACAGAGTGAAAAGGTAACCTACAAAACTGGAAGAAATATTTGTAAACCATATCTAATAAGGGGTTAATTCCCAAAATATGTAAGGAACTCTTACAACTCAGTTGCAAAAATCTAACAACCTGATTTTAAAAAGAGCTAAAAACCTTAATAGAGGCTGGGTGTGGTGGCTCACACCTATAATTCCAGCATTTTGGAAGGCTGAGGAGGGAGGAATGCTTGAACCTAGGAGTTCAGGACCAGCCTGGGCAACAAAGTGAGATCCCATGTCTATAAAAAATTTAAAAAATCGGACATGGTGCCTGTGTTTGTACTCCCAGCTACACAAGGGCATATCGCTTCAGCCCAGAAGACCGAAGTTGCAGTGATGACCCGTGATCACAGCCCTGTACTCCAGCCTGGACAACAGAGCAAGATCTTGTCTCAAAAAAAAAATAGCACAAAAGTTATACATAACCAAAGGACCAAATGACTCAGAAACTACCTTGAAATACACTTTCAGTGGCTAAAGAAGGGCCAATTTTAGCATCAACAGGAAAATAATGGCAAATAGTTGAAACACTTCAACTGTGTTTAAATCCCTAAGTTCATGATGGTGCAAAAAAAACCCCAACTAATTAGTCACCAATGAAACCAACTTATCATTTTGAAAAATGATAAATGGATAGAAATAAATCACTCATCTTTTTTTCTAAAAAAAAGATACCACTGATTAGTCATGGATAAGAATGGGTTTTCCATTATGGAAATATTCTAGATAATAAATGAAAAAGGATGATAAAATTAAAATACCACCATTTTGTGGCTTTTGAAACAGTAATGGATCCAGGCATGAGTATCAGTGGTTGCTAACATGACAAAAACAGAGATGATCAGACATTAGACTATCACCATTTTGTTCTGAGAAAGATAGCCTCAATCTACCAAATCTGTAGAATAGATTCAGTTACCAATTTACAAAAAATACGTGAACAGAGGAATATGTTCAAACAGACTCAGAGACACAATCAGAGGAATCTAGGCTGTTGAAAACAATAGCAAATTTTTTTTTTTTTTTTTTTTTTGAGACGGAGTCTCACTATTGCCCAGGCTGGAGTGCAATGGCATGATCTCGGCTCACTGAAACCTCCGCCTCCCGGGTTCAAGTAATTCTTCTGCCTCAGACTCCCGAGTAGCTGGGATGCCAGGTGCGCGCCATCAGGCCCGGCTAAATTTTGTATTTTTAGTAGAGATGGGATTTCATCATGGTGGCCAGGCTGGTCTCGAACTCCTGACCTCATGATCTGCCCGCCTCAGTCTCCCAAAGCTGGGATTATAGGCGTGAGCCCCCATGCCTGGCCAGGAAATTTTTTTTTTAACAAATACATTTCAAAAAGAGGGGGAACAAATAGGAGGACTCTATAGATTAAAAAGGACTTAAAAGACATATCAACTATCTCATGTGACCTTATTTGTATCCTAATTCAAATAAACTCTAAAACAAGAAAGCCATTTATGCTCTTTATGAAGAAATTTACACACTGGCTGGATAGATATTAAGGAATTATTGTAAAATATTTTAGATGTGATAGCTGGCATTGAGTTTATGTAACATTAAAGAATCCTTCTCAGCTGGGTGTGGTGGCTCATGCCTGTAATCCCAGCACTTTGGGAGGCTGAGGCGTGTGGATCACCTGAGGTTAGGAGTTCAAGACCAGCTTGACCAACATGGTGAAACTCCGTCTCTACTAAAAATACAAAAAATTAGCCAGGCGTGGTGGCACATGTCTATAATCCCAGCTACTTGGGAGGCTGAGACAGGAGAATTGCTTGAACCCAGGAGTCAGAGGTTGCAGTGAGCCAAGCTCGTGCCACTGCACTCCAGCCTGGGCAACAGAGTGAGACTCTGCCTCAAAAAAAAAAAAAAAAAAAAAGAATCCTTCTCTTTTAGAGTATTATTGAAATATTTATGGTTGAAATGTTCTGGCATCTAGGTTTTGTTTCCAAATAGCACAGAAGTGGGAAAGGGGTATATAGGTAAAGCAAGATTGGGCAATGAGTTGATGACTGATGAAGCTGGGTGACAGCTATGTGGGGGTTCATTATACTATCATGTATTATGTTTAATTTTGAATAAGTATGAAATAATAATAAAGTTAAAAACCTAAAAGTTTTTAAGGTAAATATATATTACAAAATAATATATTTTCTTTTTTTCTCTCTCTTTTTTTTTTTTTTTTTTTTTGAGACAAGGTCTTGTTCTGTCACCCAGGCTGGAGTGCAGTGGCACAATCTTGGTTCACTGCAATCTCTGCTACCCTCCTACCTGCATGGCTCAAGCGTCCATCCTCCATCCTCCCACCTCAGCCTCCTGAGTAGCTGGGACCATTTTTTGTATTTTTAGTAGAGATGGGGTCTCTGCCATGTTGCCCAGGCTAGTCTCGAAATCCTGGGCTCAAGTGATCCACCTGCGTAGGCCTCCCAAAGCAAAATAATACATTTTCATCTCAAACAATGTTGAAGTATATAATTAAAAGACGGGTTGTCTGTTTTGATATCCCATTTCTGTCTTAACATTCCCTGAAGGTAATCACTTTATACTGATGCACACAAAAGTTTTATGTGGTATGCATTATATAAATAATTTTTTATGAATTATATATTTATATATGTAAATATATTTTGGTGCAAGAAAAATCTGAAGTTAAACCTTAGCTACTATAAAATGCTGACTGTGAGTCATTCCACATATTTGGGTGAGACAAGCTTTTTTTTTTTTTTAGTTCTGTATGTGTGTGTGTGTGTGTGTGTATATATATATATATACAAACTGTTAACAATATGGGGAAAAAGTGACATTTTTGTTTGTGTCAAATTTGGGATTTGAACTTGTCAGAGTAAGTTCAAAGGTGTCTCACTTTGGAGAAAGTACAATATAAAACTTTTGAACTTATGAAACAAATTTGTTTTGGATTGGTTAGAAGGAATCTTCACTAAAAACAAGTAGCTGTATATAACCAACGGCTCCCTTAAATTGTGAATGCCACTACTGATTTTGATTTTTACATTTTGTTAAATTTAGGCACAACTTTTCAAACACACCCCATGGTTTATGATCTGGATTTGAAGTCAGGAGACCTGAGTCTTTAGACAGGTAACCTTTGTGTTGGGCATAAAAATAACTGGTCAATCCTATTAATTCAGTTTTTTTAAGCATCTGTTTCAGCTAGAATTGTTCCATTAAAATAGCTGGTTAGTAAATCACAGTAGACTTGTCCAGGAAAGAAAAGGAGAAAATAAAATTCAGCAAGCATAAAAACATAAATAGAAACTAAGTTATCATATCTACATGGACCTTACTTAAAAACACTTAGTGTGTGCATGGATCTTATTATTCTGTCTTCTGACAAGAAGCAGAAAGATGAATTTGTAGGGTCCTTATGCATGCAGGGAACCACCTACTCCCACCCATCTGTTAAAGCAGCTCCATATGTTCTATAAAATCAATGTAATCTTTTTGTTAAAATTTCTCCAATTAGGGAGATAATGTTTCTGTCCAGTTTTCCCACAAACTCCTTATAAACAGTAGAATTTAACCTATTACAAGCTATATGCAGATTAATATTGACTAATGTGAATAATTCTTTTCCATGTACATAAGGTAATGTTAACATGAATTTAAAAAAAAATTTTTTTTGAGCTAGGCTCTCGCTTTGTTAACCAGACTGAAGTGCAATAGTGCAATCACAGCTCACCGCAGCCTTGAGCTCCCAGATTCAAGTGATCTCTTGCCTCAGCCACCTGAGTAGTTGGGACCACAGATGTGTGCCACCACGCCAGGCTAATTTTTTTTTTTTTTTTTTTAGTAGGGATGGGGGTCTCTCTATGTTACCCAGGCTGGTGTCAAATTCCTGAGCTCAAGTGATTTGCCACTTCAGCCTCCCAAAGTGCTGGATTTACAGGCGTGAGCCACCGTGCCTGGCCTCAAAAACATTTAATAAGCCCCTGCTGTTTGCTAAGTGATGATAATACAAGGTTGAGTAAGACATGTTTTGGGCTGAACTTTTAAAACATCTTCCATATTTAGACTGAAGCAGGTCTTTGTCATCATCTTTCTCTCTTCCTATACTTAACAAAGCATTTCGAATAGATACATGAAATTTGATAATGATGAAGAATGTGGTTTTTTAAAATAATAGAATATAGGGAAAATGTTCAATAGCTAATTTTCTTGAAGAATATTACTACCACATTTTTCTGTATTCTTTAAAGAAGAATCATTCAAATTAAATGATACTTGACATAAAACTTCAACAAATATTATGACATCATGAAATGAAAACAGGAATAAGATTCAAGAAAACAATCCTCAGTAGCAACATTGAACATCATTTCTCTAAAATAGCATTTTTCTGTAAGAGCTATAAATGAAACATAGAGAATGTTCTAACTTCATAATTCCTAAAATATGAAAATCATACAAAGGAAGTAAACAATGCTAAAATAAGGACCAAAACATTTCAATATAAATAATAGCTGTTCTGCAAAGTGAGTTACATTCCTCTGTGTGTTCAATATGTGACTGAATACGTGCCTTTATTGATTTGCAGCCAGCAAATGCATTGGTATCAATTTTAGTGTAGAAAGCAGATGTTCCAAAAAAAAAAGTTTGAGAAATTCCCTGTATCTGTGGAGGATTAGTCATTTCTTAAATTCTGTAACCAAGAACATAAATGTTAATATATATTTGTACAAAACTATCAGTTTCTTCAAAAATGTGCAGAAATAAGTGACTTATTAAAAAATTGGCAGGATAGGAATTTATGATTCATGTGTAAGAGACTCTCCATTCCAGCTGTTGGTAGCCATGACTGGGCTCCGGCCTCCCTGTGTGACACATGGTGAGCTCACCGCCATGTCTTAGCAAGAGTTTGTAAGGGGAGAAAGTGACATTTTCACTTGTACTAAAATTGAGATTTCATCACGGAAGTTCAGCGGTGCCTTATTTTGGAGAAAACCTAATATAAAAATTCCAAACTTATGAAATACATATTTTGGGGGTGGCTTCTCATTCAAGGTAAACCACCAGAGCTATCAACATAGGCTTTTTAATATTATGTGCAGCAGCATTGATTATTAAGTATGAATTCAATATCTACACTAATTTTCGTACCCACACCTTTGATTTAGGATCGGGACATGAGGTCAGACATATGTGATTATGACAAGTTGTAACAGCTGGCTGTGTGACTCTGCAGTTCACTTACAGGCCCTTATTTCCCTAAAAATACAACAAGGGGAATTGGCCTGGAGACTTCTTTAATTCTAAAATTTTATGATTCGCTGATTTCTCTAGGATAAACTCTCTGGTACATTTCTGGCCTCAGACGTTCATAGTTTCCTTACATGTTCCTTCCCCCAAATGTCTGATTTTAAAGAGCAGTGGTTTTGGCTAATGCTGTAGGAACTACGCTGGTAGTGGGTTTCCCACAGTTCTAGGACTATGACTGTCTTACATCTGGGTTTTTCAATAATAAATAATAAATAAAAAATAATCGCCTAGTCTCCAAACGCCAGCACAGGATCTGGGTATTGAGGTGCCCTACAGCTAAAATATACTAATGGCTGTCTCTAAAAAAGTTAATACATAAAATTTATTCAATTTCCTGTGTATCTCTCATACAGTTTTTTAAATTTCTAGTGCCTGTTACCACTTGTCTATTAGTGGAAAATAGCAGTGTAAACAAGTAGCAAATTAACATATGTGGGAAAACACAGAAGACCACTGACTTTTAATTCTCTGTTTATGCCTATAAGCTTATGGCTATAATTTTCTATTCCTACACATCCCATCGTCATTTATTAATTCAACAGCTATATCTTGAACTCTTACTATCTACCAGGCCTTGTGCTGGGCTCTAGTTACAAGTGCACACAACTAGACAGGCTCTTTGCCGCATGGAAGCTACAGTCCCACATGGACACAAATGTCAAATAAATTTTTATGCCAGATGTATTCATAATTGAAAATTGAGTTAAATGTCATGAAGGAAAAAAGGAAAAACAATATTAAGGAAGAAAATAAGTCTCCAAACCCAGAACTTGGGATATTTGAATCTTCAAAGCAATTCATCCTTTACATAGGGTGCCTCCTATAGATAATGCGTGGTCTCTGAGGCCAGGCTGGGGAGTGCAGAACAGCCTGTCCTTCTTTTATATCCTCGGGTACCCAGGTATCAACTTTTCTTTTTCCTCCTTCAGGAAAACAACAACAACAACAACAACAACAACAAACAGGCCCTTGTGTACATCAGGTTATGAAAAGCGATACCTAGCAGGTCCAGTGACCACCTAGAATTAGCCGTGACAGTGGGCTCCCTGTTGCACATTGTAAATGGCAAGTGAGAAAGCATTAAGTAGATTACTAGACATCAAGACTCACAGCTAGGCCACGGGGCCAAACTCTGTGTTTGTTTTTCTGTCCTCATTTTGCTCGGCTTCTTGGCAGCATTTCACATGTTGACTTAGACCTCTTTCCTGAAGCACAACTCCTCTTGGAACATTCATTTTTGTTTTGGCTTTCTTCCCCATCCCTCTAGCTGTTCTTTCTCTACCTTATCTCTAAATGTCATTACCTAGGGTTCAGCCCTGAGTACTCTCTGTCTTCTCTCCTTGATTAATCACATCCATTCATATAGCTTCAGATGCCATCTGTATACTATGACTCCCAAATTTATATCTCATTTTGAACCTTCTCTTCTGAGCTCCACTATCAAAACTGAACACTTGGCTGGGCACAGTGGCTTGCACCTATAATCCCAGCACTTTGGGAGGCCAAGGTGGGCAGATGACCTGAGGTCAGTAGTTTGAGACCAGCCTGGCCAACATGGTGAAACCCCGTCTCTACTAAAAATAAAAAAAAAATAAAATAAAATTAGGCAGGCATGGTGGCACTTGCCTGTAATCCCAGCTACTCAGGAGGCTGAGGCAGGAAAATCACTTGAACCCCAGAGGTGGAGGTTGCAGTGAACCGAGATCTCGCCACTACACTCCAGCCTGGGCGACAGAGAGAGACTCCATCTCAAAAAAACAAAAAACAAAAAACAAAACAAAACAAAACCTGAACACATCATTTGCATGCTTTGTGTTCCTCCCTCAGTCTACCCTGTTGCATTAAATAACACTGCTGTCTACCCAGCTGTTCAAGCCAGAACTCTAGGAACATCCTTGATGCCCTTACCTCCCACCACCTTCTTCATCCATCCCATCATGTCATCTCCAATCAGCTCACCTCTTCCTACACTCTGCCAACACACTAGGCCAAGCTACCATCATTTTCCATCTGAACCACTACAGTCACCTTCTAAGTGTTTGTCTGCCTCCATTCTTGGCCCCTCCAATCTCTTTTCCATGATGCAGCCATTTTTCTCCAAGTTAAAAACCTTCGATGGCTTCCTACAGTAGTTTGAAAAATAAGCCCAAATATTTTACTATGAATCCTGCATGATCTAACCTCTGCAAACCTCTCCAACCTCATCCTGAGTCATCACTGTGCACTGTGCCCGACATACTGATTTCTTTTTCATTACCTTATTTATGCCGAAGTTTTTCCTATCTCAGGGCCCTTGGATATGCTCTTCCCTGTGTAAGGGGCATGGTTAATCTTTGCTTTTCACATAGTCGGCTCCTTATCCATTGAAGGCTCAGTTTAAATATCACTTCCTCAGGTCTTCCAGATCAATCTCTGTATCCGGGTTCTCCAGAGAAACAGAACCAGCAGGGTGGATGGATGGATGGATGGATGGATGGATGCACAGACAGATAGACGGATAGGTGGGTAGGTAGATTAGATAGATGATAGATAGATAGATAGATAGATAGATAGATAGATAGATAGATAGATAGACAGACAGACAGACAGACAGACAGACATGCTTTCACATTGTCAGGGCTGGCAGGTCTGAAATTTGTAGCAAAGGCTGGCAGGCTGGAAACTCTTGGGCAGGAGCTGCAGTCATGGGGCAGAATTTCTTCTCTTCCTCAGGGAAATCTTAGTTTTGCTCTTAAGCCCTTTTAACTGATTGTATGAGGCTCATCCACATTATCCAAGATAATCTCCTTTACTTAAAATCAACTGCTTGTAGACGTTAACCAGATCTACAAAATACCTTCACAGCAACACCTAGATTAGTGTTTGATTGAAAACTGGGTACTATAGCCTCACCAAATTGACACGTAAAGCTAGCCAATCACGCTCTGCTAGAAAGATTTGACTCTTTTCCATCTTTATGTAGTTGGCATATGCATCTTATTTCCTCATATCAGTATCTTGATAACAGCCTAGAATATTTTCCTTATTACTGTTTCCAGGGCTGGACTGAGACACTTTTGACATGCAATAGACTTGCTGGGCTAGGGAATTGCTTTTATAAACTCCCCCTCCCCTGTATTTTTCCATTCCAAAATGTTGCCAATTAGAGATAAGGCTTAAGCATCAAACACTGTAAAAATGTAAACTCCACAAGTAGTAGTGATGGTTGTCCTGCTATCGGGAATTCTAAGAAGGTCTTGGTAAAGAAAGGAAAAGGGAAGATGTTTGTCCAGTTCACAGTTTTGAGTCAGGCTCACTCTGACTCACAGAAAAGTACCTCCTGTGACTCCTTTTCCTTCTAGCCTCTACTGTTTATATCTTTGCTTTAATTTCTTCCTCTCTCTTCACCATGGATTTCTATAACTCCAAATAGTCTTTTTTTGCACTCGAAGCTGATTATTTCAGAATACTTAATGTCTGAAGTTCCCCCAAATTGGCATCCAGATGTGTTATTTAGCATTCGTGAATACTGAAATTTTCCTTGCAAGAAAATAATTCTTCTATAAAGAACAATGACGCACTTTCCCTCTTATACAATAATAGGAAGAGTACACATTGTAAAATTGTACACATTGTAAAATTGTACACATTGTAAAATTGTTTGAAAGAGACAGAGCCTCAATCAATTAATAGGCATGTCCTGCAAAAAGCAATGCAAAATTCCCCCCTTGCCAGATAATGGGAGGGAGAGTGGAGATGGAGAAGTTCATTTACTGTAGTCAGGTGACTTCTCTAGCCATAATGATGCTAAGGTTCTTAAACTTGGCAAAATCTGAGGTATTGACACATTGGAAGCAGACAAAGACTAGACATGATTTTCATTAATTCTCATCCATATTAAATAAGTGACATCTACAATCTTTGCACAGTGAAGGGATGAGGGGGAAACTAGTTGGGTTGTCAGTCATGTGAACCACTTGCTTTGCCTCCTTCTTCTGATAATAATCTTCCACCCAACTGATTGAACACTCAGGGCTGGGAGAAGGCAGGAGTGGTGACAGGATATTATCTTCAATTTGGTCTGCTTTTCTTATCTTTAGAAGTACCAACAGAAGGGAACAGAGGTTGAAATTAATGAGGTGGAAATGGGATTCTGAATTATCAGTGCATTTTAATCATCTCTGCTCACCCTTGCAGGTTGACTGCACTCAATTTCCTTTAGACTTCCCTAGGTAGAGAAGTCTACACTCATGAGAAAGAATAATTTCTCCCCTGGAAGCTCTGTTCCCTGTATTATTTTTAAGGGAGATTTTAAAACTTAAGGAGGCCTCAGTAGAAAAACATTTCTACATTTGTTTCTTCGAAAAAGACTTTAAAACATCATTTGCCAATAGAGAAAGGGTTTTCCCTGCTGTTTTTGGAGCACATTTCTGAAAAATCCCTCTCTGTGATTCCTCTGCATATGTCCCTCAGAGAAGAGGAATGTAAATAGCATAATATGCCCTCGATGCACTGATTTCTTCCTTGGTTTGTCTTGTCCTGGTCAGAAAAATAGCTTCCATTCTTTTGGATTGCTTTTAAATTATAATGTCAGAGAACTTCCATAAAAACCAAATATGGGCCTAGGTTGACGTGCAGCAGATTGACAAGCTGAAATAACATATTGCCTGGACGCAACAGCTGTGAAAAGTCCATCAGTTAGATTCTGTGGGTATGGTAAACAATGATAAAAGTCAGACAGAGAGATCATAAAATTATGATTTTTTTTAAAGAAAAAAGTAAAGCCAGGAAAGAAAAGGCCTTTGTCTCTAGTTGACCAGCTAGCCCAAAGCTTCTACCAGAAATAGTGAAAACTGTAGTAACTTGATGTTGGCTTACAGAGAAGAGACTGCCATGTGAGTTGAAGCTTTTTAGAGGACATGGGCTGGGCCTGGAAGGAGGTGAAGGGCTGGGTTCAAGAGAGGTGGGGAAAGAGAATTCCAAGCAGGGTTTGAAAGAAGGCACAAAAGTCAGGATGAGCACAGTGGTGGTGATGGAGAACTGGGGAAGTGTCAGAAGGTTCAGGTAGGGAATGCCCTCCCCAAGGGAGGGGCTGCCTCAGAGGAGACAGCCATAAGCCTCCTCTTCTCTGAAAGAGGGGCAGGAACAGGCCTCAGCGTGCCTGGGTAGTGGCCTGCGCTAGTTCTTTCTGGCAGAAAGCCTTCGTTAAGAACTTTTGAACTGCCAAGGAAATTAGTCCCCAATTCAGCTGAGTTAAAATTCAGCTCCCCCTGTCCCTCCACCTGCCCTATCCCCATTACCTAATTTCAAGATTCTGTCCTTTCACCATAAGATCTTTAAAACTGCTGAAGTGATGGGGCAGAAAAGAAAATGTGAACTGTTTTTCCTAAGCAATTAATTTGAGCCTGCTATTTGAATAACTACTGTTCTGGTATTCTCTCAACTTGTTTTCCACTTAAATTTCAAAGCAGACTCATAGCTACTCCAGACAAGGACCAGTTCTGGAATTCTACCTCCCTCTCTTCCTGTTTCTCTCTCTCTCTCTCTCTGTCTCTCTCTCTGTCTCTCTCTCTCTCTCACACACACACACACACACACACACACACACACGCACAGAGCTGGCATTACAACCTCTCCCCCTCACCCACGGTTTCTAGGAGGTTCTGACCTGGGATCCATTTAATATAGCACTAGCTGGTGAAGGCAGTGAAGGAAATCCTAGCATTTAACTTTCAGCTCATAAAAAACATATGTCCATGTATACAAGCTGCAAAGGAAAGCACAGAATTATCTTCTCACTTGGAAAAACTCTGCCATTTCCCCCATGAAAAAGAAAAACATGTTGGCCCAAGAATCTTGCCATCTTCTTCCTCTTTCTTTTCCTCTCCCCACCCTCCATTCTTCTCATTTTTTCTTAGTTCTTGAAACCTACTAACAAGATTCCAGGTAATGTTTAAAGGTTTCCAGGTTTGGTTCTCAAGTGTTCTGAAACATTCCTTTTTGGGATGTACATGGGTGTGCGGATCTTTATTAGATATGATCTTTGCCCAAATGCCTCAGTCCATGTTCTGTTATCATCAAGTGAAATCCAAATCTCTGCGAAGAACTTTTTTTTTTTTTTTTAATAACACCTGGCCTGGCACACAAAGCCTTAAGGGCTGAAAGCCATGGCAGATTCTCCAACTACAAGAATCAAACCATTCATCATCGTCTAGCCTTCACGTCTGCCAGCCAAGAAGGAACAGGAAGTTCGCTTGTGAGTTGCAGGAGTACGGAATGCGAAACTCCAAGCAGTTACTTGCTGTGGTTTTAAGTTTTTGTCTTGGAAGTTAAGAACAATGTGAATCTCTCTTTTAAATAGCATTCTAGTCAATAAATACCTATCTGGCACCTCAAGCCTTTGAACTTGCTGTAGTCTGTACCTTAGCGCAACATTTTAACACATATTAGTTTTTAAAGCAAATCTAATATGAGTACTAGTGTACAAATTGCCCATATTGCCTGGCTGATTAGGTTGCTATTTAAGACAGAGCAGATTAAATATCCTCTCTAAAAATTCTTAGTAGGCATTTTCAGCCTTTATGTATACCTCAGCAAGCTACCACATAACATTTCTCATGGGTCACACTCGATTTATAGTTTACCAATTTATAGAGGGGTGTGGTGGGGTGGCAGTTTGAGAGGAAGGGTCTGGGCTTATCAGGGTTAACTTATATGTGCATTTCGACTATATGCTTGCTGGCAATCCAATTTAATAGCTCATTTTCAAATCCTTTCTTGGAAAAGGAATTCAGATTACATAATCATGAAAAACAAACCTGTTGCCACCCAGCATGAGCCAACATGCTACAGTACTTTATGGCCTAAGGTTATTAAGCCAGCACCCAGTTTCATGAGCCAGAGAGAAGATTGGGAACATTTAAAATCTATCAGCTTTGTTAAAGTTATGCTGCTTAGTAGAAATGACAACAGGCAATTCACCTTTCTTGAGTTCATAATACCTTAAGACCTTGGATTGATTAAATAGGTGCTTGTTTACTGCTAATGAGGGCTGTATGATCATTAGCAACCTAGAAGCCTACTGAGTAATTCTTTACATTAGCTCCTCTTAATGGAAAGACTACCTTGGCTATTCCTAGCTATCCTCAAGATTCCCATCAACGGTGTCTTTCACTGTGAAGCTTTCTTTTACATTGCACCATGGGCTGAGTGAAGTAATGAACTCTGATCTGGTATAACTGCCCACAAACATAAATTGTCTATTATTTCAACTGAAAAATCTCTGTGTTCTAGGTTTTTAAATTTTTCATTTTGGGTGCACTTGGAGATAAGACTGTGAACTCTACTTTAATCTACATTTCTTGGTTTAAGGGCCATATACAGATATTGTCCTAAAACTCCTGCTTCAAGTTTCCAAAGGAAATCTATTAACATCAGCTGTGGGTCTAGATAGGTGGCGAGACATGAAGAGTGGTTACTTTCTTATTTTAGACAGGTAACCAAAAAAGAATGCTTTTCTGCCTGAAGCAAGACATTGACCTAAATTTCTATTTTCAACACAGAAGTGAAAAAAAGAAAACAATCTGACTCACCAAATTAGGCAACAATCAACTCACCATATAACCTTTCCTGTGGTTAATATATCTTATGAACTTGCTATGAGGTATAAAAATCGCCTCCATTCTTCCAGCAGAAATCACAGTTGATTAGATGACACAGCCTATGCAGAAGAGCAGGAGAGTAACTACCAATAACTATTTTTTGTGTATTCACCATGTAGTGTGGTGCTAAGAGCTTTACACAAATTATTTCACATAACCCTCAGAACAACCCCCTTAGCTGGATAAGGGTGAAGCGAGGTTGAGTAATTTGCCCAACACCTCACAGCTAGCAAGTTATAGTGCTGGGACCTGTTCTTTGGTTTAACGCCTACACTCTAGGCTGTGCTACTTCCTGGTTATCAGACTACATAGGGATCTAGAAGGTAAAAAATCACTCCTCAACTGCTATGGCTAACAGGTCACCTTTACATATCCTGAATATACATTCTGTTTTATTTGACTTTCACTAAATAGCACCTTTTCATTGGTAATTAAAGAGTCGCTGGGCACAGTGGCTCAGGCCTGTAATCCCAGCACTTTGGGAGGCCGAGGAAGGTGGATCACCTGAGGTCAGGAGTTCGAGACCAGCCTGACCAACATGGAGAAACCCCATCTCTACTAAAAATACAAAATTAGCTGGGTGTGGTGGCACATGCCTGTAATCCCAGCTACTTGGGAGGCTGAGGCAGGAGAATTGCTTGAGCCCAGGAGGCAGAGGTTGTGGTGAGCTGAGATCGTGCCATTGCACTCCAGCCTGGGCAACAAGAGTGAAACTCCATCTCAAAACAAACAAACAAACAAACAAAGAGTCATGCTAATCCGAAAAGTGTTGCTTCATTGTTTTTTAAAATACTGAAGTGTTAATGTTTTCTGGTTCTAGAATCTCAGAAGCAATTTCTCCCAGAAGGAACTATAGGGATAATTTTATACCCCTTCTCTCTCTAGTACCAGCCAAGAGAGAAAAGCTGGGTTCCTTCAGCTGCTCCTCCTCCAACTTTCAGCAAGCAAAAGAGAGAGAAATACTGCCTCAGTTTATTTGTGGTTCATTTGCATTTCACCTTGTCCACTGAACTCTAGGGTGGGTGATACAGTTTGGCTCTGTGTCTGCACCCAAATCTCATCTTTAATTGTACTCTCATATTTCTGACATGTTGTGGGAGGGACCTAGCGGGAGATAATTTGAATCATGGGGTGGTTTCCCCATACTGTTCTTGTAGTGAGTAAAACGCACAAGATCTGATGGTTTTATCAGGGGTTTCTGTTTTTGCATCTTCCTCATTTTCTCTTGCTCTTGCCGCCGCCATGTAAGAAGTGCCTTTTGCCTCCTGTCATGACTCTGAGGCCTCCCAGCCATATGAAACTGTAAGTCCAATTAAACCTCTTTTTTCCCCAGTCTCGGATATGTCTTTATCAGCAGTGTGAAAACGGACTAATACAGTAAATTGGTACCAGGAGTGGGGTGTTACTGAAAAGATACCCAAAAACGTGGAAGCAATTTTTGGACCTGGGTAACAGGCAGAGGTTGGAGCAGTTTGGAGGGTTCAGAAGACAGGAACTTCCTAGAGACTTGTTCAATGGCTTTGACAAAAATGCTGATAATGATATGAACAATGAAATCCAGGCTAAGGTGATCTCAGATGGAGATTAGGAACTTGTTGAAAACTGCAGCAAAGGTAACTCTTGTTATGTTTTAGCAAAGAGGCTGGCAGCATTTTGCCCCTGACCTAGAGATTTGCAGAACTTTGAACTTGAGAAAGATGATTTAGGGTAACTGCTGGAAGAAATTTTTAAGCAGCAAATTATTCAAGATGTGACTTGGGTGCTGTTAAAGGCATTCAGTTTTAAAAGGGAAGCAGAGCACAAAAGTTCATAAAATTTGCAGCCTGACAATGCGATAGAAAAGAAAATCTTATTTCCTGAGGAGAAATTTAAGCTAGCTGCTGATATTTGCATAAGTAACAAGGAGCTGAATGTTAATCCTCAAGACAATGGGGAAAATGTCTCCAGGGCATGTCAGAGACCTTTGTGGCAGCCTCTCCCATCACAGACCTGGAGGTCTGGGAGGAGAAAGTGGTTTCATGGGCAGGGCCCAGGGTCCCCAAGCTGTGTGCAGTCTAAGGACTTGGTGCCCTGCATCCCAGCCACTCCAGTTGTGGCTGAAAGAGGTCAACATAGAACTCAGGCTGCAGCTTTAGAGGGTGCAATCCCCAAGCCTTGGCAGCTTCCACATGGTGTGGAGCCTGTGGGTGCACAGAAAGTCAAGAATAGGGATTTGGGAACCTCCATCCAGATTTCAGAAGATGTATGGAGATGCCTGGATGCCCAGACGGAAGTTTGCTGCAGGGTGAGTCTCTCATGGAGACCCTCTGCTAGGGCAATGCAGAAGGAAAATGTGGAATTGGAGTCCCCACACCTAGTGGAACTGTGAGAAGAGGGCTACCACCCTCCAGACCCCAAATGGTAGATCCACCTACAGCTTGCACTGTGTGCCTGGAAAAGCAGCAGATACTCAATGTCAGCCCGTGAAAGCAGCTGGGAGGGAGCCTGTACCCTGCAAAGCCACAGGGGCAGAGCTGCCCAGAGACCATGGGAACCCACTTCTTGTATCAGCATGACCTGGATGTGAGACCTGGAGTCAAAGGAGATCATTTAGGAACTTTAAAATTTGACTGCCCTGCTGGATTTCAGATTTGCATGGGTGCTGTACCCCCTTTTGTCTTGGCCAATTTCTCCCAGTTGGAATGGCTGTATTTACCCGGTACCTGCACCCCCATTGTATCTAGGTAGTAACTAGCTTGCTTTTGATTTTACAGGCTCATAGGTGGAAGGGACTTGCCTTGTCTCAGATGAGACTGAACTGTGGACTTGGGTTAATGCTGAAATGAGTTAAGACTTCAGGGAACTGTTGGGAAGGCATGATTGGTTTTGAAATGTGAGGACATGAGATTTGGAGGGCCAGGGGAGGAATGATATGGTATGTTTCTGTGTCCCCACCCGAATCTTATCTTGAATTTTACTACCATAATTCCCATGTGTTGTGGGAGGGACCCAGTGGGAGAGGCCTCCCAGCCATGTGGAACTGTAAGTCCAATTAAACCTCTTTTTCTTCCCAGTCTCTGGTATGTCTTTATCAGCAGCATGAAAACGGACTAATACAGTGTGAGGCAGAAAGAAAAATGTTTATCCTCCAACTTTTTATTGCTTCTCATTTCCTGACAACTTTCTTTTACCAAATAGCTGAAAGTGTACAGTTAGATGATTTTCAACTATTTGGGAGTTCTTTTATTCATTCACAAATTTCACATATATTTGTTGGAAACTCACTAGGTGCCTGGCATTGAACTAGGTGTTGTTTCAATGCTTAGCTTTTTTTCTTTTTTTTGAGACAGGGTCTCGCTCTGTCACCCAGGCTGAAGTGCAGTGTCATGATCTTGGCTCACTGCAACCTCCACCTCCCAGGTTCAAGCAATTCTCCTGCCTCAGCCTCCTGAGGAGCTGTTATAGGCGCACCCCACCATGCCTGGCTAATTTTTGTATTTTTAATACAGACAGGGTTTCACCATGTTGCCCAGGCTGGTCTTGAACTCCTGAGATCAGGTGATCCGCCTGCCTCAGCTTCCCAAAGTGCTGGGATTACAGGCATGCGTCACCTCACCTGGCCCCTGCTTAGCTTTTATGATGGATGTAGTGGGAACTAGATTCCTGTGAAGTCAGGCAGGCCCCAGATACTGATCAAATATTGCATCTACTCTTAAAATTTCCTAAATTTCTATTTTCAACACAGAAGTGAAAACAAAAACAAAAACAGCCGGGCACGGTGGCTCACGCCTGTAATCCCAGCACTTTGGGAGGCCAAGGCAGGCGGATCACTTGAAGTCAGGGGTTTGAGAGCAGCCTGGCCAATATACCAAAACCCCATCCGTACTAAAAATACAAAAAAAAAAATTAGCCGAGCATAGTGGCGGGCGCTTATAACCCAGCTACTTGGGAGGCTGAGGTGGGATAATTGCTTGAACTTGGGAGGCAGAGGTTGCAGTAAGCCAAGATCTCACCACTGCACTCCAGCCTGGGTGACAAAGTGAGATTCCATCTCAAAAAAAAGAAACCAAAAAACAAACAAACAAAAAAAACCTCAGTGTGTAACCTTTCCTGTGGCTAATAAAAGCTTATAAAGTTACTATAAGCTAAATTTACCTCAGAAGGTAGATTACTATTCAAAAGAGGAAGTAGTTTTAGGATTGGGAGGATAAAGAAACCAGAGTCAGGACTCCCCTGGGGACAAAGAGGAAAGAAGTAAATTGTTGCAAGATATTTGTCTAGGGTTTTTCTGGTTTGAGAAGTACGGACTGGAGTATTAGGAAGTCACAAAAGTTGCTGTCTGTTCATTTGGTGAAACGCTAAAGGTAAGGAGCACCTTTCCTGTAACTACAGCTCAGAGGATCAGTTCTTGTGACATTCCTTCTCCACATGTCAACTGGGCCTCCATCTCAAAAAAAAAATTTTTTTTTTCAAAAATATAAATCTCTCTTAAAAACATATAACTCGTGTACATTAAAGTTTTGAAATGTTTATGGTGATTATCTGAATTTTAAAATAATAGAAACAGAATAATTGTTGGTACATATTCATGTACTGTGTGTGTGTGTGTGTGTGTGTGTGTGTGTGTGTGTGTGTGTTTTGAGATGGAGTCTCACTCTATCGCCCAGGCTGGAGTGCAGTGGCGTGGTCTTGGCTCACTGAAACCTCCGCCTCCCGGGTTCAAACGATTCTCCTGCCTCAGCCTCCCGAGTAGCTGGGATTATAGGCACATGCCACCATGCCTGGCTAATTTTTGTATTTTTAGTAGAGATGGGGTTTTATCATGTTGGCCAGGCTGGTCTCAAACTCCTGACCTAGGGCGATCTACCCGCCTTGGACTCCCAAAGTGCTGGGATTACAGGTGTAAGCCACTGTGCTCGGCACATATTCATGTACTTTAAATAAAGTACTTTGAATAGTTGTGTTTTTTGCCAATACTCTGTTACTGAGATATTTCTACAGAGTGTATTTTCTTTAATGTGGTCTTATCGTTTTAATTTTTTTCATAAAATTGCCTACTTTTTTTTTTGAGACAGAGTCTCACTCTGTCTCCCAGGCTGGAGTGCAGTGGCACAATCACGGCTCACTGCAGCCTTGACCTCCTGGGCTCAAGTGATCCTCATGCCTCAGCCTCCCGAGTAGCTGGTATGACAGTTGCACACCACCATACACAACTAATTTTTATATTTTTTGTACAGTCAAAGTTTTATCAGGTTGCCCAGGCTGGTCTCGAACTCCTGGACTCAAGTGATCAGCTCACTTCGACCTCCCAAAGTGTTGAGATTATGGGCATGAGCCATCACACCTGGCCTGTTATATTCTTTTTCAATTGACTCTACCATCTAGCTTACAATATTTTCAATTGAGAAATTACTCTTTCTTCAGGTGGTGAGGCTTATGGTAAGCTCAGAACAAATTCTGCTAAATGGAGGAAATCCTCAATATTATTCTTTTTATTTGAAATGTGTAAATATTTCAGCATAAGTATTTTCCCAGACACAATACCTCCTGTTTGCCTCCATTCAGAGTAGATTTCTTTAACTAATAGTTTTACAAGACAAAACTTGTTAGTAAGTTGTCTCCATACTTTAAAATATTTTGTATATAGATGCTTCACAATTGTTAGTTTTTGCAGTTTCATTCCATTCTGGCATAGAACATAAATTTATGAAATTGTTTTTACAAGAAGCTTCATCAAAAGATTATTCCACAAATGTAGATATTCAAAGGCACATTATAGAATTTCAAAATTAAGCATTGTAAATGGATTAAGCTTTCCTTATTTATTTACTCAAGTCTTCCCTTGCTTTTATAGGATAAATTTTAATATCTCTTTGCTTCCAAGTTTTTGTTTTGTTTTTAGAGACAGGGTCTCACTATGTTGTCCAGGTTGGACTCGAACTTGTAGGCTCAAGAAATTCTTCTGCTTCAGCCTCCTGAATGCCTGGCACACCCTACCATGTCTGGCTTGGTTCCAAGTTTTGTTTTTAATAATTGCATTTCTCTAAAAGCTTTCTAGAACATTTCTGCTTTATAGATTTCTTATTTATCAATAAACTAATTGACAATAAATATAATGTGTGCATCATCAGAATTCGTATTTATACGATCCTCACAAATTTTGTCACTGAATTTGCAATAGCAGACACAATAAAGTCAGATGAATTTTCAAAAGCTTTGAGTCACTGAATTTCATGAAAATATTGAACAATTATTGGAATTAATTAAATTTTAATTTGAAGCAGCTGGTGACACATAAAACAGAAATCACGAGCTGTTTGCAGAGTTCTGTTAATTAAACCAAATATATTAGCAGCTATTGCTTCATATTTCATGCCTGTCGAAGAAAAGCTTAAAATAACAGCTAAGGTTTGAAGTAAATTCTGGGGCCTCCTTAACATATTTATGTCTTCTAATTTTCATTACTATAGGCCCCAAGGAGGCTGGTAAATGTTGGCAAATATTTTATGCACATTACATTTCATCGTCAACTTTATTTAGAAATGAGAAATCTGCACTTGACATTTCATTAAACATGACTTTTTTGCTTTGTTTTGTTTTTTGAGCTCTTTGTTGCTGAGAGAGTTCATCACAACATTTTTGAAAAGTGTTACCAAATGATAGGGTAAATAAATAGTTGTAGATTTACCCTATCTACTATATGCCAAAACCATTTTAGCAGGATTGCTCACACTACTTTGTGTAAGTTTTATGGTAGGCATGCTTAGCCTCCACTTCCTGCATGTATTTCACATTCACCACGTTTCTAATTTCCCACATTTCACACTGACCCCACTGTCTGGCAGATTGGCAGCCTTGTGCCTTAATCATCTTGCAGGCCCCACCTGGGGCCAAGGCACAACTGACTCATACACCAGATGGGTGCCAGGGACAGCAGCAACAAATATTTCTCCCACATCCTTTGGGATGAAGTTAGTTGTCCTAAGTCACCGTATGCAACCACACTTTGTTTTTTCAAGCCAGCATGAGATATGCCTCTATCCTTAAAATGGAGGAGTTAGTTACCTGTGCCTTAAGAAAGGTTTAAGAAAAGTGAAAGAAGTTATCACTGATAGCTCAGACTTAACCACTTGTTAAGTGTTGAACTCTGTTTACGGCACATGTATCTCACACACTACTAGGGAAGACTATGCTACAATATGGAAGCACAAAGTTGATGCAGGGCAGATGATCCCCAAATTGGAGTTTAGCCAGGGAGGAATTCAAGGGCAAGCCAGCGATAGATATTGAAGTGGCAGAATTATAGCTCCAGCAGTTCTGCAGCTCTGTGACTGCTCCTGCAGAGCAGGGCTACTCCACAGGCAGTGTGCTGAGAGTAGTAGCTGAGGGCAGTTCTGAAGTCAAATTTACACCCACTTTAATTTACATGCAAACTATGAGGCGATTAATGCAGAAATTCCTAGAAAAAGGGTGGTAACTTCTGGGCGTTGCCATGGCAATGGTAAACTGACATGGCACACTGGTGGGCATGTCCTATATGGAAAGGTGTTTCCGCCCCATCCCTGTTTGAACTAGTCCTCAATTAGGTCAGGTGTCTGAGCCCTGCCTCCAGAGTCAAGTCCTACCTCCTATTTCAAAGTTATCCACTAAACCAGTCCTGGCTTATTTTAATGCAGCTAATAATAATAATCTTTTGTTAAAACAACAACAGCAACAACTCTGGGACACATGTTAAACCAGAGAGGTGCCAGGAAAATAGAAGTCAACCAGGAAATATGTATATGTTATCTGTTGACCACACAGATGCTTGCTTCATTCATAAAATGGATTTCTGTAATCTATCCCAATACCTAGGTATGGCCTCAAATTAAACATTAAAAAAATTTTTTTCCATGTTATTCTTAGGGGCACTAAAGCTGTATTCCTGATTTAGGGAATTCCTTCACTTTCATTCCAAGATGTGAAGACACGTGGTCATAGAGGTCAGGAGAATCATACACTTTAGTCCATGGTTAATCTAACATCTGGGTCAAAACTATTATTGAAAATGAGATAGAGACAAATTGATCCTTAACTTAGTCACACGATGATAAAAACTTGCTCCTTGAGCAAACTTGTCTTGCAAGTCGTGAGGTTTATTTTGGCTATAACATTGTCTTTTTGGAAACTTGGTCTCATAAAAGCCACTTTTTTTGAGGATCAAGCTTCCAACCAAGAAAGGGAAAATATAACATACATTGATTTTCACACTTTGGAAGAAATAAGCATTAGATAAGCATTTTTCCTAAGGAGCTACCGAGATTTTAAAAATATATAAATTACTTTAGTTCATTT
The DNA here is from genome assembly GCF_009828535.3 of Hylobates moloch. Lineage (NCBI taxonomy): Eukaryota > Metazoa > Chordata > Mammalia > Primates > Hylobatidae > Hylobates > Hylobates moloch. The sequence goes on from NW_026652293.1 coordinate 48,296,149, forward strand.
GTAAAAATGACTATTGCAAGAGTTGTAAGAATGTGTTTTAAATTTCTGTGAAGTAATCGATTCCAGAATGATGATGTTTTCTCTTTTTAAAGTTTTTAAATTTGCTTTTCTTCCCTGATTAACTTGTGTGAATTTTTAGAAATACAGTTGACCCTTGAACAACATGGGTTTGAATGGTGTAGGTCCATTTATATGAGGGTTTTTTTTTCAATAGACATATTTAAAAAATTTCTGGAGATTTTTGACAACTTGAAAAAACTTGCAGACAAACCACATACTCTAAAAATATCAAAACATTAAGAAAAAGATATGTTACAAATGCATAACATATATGTAGCTACTAGTCTATTTTATCATTTACTACTATAAAATATGCCCAAATTTATTATAAAAAGTTAAAATGTATTAAAACTTAAGCCTACGAACACAGATTATGCACGGTACCACTCAGTTAAGAGAAATGTAAACCAACATAAAAATGTAGTATTAAATCATAACTGCATAAAATTAACTGTAGTACATACTGTACTACTGTGATAATTTCATAACCACCTTCTGTTGCTATTGCATTGAGCTCAAGTGTTGTATCAACTTAAAATGCTGTGTGAGGCTATTCATCTCCACGGGAGCAGTTCATCTCTAGTAAATTTCATATCACAATAAAAAGTTACCTTTCATGCTTGTTGTGTATTTTACATCATGTTTAGTGTAATATTGTAAACTTTGAATAACACCATGGAACCCATACAAAGTCCTGCTAATGATACTGGTAGTACTCCCAGGAAACAGAGAAGGTCATGACATTACAAGAAAAAGCTGAATTGCTTGATATAAAAGTTGAATTGCACAATCTGTAGATTGAGGTCGGCAGCTGCAGTTGCCCACCATTTCAGACAGATGATTCATCTTGTAAACCTATGATACTGATAAATACAGTGCAGTACTATAAGTGTATTTTCTCTTCTTTACGATTTTCCTAATAACAATTTTTTTTTTTTTTTGAGACAGAGTCTTGCTCTGTCGCCAGGCTGGAGTGCAGTAGTGTGATCTCAGCTCACTGCAGTCTCTGTCTCCTGGGTTCAAGCAATTCTCCTGCCTCAGCCTCCTGAGTAGCTGGGATTACAGGCACATGCCACCACCCTCAGCTAATTATTATATTTTTAGTACAGACAGGGTTTCACCATGTTGGCCAGGATGGTCTTGATCTCCTGACCTCATGATCCGCCCACCTCAGCCTCCCAAAATGCTGGGATTACAGGTGTGAGCCACCGCGCCCGGCCAAAATTTTTTTCTCTAGCTCATTTTATTACTGTATGAATACAGTATATAATACACATAACATAAAAAATATGTGTTAATCAGCTGCCTATGTTATTGGTAAGGCTTCCAGTCCACAGTAGGATATTAGTGGTTAAGTTTTTGGGGAGTCAAAAGTTTTGCACAGAGTGGGTTTGGCACCCCTAACCACTCCCCCCACCACTGTGTTGTTCAAGCGTTGACTGTATCTCAATCTTGCTGACTTCAGCTGTAAAATGAGGATCTAAACTAGTGGATGTTCAGTGTTCATTCTAGTTTCCCAAACTCATCTTTTATGTCTTTTTTGAATATCTGGAATTTCATATTGTGTGTTATTGTATGATTTTGTTAATAAAGATTATTTAAGCTGGAGGATTATGAGCCTTTTTTCTTTTTTTTTCTCACTTTAAACAACCAAATGTTATTCTAAAGAAAGTGTGAGCAAACACATTAGATACACTGAGGGAAAAGACAGGAAGATAAAGAATGCAGAGAGTCAGAGTGTGTGGGACAACATAGGTTACTTTCAGACTTTCTTAGGTATAGAGAATCACCTAGTGGTAGGAATAGAAAAAGCTTTTTAAAAGTGTAAGGTCCTTTTTCTTGGGCTTCAGTTCGTATCACTGAGTAGTAGTCATATGGTTTGTGATCAGTTTCTTTAAAATGTACCAAGATGTTGAATATTTATCTATTTGTAATTGACTTTATTTAAATTATGGTAATATGTTGAATATTTAATGTTTTTTTCCAAGCCTTTCTTCTCTAAAAGGACTCAGAATCTCCTAATGTCAAGCTTTGAAAATTAATTATTGCTCCAAAGAATGTGTTAAATTCATTGTTTTATCATCAAAAGAAGTCTAGAAATGTACAAAACCAGCATGAAAGCATGATCATTATCTACCAAAGCCCCCTTTTAAATTACCAGTGACAGGCAAATCCCATTATGATTACACTTTTAATTTCACAGGTAAGGTCACTGAGGTTCCATCTACATAATGTAAGTTTTTGTAATATTTGGAGGACCAAGATAGATTTTTCACTAGTCAAAAAGAATACATCAAGTGTATGGCACCTTCCATTTACTTTGGGTTCTTTCAGAAGCAGAGACTAAGATAGATTTGGTGGACATAGTTTATTTGGGTGATGATTCCAGGAAGCAAAATGGTAGAGAGGTGGGGTCAGGGATAATGAGACAGGGAAGAAAGAAAAGTATAAGGATGCAATGTCACCATTTGTAGCAGTAAGTACCTGGGGTTTGATTCTTCTGGATCTCTCGGAATTGCCCAAGTGAAAGATGGAACACTGGGGCATTTGTTCACTGGCTCCTGACCCCATTGGTTGAGAATTGCCCCTGGAAGCTGTAACTGTCTCCACATTTCCAGGCCATGGTTGTGTGGTGGCTGAGCAGGCTCCTTTATCTTCTGAGAAAACTCTGGAGTAGAGACACACCAAGAAACCAGTGACTTGCACTTGAGGTGGAAAGAGTCTGTGCCCACAAACAATTGCCTAGCATATCTGTGGCTGAAATCAGAAATGGGCCAAGTAGGTGACATGAAGGTAATTGTTAGTCCACCTCTTACCCCGTTCAGATCTACTTGTCCCTATATGGTGGCCATAATCTCTAAAAAAGACTTTGTACAGAGAATCAATGGAATGAGCTGTGGTCCCTGCTATTACACCCGGTCCCAAGCTCCAAATGACATTTGTCAGTTCTCTCTTCCACCACCAACTCTCGATTTCCCTATCCTTGATCAGCATTATCTGATCTATTAATAATTTATTTGCCTGATGGGGGAATCCCAGAATTTCATCCCAGAGGGTCTGGCCTTGGGTTGCCTTTCCTTTGTTGGGCTGTGACGGCTGCATTTGCTTGCTCACTGTTTTCACTAGACATAAAAGCATATGGAGGTACCCCAGTGGATGCCCTGAGTTCCATATTCTTCCATGTCCCTTTATGTAGCAGCAAGTCTAGTTTCTCATGATAATCAGGATTGACTAACCTTACCAGTATTATAACTCTTCTCTTTTCCTGCTGGTCCACCCACATAAGGAAAACAAAGAGACGAGTTACAGCATCAGGTTTTGTGGAACCCTTATGTGTCACTAGGAGTAGTGTTCCCCACTCCCCACTTTACCCAGTAGAGCCTAAGCTAGAAGGAAAGGGAAGAACATGTGGATTATTTGTAGTGATAGTGAGAAGAGCCAATTCTTTTTCCATTTCTTGGCTTCTAGACTTGTATATTTTAGCTATTGGGGACATAGCTTGATACACTAGTTCAATGCTGATAGTGCACCATGAAGAATAGTTTTCCCATTCTATGGGGTGAACTCATGCTTTAGTGAAGCCACAAATAGGCCATTCCAATATGGTATCTTATTACTATATTAGTTTCCTAGGGCTGCTGTAACAGAGTATCAAAAACCTGGTGGCTTAGAACGACAGAATTTATTGTCTCACAGTCTGGAGGCCAGAAGTCTGAGATGAAGGTATTGGGAGAGTTGGTTCCTTCTGAGGGCTGGGAAGGAAATTCTGTCTCATGACTCCTTCCTAGCTTCTGGCAGTTTGCCAGCAATCATTGATGTCACTTGGTTTGCGACAGTGTAACGACAGTCTTTATGACAGTATACAGCATTCTCCCTGTGTCTCTGTCTCTGTGTCCAAATGTCTTCTTTTTTAGTTTTTAAAAAGATAGAGTTTCACTCTGCTGCCCAGGTTGAAATGCAGTGGCGCAATCATAGCTCACTGTAGCCGCGAACTCCTGGGCTAAAGTGATCCTCCCACATCAGCCTATCAAGTAGCTGGGACTACAGGCTCATTCCGCCACATGCAGCTAATTTTTAAAAAATTTTGGTAGTGAGGGGGTCTCACTATGTTGCTCAGTCTGGTCTTGAACTCCTGGCCTCAAACAATCCTCCCACCTTGGTCTTCCAAAGTGCTGGGATTATAATAGTGTAATAGTACCCAGTCAAAATGTCCCCTTTTTATAAGGACATAGTCATATTGGATTAAGGTTCACCTTAATGATCTCATCTTAACAAATTACATCTGCAACTAGCCTGTTTCCGATTAAGGTCACATTCTGAAGTACTTGGGGTTAGGATTTCAGAAGCTGAAGAACTCAGAATATGAATTTATTGGGGTCACAACTTAACCCATAGCAGTATCAGACCACTTACTTTCAAGAAATAGGTAGGACGTGGTAGAACCAGTGAATCTCATGATCATGTACATGTTTCTCAGTCAAATGGGTCCCTTGGTCCAAGGCAATCTTATGCAGGATCCTACGGGTGTGAATCAGGTATTCTGTCAACATTCAGAGAGTAGTGCTGGCACAGCTACTGCAGAGAGAGTAGGTATCATTTCCTTCAAGGTGGACGGGATCCAGTGCAATTTACTAGCCACCAAGAAGCTGGTTGTTTTTACTTAGGATCGTTCCATACTGAGAACCTAGTGTCAGTTTTCTACTGACAGGGTGGTTATTTAGCAAAAATGGTGGCTAGACCAGTTTAGAGAGGATGAGAGGTAGTCCATGCTGTTGGACCCATCAATAGCCATCAGCCCTGATAGCATGGCTGCTCTGATGATGAGACCATTGTGCAACCACTTGGGTGATGAAGGACACCCACTGCACAATCCATCAGACAAATTGTCCTGTCCACCTGGTTGTTTCCTGTCTTACCTGTGGTAGATGCTCTCTAGTGGGTATTGACAAAAGATGCCAGGCCCCCACAATTTTTTTTCATTCCCAAAAGGTCTATCCTCTTCTTTAAATCTCTATGTCTACAATAATTTAATCCTGTTCCTATCAGACAAATTATTTGCCCAGCAGTATATTCTAACCTTGGACCACCTTTTCTCCATATGAAGTAGGTGATCTGCTGTTCTGCTCACAGATCTGTCCCTTGAAGTCCCCTGTTAATGGTGTTGTAGGGAGCAGCCACCTATTTTCCAGACATAACAACATATGAAGCCAACCTATCTGTGAACCACAATCAGGTGTTTTTCAGGTGGGCTACTTTTGGGGAACTCACCACAAGGCCATAGATGGGCATTGAGAGAGAAAGACTTTGTGAAACAGAGTAGGTGACTCATGGCCTTCTATTTATGTTAAGTTATTTATGCGTTTTCAACCTGCTTGGGCCTCATCCTAGGATGGTTTGCTGCCACATCCACTAGAACCCATGACTTGGTAGATCTGACAATATTCAGGTAGTGATGGACTGCTCTGGTTATATACCTGATGTTACAAGGTCAGGTGCTCAGTGTCTACTGGCCCAGTAGCACAACAGGAGCTGCTTTTCAAATGATAAGTCATTCTCTAGTGGAGAAAACATGACCTTGTTCCAGAATACTAGGGAGCCTGTGTAATGAATCTCTCATTGAAGCATGCCAGAGGGTCGGCCTTAATTTGCCATGGGTATCTCTAGCATTGTAGATCTGCCAGATGATATGGCCAAGTGCTGGATGCTTGCTTGATTTTGCACTGTAGTTGCTTTCAGCTTTCTGCTGGGCCAATAAGTGAGTTTTTCTTGTTATAGAAATCAAGCAAAACTCAAGTGTGTTAGCCATCTATCTCTTACCTAGAAACATAATAGTCTATTAGTCATAACCACAGATCCCTGGACTCTATTTCTATTCCAGCTGTGCTGTCCATTGCAGCAATTACTTTCACCTTGCCATTGACAAGTTTATTAAGAACTGGCCCTGGCCTAGGCCATTCTAGATTTCTATTGATGCCATTCTATAGCAGCATCTTCTACTGTCACCCCTGGCCTATAGAGGTCAGCCACCACTGGACAGATTAAAGATGTTGGTGTCCCCCTTTCTAGACATTCTTTGTTGTCTTAGTGGAGGCAATAGCCTTTGGTCCCTTCTAGAAATAATAACCTGGTGGTGATCTTAGGTAATAAATCCAGCCTAACTTTCCCACCTCCTAAAGATTGTTTTTTTTTTTTTTTTTTGATGGAATTTTGCTCTTGTCACACAGGCTAGAGCGCAGTGGTGGGATCTCGGCTCACTGCAAACTCAGCCTCCCAGGTTCAAGCCATTCTTCTGCCTCAGCCTCCTAAGTAGCTGGGATTACAGGCATGTACCATCATGCTTGGCTAATTTTGTATTTTTAGTAGAGATGGAGTTTCACCATGTTGGTCATGCTGGTCTCAAGCTCCTGACCTCAGGTGATCCTCCTGCCTTGGCTTCCAAAAGTGCTGAGATTACAGGCATAAGCCACCATGGCCAGCCCCTAAAGACTGCTATTCCTACCCTTAGTATTGGTAACTATGATTTTAGCATATCAACCCTATTTGCTAAAGGTTATCATCACGTTCAGACTTCAAGAAGCCATCCAGAATGGCATATTCAGAATTTAACATTCTCGCCAGAATGTTAAATCCCAAATCATGAGAGTGCTCCCATGTCAGTAAGCCCTAGCCTGTCCAACCTTATATTCTGTACACCCTCTCCTCCCAGCCTCCTCAAGATCTACTTTCAAGCATGTCCTGATTCCTGCTTGTACTTATTACCCAGGTCCTGCAACTCTTTTGGTGAGGAAACTATACCTCCCAGAGTAGGAAGAGGTGTGGAGACAATTAGGGGAGGTGGAAGGTGGGGCAAGAGAGAAGTGACTAGGAAAGTGATCATGCAAGGATACGCCTTAGGTGGACCCACTGACATATTCTCACCTCAGATCTCAGAATTCTATCCCGTGCATATCAAGGCCCTAACTTTAGCGAGGAAAACTCTGCCATGAGACCACCCGGAAGGCTGTTGAGTAATGAAGGCAAGAATTGACAGTAGTCAGGACTAGGTACTGGGCAGTGAGAATGGAGAGCATGGGACAGATGGGGAATATTTGTGGAAGATAGAATTGATAGGATATACAGAAAGGAGTAGGGGGTGATTCTAAAGTTTCAAACTTAGTTAGCTAAGTGAATGAGGATATTATTTACTGAGTAGTAAAAAGAGCAGGTGTGGAGGAATTTTTTTTTTGGAGACAGTCTTACTCTGTCACCCAGGCTAGAGTGCAGTGGTGTGATCCCAGCTTACTGCATCCTTGACCTCCTAGGCTCAAGTAATCCTCCCACCTGGTGGCTGTACAGTGAATTTTTAATTCGTCCATTGTATGTTTTATCTTTAACAATTTTGCTTTTCTTTTATATTTTTTCACCTCTCTTTTCATGTTTTCTGTTAAATTTTCAGCATGTTGAATAGTATTAATAAAAGCTGTTTTAAGATCTGTGTCTGCTAAATTCATCATTACTCTCATTTCACTGGACAGGATTAATAGCAGATTAGATATTACAGAAGAGAGAATCAGTAAACTTGAAGATGAAGCAATGGGTTCTATCCAAAATGAAATACAGAGAGAAAAAAGGCTGGGAAAATGGCCTCTAAAACTACATTAAATCATCTTAAGGCTGGGCGTGGTGGCTCACGCCTGTAATCTCAGCATTTTGGAAGGCCGAGGCTGGTGGATCACCTGAGGTCAGGGGTTCGAGACCAGCCTAGCCAACACGGTGAAACCCCGTCTCCACTAAAAACACAAAAATCAGCTGGGTATGGTGGCACATGCCTATAATCCCAGCTACTCGGGAGGCTGAGGCAGGAGAATCGCTTGAACCCTGGAGGCGAAGGTTGCAGTGAGTCAAGATTGTGCCATTGCACTCCAGCCTGGGTGACAGAGCAAGACTCTGTCTTAAAAAAAAAAATCTTTTAAAAAACATGTAATTGAGTATCAGAAGCAGAAGAGAGTGTCGGAGACAACAAATATGTGAACAAATAATGTTAAAAATTTTTACAAATTTGACAAAAACTAAAAATGTATAGCTTCAAGGAGCTCAACTAACTTCAAGCAGAATAAATACAAATAAAATCATATCAAGTCATAGCGCTAGAAAACCAAAGGGATAAAGAGAAAATCTTATTGTAGCCAGAGTAAAAGGATATGTGGGGAAGAATAAAAATAAGGAAAATACAGACCTCTTATCAGGAACTACACAAACCAGAAGACAATGGATGGCTCCTGGAAAGCACTTTAAGAACAGAACAGGCTGGACACGGTGGCTCACATCTGTAATCCCAGCACTTTGGGAGACTGAGGCGGATGGATCACTTGAGGTCAGGAATTGGAGACCTGCCTGGCTATCGTGGTGAAACCCTGTCTCTACTAAAACTACAAAAATTAGCTGGGCATGGTGGCACGTGCCTGTAATCCCAGCTACTCGAGGTGGAGGCAGGAGAATCGCTTGAACCTGGGAGGCGGAGGTTGCAGTGAGCCGAGATTGCGTCACTGCACTTCAGCCTTGGTGACTGAGCGAGAGTCAAAAAAAAAAAAGAAAAAAAAAGAAAGAAAGAAAAAAACAGAGCAAAACAAAACACCCAACAACACAGAATTCCCAGCAAAAATATCTTCCAAAAATAAGAATAAATCAAAAATGTTCAGACACGTAAAAGCTGAGGAAATTTACTGCCACAAAAAAAGAATTTCTTCAGGCAAAAGGAAAACGATAATAGAAACCCGGAATGAAGTTCATCAGAAATTATAAATAGTTGGGTTAATATAGCACTAATTTCCTGTAGTTTTAAAGGTTTCTTTATAAGATAATTAACGGTTTAAATAAAAAATAATAATATGATAGGATTTATAATATATGAAGTAAAATGTATAACAACAATAGTATACAAGTTGAGAAGGGGAAAATAAAACATATGGTAACATTATATATAAAGTGGTATAATTTTATTTGAAGGTAGACTCTGATAAGTTAAGGATATATATGATCAACCTCAGAGCTACCACTGCAAATAAAAACAAAACCAAAAAGCTATAGCTATAAGCCAATATTGTAGAGAAAAATAAATCATAAAAATTCTCATTACCGTATTCCATAAGAAACCTAGAAAAAAACCTTGAGACCAGCCTGGTCAAAAGGGTGAAACCCCGCCTCTACTAAAAATACAAAAATTAGCTGGGCATGGTGGCACACGCCTGTAATCCCAGCTACTCGGGAGGCTGAGGCAGGAGAATCACTTGAATCTGGGAGGCGGAGGTTGCAGTGAGTTGAGATTGTGCCATTGCACTCCAGCCTGGGTGACAAAGCAAAACTCTATCTCACCAAAAAAAAAAAAAAAAAAAAAGAAAAGAAAACGAAACCTAGAAAAAAACCCAAATAATAGGTAGGAAAACAAAAACAAATAGCAAGATTTAAAAGAACCATATCAAACATTGCTTTAAATATAAATATTCTAAACAGCTCAACTAATATAGCAGAGATCGCAAGACTAAATAAAAAAACTCAACTATGCTGCCTACAAAAATCATACTTCAAATATAGACACAAATGGGTGGCCTCTTCATCTTTGATAAAGCACTGACATCTCCATCCTAATAAGTAGACCTTGAGTTCTAAAAACAAATAAGTAAATAAGTATATAAATAAAAGTAAAGGGATGAAATAAGATACATTATATAAACAATAAACAAAAGAAAGCTGGAGTAGCTATGTCAGTATCAGATAAAGTAAATTTCGCAACAAGGAATATATCTAGAGATCAAAAGGATATTGCATAATAATAAAAGTATAATTCAGTAAGAATAACAATTTGTGTACACTTCTAATAACAGCTCCAAATTATATGAAGCAAAATCTGAATTGGCAGGAATAAATTGGCAGGAATAAATAAACTCACAATTATAGTTGGAAATTTCAATACTCCTCTTTCAGTAATTGATGGAGCAAGTAGATGGAAAATTCTTAATGATAGAGAATACAAGATTGACATAATTGATATTTATAGAACACTTCATACACAAAACGTAAAATACACATTTTCCCAAGGGCATCGGGAATACCCAGTAAGCTTGACAATATACTGAGACTTGGTTAGGTCTCATTAAATTTAAAATGATTGGCACCATGCAGAGTATGTTCTGTAATCGCAACAGAATTAAATTAAGATTTACAATAGAAAAATGCCTAGAAAATTTACAAATATTTGGTAATTAAGCATTATACTTTTAAATAATCCACAGGTCAAATAAGAAATCGTAAGAGAAGTTAGAAAATATTTAAAAAGGAATACAAATGAAAATACGGGGGAGTTGTGGCTGACGCCTGTAATCCCAAAAGCACTTTTGGGAGGTTGAGGCATGATGATAGCTTGAGGCCTAGAGTTTGAGACCAGCCTGGGCAATACAGTGAGATCCCATCTCAACAAAAAGTAAAAAGCTTAGCTGAGCATGGTGGCATTTGCCTGTAGTCCTAGCTACTCAGGAGGCTGAGGTGGAAGGATTGCTTGTGCCAGGAGGTCGAGGCTGTCATGAGCTATGATCACGTCACTACACAGCAAGACCCTGTTTCTAAGGGGGGAAAAGGGGAAAAGACAACAAACAAATTTTGGGGGTCAGGTAAAACTAAAATATTTATATTAGAAAAAAAAGAAAGGTCTAAAATCAATTATTTAAGCTTCCAGTTTAAGAAGATAGCAAAAAAAGAAAAAGTATTAAGATGAGCATAGAAATCAACAAAATAGAAAATGGACAATCTTATATACATAAATCAATAAAATTAAAAGTTGGTTCTTTGAAAAGATCAATAAAGTTGGTAAAATTCTAGCTGAATGATGAGAGGGAAGTGGGTGGAGAGAACACAAATTACCAGCGTCAGGGATGAAAGAGAGAACATTACATATTACAAGGCCATTAAAAGGATGACAGAATAACCTAAAAAACAATGTACCAATAATTTTGACAACATAGATAAAATAGAAAAAAGCTTTGAAGGACAGAACCTACTAAAACTGTGTAAAATAAAATAGAACATTCAAAAAACTCTTTTTCAATTACAAAATTTAATTTATCTCCCTTTCTTTTTGAGACAGGATCTTTCTCTGTTGCCCCAGCTGGATTGCTGTGGCATGACCACAGCTCACTGCAGCCTTCACCTCCTGGGCCCAAGTGATCATCCTGCCTCAGCCTCCCCCAAGTAGCTGCATTTGCCACCATGCCCATTTAAGTGTTTTTGATTTTGTAGAGACAGGGTCTTGCTATGTTGCGCAGACTGGTCTTAAACTCCTCATGCCTCGGCCTCCTAAAGTGTTGGCATTACAGGCATGAGCCACTGCTCCTAGCAAAAAGTTTAATTTCCAATTAAGACCCCCCACAGAGAAAATTCTAGGCTCAAGCACTGAAGAATAAATGATACCAATTCTACACAAACTCTTTCAGAAAAGGCATGCAGAGGAAACACTTCTCAACTAATTTTATAAAATCAGATTATGCCTGAGGCTAGGTGTGGTGGCTCATGCCTGTAATCCCAGTACTTTGGGAGGTCAAGGCGGGAGGATCATTTGAGGTCAGGAGTTCGAGACCAGCCTGGCCAACATGGTGAAACCCTGTCTCTGCTAAAAATACAAAAATTAGCCATGTACACAACTGTAATCCTGGCTACTCGGGAGGCTGAGGCAGGAGAATCACTTGATTCTGGGAGGCAGAGGTTGCAGTGAGCCAAGATGGTGCCACTGCACTCCAGCCTGGGTGACAGAGCCAGACTCCATCTCAAAAAAAAAGAAAAAAAAAAAAAAAATATATATATATATATATCTGATACCTAAACCAGAGCAGTTTGTAATTATGCTTAATGACATAATTAGAAAGAAAAATATGAACCAATATCTTACCTGTACATAGTTGCAAAAATCATCAGCAAATATTACCAAATCAAATCCATTAATATGTAAGAAGGATAATATACTACGACCAAGTCAGACATATAACAGAAATACAAGGTTATTTTAACATTTGAAAATCAAACAATGAAATCTTCATATTAATCAAATAAAAAAGAACTACTCTATGATTATCTAAATAGATGCAGAAAAGTCATTTGATAAAATCCAACATCTAATCATGATAAGAATTCAACAAACTGGAATAGAAGGAAACTTCCACAATCTGAAAAGGGCATCTACAAAAACCTACAGCTATTAGTGCTGAAAGACCAAATGCTTTTCTTTAATATCAGGAGGACAAAAAAGATGGGGACTCTCATGACATTTATTCAACACTGTGCTTGAGGTCCTATCCTGTGAAAATAGGGAAGAAAAATAAATAGGAAGCACACAGGTTGGAAAGAAAGAAATAAAACTGTGTTGATACACAGATAACATGTAGAAAATACTAATCAACCTACAAAAAAGCTACTAGAACTATAAAGAGATGTTACAGGTTCAATTGTGCTCCCTCCATTCCCCTAATGTATATGTTGAACTCCTAGTCCCTAGTATTTCAGAATGTGACTTTATTTGGGGATAGGGTCTTTACAGAGTTAAAATGAGGTCATTAGGTTGGGCCCTAATCCACTATTTCTGGAGTCCTTATAAAAAGGGGACATTATGAAATAGACATGCATACAGGGAGAATGCCATGTGAATGTGAAGATGGCCACCTGCAAACCAGGGAGAGAGGCCTAGAGCAGATCTTTCCCTCATAGCCCTGACAGGGAACCAGTCCTCCCAAAACCTAGATTCTTTTTTTTCCCCCACAGAGATGAAGTCTCACTCTGTTAGCCAGCCTGGAGTGCAGTGGCATAATCTCGGCTCACTGCAACCTCCACCTCCTGGGTTCAAGTGATTCTCATGCCTCAGCTTCCTGAGTAGCTGGGATTACAGGCGCCTGCCACCACACCCGGCTAATTTTTGTATTTTTAATATAGACGGGGTTTCACTATGTTGGCCAGGCTGGTCTTGAACTCCTGACCTCAGGTGATCTGCCTGCCTTGGCCTCCCAAAGTGCTGGGATTATAGGAGTGAGCCATTGTGCCCAGCCCCAGAACCTAGATTCTGCACTTTTAGCCTCCAGAACTGTGCGACAAGACATTTCTGTTGTTTATACAACAACCCTATCAATGAATACAAGAGAGTTTAGCAAGCTTAAAAGATAGAAGGTCATTTTACAAAAATAGATTTCTATTTACAAGCCACAAAATGCTGAAAAGTGAAATTAGAAAACCCACTTACAATGGCAAGCAAAAACATGAAATACTTAAGGATGAATATAACAAAATATATATGTACACTGAAAATTACAAAACAATGCTAAGAGAAGTGTTTTTTTTTTTTTTTTTTTTTGAAGAGTTTTCTCTACAGGCTTGAGCCACCGCGCCCGGCCAAGAGAAGTGTTATTCAGAAGACTTAAATAATGGAAGAGATGTATGTTGTCTGGGTCAGAAGGCACAATATTCTTAAATTCTCCAAATTGATCCATAGATTCAAAGTAATCCCTGTCAAAATCCCAGGAGGCTTTTAGGAAAATTAATATTCTCATTTTATTCTGAATTTTTATGAAAAGTAAGGGCTCTAGAATAGACAATACAATTTTGAAGAAGATCATCATTGGAAAGACTTACATTACCCAATTTCGTGACTTATCATTAAGCTACAGTGATGAACACAGTGTGATACAGATGTAAAGATACGACATATAGATCAGTGGAACAGAATACAAAGGCAAAAGTAGATCTATATTTATATGGTCAATTAATTTCAACAAAGATGCTGAGGTAATTCAGTGGGGAAAGGATAATTTTTGTAACAAATGGTGTCAGAACAACTAGATCTCTGTATGGGAAAATATATAAACTTTAACTTTTATTTCACACCATACACAAAAATTTACTCAAATAGATCATAGACTTAAATGTAAAAGTTCAAATTATAAAACTTCCAGGAGAAAATATGAGAGAAAGTCTTTCCAAACTAGGCAAAAGTGAAGATTTATGTCTTAGATAAGACACACAAAAAGCATGACGCATGAGAGAGAAAAGTGAATCATTAGAGTCCATCAAAATTAAGTTTGTGTTTTATGAAAGACATCACTGAGAAATTGAAAAGACAAGCAATAGACTGGGAGAAAATTTTTGTAAAACATATATGTGATATAGGCCTTGTATCCAGATATATGAGAAATCATAGAAGATAACAACTCAGTAAAAATATAGGAAAAGATTTTAAGACACTTTACAAAAGAAAATCTATAACCAGCCAATAAGCACATCAGAAGATGTTCAACATCATTAGTCATCAGAGAAATAAAACTAAGTTCACTGTGAGATAACATTCACATCAATTAGATTGGCATAAATTGAAAAGACAGACACACCATGTGTTGGCGGGGATGTGGATCAGCTAGAACACTCATACATCATGGGAATGTAAGATATTGAAAAGGATTTTGGACATGTCTCAAAAGTTAAATATCCACTTACTATTTGTTGTTTTTTTTGTTTTGTTTTGTTTTGTTTTTGAGATGGAGTCTCACTCTTTTTTGCACAGGCTGGGATGCAGTGGTGCAATCTTGGCTCACTGCAACCTCTGCCTACCAGGTTCAAGTGATTCTCCTGCCTCAGACTACGGAGTAGCTGGGATTACAGGTGCGCCCTACCATGCTGGGCTAATTTTTCTATTTTTAGTAGAGATGGGGTTTCACCATGTTGGCCAGGCTGGTCTTGAACTCCTGACCTCAAGTGATCTGCCTGCCTCGGCCTTCCAAAGTGTTGAGATTACATGTGTGAGCCACCACACCTGGCCCCCACTTACTTATTTGACCCAGCTATTTCACTTTATGTGTTTCCCAGGATAAATGAAACCTATGTCAATGCAAAGACTTGCACATAAAAGTCCATAGAAGCTTTATTCATAAAAGCTTCAAGCTGGAAACAACATGAATACAAATCAACAAGTGAACAGATAAACCAATTTATATCCATGCAAAGAAATACTACTAAGAAATTAAAAAAACACAGTTATGTGCAACAACAAGGATGTGTCTCTAAAATATTATGCTGAGTAAAAGAAACAGATATAAGGCCAGGCGTGGTGGCTCACGCCTGTAATCCCAGCACTTTGGGAGGCCAAGGCAGGCGGATCACGAGGTCAGGAGATCAAGACCATGCTGGCTAACACGGTGAAACCCCATCTCTACTAAAAATACAAAAAAATCAGCCGGGTGTGGTGGCGGGCGCCTGTAGTACCAGCTACTAGGGAGGCTGAGGCAGGAGAATGGCGTGAACCCGGGAGGCGGAGCTTGCAGGGAGCCTAGATTGTGCCACTGCACTCTAGCCTGGGCGACAGAGTGAGACTCTGTCTCAAAAAAAAAGAAAGAAAAAAGAAACAGACATAAAAGAGTACACACTGTAATTCCACTTCTATGAAACTCTAGGAAAATATGAATTTAATGTATTAGTGAAAGAAAACAGATCAATGATTGCTTGTGTCTGGGAGTTTTTGGGGTGCATAACTGGAAAGGAGTATAAAGATACTTGTCAAGAAATGTTTATATCCTTATTTTGGTGGTATTAATAGAGGCGGATATATTTGTCAAAATGTATTGCACTGTACACTTAAAATGAGTGTATTTTATTTTATGTAACTTCTATCTTTTTAAAGTTTTTTTTTTTTTTGAGACCTAGTCTTGCTCTGTCGCCCAAGCTGGAGTGCAGTGGTGCGATCTCGGCTCACTGCAACCTTTGCCTCCCGGATTCAAGCAATTCTCCTATCTTGCCCTCCCGAGGAGCCTGGACTACAGGCATGTGCCACCACACCCGGCTGATTTTATTTTTAGTAGAGATGGGGTTTCACCATGTTAGCCAGCATGGTCTTGATCTCCTGACCTCGTGATCCGCCTGCCTTGGCCTCCCAAAGTGCTGGGATTACAGGCGTGAGCCACCGCGCCTGGCCCTAAAGGTTTTTTTTTTTTTTAAAGATACAGATTTTCGGCCAGGTGCGGTGGCTCACGTCTGTAATCTCAGCACTTTGAGAGGCTGAGGTGGGCAGATCATGAAGTCAAGAGATAGAGACCATCCTGGCCAACATGGTGAAACCCTGTCTCTACTAAAAATACAAAAATTAGCTGGGTGTGGTGGTGTGCGCCTGAAGTCCCAGCTACTCAGGAGGCTGAGGCAGGAGAATCGCTTGAACCCAGGAGGCGGAGGTTGCAGTGAGCCGAGATTTGCCATTGCACTCCAGCCTGGCGACAGAGCAAGACTCTGTCTCAAAAAAAAAAAAAAAAAAGAATAAAGATTTTCAGGTCAGGCACGGTGGTTCACAACTGTAATCCCAGCACTTTGGGGGCTGAGGTGGGTGGATCACTTGAGGTCAGGAGTTCGAGACCAGCCTGGCCAACATGGTGAAACCTCGTTTCTACTAAAAATACAAAAATTAGCTGGGTTTGGTCGTGCGTGCCTGTAATCTCAGCTGCTCCAGTGGCTGAGGCAGGAGAATCGCTTGAACCTGGGAGACAGAGGTTGCAGTGAGCCGAGATTGTGCTACTGCACTCCAGCCTGGGCGACAAAGCCAGACTCCGTCTCAAGGAAAAAAAAAAAAATTTCAGAACAGATAAAAAATAAAATCGTGTAATTATCAAATATTTACAGTTCTAATAAGCTGAAAAATGAAAAATAAACTGCTGCTTAAAATAATAGATTATATTGTCTTCATGATGTAGCTATAGAGACGGCTCTCATTTATTGAAAGTATTCGTGGGTTTTTTTGGAGAAAAATAATTGATGAAAAGTAGTATCGCAACTTATTTAATCAAATCTAAAAAGGAAATGGAATGTGAGGAGAGATATGATGATTCCTTCAGGGGATCATGAGATTGAGAAAATATTTCTTTTTAAAGGGAAATATTTGAGCAGTTTAAGTGCTACTAGGAAGACTTAGGAAGGTAGAAGCAGTTAAAGATTCTTGTTTACAAGTGCATAACTGGGAGAGTGAAGTTCCTGAGAAGGAAGTTGCCTCAAAACACAGTATGACTGTTCAGTTTTAGGAGTAGTCAGAAAGACATTTCCCATGGTTGTAACAGGAAGAAAGGAGGTAAGAATGGGTATAGATGTTCGCGCATTTGTAGATTTGGGTCTCAGAAAGTTGAAGGTGTTCCTGTCAGAAATCTTATGTTTTCTGTGAACTAGAAAATAAGGTCATCTTCTGAGAGTAAGAATGGAGATGTTTGTTGGAGGAGATTACAGAAATCCTGAAACTGGGAGAAAGGGCTGGGGAGCAGCACTGAGGCCCAGTTAGACGTCCTACATTTAAAGTATTTGCACAGTGCTGGGATTTTTTTCCAGCCCCATTCTGCAGCAATAGCGCATCAAGGGATGATATGGACATTTGCACACATACAAGTTTGGGAGATAGAACAAGAGGCAAGGGAGTTGAGGAGACTGGCAAAAGAGTGATTTCAGTGATGAACCTGCAGTTTAATCTGTAGAAAAGACGGGAAGACTCAAAGACACAGGCAGAATATCGAGGTAGTGGATGAACAGTCCAGAGAGAGTAGACTGGCTCACTGAGGGAAGGGACTTAAAAAGAGGAGCAGAGAGCCAAAAAGGGACTCTTAGAGGACATCTGTGTTTGGTTGGACGGGATCTTCCCCCTACAAAACAAGCAAACCGGGGGAAAAATAAAGGGAGGGGAAGGGAAGCATAAAATTGAAGTCAGAGAAATATCACAGGAGTTACTAGAATAGTATCCATCCTATTTCCCTTGTTCAAGAAGTGAATGTATTTCTTTATTGTTCATTGTAGAAAAATGAAGCACAAGACTTGACTATACAGTGGCCACTCAATAGATACCTGCTGAAGAATGACTGAACGAATAGTAAATGCAAATTTCTTATTCAAACCTTAAAAAAATCCTCTATTATCTGTCTTTCTAGCTGTTTATTTTTCCTTAAGCAGCCCATACATAGTTGAATAATTACTCTGGGAAGCAATGGAATTGTAATTTGTGTTGAAGCCAGACACAATTTGGTTCAAATTCTAAAACTACCGGACACACTAGACTGATCATGGCAATGTCTGACAAAAGTTTTCCTCCCCTACCTGCTCTCTCCCCTCCCTTTGGGGATTAGAAGGTAGAAGGTAGTAAGAACAAGGCCTTTCCCCAAATAGCAGTTTTATCTCCCAAGATGATCTGGATTTTAAATTACTATGTGCAAAGTTACTAGGGATGCAAAAATGAATTAAAACAGATTTTACTGTAAAGGAATTTTTGAGTCTGATGGGGGAGTCAGACGTAGACATAAATACAAGACAAGACATGGCGAAAATCCTAAACATGAAGTTTGCAAGTTCTAGGAAAGGTCTAGGAAATAATTATCTCTAAGGAGTGGGTGGGATTAGGGAGGTTTTATAAAAAAAAGTGACACTTGAATTGGGTACTGCAGGAACAGTCTAATGAAAGGTAAAGGCAGGGGGCTGGAAAGTTTGGTACATATCGAGGAAGACAACAGCACTAGAGATCTATTACTTTAACAATTAATTGTTTTGCTTCTGCCTTTAGAAGCTTATTTATAGTTTAATAGGGAAATAAAACGAGTATATAACATACATAGAAAACTAGTGGGCTTCACGAAAAGCATTACACCCCGTTTTGAAGATTCTTCTGAATTTTAAATTCTGATGCAGTGTCCTCCCCCCACACCTTAATCCCGGAAAATAAGTGTTCAGAATCACCTCTTAGAAATATGATCCATAAAGGACAGCATTTAAGAGCGACATCCTGCATTGCCTAGATTCAATTTCAAATTACTGTACTTAGCTTCTATGAGCCTGTTAACTTTTTAATAAAATGAGGATAATACTTCTCTCAAAGAATTGTTAAGAATGACAGCGGATAAAGAACGACACTGGATAAAGAATGCATGACAAACACAGCACCTAGATACTATGTCCTAAATTTACGTTTAATAAATAAGTAGATTGGTATGTGCAGTTTAAAAGAGGTTTCACCAGGCAGCACCAGTTCCCCTGGCTGTAGGCGATAGACCACGCCTTCCTAATCAGCGGGCGCATTCCCTGACTTTTGGGGAAATAGCGGTCCAAAACCGCGTCTAGCATTAGCAAAAGCACGTGGTCTCCGTCTCCCAGCAACAAAAAAAGAACAGTAACTCCGGCGCAGGCACCTCCAGTAGAGGGCTTGTTTTTAAAATCCATCCGAAAGGGCCAATCAGAGGCGGCAATCTGAGTGCGCAGGCGCGGATTGGTCCGCAGCTACTTACAGTGACCAATAGGCGTGGAGGTAAGTTTGGTTGAGACCAGAAGCGGGCGAATTGGCCACCGGTGGCGGCTGCGGGCAGTTTGAATTAGACTCTGGGCTCCAGCCCGCGGAAGCCGCGCCAGAACTGTACTCTCGGAGAGGCTGTTTTCCCGTCCCCGATAGCAAGGTGAGCGTCCTGACTGGGTCCGGATCCTGGCCCTGGCGGCGGACGGTAGGCGGCGGGCGGCGTGGGGTGCCGCTGGCTTTTTGCCGGCGGGTACTGGGCGGGGAGGCCCCTGGGATCACTCTCCCGGCCCTGTAGGCGCCGGGGACCGCCCCCTCCCACCCGACGGAACTGGAGAATCGGCCCCGGGATGTGGTTCGTAGGGGTGTCGGCGCCCCTCTGCTCGGGTTCAAACTGGTCTCGGATTAGTGTCCCAGACCCTAGTCGGTCACGGACTCACACTTTAGGGGATCATTTTCTTCCTCCGTAAAAGAATTGGAGATGACTAGGTATTTCCAAGCCGTCTTCCCAGTCCCGTAACCAACCTTACTGAAATTCGGGCCCTGGTCCTTTGTTTTATTGAGTAGATGTAAGCTTGGGTTTTGATCTGGTTGGCGACGTGGGGTGCCTATGGTTAGTTACGCGAGCATTTCTCTTCCCCTCTCTTCTTCCTCCCGTCCACATTTTTTTTTTTTTTTTTTAAATAGAGATAGGCCTTCCTATGTTGCCTAGGCTGGTCTGGAACCCCTGGGCTCAAGGGATCCTCCCGCTTTGGCCTCTGTTAAGTGCCAGGATTACAAGCGTGAGCCACTACGCCCGGCCCTCCCTTCCGCATTTATTTGGACGCGCCTGTGTGCCTGGCTCTGCTGTGTAATGAGGACCCAGAAATAAAAGGCATGGGTCGTGCCCTTGAGGAGCCTGATCTAGAGGAGAAGGCAGGGTTATCATTCTCAGACCCAGCCTTGGTACAGTGCTCAGGGACTCTGGCTTTTTCGAGGAGGTGGGGAATTCTGACAACGGGAAAGCGGTGGTGGAGGTGGGGCAGGAGGAGGTCACACAAGAGCTTCCTTGGGGACTAAGGGACTGGGTAGTTCGGGCATGAAGAGTGCCCTCCACCTATTTAAGATAGAAAGATACAGCATTTTCTGGAAAGGACAATAGTCCTGCAAATCCTCCGTGCAGGAACCTTCATCCGGGGCTTTTCTTCACTCCCCACCTCGATTCCCTGTTCCTCAAAAGTAAACTTCTGAGGTTTATTTTTTTGTTGTTCTTTTGCCCCAGTGGCCCAATACAGGTGGCTGATAGCTGATGCCTTAGTGGGCCAAAATCTGCTCTGATAACAGTTAGCTTGGTCTACATCTATATTGCTCTCTCTCTTAGACTTTGGAATGGAAAAGCATTCAGCTTGCCAGTCTTCTTTATGTTTATTCCCCTCATTTTCTAATCGTCTTTCTAAATTGCTCCTTTTTATATTCTGTTGGCTATGGCATCTTGATGTATGATTTCAGTGGCTGGCTGAATTGTTTAGGGCAATTACAGTTGTGTATCTCTGGGTACAGTTCTCTGACTCCTGACAAACTAGATTGGAATGGAGGATATTGAGACAGGGTCAGTTGTCCTTTGTTGGTTGAGAGGCATGTGACTCCTTTCAGTAGTTTTGGGATAAATGGGAGTGGAATATAAGATGCTGTGTTCCAAGAACTGAGACCAAAAAAAAAACAAAAAACAAAAAACTGGTAGCAAAACACAGCTTTCCAAGCTTCGATATCCAACTTATATGTTGTCTAAGACCTTTGCTTCTCCCTCTTCATTTTTTTTATTGTTCTTAGTACTTTCATGAACTGCTTATTGTTTTGCTAAAAAGGTTCCTTGATAAAATCGATTGAAAAAAGCCATTAAAATGGCCATTAACTTTATTTAGTAAAAAACAAATTCTCAAACTCTTGCCTAAGTAACTGGAAAATGAATGATTTTTCTTTTTGTTTATGTTCTGAAGGCTAAAATAAAGGATAGTTGCCATATTTTCTTCCAGCTTATTTCTATTTCCTAAGATGTGGCTGAGAAGGAGCCCATATTTCAGGTACCATAGGCTGAAATATACAAGTGAAAAAGTGTTTTTAAAAAGTATCTAATAGCTAACATATATGGAAAGCTTACCAGGAAAGCTTACTGTTTCTAAGGCCTTAGGAAGTCACCATCATTATTATCCTCATTTTACAAACAAGGGAAACAAGGCATAGAGCAGCTAAATAACTTGCCCAAGGTCATACATCTTGTAAGTGCCTGAGCTAGAAGAATCCACTTTCAATCACTAAGGTTGTACTGTATATGTCTTTCCTGGTCAGTGTCTGTCTGGAGCCTGACTTTGCCACCTTTTGGAATGATTCTAGTACTAATATGGCATTCACTCTTCATACATGCATGCATTCATTATTAAAAAATGATAACTGCTTGGAAGGAGATGGGCTACCTGTGCTGTGAGTAACTATGATGGGAAACTATGACCGGGTCGGGAATCTCAGAAAAGTTTCCTAGAGGAAGAGGGACAAAGTATGAGTGGTAATTAATGATGTGAAGAAGGAAAGAGAAGTATTTGCAGAATATCTTGTCATGCATTTTCTTTGTTTATAGGACCTATTTCACCTGAAAACCTTACGGCAAAATATTATTTTTTTCTTAGCTTTTATTTTTGGTTCAGGGGTACACATGCAGGTTTGTTATATAGGTAGACTCATGTCAGGGGTGATTGTTGTATGGATTATTTTGTTGCCCAGGTACTAAGCCTAATACTCACAGTTATTTTTTCTGCTGCTCTTCCTCTTCCAACTCTCCACCCTCAAGGAGGCCTCAGTGTCTGTTGTTCACTTCTTGGTGTTCATTTGGTTTTCTGTTCTTGCATTAGTTTGCTAAGGATAATTGCCTCTAATTCCATCTATGTTCCTGCAAAAAACATGATCTCATTCTTTTTTATGGCTGCATAGTATTCCATGGTATATATGTACTACATTTTGTTTATCCAATCTGTTATTGATGGGCATTTAGGTTGATTCCATGTCTTTGTTATTGTGAACAGTGCTGCAGTGAACATTTGTGTGTGCGTGTGCTTTTTTTTTTTTTTTTTGGTAGATACGGGATTTCGCCATGTTGCTCAGGCTGGTCTTGAACTCCTGAGCTCAAGTTATCCACCTGTCTTGGCCTCCCAAAGTGTTGGGATTACAGGCATGAGCCACTGTGCCTGGCCATGCATGTGTCTTTATGTTGAATGATTTATATTCCTCTGGGTATATACCCAGGATTGAGATCACTGGGTTGAATGGTAGTTGTTTTTAGCTCTTTGAGGAATTGCCGTACTGCTTTCCACAATGGTTGAGCTAATTTACACTCCCACCAACAGTGTGTAAGTGTTCCCTTTGCAACTTGGCCAGCATCTGTTATTTTTTTAACTTTTTAATCATAGCCATTCTGACTGGTGTGAGATGGTATTTCATTGTGGTTTTGATTTGCATTTCTCTAGTGATCAGTATACTGAGCTTTTTTTCATATGCTTGTTAGCCACATGTATATATATTTTTTTTTTTTGGAAAAGTGTCTGTTCACGTCCTTTGCCCAGTTTTTAATGGGGTTGTTGTTTTTCTCTTGTCAATTTGTTTAAGTTCCTTATAGATGCTGGATATTAGACCTTTATCAGATGTGTAGTTTGTAAATATTTTCTCCCATTCTGTAGGTTGTCTGTTTACTCTGTTGAGTTTCTTTTGCTGTGCAGAAGCTCTTCATTTTAATTAGATCCCATTTGTCAATTTTTGCTTTTGTTTTGATTGCTCTTGTCATCTTTGTCATGAAATCTTTGCCCATTCCTGTGTCCAGGATAGTATTGCCTAGGTTGTCTTCTGTGGTTTTTATAGTTTGGGGTTTTACACATTTAAGTCTTTAATCCATCTTGAATTAATTTTTGTATATGGTGTAAGGAAGGGGTCTAGTTTCATTCTTCTGCATATGACTAGCCAGCTATCTCATCATTTATTGAATAGGGAATCCTTTCCCCATTGTTTGTTTTTGTCAGCTTTGTCAAATATCATATGGTTGTAGGTGTGCGGCTTATTTCTGGGCTCTCTATTGTGTTCCATTGGTCTATGTGTCTGTTTTTGTACCAGTACCATGCTGTTTTGGTTACTTTAGCCCTGTAGTATAGTTTGAAGTAGGGTAATGTGATGCTGTCAGCTTTGTTCTTTTTGCTTAGGCTTGCTTTGGCTATTTGGGCTTGTTTTTGGTTCCATATCAGTTTTAAAATAGTTTTTTCTAGTTCTGTGAACAAGTCTTTGGTAATTTGATAGGAATAGCATTGAATCTGCAAATTGCTTTGGGCAGTATGCCCATTTCAATGATATTGATTCTTCATATTCATGAGCATGGGATGTTTTTCCATTTGTGTCATCTCTGATTTCTTCGAGCAGTGTTTTCTATTTTTTTTGAGATGGAGTTTCACTCTTTGTTGCCCAGGCCGGAGTGCAGTGGTGCGATCTTGGCTCACTAAAACCTCTGCCTGCCAAGTTCAAGCAATTCTGCTGTCTCAGCCTCCCAAGTAGCTGGTATTACAGGTGCCCGCCACCACACCCGGCTAATTTTTGTATTTTTAGTAGAGATGGGGTTTCACCATGTTGGCCAGGCTGGTCTCGAACTCCTGACCTCAGGTGATCTGCCCCCCGCACCGGCCTCCCAAAGTGCTGGGATTACAGGCGTAAGCCACCAGGCCCAGCCTTCTAATTCTTATTGTACAGATCTTTCACCTCCCTGGTTAGCTGTATTTCTAGGTGATTTATTCATATTGTGGCAATTGTGAATGAGATTGCATTTTTGATTTGGATCTTGCC
Organism: Hylobates moloch; assembly: GCF_009828535.3. Classification (NCBI taxonomy): domain Eukaryota; kingdom Metazoa; phylum Chordata; class Mammalia; order Primates; family Hylobatidae; genus Hylobates; species Hylobates moloch. The sequence continues at coordinate 48,320,351 of NW_026652293.1, forward strand.
TTGGCTGTTGTTGGTGTATAGGAATGCTAGTGATTTTTGTATATTGATTTTCGTATCCTGAGAGTTGGCCGAAGTTGTTTATCAAGTGAAGGAGTTTTTGGGCCAAGACTATGGCGTTTTCTAGATGTAGGATCACATTGTCTGCAAATAGGGGTAGTTTGACTTCCTCTCTTCCTATTTGGATGTCTTTTATTTCTTCTTCTTGCCTGGTTGCTCTGGCCAGGACTTCCAATACTATGTTGAATAGGAGTAGTGGAAGAGGGCATTCTTGCCTTGTGTGCCAGTTTTCAAGGGGAATGCTTTCAGCTTTTGCCCATTCAGTATGATGTTGGCTGTGGGTTTGTCATAGTTGGCTCTTATTATTTTGAGGTATGTTCCTTCAATACCTAATTTATTGAGAGTTTTTAACGTGAAGGGATGTTGAATTTTTAATGAAAGCTTTTCTGCATGAGATAATAATGTCACTTTTGTCTTTAGTTATGCTTATGTGATGAATCATATTTATTGATTTCCATATGTTGAACCAACCGTGAATCCTGGTGATGAAGCCTACTTGATTATGGTGGATTAGCTTTTTGATGTGTTGCTGGACTTGGTTTGCAAGTATATTGTTGAGGAATTTTGCATCGTTGTTGATCAAGGATATTGGCTTGAAGTTTTCTTTTTTTGTTGGGTCTCTGCCAGGTTTTGGTATCAGGATGATGCTCGCCTCATAGAATGAGCTGAGGAGGAGTCCCTCCTCAATTTTTTGGAAACTGGGGATGCAGACAAAGTACCCTGTACACCCAGCAGTAATCCCATAGGAGAAGGCAGAGGCCCCAGGCCATTTAATTAGCAGCAAGGTGATTATGTGGTACGTCTTTTCACAGTTGAGTTAGATGTACTCCACCAGTTATGATGGGAATCAATTTAAATATACTTTCTTGATCCCAGAAATTCAAGTATGTGGACAGGATGTTACACATGGTAGGATGATTTGTTATAGCACAACTAACATATTTCAAATGGACAAAAAATTAGTATAATTTACAGTATCTTAAGATAAATTTCCTTTGAATGGGAGCTTCCTTTCCAGTCCTTTGAGGTCTACAAGACATATCTAGAAAATTTACTACTATGGAAGATGAAGACTGTTTAAATCGAATGGGGGGCGGGAAGGGGAAGGGCCTATGGTTTTTCTTTTTGATTAACTGCTGTAACCCTGTCCTTCAGGCAGCTGAAGGAGTTTCATATTTTCTTTAGACATCGTTAGGCACCAAAGCTCTTGCAGGACAACTTTGATGCTACATGAATTCTGCCATTTTGTTAGCACTGATATGGCTCTTTGGTCCACCAGTCCATTAGAACTATTAACCCTATTTATGTTAATTTTTGTTAAAAATCTTACAAAGGCAGGGTGCTTCTGGGCATTTAGGCTACATTCTATTTTAAGGCTGTATACTTGACTTTCACAAATCGTTCTTTGAGGCTCAATTATCATCCCTGTCCATCTTGTGCCAGGTCTTCATCATCTTCTACACCCCAGCTAACTATGCCATCTCCTACCCCTCTCTGGCCTTCTTCGAGTTCTTCCAACAGCTGGAAACTTCGAGAGACTTTTACTCCTGATCCCATAGTGACTGCCATCTTGCATTGCTGTTGCCCCATGTTTTGTATAATGAAAAAACTGAGCAATAGAAAGCAGGTAGTGATATAAGAAGTCAACACTGAGAAATGAGAAAAACAGAAAGCAAAGGGAAACCAAGCAGGACAGTATGTACTTCAAAATCAATTACTGGTTGCCACCTTTCAGAGGATGGAGAAGATAGATATTATACTTTGCTATCTTTTGAAATGTGGTCTTGAAACTTGATTCTTAGGGGTGGTTAGACAGATGCATTAATTTCTGAGACTTTGTTTCCTTTTGCTATGGTAAGACCAACAGTCTGGTTATTCTTTTCAGTTTATTTACAAATGTTGGAGTAATAAAGAAGGCAGAACAAAATGAGCTGGGCTTTGGAAGAATGGAAAGAAGGCCTGCCTACAAGAGCTCTTCAGAAAATTCAAGAGCTTGAAGGACAGCTTGACAAACTGAAGAAGGAAAAGCAGCAAAGGCAGTTTCAGCTTGACAGTCTCGAGGCTGTGCTGCAGAAGCAAAAACAGAAGGTACCCCTAAAGCACTCATTATTGCCACAGAACTGCTGGTATTTAAAACTGTTCACTCATTTTTGGATTAATTATTTCATCTTCTTTACATTTAGGGAAAAATGATTTTGCTATCTTCAGGTGGTAATTCCTCTCCCCTCCCCCACCCCCGTCCCAGGCCCCAGTCCCCTTCTTTTTTTTTTTTTTTTTTTAAGTCATTTTTATTTTAATTGCTTTTAATTTTCTCCATTTCTGTCCTCATTTCTGCTTACCTGCTAATATTTAGGGCTACTGAGTTCCATTTCAACTTCCATGTGGGACCATGAATTGGGGATTGCTTTTGCACTGCATAGCAACAAGGCAAAAGGTGTCTGCTCCTAATCTGGGGACAGTATTAGAGCATTTTGCGGTTAAATGGATGTGGCTTTCTTAGACTGGGCTTTTTACCTTGGTATTCCTTAACCTTTTCAGGTCTAGTAAATGAAAACTAAACAGTACTTTTTAAAAATTACCTCTCTATTAGCCAACTAAATAGTGATACAGTCATTGCTTCTAAAAGGATTTTGCTTGTGGGAGAATTTTCTGGTTTCTAACAATAACTGGTTTTAGCAACCAAACTTGAAAATGAATTGTTAAGGGAGATTTATAGGATTTATTTCCTATTTTTTAATTTTTGAAGGGATAGTAAAGACTCCCTTTCTAGGATGGGTATGTCTGGCCAAAGATGATATAGTTCATGACTTCAAAGAAGTTTCCTTTCTATTGGCTTCAAAGTGTGATCATCTGAAATTTCTGTGTTCATATGGCTTATTGCAGCTGTGTCTCAGGAATCTAGTAGTCAATGTTAGACTCAGGTTTACCAATAATACTTGGTAAATTCACGAAATAAGGGAGTTATTGTCTTCTGAACAATCCTCATTAGGTTGAAAATGAAAAAACTGAGGGTACAAACCTGAAAAGGGAGAATCAAAGATTGATGGAAATATGTGAAAGTCTGGAGAAAACTAAGCAGAAGATTTCTCATGAACTTCAAGTCAAGGAGTCACAAGTGAATTTCCAGGAAGGACAGCTGAATTCAGGCAAAAAACAAATAGAAAAACTGGAACAGGAACTTAAAAGGTAATATTTTGGGATGGTAGTTATAGGGATGATGTTTGTATGTATTAATCAGATGCATTTGTCTTTTCCTTTAACAATATAATTATACTTTGCAATTTTTTTCCTGGTGGAATAAGTAATGATTCGGTCTCTGTACTGTAACTTGAAAGAGTGGAAGATTAAAAACAAACAAACAGTGATTTGGTTTTATTATTGCATAGCTCAGTATGATAGAAATTTATCAAGTGTTTGCTCCATTACTCATGCATTCATTCAGTATATGTTTATTAGGCTGTACCATGATTCAGACACTGTTGGTCACTGGGTAATACAATAATAAATAGTACTATCATACTATCAAGTTATTTGATAGTATGATAATACTAGTTACGTAGCATTAATTGATAGTATGATAGTACTTGTTAAAATAAAACTATCGACAGTTGTTACTGAAAAGATGGAAATTAGTTGGAGCATACTGATGGCTCGTGTTTTCTCTGGGTGGAAAAGTTGCTGTAGAGAATGAGAGGGAGAACTAGGGAATTATAAAAGGATGGAATAGCATGCAGGGCCCAGTTGAGATTGGAGACAGAATATAAGCAGGCCCAATCTACAAGGTTGCGTGATAATTTTAAAAATGTTTCCTTTTGGCTGGGCGAGGTGGCTCATGCTTGTAATCCCAGCACTTTAGGAGGCCGAGGCAAGTGGATTACCTGAGGTCAGGAGTTTGAGACCAGCATGGCCAACATGGTGAAACCCCCTCTCTACTAAAAATACAAAAATTAGCCAGATGTAGTGGCGGGCGCCTCTAATCATAGCTACTCAGGAGGCTGAGGCAGGAGAATTGCTTGAACCTGGGAGGTGGAAGTTGCAGTGAGCCAAGTTCGTGCCATATCCTCATAGCACATTTGGCTTTAAAATATTCTTATTATCTAATAGACTACAAAAACTACATGGTTTTAAAATTTTCATTGCTAACTTTCAAATCCATTGCAGAAACTCATTTTTTCCATCAGTTGCCACTGATTAGGTTTCTTGAAGGTCTCCAACAAGTGAGGTTGAACCATTTGGAATGTTTGTTAAAACTGGAGATTGACAATCTCATATAGTTCAACCTAGTAGAAAATGCTTTTAGCTTTGTAGTGCTTTTTTGGTGATGGTGCTTGTGTTTTTCTTCTTAGGGGGAAGGAGAAAAAATGGTTTATGAAAATAATAGCAGGGTATACTTTTGTTTGAGTAATAAATAACTTTGTTTAAAATGAAAGGATAGGGAAAAGAGAATAAGATACGAATTTAAAGTGGAAAAGAAACACTGGTTTTGCAAGGTTCTTCAAAATTCATCTCGAATCAGCGATTTGTGACACCTTTGCTAATCTGTAGACCTGCAATGTCCAATATGGTAGTCACTGGCTACGTGTGGCAATTATGATGTACTTGAAATGTGGCGGGTGCAAATTGAGATGAGCTGTAAGTATACAATGGGTGCCAAATTCTGAAAATTTAGTATGAAAAAATGTAAAATACTAGTAACTTTCCTATTAATTACAAGTTGAGAGTATCTTGAAAATAGCAAGTTAAATTAAATATTAATTTTACTTATTTCTTGGTGCTTTTTAAATACTAATGGAACATTTCCATTGGACCTTGCTGTTTCCCACTGTAAGCTCAGATATGGTGGTTTGATTTGCTGAGAAGTCATTTTTAGCTCATACATTGCCTCTTCTCAGATTGAATTTGGAGCTAGATGGAGCTAAGGGCTTGCTTGCTTGCTTGCTTGCTTGCTTTCCTTCCTTCCTTCCTTCCTTCCTTCCTTCCTTCCTTCTTTCCTTCCTTCCTTCCTTCCTTCCTTCCTTCCTTCCTTCCTTCCTTCCTTCTCTCTCTCTTTCTCTCTTCCTTTCTTTTTCTTTCTCTTTTTTCTTTTTGACAAAGTCTTGCTCTGTTGCCCAGGCTGCAGTGCAGTGCTGTGGTGCAATTTCAGCTCACTGCGACCTCTGCCTCCTGGGTTCAAGCGATTCTCCTGCCTCAGCCTCCCAAGTAGCTGGGACTACAGGTGCACACCACCATGCCTGGCTAATTTTTGTATTTTTAGTAGAGAGGGGTTTTCGCCAAGTTGGCCAGGCTGATCTCAAACTCCTGACCTCAGGTTATCTGCCCGCCTTGGTCTCCCAAAGTGCTGGGATTACAGGCATGAGCCACTGGGCCCGGCATTACTTTCTTTACTTCTGTTTTAAGTAATATGTCATGGCAAAGAGACTGTGCATACTGTTAGCCATTCTAAAAGAGTGTTCATTTTATTTTTTATGTTAAACTAAAGTCAGAGACATTAGAGAGTTGGAAGAATTGAGCCCTCTTTTAATGTGGGTTTTTTGGTTTTGAAAGGTGTTCAGAGCTTACTTGCATGATAGTTCTGGATACCTTTATACAGGGTATACATATATACAATATATAACTTATGTTTCCCATTTCTTGTAACTATTTCCAGCCATATCTTTTCTAGATGCATTATATTGATTTAATTTTTATATCTGTGTTTTAAAAATGTCATATAATATATGATCCGTATAACAAGTCTATGTTTTTGAAATAACTGACTATCCTAAGTAATGTCATCTGTTCTCATGATTTGAGCCCATGCTTCAATGACACCACTTTCTTCCCGTGTTTCTGAAGTTCTAGGTTCTTTTATATCCCTGTCTTTGGCTTAGAATATGAAATTTGCTTGGAATATATTCTAATCCTCCAACTCTTCTTTGCTGTCTGTATTAGTCTGTTCTCACACTGCTATAAAGAACTGCCTGAGATCGGGTAAATTATAAAGGAAAGAGGTTTGATTGACTCACAGTTCCACAGGGCTTTTCTTTTCTGCTGGGAAGCTTACAATCATAGTGGAAGGGGAAGCAAACACACCCTTCTTCACATGGTGGCAGGAAGGAGAAGAATGAGAACCAAGCATAGGAGGAAGCCCCTTATAAAACCATCAGATCTTGTGAGAACTCACTATCACGAGAATAGCATGGGAAAACTGCCCCCATGATTCAATCACCTCTCACCAGGTCCCCCCACCCCACCACACATGGGGATTATGGGAACTATAATTCAAGATGAGATTTGGATGGGAACACAGCCAAACCATATCACTGTCATAGTGATTATTATAGATCTTCCTTATAGCCTTTATAACGTTGTACTTATTGGTTTATATTTCTGTTTCTTTTACTAGACTGAGTTCCTTTGAAGACACAGGACTGTGTTTATGTCTGGCACATAAGTTAGACCTTATTAAATGCCTGTTGGATAAATGAAATGGTTAAGAATTCTTAGTGGATGGGTTTCTTTGTAAGTTTATTACTCTCTGGGAATGTAAGGCATTGGTATTCTGTAGCCTTTGCTCTAACTGATTTGTCTGCCTCTTGGGTCCTTTTCTAACAGGTGTAAATCTGAGCTTGAAAGAAGCCAACAAGCTGCGCAGTCTGCAGATGTCTCTCTGAATCCATGCAATACACCACAAAAAATTTTTACAACTCCACTAACACCAAGTCAATATTATAGTGGTAATGCATTTTTTTCCTTGGTATAGACAGCTTTTTGTTTAGCTTGAGATTTTAATTCTGCAAAATAAATGAATTAATTCAACTTTGAATTAAACTTTTAATGTATATGTTTAAAAACTGCAGCCACTTGTTACATATCCATTTGCATATCTGTTGAATTATGTTGAGCTACTGGATTGAGCTTTTAAGCTTTTTACTTTATCCTTCTGTAGTATATTTTCAAAGAAATTCAATTTCAGGATATTTAAAACACTTATGTTTTTATGTGTATTGATATGAGTAATTCGATCAATAGTTTGATCTATTTCCCTAAACAAAATGTTGTTTCTACTAAGATACTCATTTCTAGACTATCAAAATCATTGTTGATCTGTGAATTCCTTCATGGAATCAATGATTGAAAGAAAACTGTATTTGATTGTCTGTTTCTAGGTTCCAAGTATGAAGATCTAAAAGAAAAATATAATAAAGAGGTTGAAGAACGAAAAAGATTAGAGGCAGAGGTTAAAGCCTTGCGGGCTAAAGTAAGTTAATTATAGGCCCTATAATAGAGTATGCAGTTATAGAATACTTTGATGTAGAATAGAACAAAGTTAGAGAAAAATCTGTTTTACATAGAGCTGGCCTTTTTTGTGTGTGTGTGTGTGTGCTGAGAAAAGATTTTGGGCTCAGTGGAGGTGATTATTTTTTAGTTTTAAAAAAAGGGTGGAGTGAGTAAAATAGAGTTGGGAGGTTAGTTCATCCCTAAATATTAAATGTTCATATAATGTCCACTTAATTATTTCCCTATGAAGACCTAGTGATCAGGGCTATTCTTGGAGACAGTGGGGCCAGAGAATTAGTCGTGATGCTCCCTGCCTGGCTTTATCACCTGGAGGCAGTTGCTTCCTGTATAGTCCTTTTGACCTATTGAATTTTACCTCTACCATTTTTGTTCACATGTTATTTGCTGAAAACAGTTTCCAGTTTGGCACTTACTGGTGGCTTTCCACTAAACATAAGGACTTGACGAGATGGCACAATTCAGCAAGCCCTTTAAGGCTGAATTTATAAGTAGGTACCTTAAATACTGAGAATGCAGAAGTACCTCTGGCTTAGAGCTTTAACAATTTTTATTCTTTTCATGACTTTAACCCTCATTTTGATGTCATTAGGATTCTGATATGTGGCAAAAGCATTGCTTATCAAGATGAATAAAAATTAAGTACTCATTCTCCAGTTTGTCCTAGAAATATCATGTGCTTTGTCATCCAGTTCAGTCATTTGTATCAATTCTTCCCTTGACATTGATTCCTAGAGATATTTTATGAAAATTTGAGTCTCTAGTAAACATTAACCCTCTTCCTATGGCAGAAAAAGTGCTTGCTGTAAAAATCTAATGCTGCATTCACCTCCATGTCTTGATATTTGTCAGAATGGAGGCAGAGAGAAGCATAGAAAGAACAATGCAAAGCGGTAGATCATCCACGAATGTATATTATATAATATTAAACACTTGATGTGACTTTTTTTGGGTTAGTGATATGGTGGAATGTGAGATTTTTGAAAGAGTTCTTTAGTCTGATGTTTAACTTTGATTCTCTTGGGCAAAGCTATAGGGGGAGGTAACCAAGGACAGGCAAAGAAAAGCCAGCTTTGGAATTCAGAATGAAAGTGAATACTCACATATGTTTAATGGGTTCTAAGAAGGATGCAGAATAAATACTAAGACTTAGCCTATTTTGAATAGGTTGGGCATGAGATGGTGGTAGCTTATTCCTTCAATGCTAAGAAGTCAAGCATTAGAACATTCCATCACTGGGTATTAGACTTATGGTTTACTTGATTGATGAATGTTCTTTCTTGGTATGCAGTTTAACTGTTAACTTCTTGGGATTATGGCTTTATATTCTATCTGAAAATAAATAGCCTTGAGTATATAAGATCTTTAAAGGGCTCTAAAGAGATTCTGTTTCTACAGAAAGCAAGCCAGACTCTTCCACAAACCACCATGAATCACCGTGACATTGCCCGGCATCAGGCTTCATCGTCTGTGTTCTCGTGGCAGCAAGAGAAGACCCCAAGTCATCTTTCATCTAATTCTCAAAAAACTCCAATTAGGAGAGATTTCTCTGCATCTTACTTTTCTGGGGAACAAGAGGTGACTCCAAGTCGATCAATTTTGCAAATAGGGAAAAGAGATGCTAATAGCAGTTTCTTTGACAATTCTAGCAGTCCTCATCTTTTGGATCAATTAAAAGCGCAGAATCAAGGTAACATTGAGCTAAGTTAAGTTTAAATTCACTTTGCTTGAGGTAATTTCACAGGTGATTCCAGATATTTTTAATCCCATAAAGAGCTCATGTGTTTTGTTAGGCACGTCGGTGTTCAACATCGTAGACTGGTTATGTGAAATATACTGTCTTTTCAATAATGATAAGAGGCATCATAGTGTTGGAATGTACTTTTATTTGTATTGAAAAGCTGGTGCCTGGAAGCCTCTAAAGTAGGTTGAGAGGCTTTGACTTATCTTTCCAGAAGCAGGGCAAGTGGGTTGGTTACAGTTTACACTCCTCATGCTTCTCATCTGGCTCCTTTTGTGACCCACAGAACCAGGCTGTGGTCTGACCAGCTTTGGCCAGAGGTTGTGTGTGTGTCTGCAGAACAGCTTTGCTGTGCCCTGCCAGGTTGTCCATATGGGAGCAAACCTGTAACCTTGGCTGCTGTGCCACGCTGCAGCTGACAGCCAAGGGTACCAGGTGGTGTTTTGGAATCTACTCTGTAGAAGATGATAATTTCCAGTGCTGTGATATATTGAAAATCACTGTCAGTGTTCACTGGTGAGGGCTGTCACCTAGCCAATGCCATTGGAACCAATGTTGTGCGTATGTGGGAAAAAAGTGGAAAAAAATCATTGTTAATTTTGGCAGTATGGGAGGTTCACACTGTCTTGATGTTTACTGGAGGTAAAACTACCAGAGAATATAGGAGGGTGAACTTTTCACTGCTTAGCACTGATTTGCATTGATATGGGCACAAAGCAAATATAGTTTGCTGTTGTGTAAAACCAAATGGTAATTTTAACAAAGGATGTCATATGTGATGTACTTTTCACAGTCTCAATAAGAAGATAGCGTTTCTGATTTTAGAAAAGCATTTCCCCCACCAAGTTTCTTTGTTAAAATGTAAGAAAATCTGTTTCTCCTGCTTTCTATAGAGTATTTGAATGCAAATGACAATAGAAACTAACTATTGAAATTCAATCCAATTAAAGTAGCTTCTATGTTTAGTGTAAATATTTGTTTCGTCAGAGATTTCAGAAAAGAATAAAACAAATGATAAGTTACGTACATTTTGGGAAGGATATATATGAATTGGAGTGTGATTTTTATTTGTGGCTTAAGAGCTAAGAAGCAAGATTAATGAGTTGGAACTACGCCTGCAAGGACAAGACAAAGAAATGAAAGGCCAAGTGAATAAGTTTCAAGAACTCCAACTCCAACTGGAGAAAGCAAAAGTGGAATTAATTGAAAAAGAGAAAGTTTTGAACAAATGTAGGGATGAACTAGTGAGAACAACAGCACAATACGACCAGGCGTCAACCAAGGTACTTGACTTTTCGTGAATTACTGGAGAAATCTTCATCTTTTCATATAATTATTTAGAAAGAGTATTTTATACATAAGTTTATGAAATAAATGTCAGTAGTGTTCTTTGTTAATATATGTTAGGCACTCTTGATGCAATTGAACTAGAAAGCTGTTTTGAGTTGGGCAGATCCAGGATCAAGCCTGGTGCCGCACTTTCCCAGCTGAGTGATGCTGGGCAAGTCACTGATCTCTTTTATGTTGCAGGAGGTAATAGGGAATAAAGAAAATGTATATACAGCATCTAGCATGATGTGTGCCACATTAGAATAGGTACTTAATGGCACTTTAAAGGAGTTTTAGGACATTTGATAGGATTTAATAAATCTGCTCTTGGGATTATATATATATATATGTATATAGTTGGTCCATTGTACCCATGAGTTCTGCATTCATGGATTCAACCAACTATGGATTCAACCAACTATTTAGGGAAAAAAAAGGCCAGGCACCCGTGGTTTACACCTGAATCCCTTCACTTTGGGAGGCTGAGACACATGGATCACTTGAGGTTAGGAAATCAAGACCAGCTAGCCCACATGACAAAACCTTGTCTCTACTACAAATACAAAAATTAGCCAGGTGTGGTGGTGCACACCTGTAATCCCAACTACTTGGGAGTCTGAGACACAAGAATTGTTTGAAACTGGGAGGCAAAGGTTGCAGTGAGGAGAGATTGTGCCACTGCACTCCAGCCTGGGCGACAGGGTGAGATTCTGTCTCAAAGAATGGCTTTGTCTGTACTGATCATATACAGAGCTTTTTTTCCTTGTCATTATTTCCTAAACAAATACATTATTACAAATATTTACATAGCATATACATAGTATTAGGTATCATAAGTAATCTAGAGATGATTTAAAGTGTGTGGGAGGATGTGCATAGGTTATATGCAAACACTATACCATTTTATATCAGGGAGTTGAGCATCCTCAGATTTTGGTATCTGCAGGGAGTCCTGGAACCAGTCCTTCATGGATTCTGAGGGAATGACTGTACACCCACCACCGAATCTTCTTAAGACTCCAACGGAGGCCAAGCTTCTTAGCCTGTTATTTTGTTGTTGTTGTTATTCTTGTTGTTGCTTTGGTCCCAGCCTACCTCTCTAGCCAGTCTTTTCTTCTTCTCTTTTTTCTATTACTCATTCATTTACTGACTCATTTCACAAGCATGTATTGATATTTGTGCCTGCTATATATTAGGCACTGTTCCAGACCTGGGGCTGGAACCGTGATAAATAGACAAAAATCTCCAGATCTGGGGCTGGAACAGTGATAAATTGACAAAAATCATTGCCTTGGGGAGCTTCATCTTAATAGAGGGAGGCAGAAAATAACAATAGTAACATAGTATGGTATGTGGTAATAAGTATTGTAGAGAAAAATGAATTATCTTCTAAGACCAACCATGAGGATTTGGTGTTGTTTACTGACCCTACCCTTTCTCTGGGTCCAATGTTTTCCTTATATTTGCCTTTCTGCTTGAAATGTCCTTCTTTCCAGGTCTGGCTCTTTATAGCTTTCTCATTCTTGTGAGCCTCTTCCCTCATCTCTTAATGCAGTAAGATATTTTCTCCTGGCATCCCCCTTATGACTTTTTTATTACTGTTATTTGTGTTCTAGCCCTGTGGTTCCCACACTTGGCTAATTTCCAGTATCACAGAGAACCTTGAAAATTTAATTCTGTTAGATTAGATCTATGTTTGGGTGGGGCTAAGGAATTGACTTTTAATAAACTCTTTAGGTATTTCTGAGGCTTTAGGTAAAAACCATTGTAGTAGACATACTTCTATTATTTGCTTTCTTGGGGCAGGTTCTTTCATTTGTTTACTTAAAACTTTTATTTTAAGATAATTGTAGATTCATATGCAGTTGTACAAAATAATAGCTTGTTAATGTGGTGGGTTACACTGATTGATTTTCACACATTTGAATGAGCCTTGCATATTTGGAATAAACCCTAATTTCTTACGGTGTATAATTTAAAAAAAAATATTTCTGAATTTTTTTTTGCTAATAACTTATTAAGGATTTTTTGTGTCTATATTCATGAAGGATATTGGTTGGCTTTCTTTTTTTCCCCTGCCATCTTTGTTTGATATTTGTATCAGGGTATCCTAGTTTCACAAATTAGAGAGTGTTCCTTCCTCTTCAGTTGTCTGAAAGAGATTGTGTAGAATTTTTTTTTTCTTTCTTTATATATTCAGTAGAATTCTCTAGTGAAATCATTTGAATCTGGAGATTTCTGGGAGTTTTAAAATACAAATTCAATTTTTAAAATAGTTACAGAACTATTAAAATTATCCATTTCATATTGGGGGAATTAGAATAGTTTGTATTTTCATCTTAGTTGTCAACTTTATACATATAGAGTTATTCACTGTATTATTCTTTTGATATTTGTAGTGATATTCCTTGTTCATTTCTGATGTTGGTAATTTGTGTCTTCTCTCTATCTCTTTGTCAGTCTTGCTAGAGATTTGTCAGTTTCGTTGACCTTTACTGATCTTTCCAAATAATCAGCCCATTGGTTCATTGATTTTTTTTTTCTCTGTTTTCAATTTCATTGATTGCTGCTTGCTTTAGGTTTATATTGCTCAAAAAAAATGTCATTAGAACCTGTTGGTTGATGATGTTGTTGAGTTTGTTAATATACTTGCTGATTTTCTGTTTAGTTGTTCAATTCATTGTTGAGAGAGGATGTTGAAGTCCCCACCTATAACTGTGATTTGTCTGTTTCTCCTTTGATTTCTTCCAGTTTTTGCTTCACATATTTTGCAGCTCTGTTGGTGAATGCATATACATTTGGGATTGCTACGTCTTGGTGGATTGACCCTTTTATCACTATTTAGTGTCCATGGTAATTTTCTTTATTCTGAAGTCTACTTTGTCTGTTATTAATATAGCCACTCCAGCTTTCCTTTGACTGTTAGCATGATGTATTTCTTCCTCTTTACTTTCAACCTATTTTGTTATATTGAGGTGACTTTCATGTAGACAACATATAATTGGGCCATGTTTTTCAATATACTTTTTCACTATCTGTCTTTTTTTTTGAGACGGAGTCTGGCTCTGTCACCCAGGCTGGAGTGCAGAGGCGTAATCTCAGCTCACTGCAATCTCTGCCTCCCAGATTCAAGTGATTCTCCTGCCTCAGCCTCCTGAGTAGGAGTAGCTGGGACTACAGGCACCCGCCACCGCGCCCGGCTAATTTTTGTATTTTTAGTAGAGATGGGGTTTCACCATGTTGGCCAGGCTGGTCTTGAACTCCTGACCTCAGGTGATCCACCTGCCTCGGCCTCCCAAAGTGTTGGGATTACAGGCATGAGCCACTGCACCCGTCCTCCACTGTCTATCTTTTAATGGGTATATTTAGGCTATTTATACTTAATGTGATTATTGATATATTATGACCTAAGTCTGCCATTTTATTTTTTGTTTTCCGTTTCTTTCTGCTGTTTCATTTGTTTTCTTTTTTTTTTTTCCTGCCTTTGTGGGTTGCTTGAACATTTTTTAAAAATCCATTTTGCTTTGTCTATATATTTTTCAGTGAATCTCTTTGTAGAGCTTATAGTGATTGTTCTAGATATTACATTATTTATACACATTTTATCACAGTCTATTGGTGTCTTCATTTCACTAGTTGTAGTGAATTTTACAGACTGTTTTCTTCCTTTTCATCCTTTTACCCTCCCTCATTTATAATAGAATTGTCTTAAATGTTTTCTGTACATACATTTAGAACTACATTTTGCTTCAACTCTTAAACATATTTTAAAAAGCTGAGGAAGAGAAGGAAAGCCTATTATATTTGTGTGTGTGTGTGTATGTATACGTGTGTGTGTGTGTATGTATACGTGTGTGTGTGTGTGTGTATATATATATATATATATAAAATCATTGCTAAGCTTGTTCTTCCTTCCCTCCTAGATTTCCTTCCAGTTTCCTTTATTTCCTTTGTTTAGAGAACTTTTAGCCCTTCTTTTAGGGTAAGTCTGTTGGCCACAAATCCTTAATTTTCCTTTATTTGAGAATGTCTTGATTTTCTTTTCATTCCTGAAGGTTATTCTATTGGGTATAGGATTCTGTGTTGACAGTCCTTTTTTCCCAGTGCCATAGTGTTTTTCTTCAGGTCCTGAGCTCCTTAGTCAGTCTGCCTTCTCTCCACCTTTCAAACTTCTTTGTTTTACTATAATGTCCAGGGTTTTTATTTGTTCTAGTTAGGAGGAATAGGGAAAAGTGTGATTATTCCATCTTCCTGGAAGTAAAAATCAGGTTCGTTTTTGTATATTCTCCTAGTGCAGTGCCTTATACGGAGAAATTCTGGAAAAAGATTGATTAGATATATAAAGGAACAATGGCGCTTCAGTGGAACTATGACCACCTTTGATCCATACATTTAATATATTCATGCAGTCTCACTATGTAATAGTAATTTGGTCTTTTAAGTTAGAAGGACTTGGATTTGAACCTGGCTCTGCCCCATCTCAGTTTTATTGCTTTTTGAGTTATTTAATGAACTTCTGAGCCCCAGTTGTCTAATCAATAAAATTGTATTAATAATGCCTGTGTCATAGGTTGTTGTAAAGATTGAGATAATTTTTGTAAAGGCTTTAGCATAGTACCTGGCACATGGTGAACTTATAATAATATTAGCTGTTATTATCATGGCTTATTTTCAAGTTCCTAGTTAATTAAGCTAATTTTCAGTTGCATTTCTGCCAAGCTAGGCCTTCCTGTGTGTAAGAATTACATTTCTCATTTTACACTTTACTTCTTTGGTTTTGGAGTGACAAATTCACCAAATCCTTGTTCTGTCTGACACATATAATGAAGTTTCTTTGCATAAAATAATGAATTAATATTTTTGACTAGGATAGTGCTGAGAATACAGCTCTGGCTTTCTATTAGAGTCTTCCCTCCAGGTTCTTGTTTTTTGTTTTGAGACACGGTCTCACTCTGTCATCCAGGCTGGAGTGCAGTGGTGTGATCCTGGCTCACTACAACCTCTGCTTCCTGGGCTCCTTCCACCTCAGCCTTCCTAGTAGCTGGGGCTGTAGGCGCCTGCCACCACACACCTGGCTAATTTTTGTATTTTTAGTAGAGTTGGGCTTCACCATGTTGCCCAAGTTGGTATTGAACTCCTGGGCTCGAGCAGTTTGCCCACCTCAGCCTCCCAAAGTGCTGAGATTACAGGTGTGAGACATTGCACCCAACCCCCTCAGGCTCTTTTTTTTTTTTTTTTTTTTTGAGATGGAGTTTCGCTCTTGTTGCCCAGGCTGGAGTGCAATGGCGCGATCTCGGCTCACTGCAACCTCCGCCTCCTGGGTTCAAGTGATTCTCCTGTCTCAGCCTCCTGGGTAGCTGGGATTACAGGTGCATGCCACCACGCCCAGCTAATTTTTTTGTATTTTTAGTAGAGACAAGGTTTCACCATGTTGGTCAGGCTGGTCTCAAACTCCTGACCTCAAGTGATCCGCCCGACTTGGCCTCCCAAAGTGTTTGGATTACAGGTGTAAGCCACTGTGCCCGGCCCCTCCAGGTTCTTAATACTTGTTTGTTCTGTGCTTTTTGGGTTCCTTTTTTCCATTGAGCTAGAAATCCATGTAACTGAAAATTCAGTCTACTCTTTTCTGTCTTGTCCCTAAGGATAGTATGTCCTTGTCAAATGTGTAACTGAAATAAAATTATGCTATGTTTATGCAGTTTCCAGATCTAACATTAGACTTAGCTGTTAAATAAAATGGAATTACTGTAACAAAAATAAATACCGTGTTCTTAAGTGAACATATGCTGTTTTTAGAGTGTCTTTTCCAAGTATTTACAAATTGTGAGATACAAGGCTTGAATTCATGGAGAAACAGAGTGTTGAGCTGGCAGCAGACCTGGAATTCAGCACCCACAGTTCACAGATAAAAAGGTCCGGAGTGAGTGCCCAGGGTCGTGTGCTACATATTTTCAAGGACTTGAGCTCTGGGCACTACTTTACAGTATTATGGAGCATTCATGACACCTAGTGGTCAGATACTCTTATATGAATTAGGTATCACTGATAATAGAATGTTGTTTAAAAATTTTTTAATAAAATGTAAGTACCTTCTAAAGACTCTTTCAACCTGCTGTGTTTAGTAGAAAAGGATTCTTGATTCGAGGACCCTTCTGGTGGACTGCATTACAGTTTGAAGGAGTGCCAGTAGAGGGCGCCACGGGTTCATTCATTTACTCCGTGCAAGGTTTTTTTTTTTTTTTTTTTCCTGAGATTTGTTAAACTTTGAACCATCATTTGAGCAGTGACTTTTTGTTTCGTTTTGTTTTGAGACAGAATCTCGCTCTAATTGCCCAGGCTGGAGTGCAGTGGCACGATCTTAGCTCACTGCAATCCCTGCCTCCTGGGTTTAAGCAATTCTTCTGCCTCAGCCTCCTGAGGAACTGGGATTACAGGCCTGCGGCACCACACCCGGCTAATTTTTGTATTTTTAGTAGAGATGGGGTTTCATCATGTTGCCTCGGCTGGTCTCGAACTCCTGACCTCAAGTGATCTGTCCACGTCGGCCTCGCACAGTGCTGGGATTACAAGTGTGAGCCACCGCGCCTGGCCTGAGCAGTGACTTTTGTCTGAGTTGTTTGCTGTTGTATCCCCAATGCCTAGAACAGTGTGTGACATGTATAGTGGGCTCTCAATCAATATTTGTTAAATTCATATTTATTTTTGTTATAAATAATCTCCGTAATGCTTCTCTTTGGGCCTTTGAAAATTTAAGGACAATAAAGATAATGACAAGAATGTCATTGAACATCTGGCCCAAAATTTTAACCTTTTGAGTTTGGTCTTTTTAAAGTTCTGATATATGCAAAGTCATTTAGTCATGAATGACCAGCGTGGCCCCTTTCTTCTTCGGTTAGTTAATAGTTGGTGATTGACTGGTCACCAGGATTTTTGAGTGAATTCTTTGTAGCGATTGAGTATTACATAGTGTTTTCTTTTCCTCCAAATTCTCAGTTACATTTCTAATATTTCTCATAATTTTAAATCAGACTTTGGAGAATCTACTTTACTAGAGCTGTCTGCCAACTTGGGACACATTTCTTTTGTAGTGGAGAACTCTTCCCCACCAAGATGAAGTTGTCTTTTTATTCCCTGGTCTTTTATAGAGTTGTTTTGTAGGGCAGTTTAAGGATTCGAGCCCATGGGGAATGTATAGAGGAATGGCTTTCAACACTTAAAGAGTTAAAACCATTTTGTTCCAATCTAATTTTAGAGGAGCATCCTAAATTTTCATGTAATTCATGTCTTAAAAATTACTTAAGGGATATCTGGCTTTGTGAAAAGGGAATGGAATATTCTCTGTGCTGCTTATGGCAGCATGATTAAAAACCAGTTGTGGTACTCTCTGGAGTCCTGTGAACCTCCTGAAATTTAAAGTGGCATAGTTTGGAACATTGTGGAAAGAAGCATTTTAATATTTAAAATTTCCCACAAAATCCATTATGCTTGAAACACACTATCATATGAGGGTAATGGGCACCCTCTGATGATTTTACAGCTTTTAAATTACATAGGCTAACACCGTTGCATTTTAACCTCTCATTTCCATGCAACAAAATGTTAGATGAGTCGTTAGACATGCTGATCTTTTTTTTCATGGCACAAATTAGGAAGTATTTATTTAAGTGGGCTAATGCTTTACATCCTTCCTAATAGTTCCTAAACATAAATTGTGGCTAAAATAATTATAGCAGTTTTTCTAAAACACAAAATATTTGTTCATTTACGTGAGTAGTATTTATTTTGTCTTGAACATTTTTATTCGTTATTAGTATACTGCATTGGAACAAAAACTGAAAAAATTGACAGAAGATTTGAGTTGTCAGCGACAAAATGCAGAAAGTGCCAGATGTTCCCTGGAACAGAAAATTAAGGAAAAAGAAAAGGAGTTTCAAGAGGTAAGGTAAATGGATTCATGAGGTGTTTGTCTGAGAAGCTTTTTATGGGCTTTTCATAGTTTGATCACTTGGAAAGGGGAGTTGTTATCACAATTTGGGAAATTCTATTAGGGGGAAATGCTTTGTGAGCTAAAGGTCACCTTATTTTCTTTCACATCTTCACTTTTGTGCTTTTTTTAAATCTTTCAGTTTTTGATTAGAGAAGGGAATTAGTATTCAGAATACATCCATGTTTTCTGATTTGTTTGAGATTTGATATTCAGTAGGAAAGGATCACTTTTCTTCTTTTGGACATTTTCTGTGCTGTGAAGGAAATTGTATTACATTTTCCAGTAGGCTTTAACATTTTTTTTCTTTCACTCTATTTCCTTTATAACTCCAGTTTTTTTTTTTTTTTTTTGAGACGGAGTCTCGCAGTGTTACCGAGGCTGGAGTGCAATGGCACAATCTTGGCTCCCTGCAACCTCTGCCTCCCAGGTTCCAGCAATTCTCCTGCCTTAGCCTCTCGAGGAGCTGGGATTACAGGCATGCACCCACACCTAATTTTTGTGTTTTTAGTAGAGATGGGGTTTCACCATGTTGGCTAGGCTGGTCTCGAACTCCCGACCTCAGGTGATCTACCCACCTTGGCCTCCCAAAGTGCTGGGATTACAGGCGTGAGCCACCATGCCTGGCCAACTCCAGTTGTTTTTAAACCTGTGGGTTGGCAAATAAATTAGGAGGGTAGTTGATGTGGTGGGGAAAGCGGTTGGCAGAAGAGTGAGGGTGGAAGGTGCCCTTCCATAAGTATCTGCCAATTTGGTTCTTTCAGGTGATTTAGCCTGAAAAAGTACCATACGGATTAAGAGTCTATAGATTTTAAATAAGAATGCCTGGAAATGTTAGCTGGTGTCTTTCTGTGGTTATTAAAGTTAATGGGTAGCATATATTTCCTGTCCTTCTACATTTAAGCCTATTTAAAGTGGTATACAGTTTTTTGTGTTTTAAACGCCGTTTTTGAGTATGTTTGGTTTCTTAGTTGAGCTTTGACTGTTGTAGTTCAGTTCTTCTCTCTTGCCCCCATCCTTCAAAGTAGAGGTAATTAATTTAAGACTGAAGATGAGGTGGAAAACAGGCTAGTTTCCACGTGGTCAACTGGTAGAGTCCTTCCCCTTTCCCTCAGAGACCTGGATTTGATGCCTGGGCCCAGCATGGAGCATCGAGGCTGACTATGTTCATTGTTAAGCAGACAGTTGGCTCAGCTCCCTGCTGTCTGCTGTGCTCTCTGTGCAGTCACCCGTTAGGATGCTCATGCCTCACCCTGGAGTCTCCCTAGTGAACCATCATCAGGCTGATGCACCTGCCCTTTGTTTTTCAGGAGCTCTCCCGTCAACAGCGTTCTTTCCAAACACTGGACCAGGAGTGCATCCAGATGAAGGCCAGACTCACCCAGGAGTTACAGCAAGCCAAGAATATGCACAATGTCCTTCAGGCTGAACTGGATAAAGTAGGGGCCGTGTCTCTCTCTCTCTCCTCAGTCATCCCTTCTTGTTCCTTGTACCTGTTACTTCTCTACCATAACTGACATATGATACTTTCAAAGAAAAAGCGCTCCACCTTCACTTTCCCTATCCAAGTGGAGAATGTACAGAACCATTCTGGCTCTAGGTTTCCTCATCTAGAGAAACAGTGGGGGTGAGTTAGGGTTTCAGATCCGAAAGTCTATGGAGGTCTCTCATATTCTGTTGGTTCTTGGTTCCATGACCAGGTGGGAGCTGTCCCAAGTAATTTATGCCCCCAAGTAGTTAAAGCACTGAAAATTATAATCACTTTACTTATTTAAGACTCACTCCCAAAGTGGTCTCATCCAGTTTTGTGGCTTTACATATCATCTATGTGATGATGACTCTGCCCAGCCTGGATGTCTATTCTGGACTTCAGATGTGTGGGTGTGTGCTTGACAGTCCACTCGCATGTCTAAAGGCACTTCGTAGTAACATGATAAGAATTGAACTCTAGGTTAGTTTTTCTTTTTCAAAACTACTCCTCCCTTAGGCTTCTTTACCCTGCTAACTTGCACTTCCATTCCCCACATTGCTGGGACCAAAACCTCCATGTCACTACTATTCTTCTTTTTCTCTTACACTTGAAACTGCTGACTCTACTGATGGATACTTAGGTTATCAACATTTTCTTATTCCCTGTGGCACTGTTGGTAACATCACGGGGCAGGTATCTGTGTATGTGTGCTGATGTTTCTGTAGGTCAGATTTCTGCATGTGAAATTGATAGCCTAAAGAACATATGCATCCCAATATTTGTGTTTTTTGTTTGTTTTGTTTTTTGAGATGGAGTCTCCATCTCACCCACTCGGCTCACTGCAACCTCATCCTCCCGGATTTGAGTGATTCTCCTGCCTCAGCCTCCCGAGTGGCTGGGATTACAGGCACCTGCCACCAAGCCTGGCTGATTTTTGTATTTTTAGTAGAGACGAGGTTTCACCAGGTTGGCCAGGCTGGCCTCAAACTCCTAACCTCAGGTGATCTGCCCATCTTGACCTCCCAAAGTGCTGGGGTTACAGGCGTGAGCCGCCCTGCCTGGCCAGCATCCTAACTTTTGACAATTACTGCCAAATTGCCCTGCATAAAAGCTGTAGCAGTTACTCTCCTACTAGGTACAAGAGAGGGCCTGTTTCCTTTCATCCTTGCTAATTGGAGGTAGTCTCGGTTTTTAAAATTTTTGCCAATCAAGGAGTGAAAAATACTGTCATATCATTGTTTTAATTCACACTTCCTTGATTACCATTGAAGCTATCTCTTTCAATAGCCATTTGTATTTTTTGTATAACGTTTTCTGTTTCTACCCATTGCCCTTTTGTTCAATCATAGAGCGCTGTATATGTTGTATTACAGATATACTGTCTTTTATTCTGTTATATATATTGAAAGTGTGTTCTCTTAGCCTGTTTCTTATCTTAACTTTTTTTCCTTTTGGTTATTTATTAATACCTAGCTGTTTTATTTTTTGTGGTTAAATCTTTTTCCTTTGTGGTCTCCTTGCCACACCCAGCCTCTTTCATCTCCTATATGCTGCCGCTGAGTGACGTTGCAAGGTCACATTATGGTATTTTAAGACATACTTAGCTGTGATGTATGCTGTATCTCAGCCAAAATAAATGGCATCCATTTTTATATTCCATGACCATTTTATTGTTTAAGAATACATGATTAATGAAAAAGTAAAGAATATAAAAATGAAACTTGGTCTCTTTTTCTTTTTGTAGGTCACATCAGTAAAGCAACAGCTAGAAAAAAATTTGGAAGAGTTTAAGCAGAAGTTGTGCAGAGCTGAACAGGCGTTCCAGGCGAGTCAGATCAAGGAGAATGAGCTGAGGAGAAGCATGGAGGTAAGGGAGGAGGATGCTGAATTTTCTCCACTTATGTACAGGACCAAGTGCAAGGGGAAAAGAAAATTCCTATTCCATTCGTCAGTTGCTTATCATGACTCTGTGCCTTTTTCTTTTCTATTTGCCAGAAGTATTACAGAATGTTCTGTATATAACCCATGACAGAATATGATTGCTTATTTTTCTACTCTCTATTCTGTATATAATTACTAATATGCATCTAGCAATTATAGCCTATCTAGAAATATGTGTCTACAACATGACTTGTATTAAGAATATGTGTACTCCTTCCTTAAAGATTATTTTAGACCCCTGGGGAGGTGGAAAGATGGGAAAGGAAGGAAGGGATTTTTTAAATGGAAAGAAATTGGAAGTATCATCTAAATCCCTTTTCTAAGTGTTGGCATTTGTGTCTTTCAATATTAAAAACACGTGGAAAGTCATAGATTTAAATAAAAGTAGTGACAGATGAAGAGTTTCTAGATTAAAAATTCTTATAAAAACATCAAGCAATTGTCAATTATATGACTCTGGCTTCAAAAGCGGACACTGACCTTAATGTTCAGCCTGTGCATGCCCTGGTTGACGGTGTCTTTGGAGACTTTGTTTCGTCCACAAAGTGGTGGATGAGGGTTCCTGAATGGCATGGATACCCTGATGGGATTTTATGCATACATACTTCAATTTGGCTTCTCTCTGAATTTATTTAGTGGCCTGGATTTTATTTTAAAGGGCTTAATTAAGAACCATTCAGTGACATTAATAGACTGAAATAATTTGAAGAGAGCCATAAATCAACATTGTAATTTTAAGAAGAGGAACAACACAAGAATCGTAGAAATTTCTTCTCCATCAAACCCCACAGGAAAGAATGTTTTTCTGTTTATTCTTTAAATGTTCCATGGTCACTTTTTAGGCTGTAAAGATTAAGAAAACTTTCTCCATAAAGAACAGTTATTTGTTCAGGTGAGGAAAGTCTAAATGTATTTATCCCCACCGCTTTGCAGAGTGTATCATGATGGTAAAATCAGAACATCTGTCAGTAGCAGACAGGCGATTGTTAAATCAGCTAACCCCAAAGGGGCAATACTGCTGGAGATAGGGGGCTGCAGCTCCAGCCACCAAAGTGGAAGAAAACTTCAAATCAGATGATAGTTTCATCAGCAAACGTTTTCAAATGGAAGTGTTTGTTTCAGCAAAACAAATGTTTGCCTTTTGGCCAGTGGGGACCAACCAACAGATGCTTCTGCTAACGTTTCCACAGGCAGACTGGCATCGAACTCTTCCCTCTGTGAGCTTCCCTTTCAGCCAGGAACTCTCCCGCGACTCCACTGGCTGCCTGGTGGAAACATTTTGTAAAAGCAATCATCTGGTTAAGAGAGTCCAAACACTTTAAAAACTGCCTGCTTGGCCAAGTCGCAGTAGTGGGCTGGACATTGTCTTGCAGGTGTTTCTGAAGACTCGTTCATCCCCACAAGGTCTGGTCTGTGAGCTGTAGCACTGTCCTCAGTTAACCCTAGCCTGTACTGAGGTGCATGCATCACATTTCACTGGTATTTCATTGATGTCTGTGTCAAATGAGGGCATCTATGTGAAAGTGTCTAGCACAGGGCCTGGGGATGAAGTTAATATTTGTCTTAATTTATGGTTATGTTTATGTATGTGTCATCTTTTGAGGGCGATAGCAAGATTTCAAAGAGTTTGGCTGGCTCTTGTGTTTTGCTTTGGGATTGGGACCAGATAACTGATGAACCCAGTTAGAGTGGTGATGTAACTCAGTGGGAAAATGGCAGTGGCTTTAGAGTGAGCGAGATCTGAAATTGCGTTGCTTTTCTGCCACCCACCGCGATGTGACCTTGAGACGATGGCTTACCCTTTCTCGGTCTGACTTTCCTCATCTGCATATAGGGACAAATCATTCTCCTCCCTTTTCAAGGCTGTATTCTTGGTTAAGTTAAATATTGCATGTAAAGTGCTTAGCCCAGTGCCCAGCACATAAGTGCTCAGTCAGTTATTGCAGTCCACCACCTGCCCATTGCTTGGTCTTCATCACTGCCATGACCTTTTGATGTGAGCATTGTTTGCTGTCACCTACAGGCACAGAAAGTGTGATCAGGGGATAGTGCACTTGAGATTTCTCATATTTATAATTTTGCCTGTTCTATTACTGTGTCACTCTGGGTATCTTTCTGTGTCTAATTATAAGTAAGCACTAACAAATTTAGGATGCTTATAGGTTTTGGATGCCGAAATAATGTGACAGTTGTACTGAAATTTTCCTTGTCCATGTTTAGTAAACATGCTGCTCACAATGAGAAATGATCAGTACTGGAAATGTGATTTAATGGCCCAATCAAGGGTAAAGTTAACATTTAGTATCGAAGTGAATGGAGGGTTTAGATAAGCTGCTCGTCCACTATCCAGTGCCAGCCCCATAGCATTGGGGTTAGGCAATAAAATACCATCGTTTGATAGTCAAGATGAGGGAACACTTGCCTGGGGACCTTTCCAAGCATAGGGATCTGTCTTACACTAGGTCCTCTAAGGAGCTGGCTCTGGCAAGCAAGAGAGATGAGGAGGAAAGGGAAAAACACATTCTTTGCATCCATCCCTTATCCAAGTATATAGGCTTCGCCCAGCAGGGGACGTATTAAGCTATATTCATGGATGGGATCATGAAATGCCACACAGTAGCTGAAATTTGTTTTGTCTGGCCCTAGGAAATGATGCCTCCCTTGCTGCTCCTAAAGCGAAGTTGATCTGGGTGGAATTGCTTGCTAAGCTCTAATGCTGGCTTGTGGTTATAGGGATTTTTGTTGTGCTTTTCCAGCGTAGTACCCGATTTTGCAAATCATGTGAGGATGCAAGAGATGCCTAGGAAAATATATCTTTGTATGCTTAACTCATTGTTGATAATGAGATACCCAATCAAGTCTTAAGTGGCTGTAGCCTCGTGGAAAACTAATTGCTGATGGATGGCAGCTTGCACATCCATTTTCAGATGTTCATTTTCTAAATTCTGGCCTTTTAAAATTCTTGGGTTGGTCATAGCCATAGCATTATAAGCCTGCTGGGTCCCAGGATTGGCTGAACATTTCTTCGTTAGAAACAAATATTTACGGAGCTAATGCCAGAATAGAGAAAGTCATGTTAATCTTTCCATTGAGCTTACTATTCATTTAAATGTCTCCAGTTATGGACAGACATGGATCGAGACCAACAAACACATAAACATAAAATTCCCCCTCTTTCCCTGGTGCCCCCTCTCTCTTCTTTTTTCCTTCCTTCCTATTGGGACACACCTAGTTTTGCACAGTGTCTTTCCAACTTTCTTGTCAAGCCTCCAGATGCAGGTGTCATTTGATTTGATTAAAATTTTTTTTTTCTAGAGTAAGAAAATATTTTTTCGTTTGCAAAATAAAAATGCTAAGTCGACCCAGGTAATTACATTCTAGTTCCTCTTCTATGTTGACCTCATTCAGCTGATCTTAGCATTGATTACAGAGATCTGGCTACTGTTAAATTTTGGGAAAAAATACTACTAATAATGCTACATTGCCCCTGTCAAAGTGCTTTAAGATGTTTGTCCTTTCACATCTGTGATCTCATTTGAGGGGTGATTATTCTGAGTCTGAAGAACAAACCAGTCATTATAGGTTCCATAGTTTAATGATGCTAATTTAAATCAATAACATTGTTGCACATTAATGATCGTGCTTTGCAAAATTTAATGCTGACTAGTGTGAATGTTAGCCTATCAATCTTGAGATCGGTTGGAGCTGCCCTTTAGTTCTGATTGATATCTTAATTCGATAGAGTGTCAGTTCAGCAGCAGGGAAGCAGGATCAGGACACGGTAGATGGGAGTATAATAACTACAACAGGTTCTGTCTTATTTTAATGATGAAATGAACGCATATACATGAACAGGGCAGCTGCCAGCAAGTTTTCAAGTACTTTCTACTAGCCAGATTCTCCCTCTTCTTGAATTTGGCTTTGCTACATCGGTACCCATCTGCTGTTAGTAACCAGACTGATAATTGAAGGCAGCCTTCCAACACAGTATTGCCACAGCCATCTGTTTTCTAACAGTGCAGTAGGGTTTTGGAGGATGGGTCTTAATTGTTTCTTTAAGATTCAGAATTTTTCCTCTACTTCACAAAGGGGTAATTTTGGTAGGTTTGAAATGAAGTTTAGAAAAAAGTTAGCTTTATATGATTTTTCCCCGCTTAAGGATGTGAGGTGCTTGGTTCTCTCAGTTTGTAATGATGTATGCCAATTCCCTGTGGTCCAAAGGGTGGCATACAGTATAGGTTGAGATACTTGTTTGTTATGTGAGTCTTATGTGGTTAATAAGCAATAAAGTTTTTCTTTGGCACGTAAATATTGCTTGCTTTTAAGATTCAGAACATATAGGCCTCCCTAGGTAGTAGAATGGAACTACACATGTACCTATGTTACTTTATTGCATGCTGTTGCGTGGATATCTCTTCAATCAGATGCCCAAAGAACCTGTTTTCACTGTGAAAGCTCAGAAGCTAGAATTAATTCTTCCTCTGTGTTCCAGCCCTCTGATTTCCCATAGCACACTCAATGTCTCTTTAGTATTTAGGATATCCTATTGTGTATTAAATGATTAGTATCACATCTTCCCCCACTGGAGGATGTCTGCCCCAAGGACAGAGACTCTCTTATTTATATTTGCATTTTTTGTAATGCACATTCCAGTATCTTGAATATTGTTGGTTTTCTTGATAAGCATTTATTGAAGGTAATTTTTCCCACAAAATCATTCCTGTAACAGCAAACCTTAAGATGGTTTTGCAATGAAAAGTAAACATTTGTGCTGAGATTTTTTTTTTTTTTTTTTTTTGGTTTATTAACAAATCAAATGTTTGCAAAGGTATATTTGGCCATTCAGGTGTGATAGGAACTTGGAGGTTTTGTCTTGAGGATCTTGTAGATAGGATTTTCTTTTTGAGCTTACTTTTTAATAGGCATATGAACAATGAGAAAGTTCAATGAAACTTCTTGAAAGAAAAAAATTATCTTCAGATTTGGGTTTGATGCTGTTGTCTTCTGTTCATAACATTATTTAAGTAAGAATGTCTGACTTCATTAGGTACTCAGACGGGGAAGTTGTGATTCTTTCCCTAGTGAGATACACAAACAGTTCTGCTAGGGACCTTTATTAAGGCAGAAGTCATAACTTACTTGAGCATTCGTTTTGGCTATAACCAATTAAATGTGTGTTTTAGGAAATGAAGAAGGAAAACAACCTCCTTAAGAGTCAGTCTGAGCAAAAGGCCAGAGAAGTCTGCCACCTGGAGGCAGAACTCAAGAACATCAAACAGTGTTTAAATCAGAGCCAGAATTTTGCAGAAGAAATGAAAGGTAAGTAAACTTAGTGTTTTAGAGTTAACTTTCTAAGCTACTATTCCCGTGAGAGGGGATGGATGGCATTAACATATTAGAGAAACTCTTTGGATTTTTTTTTCATATATTCCCTCAAAAGGATGTGCACAGTTGATGTGGAAGAGTTTTCCCTCTTCTAGTTTTTAGTTTCCAGAGTGAGAGTGGGACTTTTTTTAATTGGAACATATTGAGTCCCAAATGCCTGATGCTCAGCACTTTGAAACCAGAAGGGTAAATATTTTCCACACAAAGCTAAATTGTCAGTGCTGTCTCTCACCCCCGAGTGCTATTCTCTGTGTCTCAAGTGTGCTTGTTAGTTACATCCAGACAGCTCATCTCCTGACTCATTACCATTTCCCTTATAATGGAAAAGCCCTATATTAAATGCATGTTTTCCAAGCTCCTAATGACCATTGTTTTTTGATGACTTACTTGACTGAATGATTTTATTTTCTTATTTTAAAGCCAAAGAATTCTGCTCTACACATCAAATGAATCCACTCTTGGTTTCATATTTGTATGTTTGTGCCGGATGTCTTCTACATACCCTTATTTTCTCACCTGGGGTGTTTGCATATCTAGGATTTCTTTGAACTCTGTCCTGTGGAATGTGTGTCACACTTCTCTGTGACTATTTTCTTTTTAAAACTCCAATCTTGGTGTGGTGGCGGGCGCCTGTAGTCCCAGCTACTCGGCAGGCTGAGGCAGGAGAATGGCGTGAACCCGGGAGGCAGAGATCACGCCACTGCACTCCAGCCGGGGTGACAGAGCGAGACTCCATCTCAAAAAAATAAAACAAAAACCCAATCTCCCCAAGACAGCTTTTAGTTTTTCCACAGCAGCAGATAGAAATGTCAGTCTTCAGCTTTCTTGAAGGGAAACTGTAAGAAAAGGAACAGTTGGGGCATTTTTCAATGTTGATCACCCAGGTGATTGTTTGAGTTGCTCACAGCAAAGTGGGATAAAGCCCTTGTGGTGCTGTCTACATAAGCCCTCAACTATAAGTAGGTAGATTGAGATTGGCAGCTTAGAAGTTCGTACTGCTTTCCACTTGATATGATGTCTGAGATTGTAATACATGTTACCTTTATCATCTACTGTGGAGGTTCTCAACTTTCAATCTCCCCTAACATACTTGAGCAACTTGAAGCCTTCCCATCACTGTTTAATGAAAACATCGTGGTTATTCCCAACCAGGAGGGGCCAGTACGTATAGATGAGTCATTGGGCAGAAGACAGGAGGGTAACGGAGTTTGAAGAAGCTTCCAAATGACTGTCACATTCATAGACACTGCCACCCTTACAATGAGGGGCTGGGATGGGGGTGATAATGTTCCTCAGGAATATTCACATATAGGCCTTGAGAATTACTGATATATGGCATCATTTGCTCTTTTCTACTTAAGTCTAATCCTGTGGATGTTTTGGCTAAAATGGTGAAGTACTTATTTACTTTTCTGAGACATCAGAATTATTCTACAATGAAGTGGGATGTTCCCATTTCAGTGCTGTTCTTGTCCCAGTTTTCTCTCTTGGAATAAATGTTTGAAAAGATGGTAAAAATACACCCATATATAAACACATACAAAGAAAAGAAACAGTGCTTAGGAAAATCATCCCTTGGTATTTTATTCAATAACATGTTCTTAAGCTGCTAGAAAGAAGATGAACAAATGTGTTACTCTCCTTAAGATGACCATTGTTCTCATTGTTTTTATATAAGATAATTACCAAGTGATCCACTTTCTAGGAGGTACCCAGGCAATAATGCCAGTTTTTCCAGGGCTTGAGTAGTTGTTAGTTTGTTTGGATTTTGCCGGGGGTGGGGAGGGGTTAGCATTTCTGTAGAATAAACATTTATTACAAACATTGACAACTTTTATTTATTTATTTTTAAATAGCGAAGAATACCTCTCAGGAAACCATGTTAAGAGATCTTCAAGAAAAAATAAATCAGCAAGAAAACTCCTTGACTTTAGAGAAACTGAAGCTTGCTGTGGCTGATCTGGAAAAGCAGCGAGATTGTTCTCAAGACCTTTTGAAGAAAAGAGAACATCACATTGAACAACTTAATGATAAGTTAAGCAAGACAGAGAAAGAGTCCAAAGCCTTGCTGAGTGCTTTGGAGTTAAAAAAGAAAGAATATGAAGAATTGAAAGAAGAGAAAACTCTGTTTTCTTGTTGGAAAAGTGAAAATGAAAAACTTTTAACTCAGATGGAATCAGAAAAGGAAAACTTGCAGAGTAAAATTAATCACTTGGAAACTTGTCTGAAGACACAGCAAATAAAAAGTCATGAATACAATGAGAGAGTAAGAACGCTAGAGATGGACAGAGAAAACCTAAGTGTCGAGATCAGAAACCTTCACAACGTGATAGACAGTAAGTCAGTGGAGGTAGAGACCCAGAAACTAGCTTATGTGGAGCTACAGCAGAAAGCTGAGTTCTCAGATCAGAAACATCAGAAGGAAATAGAAAATATGTGTTTGAAGACTTCTCAGCTTACTGGGCAAGTTGAAGATCTAGAACACAAGCTTCAGTTACTGTCAAATGAAATAATGGACAAAGACCGGTGTTACCAAGACTTGCATGCCGAATATGAGAGCCTCAGGGATCTGCTAAAATTCAAAGATGCTTCTCTGGTGACAAATGAAGATCATCAGAGAAGTCTTTTGGCTTTTGATCAGCAGCCTGCCATGCATAATTCTTTTGCAAATGTAATTGGAGAACAAGGAAGCATGCCTTCAGAGAGGAGTGAATGTCATTTAGAAGCAGACCAAAGTCCAAAAAATTCTGTCATCCTGCAAAATAGAGTTGATTCACTTGAATTTTCATTAGAGTCTCAAAAACAGATGAACTCAGACCTGCAAAAGCAGTGTGAAGAGTTGGTGCAAATCAAAGGAGAAATAGAAGAAAATCTCATGAAAGCAGAACAGATGCATCAAAGTTTTGTGGCTGAAACAAGTCAGCGCATTAGTAAATTACAGGAAGACACTTCTGCTCACCAGAATGTTGTTGCTGAAACCTTAAGTGCCCTTGAGAACAAGGAAAAAGAGCTGCAACTTTTAAATGATAAGTTAGAAACTGAGCAGGCAGAGATTCAAGAATTAAAAAAGAGCAACCATCTACTTGAAGACTCTCTAAAGGAGCTACAACTTTTATCTGAAACCCTAAGCTTGGAGAAGAAAGAAATGAGTTCCATCATTTCTCTAAATAAAAGAGAAATTGAAGAGCTGACCCAAGAGAATGGGAGTCTCAAGGAAATTAATGCATCCTTAAATCAAGAGAAGATGAACTTAATCCAGAAAAGTGAGAGTTTTGCAAACTATATAGATGAAAGGGAGAAAAGCATTTCAGAGTTATCTGATCAGTACAAGCAAGAAAAACTTATTTTACTACAAAGATGTGAAGAAACCGGAAATGCATATGAGGATCTTAGTCAAAAATACAAAGCAGCACAAGAAAAGAACTCTAAATTAGAATGCTTGCTAAATGAATGCACTAGTCTTTGTGAAAATAGAAAAAATGAGTTGGAACAGCTAAAGGAAGCATTTGCAAAGGAACACCAAGAATTCTTAACAAAATTAGCATTTGCTGAAGAAAGAAATCAGAATCTGATGCTAGAGTTGGAGACAGTGCAGCAAGCTCTGAGATCTGAGATGACAGATAACCAAAACAATTCTAAGAGCGAGGCTGATGGTTTAAAGCAAGAAATCATGACTTTAAAGGAAGAACAAAACAAAATGCAAAAGGAAGTTAATGACTTATTACAAGAGAATGAACAGCTGATGAAGGTAATGGAGACTAAACATGAATGTCAAAATCTAGAATCAGAACCAATTAGGAACTCTGTGAAAGAAAGAGAGAGTGAGAGAAATCAATGTAATTTTAAACCTCAGATGGATCTTGAAGTTAAAGAAATTTCTCTAGAGAGTTATAATGCGCATTTGGTGCAATTAGAAGCTATGCTAAGAAATATGGAATTAAAACTTCAGGAAAGTGAGAAGGAGAAGGAGTGCCTGCAGCATGAATTACAGACAATTAGAGGAGATCTCGAAACCAGCAATTTGCAAGACATGCAGTCACAAGAAATTAGTGGCCTTAAAGACTGTGAAATAGATGCAGAAGAAAAGTACATTTCAGTGCTTCATGAGTTGTCAACAAGTCAAAACGACAATGCACACCTTCGGTGCCCTCTGCAAACAGCAATGAACAAGCTGAATGAGCTAGAGAAAATATGTGAAATACTGCAGGCTGAAAAGTGTGAACTAGTAACTGAGCTGAATGATTCAAGGTCAGAATGTATCACAGCAACTAGGAAAATGGCAGAAGAGGTAGGGAAACTAGTAAATGAAGTTAAAATATTAAATGATGACAGTGGTCTTCTCCATGGTGAGTTAGTGGAAGACATATCAGGAGGTGAATTTGGTGAACAACCAAATGAACAGCACCCTGTGTCTTTGGCTCCATTGGATGAGAGTAATTCCTACGAGCACTTGACATTGTCAAACAAAGAAGTTCAAATGCACTTTGCCGAGTTGCAAGAGAAATTCTCATCTTTACAAAGTGAACACAAAATTTTACATGATCAGCACTGTCAGATGAGCTCTAAAATGTCAGAGCTGCAGACCTATTTTGACTCATTAAAGGCCGAAAATTTGGTCTTGTCAACGAATCTGAGAAACTTTCAAGGTGACTTGCTGAAGGAGATGCAGCTGGGCTTGGAGGAGGGGCTCGTTCCATCCCTGTCATCCTCTTGTGTGCCTGACAGCTCTAGTCTTAGCAGTTTGGGAGACTCCTCCTTTTACAAAGCTCTTTTAGAACAGACAGGAGAAATGTCTCTTTTGAGTAATTTAGAAGGGGCTATTTCAGCAAACCAGTGCAGTGTAGATGAAGTATTTTGCAGCAGTCTGGAGGAGGAGAATCTGACCAAGAAAGAAACCCCTTCGGCCCCAGCGAAGGGTGTTGAAGAGCGTGAGTGCCTCTGTGAGGTGTACCGGCAGTCCCTCGAGAAGCTAGAAGAGAAAATGGAAAGTCAAGGGATTATGAAAAATAAGGAAATTCAAGAGCTCGAACAGTTATTAAGTTCTGAAAGGCAAGAGCTTGACTGCCTTAGGAAGCAGTATTTGTCAGAAAATGAACAGTGGCAACAGAAGCTGACAAGCGTGACTCTGGAGATGGAGTCCAAGTTGGCGGCAGAAAAGAAACAGACGGAACAACTGTCACTTGAGCTGGAAGTAGCACGACTCCAGCTACAAGGTCTGGACTTAAGTTCTCGGTCTTTGCTTGGCATCGACACAGAAGATGTAAGTACCTGGGATTTAAATGCCATTTCTTGGTTTACATGACTAGTAGACACTCAGTAAATGTTTGTCTAATTGAAATGTACATTAAACCTAAGTTAAAATATTTTTAGGGTTCAAGGAAATAAAATATACCAAAATGTTTTCAAAACAAACCAGAACTTGAGGAAAATGAGTAAACTTTATTTGAGGAATAAATTTCTATAGGGATTAGATTTACATAGCATTATACAGAATATTACTAAAGATGTTTTTAAAGTCTGGAGAAAATTATATTATGGAGTCAAAGTCTTTAGAATGTGTGTTTCCACCCTTTGTGCATTCATAAAGTATACTTAAATAAGAACTTACAAATGGTAATATGATGTACATTTTTAATCTCTTGCACTTTTCAGATTATTTTTGATGTTATGGCATTATCGTCATGAAACTAAATACAGGAGATTCTTTATGTATTACTAAACAGTTTTCTCTCTAACAATTTACTGTGGTACAAAAATATGATTTGGTATAAGTCATTTAAAAGGACTTTTAAAAAATTGAATACATATTTGTTTAATTGCTTGTAACTTTGTCCTTTCTAGCCTGCTAGCTTAATTAATAATGCTATATAGTGTATGCATGTCGCTTGATTTCTTCTGTCTATCTCTGTGAGGTAGAGAAGGCAGGTCATGGTGAGGTGATGGCAGGTGTAGGCACAACAGCAGATCCCCAGTTTACAGATGAGAGGAAAGTGAGGCTCAAATATGTAATTTATCCAATAATGTACAGTAAGTGCTGGATTGGGGATTAAGTCCTTGGACTGGGAATCTGGTTATGAAACTTTACTGCCTTCTTAAAGAATATCATAAATACTAAAGGTGGAAGCTGAGCATTTTGTTAGCCTCTTATTTAATAATTACAAAGAGATTTCATATTTAGGCTACCTGAATATTCTTAGCAAGGAAAAAATATGAAATTTAAATACATTACAAATTGTAATTGAGCTGAAGGGTTTGTCTTCCAGATAAATGCCTAACCCCAGTGTCTTGCCCATAGGGGCCACTTATTGAATGTATAATTATGTTGAGCATTTGAATGAAGAGAGGAAGACGTAGTGGGAAATACACCACTTTAAGAGATGTGTTTAGCAGAGGCCACGCATCAATTTCTAAAAAGTAATAACTAAGTCTATTCTATTTTGATTCTTTTTGAAAAATAAAATGCATGCTTGTTATGTATTATAATTACAGGCTATTCAAGGCCGAAATGAGAGCTGTGACATATCAAAAGAACATACTTCAGAAACTACAGAAGGAACACCAAAGCATGATGTTCATCAGATTTGTGATAAAGATGCTCAGCAGGACCTCAATCTAGACATTGAGAAAATAACTGAGACTGGTGCAGTGAAACTCACAGGAGAGTGCTCTGGGGAACAGTCCCCAGACACCAATTATGAGCCTCCAGGGGAAGACAAAACCCAGGGCTCTTCAGAATGCATTTCTGAATTGTCATTTTCTGGTCCTAATGCTTTGGTACCTATGGATTTCCTGGGGAATCAGGAAAATATCCAAAATCTTCAACTGCGGGTAAAAGAGACATCAAATGAGCATTTGAGATTACTTCATGTGAT
This sequence comes from Hylobates moloch, assembly GCF_009828535.3. NCBI lineage: Eukaryota > Metazoa > Chordata > Mammalia > Primates > Hylobatidae > Hylobates > Hylobates moloch. The sequence goes on from NW_026652293.1 coordinate 48,354,409, forward strand.
AGAGGACCGTGACAGAAAAGTTGAAAGTTTGCTAAATGAAATGAAAGAATTAGACTCAAAACTCCATTTACAGGAGGTACAACTAATGACCAAAATTGAAGCATGCATAGAATTGGAAAAAATAGTTGGGGAACTTAAGAAAGAAAACTCAGATTTAAGTGAAAAATTGGAATATTTTTCTTGTAATAACCAGGAGTTACTCCAGAGAGTAGAAACTTCTGAAGGCCTCAATTCTAATTTAGAAATGCGTGCAGATAAATCATCACATGAAGTTATTGAAGATAATGTAGCCAAGGTGAATGACAGCTGGAAAGAGAGATTTCTTGATGTGGAAAATGAGCTGAGGAGGATCAGATCTGAGAAAGCTAACATTGAGCATCAAGCCCTCTCCCTGGAGGCTGACTTAGAGGTCGTTCAAACAGAGAAGCTATGTTTAGAAAAAGACAATGAAAATAAGCAGAAGGTTATTGTCTGCCTTGAAGAAGAACTCTCAGTGGTCACAAGTGAGAGAAACCAGCTTCGTGGAGAATTAGATACTATGTCAAAAAAAACCATGGAACTGGATCAGTTGTCTGAAAAAATGAAGGAGAAAACACAAGAGCTTGAGTCTCATCAAAGTGAGTGTCTCCATTGCATTCAGGTGGCGGAGGCAGAGGTGAAGGAAAAGGCAGAGCTCCTTCAGACTTTGTCCTCTGATGTGAGTGAGCTGTTAAAAGATAAAACTCATCTCCAGGAAAAGCTGCAGAGTTTGGAAAAGGACTCACAGTCACTGTCTTTGACAAAATGTGAGCTGGAAAACCAAATTGCACAACTGAATAAAGAGAAAGAATTGCTTGTCAAGGAATCTGAAAGCCTGCAGGCCAGACTGAGTGAATCAGATTATGAAAAGCTGAACGTCTCCAAGGCCTTGGAGGCTGCACTGGTGGAGAAAGGTGAGTTTGCATTGAGGCTGAGCTCAACGCAGGAGGAAGTGCATCAGCTGAGAAGAGGCATCGAGAAACTGAGAGTTCGCATTGAGGCCGATGAAAAGAAGCAGCTGCTCGTCGCAGAGAAACTGAAAGAACGCGAGCGGGAGAATGATTCACTTAAGGATAAAGTTGAGAACCTTGAAAGGGAATTGCAGATGTCAGAAGAAAACCAGGAGCTAGTGATTCTTGATGCCGAGAATTCCAAAGCAGAAGTAGAGACTCTAAAAACACAAATAGAAGAGATGGCCAGAAGCCTGAAAGTTTTCGAATTAGACCTTGTCACGTTAAGGTCTGAAAAAGAAAATCTGACAAAACAAATACAAGAAAAACAAGGTCAGGTGTCAGAACTAGATAGGTTACTCTCTTCATTTAAAAGTCTGTTAGAAGAAAAGGAGCAAGCAGAGATACAGATCAAAGAAGAATCTAAAACTGCAGTGGAGATGCTTCAGAATCAGTTAAAGGAGCTAAATGAGGCAGTAGCAGCCTTGTGTGGTGACCAAGAAATTATGAAGGCCACAGAACACAGTCTAGACCCACCAATAGAGGAAGAGCATCAGCTGAGAAATAGCATTGAAAAGCTGAGAGCCCGCCTAGAAGCTGATGAAAAGAAGCAGCTCTGTGTCTTAGAACAACTGAAGGAAAGTGAGCATCATGCAGATTTACTTAAGGGTAGAGTGGAGAACCTTGAAAGAGAGTTAGAGATAGCCAGGACAAACCAAGAGCATGCAGCTCTTGAGGCAGAGAATTCCAAAGGAGAGGTAGAGACCCTAAAAGCAAAAATAGAAGGGATGACCCAAAGTCTGAGAGATGTGGAATTAGATCTTGTTACTATAAGGTCAGAAAAAGAAAATCTGACAAATGAATTACAAAGAGAGCAAGAGCGAATATCTGAATTAGAAATAATAAATTCGTCATTTGAAAATATTTTGCAAGAAAAAGAGCAAGAGAAAGTACAGATGAAAGAAAAATCAAGCACTGCCATGGAGATGCTTCAAACACAATTAAAAGAGCTCAATGAGAGAGTGGCAGCCCTGCATAATGACCAAGAGGCCTGTAAGGCCAAAGAGCAGAATCTTAGTAGTCAAGTAGAGTGTCTTGAACTTGAGAAGGCTCAGTTGCTACAAGGCCGTGATGAGGCCAAAAATAATTATATTGTTTTGCAATCTTCAGTGAATGGCCTCATTCAAGAAGTAGAAGACGGCAAGCAGAAACTAGAGAAGAAGGATGAAGAAATCAGTAGACTAAAAAATCAAATTCAAGACCAAGAGCACCTCGTCTCTAAACTGTCCCAGGTGGAAGGAGAGCACCAACTTTGGAAGGAGCAAAACTTGGAACTGAGAAATCTGACAGTGGAATTGGAGCAGAAGATCCAAGTACTACAATCCAAAAATGCCTCTTTGCAGGACACATTAGAAGTGCTGCAGAGTTCTTACAAGAATCTAGAGAATGAGCTTGAATTGACAAAAATGGACAAAATGTCCTTTGTTGAAAAAGTAAGTGACTATATCTGTTTATGTTTAAATATGTAGTCATGAGGCAGGAAACCGTATTTTCTTCTAGACACTGTGAATTATATTTACTTCTAGACAGTGTCTGCTATATTGGACCAAACTTTGTAAAGGCTTTATGTTTACTGGGTCTTGAATTGCAGAAACACTGAGTTGGCTCTGGCAGTAGTGACTATTCTGGCTGATTCTTTGGGGCATGTTCATGGATTGGACCAGGTTTTTAATGTGGCACCTACATATGGGCAAAGCTTTGGTTTTTGCACAGTTCCTTGTTCTAATTATATTTCCTTTTCTTAGAGTACATCAAAATAGTGGCCTCCCCATATCCAGTTGAGACTCACTGCTATAGAGAGTATAACAGACATTATCTAGGATCAGAAAGGATCTGCCTGCCTTACTGTGTCTTTTTTGCCTTTAGGACAAAGCACTTTTAAAGATACTGATAGATTTATAACCAACAGAGCACTCATGGCTTCTAGGGTGTGTTTTGGGGATTTCGTGCTTTCAGTCCCTCTTTTATACCTTCTCTTTGTGCGGTCTTCTATTGTATTGGTTGATGATTAAAGGGAAGATCTGCCATCAAGAGGCTCAATTATTAAAGAAAAATTAAGTTTTGGCCCAGTGAGCTTAGTGATCTAGGACAGTGATTTTGTCACACTTAATTTTTGCTGAACAAATATTAAAGAAAAAAAGGAGTATTCACAAAATGCAATTCATCTCCGCCCTGTATTTTCTAAGAATTTTGGCGTTTTATATACCTTGCAAGAGATGGCAGTCAGTATAGAGATGATGAGACAAACCATACCAAGCTGTTTCACTTCAAGGGGCAAATGCAAACAATAGCTTTTTAACTGTTTTTCACTAATCGTAAGCATGTTTATTGCAGATTAGTATGGCACTGGGGGATTAGTAGAGATCCAAGAACTGATAAGATACTGCCTGATATGATAATCTCTGATGTTTAAGTTTAATTCAAATTAATACCTTTGTGAAAGATTTTAAGACTTAGGGATATTATCTTCCCTTGTCATTCCTTCCCTTATTGCTATTCTTCTGTTCAATCTTTTCTGGGAAGAAAAGGTAAGCTTACTGGTAGGTTTTGTGAATGTTGAGTTGAGTGGATTAGTAAAGGGGGGATTAGCCAGCTTTCATTTTATGATTGAAGGCTAAAATAAATGGCATGAATATGCTGTATCAGAGTGATCAATCTGATCAAAACAGACCACCAAAAAGCAGATTCTAATGAAAGATGAAATTTCAGGTAAACACAATGACTGCAAAGGAAACTGAGCTGCAGAGGGAAATGCATGAGATGGCACAGAAAACAGCAGAGCTGCAAGAAGAACTCAGTGGAGAGAAAAATAGGCTAACTGGAGAGTTACAGCTGCTGTTGGAAGAAATAAAGAGCAGCAAAGTAAGTTTCTTTGTGACAAATGTTATTATGATCTGTTAATTCATTGTGCACACTCTCCTTATTGGTTTCTGTAAGACCTTCTGTTGTTTACCTAACTTATTTTTAGCTCTTGAAAAAAATAACCCTGTGCTTATGTCATAATCAGATTTGTAGTAATCTCTACCATCCAGCACTATCATGAGCCCACAAGGAGTCGTGAGAAGCCTCTGAACACATGAAAATGTCTGTCTCAGAGCCCAAATACGTTTTCATAGAAGAGGACCCTTGTACCACATTAACGCACAACAGAAGTAGATCTCATGCCGCTTTCAGCAAGTTTATCTGCCTTCCTAGCTTGCCACAGATTACAGGGCTGGAATGTTGCTAGAAACACATTCATTAATCTGCTAAGAACTAACAAAGTAACAGGACTAAAGTCACAGTTTTAGGCAGGGTTAATGTGGCCCCTCTATAGCACTTGGGCTGCCACTGCCCACTGCCATTTCCATAGTAGATATTACTAATTCATACCCTCCCCTTTTCCTGAGTCTCCTAACACTGTGTCCTGGGTAGCTGCTACCATGCAGGGAGAGCTGGCAGATGAAATGAAACCTGTTTGTCATACCTGATTAAATTATAAACGTCCCTATAGCTGTTTAGTCCTCATGCAACTTCATCCCTGAGTAGTATTTAAAGAACAGCAAAATAAGATAGTCATGATTGCAACCCTGAATAATCAAGAAATTTGAAATGATATATGTAATATTCTGTATAAAGAGTTGGAGAAATTTGTTCTTTTCTTTAAATATAGTATTTATGAAAATGGAAAGGTTTTGGCATTGAATCTCAGGAATGGACTCAGACAATATTCTGGCCATACTGCATGGAAGAAGTTCCTCTGAATGATATTTGTGTATTGCGTCTGCTGAAATCTCTTTTGGTGTTGAGTAGCTTGGGAGTCTCCCAAGTGCGTCATTATTGTATTTCATGTATAGGCACTACTGAGAGGAGTAGTTTGGCCTCAGGCCCCTACATATGAGTGTGTTAGTTTGCATTGGCTTTATTCATTCATTTATTCGTTCTGTAAATAATAAGTGCTTAGTAAGGTCGGGGATAGACTGTTGAACCATACCTATCCTGTGTTTCCTGCACTCATGCAGCTTACAGTCTAGACACATAATAAATCATGAAATAGGCAACATGTAACAATCATAAGCGGATACATACTATAAAGGAAACAAATAATATTCTTTGCTCTGGAATAATTGGGATGTGGGGGTGTCAGGGTAGGAAACAACCTAATTTAGATAGGGTGGTCCGCAGATTTAGATAGGGTGGTCAGCAGATGTCACCTGCAAGAGGACGAGTCAGCGATGCAACGACCAGGCAGAGCGGGGGAGACTTCTAGGTCTAGAGAGCAGTGTGGTCAAAGCTCTGGGACTAGAAAGATCTTTGTATTTTTTTTAGAAATTGAAAGGAAGCCATTATGGCTGGAGCCAGATGGAAAATGACATGCACAAAGATTGGAGGGGTAGGAAGGGTATGGAGGGAGTAGGAAAGGTTTGGGGTGGGAATATTCACTTGGCTAGTTCAACATATAGGGAGTATTTAGAAATTATGGGAATGGTAGAAAATGATGGAGAAGAGAAGGCGGCTCAGGGCCTAGCCTGGAGGAACTCCAGCACACAAGGTGAGATGGAGGAAGAAGAGCCAGCAAAGAAAACAGAGAGAAGGCTTGATGAGGCAAACACCCAGGGGGGTCTCATGTTCTGGAAATCAAGAGGAAGGAATGTCTCAAGAAGGAGGGAGTGGCTGGGTATAGTGGCTCACGCCTGTAATCCCAGCATTTTGGGAGGCCGAGGTGGGCTGATAACTTGAGTCCAGAAGTTCAAGACCAGCCTGGGCAACATGGCAAAACTCTGTTTCTACAAAAAAACAATAAAATTAGCCAGACATGGTGGCACATACTTGGGAGGCTGAGGTGGGGGATCACCTGAGCCCTGGAGATTGAGGCTGCAGTGAGTCATGATTGTGCTACTGCACTCCAGCCTGGGCAACACAGTGAGACCCTGTCTCAAGAAAACTAAGCCAAACCAACCAACCAACCAACCAAACAACAACAACAACAACAACAACAATAGCAACAACAATAATAACAAAAAACAAAAGGAAGGAAGGAGTGGTCAGCAGCCCCAGATACTACTTAGAGGTCAATTGAGATGAGCTCATAAGAGTGTGCCTTTAATTTGCAGCATGGAGGTTGATGATGCCATGAAAAGCTTTTTTAGGAAGAGCAGGGACGAATTGATTGGAGCAGGTTAAAGAATTGAAGATGAGGAAGTAGACACTACACATACAGAAACACATACAGAGATAGCTACTCAGGGTCAGGCATGGAGAAGACAAATGCTTCCAGGGTTAGAGTTTGGCCAGTTCTTCACAGTGAAGGGACGGGGCAAAAGATTGGAGGGCATTTGGAAGGAAGTTCTTATAGTGACAGAACTGGAGTCTAAGCTGGTCAAGGAAGAAAATGCAAGTCCGGAGGGGATTTGATGTGAAGATGGTAGTGGTTCTGTTGATGAGGTCAGAAATTATTGCAATGGAAGTACTTTAATAAACAAGGTTGGAAGCATAGGAAGGTGTAGTCCCACAGTGGTTTAGTTGAATTCAAGGTTTCAGAGTTTCTGTGGTCTCTGGATATGACCTGGCGAGGTGGTTGGGCTGGAGCAGAGGAAAGTGTCGTTGGAGGTGAAGTCACAATTAAAAGTGAATACATTGCTAAGGATTATAGCACTATTCTGTACAGATTTTATCTTGCCCATAAACAATTTTTTTCCACACAGTACTCATTATTTCCTAAAAATATTTCCAGGTTCTTAATTATGAGGAAGTGGTATTATGATTTTATTATTTTTCTGTTTAGGATCAATTGAAGGAGCTCATGCTAGAAAATAGTGAATTGAAGAAGAGCCTCGATTGCATGCACAAAGACCAGTTGGAAAAGGAAGGGAAAGTGAGAGAGGAAATAGCTGAATATCAGCTACGGCTTCATGAAGCTGAAAAACACCAGGCTTTGCTTTTGGACACAAACAAACAGGTGAAATATGGGGTTTGGTTACTGGGGGAGCTGGAGAGTGTATTTTGATCATGGTAAGGCTTTTTTTTTTTTTTCCAAAAAAAAAATCAATATTCTGGGTTATTACTATGCTATATAATCTTATAAAAGGTCTCACATTAACTTCACGATCTTTTCCCCAGGTCCCTCTCTTATTTTATCAGTTGATTTTTTTGTTGTTGTTTTTTGAGACGGGGTCTCTCTCTGTCGCCCAGGCTGGAGTGCAGTGGCACGATCTCGGCTCACTGCAAGCTCCGTCTCCCGGGTTTGCACCATTCTCCTACCTCAGCCTCCCGAGTAGCTGGGACTTCAGGTGCCCGCCACCATGCCTGGTTAATTTTTTGTATTTTTAGTAGAGACGGGGTTTCCCTGTGTTAGCCAGGATGGTCTCGATCTCCTGACCTTGTGATCTGCCCACCTTGGCCTCCCAAAGTGCTGGGATTACAGGCGTGAGCCACCGCGCCTGGCCCAGTTGATTTTTTAAAAAGGTGTATTTCCGTTTTGGAGTAGAATAATAGGAGAGTTGCAAAGTCGAAATAGTCCTTGGAAAGGCAGGGGTTTTTTTTGTTTTTGTTTTTCTTTTCTTTTTTTTTTTTGAAACTGAGTCTCACTCTGTCACCCAGGCTAGAGTGCAGTGGCACAATCTTGGCTCACTGCAGCCTCTGCCTCCTGGGTTCAAGCAATTCTCCTGTCTCAGCCTCCCGAGTAGCTGGGATTATAGGCGCCTGCCACCACGCCAGCTAATTTTTGTACTTTTAGTAGAGACGGGGTTTCACCATGTTGGCCAGGATGGTCTTGAACTCCTGACCTCGTGATCTGCTCACCTCGGCCTCCCAAAGTGCTGGGATTACAGGTGTGAGCCACTGCGCTCAGCCGTTTTTTGTTTTTCTTACAATTTTTTTTTAGCTGTGCCTCCTGGCTAAAGGAACATTTTGTTTTTTTTGTTTGTTTGTTTTGCTCTAGTATGAAGTAGAAATCCAGACATACCGAGAGAAATTGACTTCTAAAGAAGAATGTCTCAGCTCACAGAAGTTGGAGATGGACCTTTTAAAGTCTAGTAAAGAAGAGCTCAGTAATTCATTGACAGCTACTACTCAGGTTTTGGAAGAACTGAAGAAAACCAAGGTATATTCACTTTAATTTGCTTCATGATTTCGAATGGTTTATACAGGTGGTAGTGATTTTAATGGTATAGCATTAAATGTTTTCATTTTCATTTTATGAAAATAGTAGTCAAAAATGATGTCATTCATCAGTTCTCTGCTGAGTTATCTTTAAAAAAAATCAGTGGGTCATCTACAGTCTCATAGCTTGAGTAAGCTATCCGTTGCCTCATGCATCCTCTCAAACTAGAGGATATTAAAGACTTCTTGAGATAGATTTGAAGATCCAGCCACACAGCAGATGAGGGCAGGCCTCTTAAGCTATAGAAAACAGTCTGACAGGCAATTCCAAAGTCTTGAATGAGCTGTCTTCAACTTCACTGTCACCATACTCACTCTCCTGTGGCTTATGGGGAGATCAAAGTGTGGCAGAGCACCTTGGTCAGGCAGATGAGTGTGGATATTTTCCTCTTCCTCTTCACGCAAGGATCATAGAACTTTTTTTTTTTTTTTTTTTAGGAACAATAAAGGTGAACCCTAGTCTCAGGATTGCTAGTCTCAAGATGGTATTACTGTAATTTTACTTGGAAAAGGAGGTGTTTTCATTCTTACAGATATTTTTCATAAGATAAATACCCACAGTGTGTAATAATGAACCTGGATAATAAATATCTTCCAGCAAATATTTTACTTAGAAGATGATTATATTTTTAAAATTTTGACATTAATTGAATATATACAAACAGAAAACTAGGTATAAATTTATTATGTTTATGGCTCTTATACAACTATCAAGGTAAAGGAAATTTACCAATTAAATACAAGTAGTAAAATTCAAAATCACAATAATTAATAATGTTCTGCTGCTACGAAATGAGATGTTGGGTTTAATAATAGAAAGAAGTAGCACTGTTGAAATAGAATTAAATGGGTCTTGAATTCATTTGTGATTGGAATCAGAAGTAGCGAGTTCTGAAAGGGTAAGGTTTACTGCAGCTTTACTAATAAATAATTTCAAGATGAAATATACAAAGATGAGATCCAAGCTCTAACATCTACTTGCAACATGAGTGTGGTACTGGGTTCTTTTCCATCCCCCATCCTCATTCCCCCTCCTCCTCCTGCTGCCGTTTGGTCTTCCTTTGGAAATTCATGATGCCATATCAGATGGTTTTAGAATTCTGCATTTTAATAATATAATCATATGCCATATATAATATCCCAGTGGGATCTACTATAATACTGCATAATCAAATTCATATTTCTGCAGTAAAATGTATGGATACTGTCACCAGGCAGGATAAATAGAGACTATACATACCGGGCCAGGTGTGGTGACTCATGCCTAGAATCCCAGCACTTTGGGGAGGCCAAGCCAGGAGGATCACTGGAGGCCAGGAATTTGCGACCAGCCTGGGCAACATAGTGAGACCTCATCTCTTAAAAAAAAAAAAAATAGTTGCTTGTGATGGCACGTACCTATAGTCCCAGCTATGCAGGAGGCTGAAGTGGGAGGATTGTTTGAGCCCAGGAGGTCACACAGTGAGCCATGATGGTGCCACCGCATTCCAGTCTGGGTGACAGAGGGAGATCCTGTCTTAAAAATAAATTAATTAATTAATAAAGACATAAACACCTTTATATCTGTTCAGGTTGGGTTTTGCCTCTAAATCATTTTCATAGCTCTTTTTTTTGATTTGGGAATTGTGAATAAGAATGTGAACTTGTACTACTGAGAAGTGTATGAGGACACAATTCTCCCGTCATTCTGTTGTCTTTCTACTCGAGCCACAATGAAATTTAAATTTGTATAGTGAGCTATAATATCATTTGGCTTTCACTTGGTATGGCTAAAATAAATACCAAGGCAGGTATTGAAACTGTAACAGTGTGATTACAAATGGGAACACAATTCTGTCATTGAGAATTTTGGACTCATCAAGAATATGTTCCTTGTCTCCCTGCCCAGTAATCCAGTGTGATTCCCACTGGATAAATACAGACATAGTGGGCACTTAATAGACATCTCAGGAACCATAGTTTATACTTGTGATACTAAGAAAGAGAATGGCAAAACCACATTTTCAACTGGGGGGACTTAGGAAACTGAGTAGAGAAAGTGAATGGTTTTGTGCATCTTTAGATGTTTTGTATTGAATCTAATAATTCTTAAATTTACAATATATGAATCTTATGTCTCATAATTATTTTTCCATATGCTTATCAAAAGAAATTCAAGGTTTTAAATGGAATTACTTTTATTTTGTAGATGGATAATCTAAAATATGTAAATCAGTTGAAGAAGGAAAATGAACGTGCCCAGGGGAAAATGAAGTTGTTGATCAAATCCTGTAAACAGCTGGAAGAGGAAAAGGAGATATTGCAGAAAGAACTCTCTCAACTTCAAGCTGCACAGGAGAAGCAGAAAACAGGTGGGTGTTAACTGAGGCACATCAGCTAGCCAGAACTCTTTTCCAACAGTGAAATAACACATGGTGTGTGTGCATAGGAACTATTTTTAGTGCTGTGTTCTATTACTGAGTGCTGATTTTTTACCATTAATCCATTTTCCAATTTCTGAATTTTGTGCTTATCTTGGGATCATTATAGGACTCAGAATGAAGCCTTTTTTTCATTTTTGAGACAGGGTCTTGCTGTGTCACCCAGGTGGGAGTGCAGTGGTGCCATTATGGCTCATTGCAGCCTCGACCTCCAAGCGATCCTCCCACCTCAGCCTCCCAAGTAGCTGGAACAACAGACAGCCGCCACCACGCCCGACTAATTTTTGTATTTTTTGTAGAGACAAGGTTTTGCCATGTTGCCCAGGCAGGTCTTGAATTTCTGAGCTCAATCAATCTGTCCACCTCGGCCTCCCAAAGTGCTGGGATTATAGGCAGGAGCCACCATGCCTGGCCTGAATGAAGCCATTTTGAAATAGAATTATCGCATCTTCTGTTCTATAAAACATGGAAAAAAACTGGTGGTACCTTTTGCTAATGAGCCATTCTAAGAAGAGTTTTTTATGTTGATGTCCAGTTACGTGGTTTCTTTGTCAATAGATTGGCATCAGAATTGGCTTTGGTAATTTATAAGTAGCTGATTCTGGTTATCCTCAGTCCATTCGTATGGGTCAATTAAAGGGAACAGGTGAGGGTTGGAGGCATATTTTTAGTTGTGCAGGCAAAATAGAAAAGGAAAGAAATGATAACTCTCCTTGTCACTTTTATCCACTTATGCCCCTGGAGTGGCATGTGCTTACTGTGTGGATGATGACAAGCATAATCTGACTGGCTTCTCTGGTCTGTAGTGTGGCAGGGTGTGGGTCAACAGTCTTCCCTGTTGGAAACAGTGCTCAGGGTAGATTGGGGCTTCAGGGGATTTTTCTAATGGATTTAATACATCCATGGCAGCTGCAAGTTGACCAAGATTCCCACATTTATAGTGTTCCCCCAAACCTTGTTCATCAGACCCTCCATTGCTTTCAAATGCTTTCAGAGTGTTTTTTTGGATTTGCCTGGTCATCTGTTAGAATCTTGTCTCCCAAAGCCATACAACAGAAGCTTCATAATCTTTACTGACTTCTGTTCATCCACTTATGGTAGACAGAATGGACTGGGGAAAATAAGGATGTAAAAAATGAACTTATTTGGTTGCATATAAGTGGCACTACAAGAACGTTTAATGAGTTGTCTGAAATACAAGTTTGAGATTTTGGTGGATTTTATTTAAGCTGTCCCAATGAATGTCACGGGACTAGAATATCTACCTTGATCTGATATGATACCTCCCAAACAAGAGTTGTTTGAACTATAAGAACATATACAGATATATCTCCCCCACCTCTTCAAAAAAATCAAAGAAAGAACACGTCTAAGATTATCTGCTTCACGATGCCTGTCGTTAACTAGAGAAGCATCAAGTTGCACATGATGTGTTGCTTTACTTTGGATAGGTACTGTTATGGATACCAAGGTTGATGAATTAACGACTGAGATCAAAGAACTGAAAGAAACTCTTGAAGAAAAAACCAAGGAGGCAGATGAATACTTGGATAAGTACTGTTCCTTGCTTATAAGCCATGAAAAGTTAGAGAAAGCTAAAGAGATGTTAGAGACAAAAGTGGCCCATCTCTGTTCACAGCAATCTAAACAAGATTCCCGAGGGTCTCCTTTGCTAGATCCGGTTGTTCCAGGACCATCTCCAATCCCTTCTGTTACTGACAAGAGGTTATCATCTGGCCAAAATAAAGCTTCAGGCAAGAGGCAAAGATCCAGTGGAATATGGGAGAATGGTAGAGAGCCAACACCTTCTACCCCAGAGACCTTTTCTAAAAAAAGCAAGAAAGCAGTCATGAGTGGTATTCACCCTGCAGAAGACACGGAAGGTACTGAGTTTGAGCCAGAGGGACTTCCAGAAGTTGTAAAGAAAGGTATGCCTGATTTAAAAACAAAATTATTTGTGTTCTTTTGAAATTCCATATAATGGTTCACATATAGGAAGACAAAAGTATTTGCTTTTTTACATTATTGTGCAATAATCTCATTGGTGTTCATAAACAGTAGTCTGCTTTTAAATGGATGAGGCACATATTTTCCTCTAGGATCTAATTACTTGTGTCACATTAACAAAAGAGCTGGTAGATTGGAAAAATGACTGTCTAAAATCTGTTTAGAATTTGTTATTTGAATGCTGAAAAAAATCATTAAATCAAGGACGCCCATCAGGGTTTCCTACCCTTTGGTCATGTCTGACCTAGCTAGCAGGTGAGCTGGAAGGTGCACCCCGTGATGCTGGCCCCCTCGCTGGAGCCACTGACTACACTTTGTTTTGTTTTTGTTTTGTTGCTTTAAACTTGGTTTTCCCCCAGGTCTGGCCAAAGGACTGGTACCATTCTAGGAACTGTTTGTTACTGGTTCCTGACTGAAGCAATGTATTGTAATTAAGTAGGAATTTAGAAATTTTCATAGCAACTTGATATTTTTGTAACATCCAAGCACATATCATGTTTTCTATTGATTTGTTCTCATTATACTATACAAAAATATTATTCCACGGCAGATTGGAAATTCTTCGACCCCCTCCGCCCCCAAATACCAAAACTGATTCTTTGCCGTAGATGGTTTGAAAAGCATTGTTCTGAGTAACTCTAGCCCAAAAATAGTTATCTATCTTTCACTGGTAATTTTTATATGTAGTTAAAGTGTGAAAAACAAAAACAAATGCTGCTTTAGTTAGCCCTGAATGCAATTCTGGAGTGTGTGTTGATACACTAACTCTTAGTATCCCTGGGATTGACTTTCTTTTCTGGGTCATCAAAAGTCATGTCACTTCCTTCTGTGGAAAGAGACAACGCGAGTGAGTGTGAAATCACCTTTAGAAAGGTCAGTTTCTCTTCTCCCACCTACATGAGAGTGCTGGCCTGAAGTAGCTGTTACCATTTTACATTTTCCCCCTTCCCCTTTCTTTTTTTTTTTTTTTAATCTTTTATTTTTCCATTATACCCTCCTTTTTTCCCCAACCCAATTTTACAATAAGGCCTGCTGGCATTCTTTAGATCTTAGAAAAATGCAAAATAAAACATCCACATAGAAGATAGAAGCAGAAAAAATTTTTTCTGTGTAGTGTTATTTTCCTCTTCTTCTCCCATTGTTGTTTTCTGTGTTTCTAATAAGAGAAAACCTGTTATTTGATTCAATTTAGTGACTCCCAGGGCAACTGTGAAGTGTAATCCATTGACCACAGGGGCTAGGACAAAGTATTTTTTGGAGTTTGCATTATCCTTGTTAAAACCACCTAATGAATATCTTTTCCACTGTAGATAGAATTGGACCTAGCAGTGCTGACAGTTATTGTTTTTGCCCTTAGGGTTTGCTGACATCCCAACAGGAAAGACTAGCCCATATATCCTGCGAAGAACAACCATGGCAACTCGGACCAGCCCCCGCCTGGCTGCACAGAAGTTAGCGCTATCCCCACTGAGTCTCGGCAAAGAAAATCTTGCAGAGTCCTCCAAACCAACAGCTGGTGGCAGCAGATCACAAAAGGTAAACTACTGTCAACATCCATCTACTGTTTGAGACCCAGAAAATTGCAGTATTACCTGGGTGAGGATCGGACACTGCACCCCCTGATTCAGGAGCCCTTTCAAAAAGGCTGACCTTGTGGTGTAAGTCAGTCAGTAGTGAGCAAGTGACCAGGTGAGCATTACAGTATCAGGGTACATGATCTCATCCTTGAGTCAGCAGGCCACTTATATGTAGTTTGATGGAAAATGGCATTGTTACATCAAAACTCAGTGGATTTCTAAGAAAGTTTCAGGCGTTACTGATGAAGGATTTGAAGAGGTAATTTTCCTTTTCACCACTGGTATTAGTCATTGTTTGTTTCAAACTTTATTCTCACTTATCTGCCCCCAGCTGCTAATTCTTTATTGTTTTTATTAATCCTTTACTTTCTTAAAAAAAAAAGCACATATTTCAATAGATATCTAAGGAAAGGAACTCTGTTTATGGATTTCTCTATTTTGATTATTGAGGATACAACAGGATCTTAGTGACCTCAGTGTACCCTACAACATCCCAGAAAATGTTATGTAGAGCATAGAGAATATTTGCTTAACAGATCTTTATTCCTGTTACTGTGATCCATACCAGCAGCTACCATTTAAGTATGCAAAGTATATGCATTTTATTTATCTTTCTCATTTTATTGAACTCTCACAGTAAGTGGTATTATGAAAGAGTGAAGAACGTGAGACTCATAAAGATTTAACCTCCCAGTGTGAACCCCTACTTCCTCTCAACTCCACAGTCTTGATCTTTCTACGATACCAGTGTTTCTCAGACTGGGGACTAGGGGGATATTTTTGGAAGTTGCTGGAATAGCTTCAAAGAATTTGAACAGTCTGTGATTTTACCTTGATTGCTCACTTGTCAGAGTTTGATCAAGTATGCGAGCTGATAACCTTGAACCAGAAAACAAAGCTTTGAAAGTGTAATAACCCCTATTTGTGTAATGTGATAATTCATAAGTGAGCAAGCACATTCTTAGGATTTGGGATGCCAAATATGAACACATTGGTGGTTACACGTGGGTGATCTAAAGAGTACAATATATTTAGATTTCTTAATCTAAACATCACAACAACAGATTTGCAAATTTGTTTCTGTTGATGTATAAGAGCTATAAGCATTAAGGAGTTAATACTTAGTAATAAATTCGTTCATAATATACATTATAATAAAATTTTTATTCAAGTATGAAGAAGAATGATCTGAGATTTTCTTTCACTGAAGTGGACCCATTTGTTACTCTTATTAGAAATATTCTATCATTTTGTGCAAATTTTTCTCCCCTCCCCTACCAAATTCTCTCTCACTCACATTTGGATTTAACTTTTGCATGCAGCCAACAACAAAATACTGAAGTATATACTGGAGAATATATATTTAATATACCGAGTATACTGACTTTCCAATGAACATGAAAACAGCTTCTCTTTTAAGCAACTAGTGCCCCTAAACAGTGGAGCAACCAAGCTTGTCCAAAGCTGTCAACTATAAGATATCCACTGGATACTGAATACAGGAGGAGTCAGGTTTAGGGTCCTGATATGGGCCATACCATTTTCTTAGAACGGTGACTGGGAGCCACCCTTTCCCAAACCTCAGTAAAAAGTAACATCCATTCCTGTTTGTCTCACACTTATGGAGATAAAATGAAGTATTTGTCTGACTCTCTTAGAACAGAAAACCATGACATATAGCTGGTACTCTATGCCTCCAACTGTCTTTAGGCAGCTCACTTTATTGTAATCTCTTGTTTAAATATCTGTCTTCTGATTTGCAACCTGAGTTCTGTGAGGTTACTGATTACATCTATAGTTTATGTCTAATGCAGTGTCTGACATTCAACAAATATTCACTGAATGAATGGAACTGTGAATGTCCTGAAGTGATTGCATTAATAGATGTTTATAAAGGCATGCTAGGAAATGGTCTTATGAAATCACCGCGAGTCATTTTTCTTCTGTTGCGAAGAACTGATGGTAAAAGCAGTTTGCATGTGGCGTTCAGACTTACTATCTAGGAAAAAGAGCTTTTCTCGCTAGGGGGCCTGCTCTCCTCACTGCTGTTGAATCTGCTGAGTAGGGAGTAGTAACCATGGTTTCTGCAGATTTTGTTCAGTGCATTAGCTACATGCTGTTCAGTAGGCACCAGCAGTTATGAATTGCTAAGCAATTTTGTGCACTTGCAAATGTGGGGGGAACTTTTGAGAGCAGTTATAGGAGAATTCATGATTAGATTCAAACTCTTAAAAACCTAGCCCATTAATTTTTAATTTAATTCAGCATTTTCTGAGTTGCCCTGTAAAATGCTTGCTGCCTCATCGGTTAAGCATATTACATCACTTAGTTTTAAAAATCTAGAACGAGGTATTATTTCCCAAAGCAATTGCTTAGAAACTCAGGGTTGTGAGTTCTCCTTTGAGGTGACTGGCTGGGTTATGAGAGACAGTTTCCTAGGTCATTTAGCAAGACCTTTAGTGACGTCTGACAAGTTCAAAGGGGAAAAAACGGGCAAAATGCCCATTAGGTAAGGATCATTCTCTATTATGTCACTGGGATGGATACGCTCACGAACCCCTTGTTTGTTGGGAACAAGGGAGACAGCGCTTGTACACCTGATCTCCTGAACCTGGGCTTTGTGATCAGTTCCAGAAGACCGGCCAGTAAGCTGTAGAGCCCGTCGTGGATGGTGATGTTGGTTTTGTGGGGGTCTCGCATTTTTTCCTACTTGTGAGGGTCATTTTCACTGAACTGTCTGCATATTTGCCCTCTCCCTATTGCTACTGCAGAATCATTTATAAGACAATTAGGGTATGCATGCACTATTTTTTTTTCCTCCCCTGTGTTACTCTAGGAGGATGTACTATCTTAATAGATTAAATACTTGGTGAATTTGACTTTGTCTGGTTATAGACCATTCTGAAGCTAACCAACAGGAGGGTCAAATCCACAGTTTAAATTCTGATCACAACTACAGTGCCCTCAATTCAGTATCAGAAATTGAGTCTAGAGGGGAGAAGCCAAAAAGAGTGGACGTTAGCCATTTGATTGGGATAAAGAGTCTTACAGGCTTAAACTTTCTATTTCCTACGGGCTATCTGTCTCTTTCTCTCTTTTTAAATGGCAAACCTAAAGATTTGTTTCTTGTACATCTGGTGGGTTTCGGGGAAACCTTGTCTTTGGAATCACTATTTCTCTTTAAAAAAAAAAAAAAAAAAGTACCAGCAAAACTCTGTTTTATTTTTTTCCTTCAACTTTCCATGGATGGTAATTTTCCATTAAGTCCTGACCTTCCAAGGCTGCGTCTTTTCAGTGTCCTGGACACACTCTGAGGGAGAAGTGAGCTTTCCTGGGATTTGATCTGTTGGCCAGATTTACTATGTTTCATGTAATGAAAAGTATTTAACTGCCATTTTCAAGTATTTCACATGCTTCCTATGGAAAGAATATAAATGGGAAAATAATTTCCATTCCCTTTTCTTCTTGCATCAGAAGGAGATCCCTGGAAGTCAGTTGCTCAGGGAGTGTCTGTCACATAGTTACTTCTCAGCATCTGTGCTGGACACGGATCCTTGTGTCCATTATGCAAGAGGTCCTTCTCCTTTCTCTTTGAAAGATCTTCCTACTTGAATCTTCCACCCTTGCCTTTAACTTTGGTTAGGTGAAGCTTTCCTATACTTCATTTTTCTTGCTCTTTTTTCTCTTTTTTGAGTGTGTATCTTTTTTCACTAGTATATAAATTTCAATTTTTTTTTTTTTTTTAAATCTTGCTCTGTCCCCCAGGCTGGAGTGCAATGGCACTATCACGGCTCACTGCAGCCTCAAACTCCTGGGCTCAGGCGATCCTCCTGCGTCAGCCTCCTGAGTAGCTGGGACTATAGATGTGAGCCGCTAAGCCTGACCCAATTTCAAAAAATCTTCACTCACAGGTTACCTTACTCTCTCATCTACTTAAAGTCTCAAATTTTCTGAGATAACTCTTTCCTTTAAAAGGCAGGATTTTTGAGAGGGGATTTATTCTCTCTGGACTTTATTGTTAGATAGCTGCCCTTCTGCTCTAGTCCAAATTCAATATGGAAACAGCCAGCTGTAAAGGGAGAATGATTAAAATATCCTGAACAGGTTCTTGGTCATTTTAAAATTTTCCACCCTGTGGAGGTAGTATTACTCATTTGGGTTATACTTGTTTTAAACAACAGGAATGGCTAGTTAGGACAACAGAGGCAAGTTTTTCACTTAGAAATTCACTGGACGTGTACCATGTGGTCAAGCGTGTTGTGGGCTCTAGGGATATATAGGTAAATAGGGCATAGTCTTTGCCATCAGAGGTGCCAAGGGACGTCTGATGACTGGTTAGAGGTTGTACCTGGTATCCTCCTAAGTTCTCTGTTAGGTGGGGCCTGTTCTGAGGGAAGAGGAAATACTACAATTATATATAACTCCTAGAGAAGAAGAACTTAATTTAAAACTTAGTGACATAGTGCTTTATTTTTCATGTTGTGGAAATGTGAATGTGATTGAACCTCTAACAGAGATGTTTGTGTTACAGGTCAAAGTTGCTCAGCAGAGCCCAGTGGATTCAGGCACCATCCTCCGAGAACCCACCACGAAATCTCTCCCGGTCAGTAATCTTCCTGAGAGATGTCCGACTGACAGCCCCAGAGAGGGTCTGAGGGTCAAGCGAGGCCGACTCGCCCCCAGCCCCAAAGCTGGACTGGAGGCCAAGGGCAGTGAGAACTGTAAGATCCAGTGAAGGCACTTTGTGTGTCAGTACCCCTGGGAGGTGCCAGTCATTGAATAGATAAGGCTCTGCCTACAGGACTTCTCTTTAGTCAGGGCGTGCTTTTTCAGTGAGGAGAAAACAATTCCTTAGAAGTCTTAAATATATTTTACTCTTTAGATCTCCCATGTGTAAGTATTGAAAAAGTTTGGAAGCACTGATCACCTATTAGCATTGACATTCCTCTACTGTAATGTAAATAGTATAAAGCTGTGTATGTAAAGCTTTTTGGTAACATGTTACAATGAAAATGACAAGCACTATATAACAATCTGTTTTTATGTGGATTTTACACTAAAAAATGCAAAACACTTTTTATACTTCTATTTAACAGTCTAGGAAAATGTAGACTTTTGCTTTATGATATTCTTCTATCTGTAGTATTAGGCATGGAATAGTTTTGGATCAGGAATTTCTCAGAGCTGAGTAAAATGATGGAAAAGCATGTTATGTGTTTTTAAGGAAAACGTGCACACATAGACATGTAGGAGTGTTTATCTTTCTCTTGCAATCTGTTTTAGACATCTTTGCTTATGTAACCTGTACATATGTGTGTGTGGGTATGTGTTTGTTTCCAATTAGGGCTGCAGGCTTCCTAGAGGTGTGCTATACCATGTGTCTGTCATTGTGCTTTTTTCTGTTTTTAGACCAATTTTTTACAGTTCTTTGGTAAGCATTGTCATATCTGGTGTTGTATTAACATGTGGCCTTTGTTTTCTAATAAAATAGTCACCTTCGTTTTCTGTAAGAATGACTCCTAAGTGTAAAGGTATTACAAATATTGGTACTATTTCTTGCTAATTACAACAGCCTCTTATACAAGTAAAAATGCTTGATCAAATGATACAGATCTTTAAACAAATGATCCTAGCATATTTAGTTGTATTAAAAGACACAATTTGGAATATGGGTCATAAGGAGTATATGGGAATATAAGACATGCCAGCCCAGTGCCTCCTACATTCTGTGTCCCCATTAAACCACATCATCAAGGATACAGGTATGTGGTATTTCCCAGCTCACTTATTGATGATAATATAGTTTTGAAAGCATGCAGGCATTATGAGCCATGTCAGATCCAAAAACATTTGAACAAGTTCTTACATCCTTGAATCAGGGCAAAAAAATTTCCCAGGGCATGCGCTAGTAAAAGATCATTTGTTCTTGGCTTTCAGTCCAAATTGATGCACAAATTCCAATAAGCACCATCATTTATATTTAAAAGTTGTCTTTTGCAAGGTGGCCTCTGTTGTTGGATAATGCTTCAATGATATTAAGCTACTTAGTATTCATCAGCTGAAAGTGATATCCTGAGTTTCCTCTTGTTTCTTCAGTTGCTTGGGGTTGAGGTCTGGTGCAATGTCCTTATCGTAAATCATCCCAGGGCTGCCATGTGCTCAAGGGCATGACCCCGAGCAGACATTGTTGGGATCAGGCCATCAGCTTTATTGGCTGTCTCCAGCGATTGGAAGATTCCACTGAGTAGGCTTTGCTGGGTAGCGTCGTGGATCCTTGAAAGCATCTCTTCGTATTTTCCTAGGTATTGCCATAGCTGCTGCTCTTATTACTTGGATACTTGTTTTTTTGTTTATTTGTTTTTTTGTTTGTTTGTTTTTGAGACGGAGTCTTGCTCTGTCGTCCAGGCTGGAGTGCAGTGGCATGATCTCGGCTCACTGCAACCTCCGCTTCCTAGGTTCAAGCCATTCTCCTGCCTCAGCCTCCCAGGTAGCTGGGACTGCAGGCATGTGCCACCATGCCTGGCAATTTTTTTTGTATTTTTAGTAGAGATGGGGTTTCACCATGCTGGCCAGGCTGGTCTCGATCAGTTTTATAACTGTAGAGACTTGTTCAAAATCTTGTAAGTGGACAGCCAGGACATTATTCTTTTCCTCAAGCTAACAATCCTTGTTCTGCTATGAGCTGAGCTGCATATGGGATGGAAGTAAACATGCTACCGTTCCAACTTTCAGGTACCTTATAAACCAGTTGAGTCATGAGTAAGATCCCCACTGACAAATCATATGGGAAAATGAATCAAGTTCAGAGATCTGGGAATCAGATTCTCATCTATACAATGAGGAGCTTGGTTGAGATGATTCTTTTACCATAAATATTGTATAAGAGCTGAAAAGGACCTTTGTGTTATTGGGAGTTGCTGGCAGTCTAAGGGGACTGCATCTTCAATAAGAAAGAAATAAAAACCAAAATTTAAATGTAGCCTGATTTCTATTTCTCGAGACACTCCTCCCCTCACCCTCTCACTTGCCTTCTTTGAGATTCATTTGTGATTTTTCTCATTTGATCCCAGTTTATTTATTTTGTTGGAACTACTAAATTTTCACAGATTTGTTTGCACCTGGGAAGAAGTCAGGGCACTTCTTTCTGGGGGCCCCTAACTCAAGGAGGGGAGACCTCTTCCACTTTCCAACTGGTTTGAGTCTGCAAAAGTTTCTAACTTCTCTTAGCATGGCTCAACACCAATTGTTAGTTTAGAATTTCCAAGTTCTTCCAGAATCCTTCAGGCTATGGGCAGTATGTCATGAAAGAAATTTAAATAGTAAATAAACTGATGAGTTCTCCTAAGCCATAGGTTTATTGCACCACAGTTGGAAGTTGCACTGATCATTAGCATGTTTTTCATATTTCTCTTCTGTAGTTAAGGAGGGGGATACAATTATTTTTGGAGAGGATAGTAAGTACCTAAAATTAACTACCACTTGGTAGTTGAGAGTTATGTGCTTTCCCGCTTCTGTTCGTGTAAGCTGACTTCTCTTTGAAGGAAAAGGGTTTGTATGCTAATTCACTGACTGAGGAGAGAATAGAGCCTTGAGTGCTTCAGAAGAGCCTGGCTATTCTCACCTGAAAAGTCTGAGGACCTGAAGCTGCCATCCTACTTGCAGGCCCAGCTATGTATCTAATGCTACTACTCACTTTGGCTTTGGCTCAGCTGCTTAAAATACTGGATGGAAAGTCTTACATTTTACAAGATATTTTCATGTGTGCTGAAACTTTCACCTTTGTGAGGTAAGAGAGAGGTCAAACTTCTCACTCACAGGCCTGGGGAGATCTTGCTTAATGATAATTGTGTCTCCCCATAACCTTGCAAAATGAAAATTATCCTTATCAAACAGAAGATAAAATAGGCTCAGCGTATTTGGCCCAGGAAGTAGAGTTGAGTTTCGACCTCAGCTTTCAAATACAAAGCCCATTCTCTTTCTTGTTTGTCCTGTAGCTTCTCTGGAAGCAGGCTTTTCCAGAATAATTCTGATAGTATAGATTTTCAGATGATATTAAGTAGCTTTTCCACTTTCTATGTGCAATGGCAATGAAGATATCTAGGCTGTCTGCATCTGATTTGGGTTACCTTATATTTAATTTCAAAAATGTAAAATGGGACTAGCTATACATTTTAACTCCTAAATGGTGTCTACTAACTAAAAGTTGTCTGCTAACTGAATGCATAAGCATTATTTGTGTAGAGGTAAATCCTTTCAAAGAGTCTTTTTTGCAATTCAACAAAGAAACCCTATTAAAAAGTGGGCATGAACAGACACTTCTCAAAAGAAGACATGCAAGTGACCAACAAACATGAAAAATTGCTCAACATGACTAATCATCAGAGAAATACAAATCAAAACCACAATAAGACACCATCTCACACCAGTCAGAATGGGTATTATTAAAACATCAGAAATTAACATGCTGGCAAGGCTGTGGTGAAAAGGGAATGCCTATAGAGTGATGGTGGGAATACAAATTAATTCAGCCACTCAGGAAAGCGGTTTGGAGATTTCTCAAAGAACTTAAAATAGAACTACCATTCTACCCAGCAATCCCATTACTGGGTATATACCCAAAGGCAAATAAGTCATTCTGCCAAAAAGACACATGCACTCCTATGTTCGTCACAGCACTATTCACAATAGCAAAGATATGGAATCAACCTAGGTGCCCATCAATAGTGGACTGGATAAAGAAAATGTGCTACATATACCCCCTGGAATACTATGATGCCATAAATAAGAAATCATGTACTTTGCAGCAACATGGATACAACTGGAGGCCATTATCCTAAGCAGATTAACTCAGGAAACCAAATACCACAGGTTCTCACTTGTAAGTTGGAGCTAAATATTGGGTACATGTGGACATAAAGATGGGAACAATAGACACTGAGGACTACTAGATGAGGGAAGGAGGAAGGGGGTACCTAGAGTTGAGAAACTATTGGGTACTATGCTCACTACTTTGATGACGGGATCGATCATACCCCAAACCTCAGCATTATGAGATATACCCATGTAACAAACCTGCACATGTACTGCCTGTATCTAAAAAGTGGATGTTACATATTAAAAAAAGTTTGGTTTGGAAAACCAAATGCAAAATATTTCAAATACAAACGTTTAGTATAATGTAGACATTAAAAGTGAAAGGTGTCAGAATGCCTTGGGGTCCCATTTGACCTTGGACAAATTACTTAATTCTCTGTGCCTCAGTTTCTTTTTTTTTCTTTTTTTTTTTTTTTTTGAGACAGAGTCTTGCTTTGTCACCCAGGCTGGAGTGCAGTAGTATAATCTTGGCTCACTGCAACCTCCACCTCCTATGTTCAAGCAATTCTCCTGCCTCAGCCTCCTGAGTAGCTGGGATTACAGGCACCCACCACCACGCCAGGCTAATTTTTGTATTTTTAGAAGAGACGGGGTTTCACCATGTTGGCCAGGCTGGTCTTGAACTCCTGGCCTCAGCTGATCCCCCTGCCTTGGCCTACCAAAGTGCTGGGATTACAGGCATGAGCCACCATGCCCAGCCTCAGTTTCTTTATTGTTAAAATTGGATATAAATAATAATACCTCTTGGAGTTGTCATGATGATTAGTTAATTTGTTAATACTTTACACTTGTGATTTTACACTCAATAGAATGTTGGTTATTCTGTATAATTACACATAATTTCTTTCAGGTCAAGTTCCGATCTGAAATCTTCACTAATGTCAATACCATAATGCTTATTTTGCAAATGAGTTTAATCATTATAGATTTGCACATATCATTCAATTATTGATCTTGCAAATGAATCATTTACGGGTTTTTAGTTTTTGTTTGCTTGGGTCATTAAAAATATCTAAACAAAACAATCACTACAATTTTATTTACAAATGGGTTGTGCTCCTGAAGTATAAATATAAATTAGTTGTTTGGAACTCAGAATACATTTCCTTGTAGAAACAACATTGTAAGTTGTGCCTAAGTTTAAGCCCAGGAAGCCAAGTTAGCTCTTACTATGTTAACATGACAATTAAGTTTATTTCAACCATATGGAACCTTCATTGATATCATTGTTTCTTTGGAAAAGTGTATTTTAAGGATGAAGTTGCCATAAACTCAATTTTTTACTCCTCAACTGTCTTCCCAATGTATCCCACTCTTCTGTTTCCATTTCGTGGTATTGGACAGGAATGATTTAGCAGTCTCAGGATGGAGAAATCGAGATGTAGAGTCCTGTCCACCACATTTCTAGAACAGCAGCTGCTCCCAGGCTGAAAGGGAAAGTGATAGTTTTTATGCTGCAGGCAATGCCAGTTTTATGTAATGTTGGTGTATTTGTGTGTGTAAATTTAAGTGGTTTGTTAAACTACTTAACATTTTTGATGTTTTAGAAAATTACAAGGAAATACATATCCCCAAGCTTCGTACACGTTTGTTGACTTGCAAGTTGACTTCCAGCCCCCAAAATTTCCACCAGCCTCCATCCCCTCAATTCAAAGATGGTGGCAGATGAATAAGATTACTATACTTTGTTATTCTTCCTTTTCTAGGATGCCTTGAGGATGACCCAGAGAATAATGTATAAAAATACCCCATTTGCCAAACCAAATGCTTGAAGTTTCAAATGCTTTATCTCATTTGATATTTAATAATGCTGTCAAGTGGGTCCTGATTTAAGAAGGGACCCAGTGAAGTTGTTAAGTTTGTGTCAAAACAAAACTGAGAGTTCTAGTCTTGGACCGCAGCACAAGGTCCTTCATATATGACCGTACAACTTCCCAGTAGAGAGTAAAGGGATTTGATCTAGGAAGAAAACTACCAGCCTGGCAGGTTCTTTTCAGAACCCAATTCTGAGCTCAACAGGGGAAGTTTCCTTCTATTAGGGCTTAGGTCAACTCCGTGCCAAAGGAAAATTTGCTTCATTTAACCTTTTGATTTGGCATCCAGGTTCCTAGCAAAAATTACACTTTTGTAATAATAAGAAATTTCACTTCTCCTACTTTTGTTTTCTCCAACACTGCTTTTGCAAGAGTGTGGAAAAATGAGCAGCTTTCTATAGTTACAGACTTTCTAGAGAAACATTAGGATATTTCTGAGTTTTAAATGTGAGCAGATCCTCTTGGTGTTGAAATCACAGCTGTGTTATCTAAAGAGCATTTGCTGGCCGCATGCCCACTCCCTCCTGCTAGACCCTGACTCCTTGGGCAGTTCACATGAGGGTGTTATTTGTCCTGGATACCATCTGTTTGTTGTTTTAACGGTCATCTTCTTGGATTTAGACCAGCAGAGGGTCATGAGGGTGCCCTGTGTTCACCCACAATGCTTTGTTCCCTCCGTGCTATTTATGCACAGCCTACATTGTATGCCTACACAGAGGCATGGTGGTCACTTTCCTTGGAACCATAAACAGGTAGGGAAGGAAAGAAGTGCTAATGCTCTGGTTTGTAAACAGGTGTACTGAGTGTGGAGATGATTTTCCTTCCAAAAAAGCCAAGACTTGACCATATCCGTGAGCTACATCTTGGCTCTGCCCAACTAGTTTTTTCAGAGGCTAGACATTCAACCTATGAGACCATCAGAGACTCAATCCATATAGAAACAGCAGATGTTCATGGACTTGCATATAGCCTGTTTTAATGCTAGGACAAATAAATGGAGGATACCCATCATTCCTAGAATTTAAAACAAGTTCTTATTGAACAAGTTCTTATTGAAATTTATTGCAAATTCTGCCTACCAGTCTGTTCATATGAAAACCAGAAGCCCAAGTTACATCCTAAATCTTGTTCCAACATGTGTAGCAAAATTAGATTATTTCCCCCTTGAGATTGTCATAAACTCATTTAAGAAGAGAATATGTTGGTTTGGAAACATCTCATACTGATTTCCCAAATCTGGTGTAGATTGCAGTCAATGAAGAGATGTCTTTTAAACCAAGTTCAACTATTTTTTAATTGTCCCCAGACAGACATTTTTTTGTTGCTGTGTCAGAGATGGTGATTGCCTATCTAACGATCACTTCTGCTTTCCTTCTTGTCAATAGAACCCCACTATTGGGTTGGGCAGCAGTTTGCTCAGAGAATATGGACCCATTCCCAGGAAGCCAATTATGGTGATCCCATTGTCTTTTGCCAGTTATTGGTTATGATAACCACCCTACAGTGACTAATTTTGAGACTAGAAATGAGGCATTTCCAAGACACTGAGGATGCTAGGTCAGAAAGATGGGAAGAAACTGGGTCCTCAATTACTTTGCTAAGCTTCTGAACCAACCTTGGACTTGTCATGTCAGAAAATGAAAAATTATTTTCTAAAGCAACTTCCAGTAGGAAATCATGTTACTTCACCCACGAACTTCCTGATTGAATTGCAAATCCTGTTTTCAGATTTTTTGTTAGTCAACATCTACTCTCTTTACCTTTTCTTTGGGTTTGGCCTGCTACTGAACAAGAGAGCACTTGAAAACCCAGTTGCTTAATGAGCTTAATTTCTCCAAGTCTGTCCTGAAAAGCAATTCTACTTAGATTGGTACAAGGCACCTGTCTGAAACCTAATTTTACCCTCTGAAATGGACTGAGTTACATAGAGCAATAGATGAAGGAAGTATAAAATTTTCCAATGCCTCTTGATTCAAACTTGATTCAAACTAGGCGATTCATTCTGCCTATTGTGATTTTCCTGAACATCACATAATTTAAATTATAATCACTAAAAATCCAAAATCAAATGACTTTTGGAGTGTTCATACTTCTATTATAACAATATGGTTTAATTATCTAGGTTTTTCTTATCACTTTGAAGATGAAGCAATTGAGATCCTAAGTGGGAAATAGTTTTTTTCTACACCCCATACCATGTCCTAAAACCTATATGCCAGCTGCCCAGAATGGTGCTTTTTAAGAAATAGAACATATGGCCAGTCAGTGTGAATACTTACTTGCACATTTTCTTTTCTAGAAATGATCATTTGTGGCATTGGAAGGAGTAATAAGTTTTGATGACATTAAGAAAATTGGATCTTGAGTTCCCTGCAGGTGGAATAGCTCTCTACTCTGCCCTGCCTTTAAGACCAGGGGATATACTAGTCCCTACTAGTAGGGAAACCACGATCAGATTGCCAGCTTGGAGAGATATGTGTGCACATATTAATGGGATAGTCATGAAGACTGACACATAAAGTATGAATGCCCAGTGTTTATAGTGGCAGCATCACAGAACCTTTCCTTCCCTCACCAGGCTTTTCCCCTAGCCAAAGCCCATGCTAAAAGTCAGCCTCTTTATGCATCCCAGGGCTTCTTTTTAGTAGTTTTCAAACACAGCAATGTGTGCCTTTTACACAATTTGGGCTTTACATTTTTAAAAAATATCTTTGGATAAAGCCTGTCAGAATTTTAAGATCTCCTCTTTCTTTTTTTTTTTTTTTTAACTTTTGTTTTAGTTCAAGAGTATGTGTGCAGGTTTGTTATGCAGGTAAATTGCATGGTGCGGGGATGGGATTTGGCGTACAGATTATTTTGTCACCCAGGTAATAAGCATAATACCTAATAGGCAATTTTTTGATCCTCACCCACTTCCCACCCTACATCCTCAAGTAGGCCCTGATGTCTATTGTTCCCTTCTTTGTGTCCATGTGTACTCAATGTTTAGCTCCCACTTATAAGTCAGAACATGTGCTATTTGGTTTTCTGTTCCTGTATTAGTTGGCTTATGGCTTCCAGCTCTATCCATGTTGCTGCAAAGAACATGATTTAGTTTGTTTTTATGACTGTGTAGTATTCCATGGTGTATATGTACCACGTTTTCTTTATCCAGTCCACCATTCATGGGCATGCAAGTTGATTCCATAACACCTCCTTTTTTCTTCCCCCAGACTCCTTCCCTTTATGCATAGAACTTACTTGAATTAGATTCAATTTATGAAAACCAGAGGAAAATCAGAGGATGAATATTGACCTTTCCATTTGATTGCTTAGTATGCCCTTTAAATAACAGTGGATGGGCCCTATTTATTTTAGAAATAAATAACCACTTGACAGAAAGATTAGGCTTAGGAGAGACATTTAACAGTAAGGTATTAAAGGGTTGCACCCCACTGAAGATCAAGTTGAAATACAAATGAAGAGTCTCTGCAGTGTTCATTTGAAAAGCAAAGTATCTTTTTGGTCAATATTATAGCAACAGAGAACTCAGAAAATAGAAAAAAGTATTGTTTATCAACCCACCCCAACTCAAAAAATTATGATTTTTATCTGTAATATCAATAGTGAGAACAGGGTCTTCTCATGTAACTTTTCATGACACATCCATAGAGAAAGGTCTTTACCGTATGTTTTTTTTTTTTTTTTTTTTTTTTTCCTGATGAAATTGGATTTATCCCAGAAATGCAAACTTGGCTTATCACAAACAAACAAAACAAAAAACCTACTGAGAATTCACCTAATAAATTATAACAGAAACCCCATATGATCATTTTAGCAGGTACTAAAAAAGCATTTGATAAGTTTCAGTGCTCACTTATAGTAAAAACTTCTAGCAGACTAGAAATAGAAAGGAAATTTATTTACCTCATAAAGAAATCAAAACTCTATAATAACGACAAAAATACATCAAAAGCATTTTTTTAAAAAATCAGATATAGGGGTTGAAAAAAAAAACCTTTCCATCAAAAAGTGGGCAAAGGATATGAACAGACACTTCTCAAAAGAAGACATTTATGCAGCCAACAGACACATGAAAAAATGCTCATCATCACTGGCCATCAGAGAAAAGCAAATCAAAACCACAATGAGATACCATCTTACACCAGTTAGAATGGCAATCATTAAAAAGTCAGGAAACAACAGGTGCTGGAGAGGATGTGGAGAAATGGGAACGCTTTTACACTGTTGGTGGGACTGTAAACTAGTTCAACCATTGTAGAAGACAGTGTGGCGATTCCTCAGGGATCTAGAACTAAAAATACCATTTGACCCAGCCATCCTATTACTGGGTATATACCCAAAGGATTATAAAATATTCTGCTATAAGGACACATGCACACATATGTTTATTGTGGCACTATTCACAATAGCAAAGACTTGGAACCAACCCAAATGTCCAACAATGATAGACTGGATTAAGAAAATGTGGCACATATACACCATGGAATACTATGCAGCCATAAAAAGTGATGAGTTCATGTCCTTTGTAGAGACATGGATGAAACTGGAAACCATCATTCTCAGCAAACTATCGCAAGGACGAAAAACCAAACACCACATGTTCTTACTCATAGGTGGGAATTGAACAATGAGAACACATGGACACAGGAAGGGGAACATCACACACTGGGGCCTATTGTGGGGTGGGGGAAGGGGGGAGGGATAGCATTAGGAGATATACCTAATGCTAAATGACGAGTTAAAGGGTGCAGCACACCAACATGGCACATGTATACATATGTAACAAACCTGCATGTTGTGCACATGTACCCTAGAACTTAAAGTATAATAATAATAATTAAAAAGAAAGAAAAAAAAACTTTATAAATCACAGTTGATACAATTATTTACATAGAATCCAAAAGAATTTACATTCAAATTACTAGAATAAGTAAGGGCTTGGCAATGTTGGTGGATATAAGATCAATATATAAAAACTAACTTCAAGGCTGGGCGTGGTGGCTCATGCCTGTAATCCCAGCACTTTGGGGGGCTGAGGCAGGCAGATCACTTGAGGTCAGGAGTTTGAGACCAGCCTGACCAACATGATGAAACCCCATCTATACTAAAAATACAAAAATTAGCCGGTCATGGTGGTGTGCGCCTGTAATCCCAGCTACTTGGGAGGCTGAGGCAGGAGAATCTCCTGAACCCAGGAGGCGGAGGTTGCAGTGAGCCGAGATCGTGCCACTGCACTCCAGCCTGGGAGACAGAGTGAGATTCCATCTCAAAAAAACAAACAAACAAACAAACAAACAAAAAAACAAAAAAAACCCCCAAAACTACAAGATCTTTACCACATGGCCTATTGAGATAGCTGTTTACCAGGGTTTCCTCTGAGCTTTGTTTATTGTTACTTTTTTAATGTCTGAAAAAGATGAACATTTTAAAGAAGTCTTTGTTTTCCAGTTTTCTGTATTAAATTCCCACTTTAACTGGTTTCTCATCTCCAAAATAAAATAAAACTGATTAAGGTAAATAAGCCAGGGATTTTTTTTTTTTAAAGATTGATCTGCTTTGATACCGTATCCATTTCACAAGTGACTGAGAATCAATGAATGGTGGTCATAATCTTCGAATGGTGGTAATCTATGAATGATAATCTATGAATGGTGATGGGTCAGGAAGAGCTGAGAGATGATCAGTGAGGAAAGAAACAAAACAAAAAACAAGGCGGGAAAGAGGAGCACTGAGCAGATGGGAAGAGGAGGCACAGTGTGGGTAAGAAAGGAATGCAAGGTTGGGGTGAGATATGCCTATCCCAAATAAAGGATCATTTGCTCTGTTCCAGTTTCAGCTCAAGAACTGGAAGTTTGATGTCTTGTGGAGAATTGCTAATTGCAGACTGGGAAGGGAAGACTTTGGACCTCAATCTAATAGCTATTTCCTGTTAAGGCCCTTATTTTACCACTACGGACACGTGGAGGCCACTACCTCACTCTCCTTGGATTTCTTTCTACTCTCATCTATTTTCCGGGCACAGAAAAAAAAACCCTCAGCTTATTTAAAGAGGTTAGCTTTGAACTGAAAATCAGATTAATTCAACCCAAACTCTAACCTAATAGTTTTAGCTTCTGCCACCACATTTTTGACCAGCGATGTTCTCCAGTATTGACTTGGACTAGTTTAGATTCTTCCACCCTAGTGCTACTTAATTTTCTGAAATAAGTTTATCTATTACCTTCTTCATTCAGTCTTTATTCTATCCAATTTTCCATAGGCTAGGAAACAACTAGGAGGAAAGTCAAAAGATGCAGATAATCCCTAAAGGACCAAGAAAAATGACCTGTAATCACCTTAAAATAGAATGTATTATTTCTCTCTTTAACCTTCAAAGACTTCCTCATCTAATTTTCCTATTTCCATATCCCTTCTCTGCTACTTTTCTGGGCAGAATTCTTCTGAATTACCTTTGATTTCACTCTTCTATCTCCACAACCTGCTTTACAATTACATTATTCCTTATTTAAATGTTCAAAGAGATATTTTGTATCAATGCTTATGTAAGCGACTGCTAGTTGTTCCCAATAGTTATTCTTCCTCCTCCTCCCTTCTCCTCCTCCTCCTCCTCCCTTCTCCTCCTCCTCCTCCTCCCTTCTCCTCCTCCTCCTCCCTTCTCCTCCCTCCTTCCTCCTCGCTTCTCCTCCCTCCTTCCTCCTCCCCCTCCCCCTCCACCTCCTCCTTCTCCTTCTCCTTCTCCTTCTCCTTCTCCTTCTCCTTCTCCTTCTGCTTCTGCTTGTTCTTCTTCTTCCCCCTTCATCAGCAGAACTCCACTCTCTGTCTGAGCATATTACTGCCTTTATGAAAAATTTTTCTCGGCCTCCTTTGCAGATACATAAGCTCATGTGATTAACTTCTGACCAACAATATATAAGCAAAATTGTCTTTTGGGACTCCTGGGAAATCTTAAAGAGAGGGGACATGGCTTTCTTCTGTTTGTCATCCTTTGTGCTTCTAATATATGGATATGGTGACTAGAACTTTGACTTAAGCCAGGAGAAAGAGAGCTGCACTCTACATGTGGGAGAGCAGAGAAATAGAAGGAGGGTGGATCCCAGGTGGCTTTGTGGAGCCCTGGACCTTCTAACTGTGGACTAAATTTCTTTCTTGTTTGAAGACTATTTTGTTTTCTTTTCAGAAGCCAAAACTAATCCTCACTAATACAAAGATTCATAATTGCTTAAGTGATGCTGAAAATTAAAATCTTCATATGATTGTGGCAGTTACCTATGAGATCCACTCTATGGGAATCAAACATTCATTAGAAAATAAAGCTAGAGGCAGGGAAGGCAAATTTCATATAAAAGTTGGACTCTAGAACTTGGTAACTTTCTGTGTACCCCCTTTTCCCTTCTCTGAGAAACCCCTCTCAGTTTATTCTCTGCAGCCTGGAGGGCTACAGTCATTCAGGAACTGGCTCTTGTGTCAACAGGGTGGCGGCTCAGCTATGAAGGCCATCTGAATGTAACATTTGGACCCTGGTTCTCTGCTGCTGTCTGTTCTGCTCCCTTTTCTCTTTCCCTTGGCCTGGACCTATGACTCATCTGTTCCTGACCAGGCTGACTTATTTGTTGTTGAACCCAAGTATGGCTTTAACTTTCTACCAAAGAAAGCAAACTAACTAAAAACAAAACTTCTCCACATACATATTCATTGTAGGCAAATTAAAAATATTTTTTTAAATGTAGGAATAAAAGAATTCACCCATTATTCCAACATTTAGTCATGACTCCAGTCATTAAACACCAGTTTAATCTCTTTATTCTATATATTGATGCATATAGAATATTGATATTGTAAATATGAATTCTCCTTTTGATTTTTATTGTGCATGTAATGAGTGTTCAACAGAGAAAATTTGAGAAATATAGAAAAATAAACACAAAAAGTGATCTCATCATTTATCATTAAGAGATGGCCTCATTTTCCCTCCGCTCTTCACCTCCCTCCTCCAATTGACTAAATGGCCCTTCTGTTCACTCTGTGTCTTAAGCTAGGAATCTAGAAGACATCATTGGTTGCTTTTCTGCCTTATATCCCATATACAAGCAATCACTAAAGATTGTTGATTCTATTCTCTAAAATTCTCTTTATTCCATTTTCATGACCATTGACCACCCTAGTATAAGCCACTTGAATTGCTCACCACACCAGCTTTTTAACGGATCTGCCTGTATCCCTTGGCTTGCTGTCGTCTTGCATGCCCTCTCTCCCCCATCTAACCAGCTCCATCCATTCTTTTTTTTTTTTTTTTTTTTTTTGAGACATAGTCTCGCTTTGTAACCCAGTCTGGAGTGATGTGACACGATCTCAGCTCCTTGCAATCTTCGCCTCCTGAGTTCAAGCAATTCTCCTGCCTCAGCCTTCCGAGTAGCTGGGATTATAGGCATGTAGCACCACACCCAGATAATTTTTGTAATTTTAGTAGAGACTGGGTTTCACTGTGTTGCCCAGGCTGGTCTCGAACTCCTGATCTCAGGTGATCCGCCTACCTTGGCCTCCCAAAGTGCTGAGATTACAGGCACGAGCCACTGTACCCAGCCTCTCCTCCTCTTCTCCTTCTTCTTCTTCCTCTTCTTCTTCTTCTTCTTCTTCTTCTTCTTCTTCTTCTTCTTCTTCTTCTTTCTCTTCCTCTCTGGCACAATACTGGCTTATACTTAGTCCAAGACCAATGTACACCTGGTGGCAGTTACTTAAGTTTCAGACATGCTATAAAACACAGCAAGCATCACTACTTGCATTACTCATTCTCTATTTACCGTGCATTGTCTTAAATTTGTATTGCTTATCCTGTCACATCCATTGTCACTAAATGGAACATACCCTAAAATTTTTTGTAGATTTGGTCATCCCTAGCACACTACCCTGCATGGAGAAAGCTTTGATAAATAGTTATTGATCACTCTATAGCTGAACAATTAATTTTGAAAAACTGAACCGTAATTGCTCAAAGTCTAGATATAGATTTTTTTTTTTCCAATTGGAAAATCAAGAATGTAATTGTGGTCTTTTAGATTTTTATAAAAAGAAGAAAACTCCAGAGTTACATGAGTTTTATTTTTAAAGCAGCAGTAACCATGATCACCTCTCAAAACACTATATTTTACTTAAACTTAGAACAAACACTTACTGTAACCTAATTAGATGATTTATGCTTCCCTAATCTACTCATTTCTATTCCTGCATTCAAACTATTTCTAACATTCCTTGGACTCTTCCTGATTCCAAGTCCTACCTAATCCCGTAATGCCCAATGTAAGTATTGCTTTTTTGGTATAGCCTTCTCCAACCACCTCCTTGGTTATCACTTTCTCCTGGGATGATACAGTGGCCTCCCATTTGGTTTTCAGTTTAAGCACAACAGTGTAACAGATGCTGTATTTCTCTGTATATTTCTACCTCCTCATCATTTCTTTGGGGACAGTAGAGTGTCCTACATGTTTTTATACTCCCAGTTCAAGTGTAGGGACCAGTCTATAAATATTTACTGATGATTATTACCTGGATGACAGTTGTTTCTCTCTTTTACCTGGACACAAGAAGCATGAGAAATTGACAAAGATGTACTGACTTCCCAGCCTTAGCCCTGGCTGGTAGCAAGAGCTACCTTACAGGATTTGTTTTTGTTAAAGTCAGACTAAATACATCTTAAACAACCACGTCTTTTTCCATAGCTGCTTCAATTGATGGATTGGGCGAACATCTCACAGAAAATTCTCTGTGATTAATCTTGTCCCAGAATCCACAGAGTTATTCTCATTATCTCTTGGATAGAGAGAAAGGTACACAGACAAGCACTTTCCTTCCACTTGTTAGATAGCCATTGTTTACTTGCCACTTATTTACAAATAAGTAAACCACTTGTTTACTTGCCACTCAGAACAACTAATTCTCACCTTTTCTTTCAGATAAGTTCAAATGGTATATAGTTCAAGGATCGAATCACAGAAAGGTCAAGAAATTGATGCCCAGGGAGTTGCATGTATTTCATCTTTTCTCTTTTAATAAGATTATCTTATATGACTTTGTAAGTACAATAGGACCTAATATATCCATTCCTCGTAAATGTTGGATTTGTGAAAATGTGTGATATACTCTAGACAGATTACCATCTGTTTTTGCGTTATCTGGTAAGAACATGTTTTCCAAATGAATTAAAAATGATAAATAAGATCAAGAGGAATGCTTATCACATTAACTTTTAAAGTTTATTTTTATTTTTTAAGATCCCATCTTTGCTTTAAATTTTTTTCCTAAGCTAGGCATGGTGGCTCGTGCCTGTAATCCAGGACTCTGGGAGGCCAAGATGGGAGAATTGCTTGAGGCCAGAACCTGGAGACCATCCTGGGAAACATAGTGAGACCACTACCTCTAAAAAAAATTTAACTGGGCCTGGTGGTACACACCTGTAGTCTCAGCTACTCAGGAGGCTGAGGTGGGAGGGTTGCTTGAGCCCAGGAGTTCGAGGCTGCACTGAGCTCTGAGATTGTGCCATTTGCACTCCAGCTGGGAGACAGAATGAGACCCTGTCTAAAAGAAAAAATAAGGGTTTCCTCTTTCATCTACGGTAGTTTATAAAACCTATTTTCTCTGCTTCAGACCACCCCTTCTATCCTTGTTTTGTGAAAGAAACCATGTTTCTGTTTTGTGATTTGGCTCTTGGCTTTCTCAGTAATAAGCACTTGAGGGATACTGGAAAGTTAGAAGAAGGAACTAGCTCCTTCTTGTTTGCTGCCAGTCAGCATCACCCTCAGCCTCTCTTCTTCACTCTGGCAGTGGCAGTCTATTTCAGTAGCAGCATCTGGATTTAGTTTACAATTTTCCCAACAATCACCAGCCTCATTGTATTCCCTTACAGAACCAGCAACAGTGAAGTCCTTCTTCCAAGTTTTTGCTTTTTTTATTTTTTTACCCCGAGATGGAGTCTAGCTTTGTCACCCAGGCTGGAGTGCAGTGGCATGATCTCGGCTCACTGCAACCTCTGCCTCCTGGGTTTAAGCGATTCTCCTGCCTCAGCCTCCTGAAAAGCTGGGATTACAGGCATGTGCCATTATGCCCAGCTAATTTTTGTATTTTTAGTAGAGATGGGGTTTCACCATGTTGGCCAGGCTGGTCTTGAGCTCCTGACCTCAAGTAATCCGCCCACCTCTGCCTCCCAAAGTGTTGGGATTACAGGTGCGAGGCACAGCACCCAGCCTAGTTTTTGCTTTTTAATAATTTTTACCCCTTCCGTTTGTTCCTTTGGACTTAAGAGTGTAGTAGCTGCTTAGTGTGGTTGCAAGTTTGGGAATCCTCTGTGGGTTTTTTTGCATTTTCCATTCTTCAATGTTCCATTAACAATTCTTTATATTAAATTCACTTTGTTTAAACAACTAGTAGCATTTCTGTCTCTTGACTGGACTGTGACTGATACAGATCATATAGGTTGTCTTATGTACTTGAAGGTTTATATATATATTAATATATATTTTTCTGTCTCTCATATATACGAGTATATGAGACAGACTCTTATTCTGTCACTAAGGCTGGAGTGCAGTGGTATAATCACAGCTCACTGCAGCCTCAACCTCCCAGGCTCAAGCGATCCTCCCACCTCAGCCTCCCAAGTAGCTAGGACTATAGGCACGTACCACTATGCCCAACTATTTTTCTTTTATTTTTTGTAGAGACAGAGTCTCTACAAAATGTTGCTCAGGCTGGCCTTGAACCCCTGGGCTCAAGGGATCCTCCTGCCTTGGCCTCCCAAAGTGCTGAGATTACAGGTGTTAGCCATTGTGCCTCGCCTAAAAATATTTTAAATAAATCCTTTAATCCATATATTTCACCTTTTCAAATTTCCACTAAATATATCTGAATTAGTGCCATGTTGTAGAAATCATTATTTCCCTCTCTATAATCACCTACTTACTGGCTTGATGCTAATAGTGTACCTCAAGACTTAAAAATAATCCAAAAATTTCCATTTCCAGCTAGTAAAAATTGCTATTGTTCTGTGTTGCCCTGTCCCCCCGACCCTAGAGAGAGGGTGACTTGGCATAGGAATATCCAAGTCAGCCCCACTCTTGTGACATTTCCAAATCACAGGAGGGAGCAGTACAGGCCACTGAGATTCATCACTCCCAGGAAGCAGATGACCCTGGGCCTTTCTTATTCCTGCCAGTGGGGAGAAGTAGCCCCAGGGAGAGCAATAGAATTGACTTAAATATTCCTTTCAATGTGGCTCAGCATGAGGGTGAATGGATTTCAAGGATAGAAGCTTTGGCTTGAAGTTGGCTATTCTGAGGTCAGAAGAAAATTTCTCCCTTGAGAAGTCTGTGCTCTGTGCTCAGAGGTGGTATTTGTGGCTCTTACACATTTGATAGCTACTTTTGCTCCTCTATCAGATTTTCCCCCTCATTGTGGGCTGGTAAGCATGAATTCATTCATAGTAAGTTTAATAGCATTTACTAAGAAGTGAAGGCACAGCTGAGTTACAGAAGGGAGAAAATGCAACGTTTATTAAGTGTCTTCTATGTGATACAAGAGCTGGGGGCTTTCTTGACAGTAATTCTGTGAAGTAATGGTTTGATCTCTATTTTGCAGATGACGGAACTGAAGTTCTTCGAGTTAATTAACTGAAAGCCATCCCTCTACTCAAGGATAGACATGTTCCTTAATACGGGCCTATGCTTCTTTAAATCCCGCATTCTGCCCTCTGTATCATACTTGTGCATGTTGACAGGGAAAATAACTGGCTTTAACAATTTGTGAAGGTTCTTCTAGTCAGAAAATTATTTGGAATACTGAAGAAAAGAAAAAACATGGGCATTGTGTTAGAGATCCACAGTCTAATGGTCCACCCATTTTTCTAAATAAATTTCACTCTTTTGGAACAGTTTTAGACTTATAGAAAAATTGAGAAGCTAGAACAAAAAATTCCCACATACCCTACCCCATAGCCAGTTTCGCCTATTGTTAACATCTTATATTAGTATGACACATTTGTTAAAGTTAATGAGAACACTCTTGATACATTTTTATTAACTAAAATCCATAGTTTACCCAGATTTCCTTGGATTTTTACCTAATGTCCCTTTTCTGCTCCAGCATACCTTCCAGGACACCATGTACATTTAGTCATGATGGCTCCTTAGGCTCCTCTTGGCAGTGACAGTTTCTCAGACTTTCCTTGTTTTTGATGACTTTGACAGTTTGACAGTTTTGAGGAGTGCTCGTCAGGCATTTTGTAGGACGTCTCTTTACTGAAATTTACCTGATTTTTTTTTCATGATTAGAATGGATTTATAGATTTCTGGGAAGAAGATCACAGAGGTTAAGTGACATTTTCATCACATGATACCAACGGCACACATACTATCAACATGACTTGTGACTGCTGATATTGACATTGATCACCTGGCTAAGGTAGTGCTTGTTAGGTTTCTCCGTTGTAAAGCTGCTTCCCCGGCCCCTTTCTGTAGCTTGCTCTTTGGAAGGAAGTCAGTATGTGCAGCCCACACTTAAGGAGTGGGGAATTTTGTTCTTGCTCCTAGAGGGTGGGGTATCTAAATAAATTATTTGGAATTCTTCTGCATGGGAGACTTTTCTCTTCTTATTTATTAATGCATTCAACTATTTATTTATATTATTGTGGAACGATGGGTATTTCTTTCATCCTTTAGGTTTTAATCCGGTACCATTTTATTTTTTGCTTACATGATTCCAGCTTTGGACACTGGGAGCTCTTTCAGTTGGTCCCTGTGTCTCTTTAACAAACCCTTTATCAATGCCTTTTTTTTTCTTTGAGCACTTCCTTATTTTCTGGAACTTGTTTCTTGTTCCAGGCTCATCTTGTATATTCTGCACCTCTTATTGTAATTCTATAGTTTCATATATATATATATATATATATCAACAGAAAAAAAGAATTTGTGCTTTAGGAAAAGCGTCATGACATGGAATCTCCTCACCCACTAGTTCTACTTTTAGAAACAGTTTAGTAAGTCAACTGCTCTTTAGGAGTTTCAGAGATGGAAAGAGTAACAGACTTTTAACTGCGCAGTGTCTGACTGACAACACTGCATTTTTTCTTTGCCTATGGACACATTTTTTAATACTCACAAGAAGAAAAAAACATCGGCTTGAAGCTCTTTTGATTTCCTCTGAGGGATCCCCCCCTCTCTTCCTCGTTCATTGGCTGAAGGAGCACAGATGAATGTGAATGCTTATTAAATAATCACTTGTTACAAATAGCTGATTAGGATTTGGGCTATGTCAACAATTGTTGCTTGCCAGGCTCTTGGCAGAGTTCTGATCATGTTAGGTTTTGGGTAATCAATTTATTCTAATACAAACCATATTGGATGGTGGAGCTTTTATGCCTTTTTATTTCCTTTAAACAGCCTTCAGAAGCAAATGCTTATTATTTTGAAATGCAGCCAAATTCTGGCCACCACAGGAGTCCACTGTTAAGATGAAGCTCCTAA
This sequence comes from Hylobates moloch, assembly GCF_009828535.3. NCBI lineage: Eukaryota > Metazoa > Chordata > Mammalia > Primates > Hylobatidae > Hylobates > Hylobates moloch. Next base: position 48,393,776 of record NW_026652293.1, read on the forward strand.
CACATTAGATATTTTCTTGGCTTAGGCAGAAACACTTAAAAAATTGGACAGAAAACTGATGTTTTTGATTTTCTTTCCTATCTTCAGATTATTGGAGTTTCATTAGGAAACTGATAGTAACCTTTTATTTGATGAAACTCTGTCTATAATTAAACCTTCCTCTTCCTGCTTTATTTTGCCTACAGTTTAGGTAAATAAAAGATGCCCAAGAATTCAGTATTCAAATACAGTAAAAAGTAGCAACCGTGGGGTAGGGAAAAGTCCAGAAAAAGGGAAGAGGTCGGGGGGGTTTTCTGGGAAGATGTCAAGTAAAAATTGACAACCAGCGATGCAGTGAATTAGAAGGGTGATTGTGCTGAGACGCTGAGCGCTGAGCGTAAAAGTTGTTTAGGGCCCTCCATGGGACGGAGGTCTATAACAAAACCATGTTCTAAAGGTCACTTAAGAATAATGCCAACAAGACAAATATTTTGAGATTTATGGGATAGTAGAAGAACGACAGGACTTCAGATAAGCACCTATGGATAAGGGTCACAGGCATCTAAGGTTTAAGCAAAGATGACAAACTGAAATACCTGCAAGGAGTAGAGGTGACCTACCTGCAGAGATACTATTGATAACATCTAACAGCTGATGAGGCACCAACACTTCCCAATCAGAAACCTGGCCAATGGGTTCCCTGTGCCACTAGAATTTCTTCTTTATCTGCTGAATGTTAGGGGAGTCTGGAGGGTGCTCAGAGGTTGGGTCTGGAACAGTTGGCAAAGCAGAGATACATTTGGAGAGACACATTTAGGTAAACAAAAGATACCCAAAATTCAGTATTCAAATACAGTAAAAAGTGGCAATCATGGGGTAGGGAAAAGCCCAGAGAAAGGGAGGAGGCGGTGTTTCATTGTAGTACAATGCTGATTTACTGTATTAGTAGGGTTCTCTAGAGGGACAGAACTAATAGGATAGATGTATAATATATATGAAGGGAAATTTATTAAGGAATATTGACTCATACGATCACAAGCAGAAGTCCCACAATAGGCCATCTGCAAGCTGAGGAGCAAGGAAGCCAGTCTGAGTCCCAAAACCTCAAAAGTAAGGAAGCTGACAATGCAGGTTTCAGTCTGTGGCCAAACACCGGAGAGCCCCTTGCAAACCACTAGTGTAAGCCCAAGAGTCCAAAAGCTAAAGAACTTGGAGCCTGATTTTCGAGGGCAGAAAGCATTCACCACGGGAGAAAGATGAAGACTGGAAGACTCAGCAAGTGGGCTTCTCTCACCTTCTGTCTGCTTTATTTTGGCTGTGCTGGAAGTTGATTAGGTGGGTCTGCCTCTTCCAGTCCATTGACTCAAATGTTAATCTCCTTTGGCAAAACCCTCACAGACACATCCAGGACCAATACTTCACATCCTTCAATCCAATCAAGTTGATACTTAATATGAACCATCACATTTACGAACCATCTAAATTATTTCAATATTTTAACAACCTGTTTGACTAAATAGATGTGTGCTAGAGAGCTATCACTTTCCACACGGGTAAAGTGGGCTCTATGAGGAGACTATAGAGTGTGGTGCCGACTGTAGGAAGCTTGAGCAGCCTGCGCAGCCTGCACCCCTGAGTGCATTGGAGCTGGAGTCCAATGTATTTGCATGTGCATTGGAAATATCCTTTTTTTAAAACGACTCTTTAACCCTGTGCAGATGAAACAAAACACACATGCGGGATGGTCATGGGCATTTATCATTACGTGAGACTTCATATCCAGATTTCTATCTTAATAGCTAATGAATTTTAGCACCAATACTTCAAGTAAGAAACCTCAGGGTTTCTTTTAACCTTTTCATACATTTCTCCATTTCTTCATTTATTTATCCAACACTACTGAAGACTACTTCTTTTTCCTTACATTTCATCATTTATTTCCTAATACCTTTATTGTTAGGCTATCCATCTCCATCTCCCAATTAACTCTCAGAACAGTACCTACCCTTACTTTCCTGCACTTTGACATTATACAGTGATGCTTATTATTTTGCTTATTCTCAAAATTCATTTTTTTTGTATTTCCATTTAATAATTATTGGACAACTTCCATGCACAAGGCACCATGCTGGGTGCTGGTATAAAAAAAATTATAAGACAGCTTCTTATCGCCTTCAAGGAGCTTGCTGTCTAACTTGACTCAACTATCCATCGACAAAGTCTTATTGAGGTTCTGGTTGACATCGTCTTATTTAATGCTTAGAGATGCTGATTGAATGGTCTTCTCTCTCTCTCTTTGTTTACCCTCTTTCCTCATGCTACCATAGCGACTTCCTCGGCATCTCACATCAGGGGTATATTAGTCAGGGTTCTCCAGAGAAACAGAACGAATAGGATACAGAGAAATAGATACATGGGTAGATATATATATAAATATATAAGAAGATTTATTATGAGAATTGGTTTGCAGGATTGTGGAGCTCAAGAAGTCCCACAATATGCCATTTGTGGTCTGGAGACCCAGGAGAGATGGTGGCATAATTGTCTGAATCTGAGGCCTGAGAACCAGGAGAGTTGATGGTAGAATTCTTAGTCTGAGGCTGAAGGTTTGAGAATCACGAGCTGTGATGTTTGAAGGCAGGAGCAGATGCATGTCCCAGCTCAAGTAGAGAGAGAGCAAGAATTCATCCTTCCTCTGCCCTTTTGTTCTATTCAGGCCCTCAAGGTACTGGATGATGCCCAGCAAAAATCTTCTTTTACTCAGTTTACTGATTCAACCGATGATCTCCTCTGGAAACTTTCTCACAGACACACCCAGAAATAATGTTTTAACAGCAGTACAAAAAATAAACCATCCCAACGGCCTTGTTCTTGTTCTGTGTCTCATAGTCCTTATGAAGTCCCTGGACCATGTCATCTCCCAGTCCCTCCACACTCTCCCCCTTTCCTTTTGCGGCATTCAGACTTGCTTGCTCAATCCAAATTCCCTTTCCCTTGCTGAGCCCTCCTGCACCCTCAGATCTCCCACTTCACCAGGAAAACATTCATCAACCCAGTTCACTAAGGCCTATGGCTTTCTCTGAGTCTTTATAGCTGAGATCACACCTCATCTGGGGAGATCCGTGCCCTCTGCCCTTGGCTGGGACATACTGTTAACACGTTTCCTAAAGGATTAGGTGCAATGTGAAATGCCACATCCAATAAGGGAAGGACACTGCTTGACGAAAAGGAGCACCAGACTGACTTAGCAAAAGGAACTGGGGAAAAGGACAAAAGAGAGAAGGGTAAATGTACTTTTAATTATAATTTTTAAAAGCAAAGGCTTCCCTCTTCTAAACTTCTAAGAGGCTGTGAACAGTGGTGAGTCCTGAAGCAGCTCTGTGCAGGCCACACCGTAGAGATTGGTCTGTTTCACAGGTGGAAGAGAATGATGCCTTGGATTCCATTCAAGTTGCTTTTTCCTCAGTTTACTGCCAAACCTGTGCTAAGTCAAGCAGAGAAGACATGTGGTAAGGTTAGATGAGTGGATGCCATTCCTCAGTGTGTCTCTTTCCCAGATTTCTGTGGTCAAGGCTATTTACATGGAAATGAGGGTGTGCCAGGACCTCTGATCTGGTCCTGTTGCCTTTAAAGGATTAGAGTGAGAAAGCGGCCATGTCAATTTTCAGAGATTCACTTACTGCCATATAAAGAAATTACTGCCATACCAAATATTATGTATTGAATTTTGCCCCCCATCCCCCAAAGATATATTGAAGTCCTAACCCTGGTACCTTAGAATGTGACCTTACTTAGAAGTAGGGTCTTTACAGGAGCAACCAAGTTGAAATGAGGTCATTAGGATGGGCCCTAATCTAATAAAATGCTGTCCTTAGAGAAAGTTTGGACAGAGACAGACATGCAGAGAGGGAAGATGATATGATGATACACAGGCAGATGATGGTTATGGGAATGGAGTGATGCATCTACAATTCGAAGAATGCTAAGGATTGCTGACAAACACCAGAAGCTATGAGAGGCAAAGAATTTTCTAGAACCATCAGATGGAGCATGGCCCTGTCGACACTTTGATTTTGGACTTCTAGCCTCCAAAACTGTGAAGCAATACATTTATATTGTTTCAAGCTCCCAAGTGTTTTGGTACTTTGCTAAGGCAGTCATAGAAAACTAATACTCCTCCTTTACTTTGTCAACAGTCCCACAGCAGGCCTGCCTACAGCCTACCACAGGCCAACTAATACAAAGTAAGCTGCTTCTGATTAGAGAGTATATTGCAGACACATTTGCACACAAAATCAGTATTCAGCTATAGGCTGATAACACCTTCCATGTTACAATACAGATTCTAGATACAGTATAATGCCCTCTCTGCTATTCTAGAGCTGCACTGTCCAAAACACCATTAGCCACATGTGGGTGTCTAAAATGAAACTTCAAATTATTAAATTAAAAATTCTTAGACACATTAGCCCGATATCAGGTGCTCAATAGTCATGATGACTTGTTACCGTATTGGACACCACAGATGTAGAACATGTTCATCATTGCAGACAGTTCTGTTGGACAGTGCTGTTCTAGAGAACGAAATATTCTATTCAGTTGGTTGTTCTGGTTAACTGAGAAATACCACATATCCTTTGAAAAAAAGAAAGGAAAGAAAACAAAAAAGAAGCTGATACAGTTACCTCTAAAACTGTACTTTCATAAATCTGAAGGCATGTTATAGTTTTGAAATATTTTAGGGGTAGGAGTATGACTTTCAATACTCACTGTACTGACAGAGGGCCAGAATGTTGGCAAATGGAAAGCTGGGTTGATTGAATGCTATATAGCATTTTCTGTCTCAACTATGGCCCAAATACAAAATCTAACCACTCTGGGGAATAATTTAGGAACATTTAAAGTCATTAGAATCATTAGATCTGACTCAAGTGATGCAAAATAAACAACCCTCCCAGCCGGATTTGGAATCAGTTCTACTGCCTTCAAAGTCGAGGCTAAGTCCTCTGAGCTTGAATATATGACAAATGTTTTTCTTTGTTTGGCTATGTTTATTCCCACATCTATTTTTTTTTCAGTGTTTGTTTCACTGAAAATGATCTATAACAATCTATAATCCTAATTACTTATTGTCTCAGAGCCATAGGACTGTTAAGGACTGGGTAGTATAGTTTTTCTCTTTGCCTCCAGTCTGGAATTCAACTGAGCAGGCTGTCTATATATTGCTGTGTACTGATCCCCATCCTTCATGGAAACATAATCAGCTCCAGAGGATACCTAGTAGTTTGATATTACTAGCACCATTTTTCTTGCTCCCTCATTTTTCATAATGGAATTTTTACATTTTTTCCAGATCTTTGGGTCAGAGTGACATTTAGTTTGCCCCTCTGGCTTCTAGCTGCAATTTTCTTTGTCTGAGCTACACAGAGGGAGACAAAATATCCCTTTTTATTGTGGTTAGAGGTCTCACCAAGGAACAGTGGCAGGAATGTAGCTCTAAATTCTTAAATAACTGAGTGATAGTTTATAGACAGAGGAGACTTCAAAAATATTCTTCACTGACTTAACTTGAAGAAATTAACACACTCTTCTATTAAAAAATTTCTGTCTGTACGTAAGAGAAATGTAGTGTTCCAAGTTTTAAATAAATTGCTGGAGAAGGACCTTACCCCAACTTCTAAGCAAGGAGAGTCATCCTACTCAGTTTTATTGAGAACAGTGATTTGGATGTTTATTTCTTTTGTTCTACCAAAAAATGTTGTGTCAGTTGTGTTGCAAGAGATACAGAGCTGGCTGGGCTCTGATAAAACTTATTAGGATGGCATGATGAAGAGGAGGATATTCTCCTGGAGAAGCAGGCTGGGACTCTGTGAAGGCCTTGTTAATTCCCCAGAAAAACAGGTCAGTGGGACGCAGTGGGATTCTCACCTTCCAAGACCAGCAAGCCACTGATATGATTGGCAGATTATTATGTCAATTAAGAGTAAAGAGGAATAGATGAAACAAGAGAGAGAAATTGAATAAGAGAACATTTTCTATGTAGAGGGTAGAGATGTTTTGTTACATTTTCTAGCTGCTTCTCATCCTAGTCAGTCTGTCCTTCCCTTCAGTATAGAAGATACATGGCATTTCCCATTTTAAGAAATCAAAAAACAAAAATCTAAGCCAGAAGACCCTGAGCATTTTAGAAGAATAGCTAGTATGAAAAAACTTTCTAAATTACCAAAGAATAAACATACAGGATTTCTTTGAGTAGTGAGATTTGGTCGAAATCTTTGTTCAGATTTTATGCAAATCAATTTTGTTTCTTTTCTATCTAGGTTCTGGATATCTCACTATTCACTGAAGCTGGTTTACCATGGGCTGCTCTTCCTGTTATTATTGGGGCTTTTATTGCAATTTATAGATAATTCTTAATCTCTACTTCCAAATTCATAACTGCAGCCCAGATCTCTTTCTTGGACTTTAGATCCATGTATTCAATCCTACTCCACTTGGTGCCCCAATGGACAAGATTCCAGTTGCTTCCAGCATTCCAGTTGCTTAGCCCCAAAACCTTGGAGTCAATCTTGACTCTTGTTTTTCACATCACACATCTACCCAGTCAGGAAATTCTCTTTCAAAATATCTTCAGTCTGTCCACTTCTTACCTCTTCTACAGTTACCATTTGCCACCACCATCTCTCACTTTGGTTAGTATTAACGCTAGCCACTCAGCAGTTCTCTGCTTCCATCTTTACTCTTTATAGTTTCTTGACCTAGCAGTCAGAGTTTAGGAGCCATTGCAGAGTTTTTAGCAGAGGAGTGACATGATCAGACTTACTTTTTTTTTTTTTTTGAGATGGAGACTCACTCTTGTTGCCCAGGCTAGAGTGCAATGGCACAATCTCGGCTCACTGCAACCTCTGCCGCTCGGGTTCAAGTGATTCTCCTGCCTCAGCCTCCTGAGTAGCTGGGATTACAGGTGCCCACCACCATGCCTGGCTAATTTTTGTATTTTTTAGTAGAGACGGGGTTTCACCATGTTGGTCAGGCTGGTCTTGAACTCCTGACCTCAGGTGATCCACTCGCCTTGGCCTCCCAAAGTGCTGGGGTTACAGGCGTGAGCCGCCACACCCGGCCCAGACTTATGTTTTAAAACAACCTCCTTTTTAAAATATCACTGCTGTGGTTCGGAGATGGTGTGTTTGGTCCCACCTAGTCTCATGTTAAACTTTGATCCCCAGTGTTGGAGGTGGGGTCTGGTGGAAGGTGTTTGGATTGTGGGGATGGATCGCTCATGAATGGCTTGGTGCCATTCTCATGGGAGTGAATTCTCACTCTAGGTTCCCACAAGAATTGCTTGTTGAAAAGAGTCTGGTACCTCCTCTCTTCTCTCTCTGGGTTTCTCTCTCATATGATGACTGTCCCCCTTTGCCTTCTACCTTGAATGGAAGATTCCTGAGGCCCTCACCAGATGCAGATGCTAGCATCATGCTTCTTGTACAGCCTGCTGTGAGCCAAATAAACTCTGAGCCAAATGAACACCTTTTCTTTATAAATTACCCAGCCTCAGGTGTTCCCTTATAGCAATACAAGTGGACTGAGGCAATCACCCACTCGGTAAAGCCCACTATAAACACCTGATTTAAATGACAGGCTATCTTTCCTTAGCATTCTCAATGACATTAGCCTGATCAATTTTTCACAGTACTAATTGATTTTTCTTACAATATGTAATTCACCCATTTATCACGTTTATTGACTGTCTCTCATCCCCCACTCCTGCAGAATGTAAGCTATATGAAGGCAGACATTTCGTCTATTCACTGATATATTCCAAGTATTGGAATTATATGTGGCACACTGCAGGCAGTACATGAATATTTGTTGAATGATTTTAAAATATTTTCTTTGTAACCCATCCAAGAGTCTTCAAACATGTACAGTGAAGGCGACATTCTCCCCCTGCTTCTTAGAAATATTGACCAGGTGCTCTAGCTTTTCCATTTAGAGTTAGATAATAAAAGTCCTTGAGACAGTTTTTGTTACAGGGACAGAATTATTTCAGTGCTTTAAATGGCTCACTTCCATGTAATGACAGTCAAATTGAAAGTATTTCCCCCGTCCTAGCTTTTGAATCCTGTAATGAGGAGGAAGCACAAATGGCTTTGGCTCCACATCCCCTGCAACCTAGTTCTACTCCTCCAACCCAGCTCACTAGCCCTGGCTTCTGACTCCTTCAGAATTGGGAAGAAGGAATTAAGGAAATGCACAGTATTCAGAGATTGGTATTTTCATGATATGTTCTTAGTGTTCATGAGGCTTGGTAAATATAAATCCAGATCTTCCCCTTAGGATCCATTTTGCGGGTTTCTGAAAAACTGCTCATTGGGAACCTCCAATAACTAGTCCTGTGATGTGGGATGCGATTGGCCACTCAACACAAACTCTCAGTCTGTGGGCATCTGGCCTCCCACCCCACAAGTTTCTCTCTGGTAAATCTCTTGAGCAAGGTCTCTTTGAACATGGCTCCAGCCTGGCTCCCACAAGACCCACAAGACCCGTGGTTAGTGGGAACCTCTCCTCCATCCTTGCCTGTGTGAAAATGCAACTCTCCCTCAGGGCTGTCCACTTTCCCTGAATGCTGCCCCTTAGCCCCTTAGCCTGGCTGAGCCATGGCATCTCGCCTTTAGACTTTTCAGCTCAATCAGAGACCAGCCCATTGATTAGACCCCTAAACCTCTCACTAGATCTCAAAGTGTGGGGGTAAAACACCCCTCTTCTTCCCCTTGTGGGAGAAACAGGGCCAGAGAGGGGATGCAGAACATAATTACAGCTTCTCCAGAGAAATTCCTGCTCTTAAGTTTTTCAACTCCAACCCTGTTGGACTCCTGAGATAGGTGATGGACTAGGGATAGACAAATGGGTTGCTGAGTACCCTGTTTGCAAGTCTTGTGGAAATGCCTGGGACCTATTATTTTGTTGTCAGCCAATGGGAAGATCAAACAGAGGTAGAATGAATCATATTTTAGCACCCAGCTTACAAGTTTAAGATGTAAAGGTATGAGTTGAGGTTGTCAGGATATTCTCTAATTCTCCCCTGTTCCCACACGCTGCCCCATTCCGGGCTCAGAGCCTTCGTGTGGCTGGCTCCTCCTTCATTTCAGGTCTCAGCTTAGGTGTAGCTGTCCTCAGAGGCAATCTAGTTCCATGGCTCAAGCACAGGCTTTGGAGGTAGACAGATCACAATCAAATCTTGTCTCTTTCTCTTAGAGACTCTGTAATTTTGGAGAGGTACTCAATTTATCTCTGAGGCTCAGTTTATTTACGCAGGCATACCTCATTTTATTGTGCTTTTAGTATGCTTTGCAGACACTACGTTTTTATTTTTGTTTTTATAAATTGAAGGTTTTGTGTCAACCTTGCATCAAGCAAGTCTATTGGTGCCATTTTCCCAACACCATGTGTTCACTTCATGTCCCTGTGCCACATTTTGGTAATTTTTGCAATATTTCAAACTTCTTCATTACTACTATATCTGTCATGGTGACTTGTAATCAGTTATCTTTAATATTACTATTGTCATTTTTGGGGGTGTCACAAACTATGCCTATATAAGTTGGCAAACTTAAATGATGAATGCTGTGTTTGTTCCAACCTCTCCACCAACTGGCTATTTCCCTGTCTCTCTCTCTGTCCTGGGGCCTCTCTATTCCCTGACATCCAACAATGTTGGAGGTTGAGGTTATTGTTAGCATTTTTAAGTAGCAAAATATTTTTAAATTATTTACATTTTTTGGACATAATCCTATGGCACATTTAAGAGATGACAGTACAGAGTAAACATAACTTTATATGCCCAGGGATGGCAAAATATTCTGTGACCTGCTTTATTGTGATATTCTCTTTATTGTAATGATCTGTAACTGAACCTAAAATGTCTTCAAGGCATGCTTGTATTTAAAATGGAAACAATAGTAGTACCTATCTTACAGGGTTTTGTAAGCATTATATGATTTTGGATACATAGTAGTATTCCACACATCTTAAATTGTTGGAGACAGCTATCATTGTTACTACTAACACTAGTTAAAGCCATACACAAATAGTGGATAAGGACTCTATACTTTAGAGGTAAATTTTTAGAAATTCCATATAGAGTGTGTTTTTGTTTTTTGCAAGAAGTATAACCTCGTTAGAAGGAAAACCAAGAAAAACAGGAATCTCAGTTTCAATCCCTGCTTATTTCAAGTAATGTTTACTATGATTAGTTTCTAGTATGTAACATGAATCGGATTGTAAATGTGACGAATGATCTGAATCCCGATCATCCCTGAATGTACAGGCACATGAAGCACTTCCTCATGAAGGCACATAGAACTCTTAGCCCTGAAGGCGCCATGTAAGTCAAAGGTACTGGTGGTGTCTCAATGAAACCGACTGCAATAGCCTTCTCTGCATACAAAGAAATTTCTCAGTTTTTAATCTGGAAAACTTGAATACGAAATCCTCAGTAGCTGATTTACTGGGAAACTAAGTTTGAATTACTTTAGAGATGCAGATTTCTAGTTAGTTCTATGATGATTCGGATGACAAAGCTAGATTTCCATTTAGAAATTCTTTCATTTACATTTATTTCTAAGAATAACTTGTGTTATTCAACAAATACTCAGTGTATTTTAAGTGGCAGTCGGGGGAAAATACAGTTTACAAAGACATTCTACCTATAAGATTACATCTCTGTTCAGAATAGGCTCAGAGCACGTGGCCTAGGTGCTGCCATTAACAACTTCTTCTTATAATCAATCTCGATGATTAAATATTTTGAGAACATTTGCTTCGTCCATTTCTTGGGCAATTCTTTTTGATTATTGATATAGCTTGGATATTTATCCCTGCTCAAATCTCATGTTGAATTGTAATTCCCAGTGCTGGATGTGTGGCCTGGTGGGAGGTGTTTGGATCATGGGGGCGGATCCCTCATGGCTTGCTGCTGTCTTCATGATAGTGAGTTCTGTGAGATCTGATCATTTAAAAGTGTGTGGCACCTCCCCACAGCCCATCCGTTTTCTGTCTCTTTCTCTCTCCTGCTCTGGCCATGTGATATGCCTGCTTTCCCCTTCCACCATGATTGGAAGCTGGCTGAGGCCTCCCCAGAAGCAGATGCTGCCATGCTTCCTGTACAGTCTGCAGAACTGTGAGCCAATTAAACCTCTTTTCTTATAAATTACCCAGTCTCAGACTTTCTTTTTTTTATAGCAATGCAAGAATGGCCTAACATAATTATGTATAATTGATGTGATGTCATTTTTTTGTTTTCTCAAGGAAGCTAAATAATTAAGATAGATTTTAAACTTTTTTGGGGGTCAGTGTTTATGGATGTTCAAGTAATGCATTCAGCAGGATTCCAAATCTGTGGTTACTAGTTTGCTCATGACAATCACATGTTTCTGTTGCTGACCAGAAACCCAGGGTTATTATACTTTCTTTCATCTCCCCAGGCTGCACTTCTAAATTGTCAGCTGTAGAATGTCAGAGAAACTGTTCCAAATGTCAGGGAGCCCTGTGGCCTCATGCAGGTCAAGCCCCTGGGTTGCGTCTCCACCCTGCGACTGTTTCCTCTGTGACTTTCTTTCTGAATGTTTTCATTGAGAGTTCAGGCTATTGTTTGCTCGTCTCCTCACTCCTATTCTAGATTCAGAGAGCCAAAGCTTGGGAGATGGGGAATGTGGTAGAGAAAAGAGGCTTTTCTTTGCATTTCTCAGTACACTGAGATGCCTGGTTAGGGTGTTTGGGAGGAGACTTAGCACTCAGTCATCCTCCCAACAAGCCTTTCTTATCACCTTTCCTTATAATTAACCTTCCTCCTTTCATCCAAAAGCTTTTCTTCTTCTGTTACAGAGTCATGGTCTGATGCACCTGGACATTATAGACAAGCAGAGAGGGAATGGACCCGAGAGTGACCTGGCTAAATTAAAAGTGCTGCATCTAAGTGGGTGCAGGCTGTCGTCCACAGTAATGGTGCTATTTGGAGCTGTGTGTAGCTGCACTACTGCATCAGGTGACCTTATTCAGCATAATGGTACAACAGAAATTTAACTTGAAACAGGTTTATTGACTTGCTTTTAGTGTTGGCAACTAATGTTCTAATTAAGCCTCTAGGTTTTGCTTATGGAACACTTCTATTACATCAGAAATATAAAGTATTTTATTAGGAATTTCCTTTGAGAATGCATACAATCTGTCACAGTTGTCAAAAGCACAGTTTGTGGATTTAAAAGAGAATATAGATTAACAAATGGTGCTGGGAAAACTGGCTAGCCATATGTAGAAAGCTGAAACTGGATCCCTTCCTTACACCTTATACAAAAATTAATTCAAGATGGATTAAAGACTTACAGGTTAGACCTAAAACCATAAAAACCCTAGAAGAAAACCTAGGCAATACCATTCAGGACATAGGCATGGGCAAGGACTTCATGTCTAAAACACCAAAAGAAATGGCAACAAAAGCCAAAATTGACAAATGGGATCTAATTAAACTCAAGAGCTTCTTCACAGCAAAAGAAACTACCATCAGAGTGAACAGGCAACCTACAAAATGGGAGAAAATTTTCGCAACCTACTCCTCTGACAAAGGGCTAATATCCAGAATCTACAATGAACTCAAACAAATTTACAAGAAAAAAACAAACAACTCCATCAAAAAGTGGGCAAAGGATATGAACAGACACTTCTCAAAAGAAGACATTTATGCAGCCAAAAAACACATGAAAAAATGCTCATCATCACTGGCCATCAGAGAAATGCAAATCAAAACCATAATGAGATACCATCTCACACCAGTTAGAATGGCCATCATTAAAACGTCAGGAAACAACAGCTGCTGGAGAGGATGTGGAGAAACAGGAACACGTGTACACTGTTGGTGGGACTGTAAACTAGTTCAACCATTGTGGAAGTCAGTGTGGCGATTCCTCAGGGATCTAGAACTAGAAATACCATTTGACCCAGCCATCCCATTACTGGGTATATACCCAAAGGATTATAAATCATGCTGCTATAAAGACACATGCACACGTATGTTTATTGTGGCACTATTCACAATAGCAAAGACTTGGAACCAACCCAAATATCCAAAAACGATAGACTAGATTAAGAAAATGTGGCAAATATACACCATGGAATACTATGCAGCCATAAAAAATGATGAGTTCATGTCCTTTGTAGGGACATGGATGAAACTGGAAACCATCATTCTCAGTAAACTATCGCAAGGACAAAAAACCAAACACCGCATGTTCTCACTCATAGGCGGGAATTGAACAATGAGAACACATGGACACAGGAAGGGGAACATCACACTCCAGGGACTGTTGTGGGGTGGGGGGAGGGGGGAGGGACAGCATTAGGAGATATACCTAATGCTAAATGACGAGTTAATGGGTGCAGCACACCAACATGGCACATGGATACATATGTAACAAACCTGCACATTGTGCACATGTACCCTAAAACTTCAAGTATAATAATAATAAAAAAAGAAAAAAAAGAATATCAACATCACTCCTTGTCTCTTAGAGAAGCAGATAAGGTGCTTACTTGAATTAAAAACATTCAAATGAAGAAAAAAGTTCCATATGTTAGAAATAAAACTGGAAAATAATTATATATAGAAAAGTATTTTTGTAATCTTGAAGAGGAGAGAAGCCTTCCTAAGCAGATACAACACCAGAAATCATAAAGGAAAAACTTGCAGAATTGACTCTATAAAATTAATTTCTCATTTTTTTCCTTTTAATTGACCTTTTTAGTTTTAGATAATTGTAGATTCACTTGCAATTGTAACAAACAATACAGATATCCAGTTTCTACCAATGATAACATCTTGCAAAACTATAGTACAATATCGCAATGGAAATATTGACATTGATCCAGTCAAGACACAGAACATTTCTATCACCACAAGGAATCTTCAGTTAACTTTTTTATAATCACATCCACTTTCCTTCTGTCCGCTCTCCCTCCTTAAACCCTTGCAACTGGGCCGGGCGCAGAGGCTCACGCCTGTAGTCCCACCACTTTGGGAGGCAGAGATGGGTGGATCACGAGGTCAGGAGACAGAGACCATCCTGGCTAACACGGTGAAACCTCGTCTCTACTAAAAAAATACAAAAAAATTAGCCAAGTGTGGTGGCAGTGCCTGTAGTCCCAGCTACTCAGGAGGCCGAGGCAGGAGAATGGCGTGAACCCGGGAGGTGGAGCTTGCAGTGAGCCGAGATCGTGCCATTACACTCCAGCCTGGGTGACAGTGCGAGACCTCATCTCAAAACAAACAAACAAACAAACACCCCTTGCAACTATAAATATCTTCTCCATTTGTATAATTTTGTAATTTCAGTGATATAGAAATGGAATAATACAGTATGTAACCTTTCAGGATTTTTTTTTTTTTTTAAAGCAGGGTATTGCTAGGTTGCCCAGGCTGGACTTGAACTCCTAGGCTCAAGTGATCTTCCAGCCTCAGCCTACCTAGTAAGTGGAATTTTTTTTTTAAACTGAGCATAATTATCTGGACATTCATCTAGGATGTTGTGCCTATTGATAGTTTGTTCCTTTGGGTTCTGAGTAGTATTCCATGGTATAGATGTACCACAATTTGTTTAAGCATTCACTCCTCGAAGGACATCTGGGCTGTTTCCAGTTTTTGACTATTATAAATAAGGCTGTTGTAAGGATTCTTTTACAGGATTTTTGGACATAAGTTTTCATTTCTCTAGGATAAATGCCCAGGAGTGCAATTCCTGAGCCATACAGTAGTTCATATTTCAGTTTTTTTTAAAATAAAGAAACTGCCAGACAATTTTCCAGAGAGGCTGTAATATTTTATATTCCCACCAGCAATGTATGAGTGATCTAGTTTGCATTCTTGCCAACATTTGGTGTTGCCACTGTATTTTCACTTCAGCCATTCTGATAGATGTGTAGTGATGTCTCGTTGTGGTTTTAATTTGCATTTCTCTAGTGGCTAATGATGTTGTACATCTTTTCATGTACAGTCAAGCATCACTTAACACTGGGGATACATTCTGAGAAATGTGGCACTAGGTGATTTTTTTTTCTTTTTAGTTTTTGTGAATACATAGTAGGTATATACATTTATGGGATACATGAGATGTTTTGATACAGGAGTGTGATGTGAAATAATCACATCCTGGAGATGGGGTATCCATCCATCCATCCCCATAAATATAAAACAGTTATTCTTTCGGTTGCAAACAATGCAATCATAGTCTTTAAATTATTTAAAAATGTACAGTTATTATGGACTATAATCACTGTGTTTGTACTATCAAATAGTAGTCTTGTTCATTCTTTCTATTTTTTTGTACCCATTAACCGTCCTCACCTCTCCTCCATACCCCCACTACTCTTCTTAGCCTCTGGTAACCATTATTCTACTTTCTATGTCCATGAATTCAGTTGTTTTGATTTTTAGATCCCACAAATAAGTGAGAACATACAATATTTGTCTTTCTGTCCCTGGCTTATTTCTCTTAACATAATGATCTCCAGTTCCATCCAAGTTGATATGGTTTGGTCCCCATCCAAATCTCATCTTGAATTGTAGTTCCCATAATCCCCATGTGTTGTGGGAGGGATCAGGTGGTGGTTTCCCCCATCCTTGTGAGAGTTAGTTCTCACGAGATCTGATGGTTTTATAAGGAGCTTCTCCGACCCCTTCACTCTGCACTTCTCCTTGGTGCTGCCATGTGAAGAAGGATGCGTTCGCTTCTCCTTCCGCCGTGATTGTAAGTTTCCTGAGGCTTTGTAAGCCCTGCAGAACTGTGAGCCAATTAAACTTCTTCCCTTTGTAAATTACCCAGTCTTGGGAATGTCTTATTAGGAGCATGAGAATGGACTAATACACACGTTATTGCAAATGACTGGATCCCATTCTTTTTTATGGCGGCATAGTGCTCCATCTTGTGTATGTACATTTTCTTTATTCATTCATCTGCTGATGGACATTTAAGTTGGTTCCAAATCTCAGCTATTGTAAATAGTGCTGCAACAAACAGGAGTGCAGATATCTCTTTGATATACTGATTTCCTCTTTTTTGAATATATACCCAGCAGTGGGATTACTGGATAATATGGTAATTCAATTTTTAGTTTTTTGAGGAACCTCCAACAATTAGTGGTTGTACTAATTTACATTCCCATCAACAAGGTACAAGTGTTCCCTTTTCTCCACATTCTTGCCAGCATTTATTATTGCCTGACTTTTGGATATAAAACATTTTAACTGGGGTGAGATGGTATCTCATTGTAGTTTGATTTGCATTTCTATTGTGATCAATGACATTGAGCACCTTTTCATATGCTTGTTTGCCATTTGTATGTCTTCTTTTAATAAATGTCTATTCAAATCTTTTCCCCATTTTTTGATTGGGAAAAAGATTATTTTCTTATAGAGTTGTTTGAGTTCCATATATATTCTGGTTGTTAATCCCTTGTGAGAAGAATAGTTTGCAAATATTCCCTCCCATTCTGTGGGTTGTATCTTCACTGTGTTGATCATATCCTTTGCTGTGCAGAAGCTTTTTAACTTGATGTGATCCCATTTGACCATTTTTGCTTTGGTGGCCTGTGCTTGTGAGTTATTGCTCAAGAAATTTTAGCCCACATTAATGTCCTGGAGATTTTCCCCAATGTTTTCTTGTAGTAATTTCATAGCTTGAGGTCTTAGATTTAAGTCTTTAATCCATTTTGGTTTGATTTTTGCATATGTGAGAGCTAGGGTTCTAGCTTCATTTTTCTGCATGTATATATTCAGTTTTCCCAGCATCATTTATTGAAGATACTGTCTTTCCCCAGTGCATGTTCTTGGCACCTTCATTGAAAATAAGTTCCCTGTAGGTGTGTGGATTTGTTTCTGGGTCCTTTAATTCTGTTCCATTGGATTGTGTGTCTGTTTTTATGCCCATACCGTGCTGTTTTGGTTACTATAGCTCAGTAGCATAATTTGAAGTCAGGTAATGTGATTCCTCCAGTTTTCTTCTTTTTACTTAGAAAAGCTTTGGCCATCTGGGTCTTCTGTTGTTCTGTATAAATTTTAGGATTGTTTTTTCTATGAAGAATGTCATTGGTATTTTGATAGGGATTGCACTGAATCCGTACATTGCTTTGGGTTGTACAGACATTTTAACAATATTGATTCTTCCAAACCATGAACATGAAATATTTTTTAACTTTTTAATGTTCTCTTCAATTTCTTTCAATTGGTGTTTTATAGTTTTCATTATAGAGAGCTTTCACTTCTTTGTCATGTTCTAGATCTTAGAGGAAAGGCTTTCAGTTTCTCCCTACTCAATATATACTTGCTCTGGGTATGTCTTTTATGGCTTTTATTATGTTGAGGTATGTTTCTTCTATACCCAGTTTTTTGAGGGGTTTTTATCATGAAGGGATGTTGAATGTTATCAAATTCTTTTTCAGCATCAGTTGAAATGATCATATGGTTTTTATCATTCATTATTTTGATATGATGTATCACACTGATTGATTTGCATATGTTGAACCATCCTTGCATCCCAGGGATAAATCACACTTGGTCATAATGTATTGTTGAATTCAGTTTGCTAGTATTTTGTTGAGGATTTTGGCATCAATATTCATCAGAGATATTGGCCTGTAGTTTTTTTTAGTTTCTTTTCTTTCTTTCTCTCTTTCTTTCTTTCTTTCTTTCTTTCTTTCTTTCTTTCTTTCTTTCTTTCTTTCTTTCTTTCTTTCTTTTTCTTTCTTTCTTTCTGTCTTTCTCTCTCTTTCTTTCTCTTTCTCTCTTTCTTTCTTTCTTTATTTCTTATTTTTTTCGATGTGTCTTTTTCTGGTTTTGGTATCAGGGCAATACTGGTCTTGTGGAATGAGTTTGGAAGTATTCCCTTCACCTCTATTTTTCAGAATAGTTTGAGTAGGACTTGTATTAGTTCTTTAAATTTTTGGTAAAATTCTGCAGTGAAGCCATCAGGTCCTGGACTTTACTGGGAGACATTTTATTATGACTTAAACCTTGCTACTTGCTATTGTCTGTTCACTTTTGAATTTCTTCCTGGTTCAATCATAATAGGTTGTATGTGTCCAGGAATTTGTCCATTTTGTCTACATTTTCCATACTCACTACTAATGATCCTTTGAATTTCTGCAGTACCAGTTGTAATTTCTCCCGTTTCATTTCTGATTTTATTTGTTTGTATCTTCTCTCTTTTTTTCTTAGTCTGGCTAAAGATTTGTCAATTTTGTTTAACTTTTCAAAAAACTAACTTTTTGTTTCTTTGATCTTTTCTGTTTTTTATTTCAATTTCATTTATTTTTGCTCTGATCTTTATTATTTCTTTTCTTCTACTAATTTTGGGTTTGGTTTGCTCCTGCTTTTCTAGTTCTTTAAGATTCATTGTTAGATTGTTTATACAACGTTTTCCCTCTTTTTGATGTAGGCACTTGTAGCTATAAAATTCCCTCTTGCTAATGCTTTTGCTGTATTCCATAGGTATTGGGATGTTGTATTTTCATTATCATTTGCTTCAAGAAATTTTTCAATTTGGTTTTTAATTTATTCACTGACCCACTGATCATTCAGGAGCATATTGTTTAATTTCTTTGTATTTGTGTAGCTTCTAAAATTCCTCTCATTTTTAATTTCTGATTTAATTCTACTGTGGTCAGAGAAGATTCTTGATATTATTTCAGTTTTCTTGAGTGTTTTGAGACTTGTTTTGTGACCTAACATGTGGTCTGTCCTTGAGAATGATCCACGTGCTGAAGAAAAGAATGTATATTTTGCAGCTCTTGGATGAATGTTCTGCAAATATCTATTAAATCCATTTCTTTCCTAGTGCAGATTAAGTCTGATGTTTCTTTGCTGCTTTTCTGTCTGGAAGATCTGAAAGCAGGGTGTTGAAGTCTTCATCTATTATTGTATTAAGGCCTATCTCTCTCTTTAGTTCTAATGATATCTCGTTTATATATCTAGGTTCTCCAGTGTTGGGTGCACGTATATTTAAAATTGTTATATCCTTTTGCTGAATTGACTCCTTTATCATTCTATTGTGACCTTCTTGGTCTCATCTTACAGTTTTGTCTTGAAATCTATTTTGTATGATATAATATAGTGACTCCTGCTCTTTTTTTGGTTTCCGTTGGCACAAAATATCTTTTTGCACCCCTTTGTTTTCAGTCTATATGTGTCTTTATAGATGAAGTGTATTTTTGGTAGGCAACAGATTATGAGGTCTTTTAAAAAATATTCATTTAGCCACTCTATGTCTTTTGATTGGAGAGTTTAGTCCATCATATGGTTTGGCTGTGTCCCCACCCAAATCTCATATTGAATTGTAGTTTCCATAATCCCCACATATCATGGGAGGGACTCGGTGGAAGGTAATTGAATAATGGGGGTGGTTACCCCCATGCTGCTGTTCTTATGATAGTGAGTTCTCACGAGATCTGATGATAAGGATCTTTTCCCTCTTCACTCAGTACTTCTCCGTCCTGCTGCCATGTGAAGGAGGATGTATTTGCTTTTGATTCCCCTTCCTCCACGTGGAACTGTGAGTCAATTAAACCCCTTTCCTTTATAAATTACCCAGTCTTGGGTATTTCTTCATCGCAGGTTCCCAGGCCAATGGAGCTATGTTCCCAGGGGAATTATGGCTACCTCTGCTGAGTCATATAGGTCACCAGGGAAGTTGGGGAAAGCTGGCAGTCACAGGCCTCACCCCACTCCCACACAGCCTGTAGTCCTAAAGGCTGGTCTCACTCCCACTGTGGCCCCACAACAGTACCAAGTCTATTTCCAAGCAGCCGGTGACCAGGGCTGAGAACTTGCCTTAGAACGCCAGCCTACCCACTGAGAAAGCAAGCCAACTCAGTTTTTTGGCATCTGAGGGAGTTTGCAACAGCGATCCAGTTCCTTCAAAGGGTTTGTGGATTATCTCAGTTTTCCTGGTACGTTCCTGCAGCAGTTCTTGGAGCAAAAGTTCACGATGTGAGCCTCCACACGTTGCTCTGTCTGTCTGAGCATGAGCTACAAGCTAGTCCTGCCTCCTATCCACCATCTTAATCCTATGTCTAGACTGCCTTTCAAGTTTACTTAGAGACACAGAGAACTTTGACCCTGGGTGGCAAGGTTTGCAGACACTCAACTTCAGGCTGCTGGGATCTGCCATTCTCCTCTGGCTAGGGCTGGTTTAAATGCTCCCTCTGTGTGTGGCTTTAATTTTTGTCCAGGTTTTCTTCCTGCTCTAACCAGACAGCACTGAGTTCAATGCCTCACAATCACTGTGTTCTCCCTCCCTCAGCACACAGAGTTGCTGCCACCGGGGGTGGGAATGGGGTGGCATCCACGATTCAGGACTGTTTTTTCTATCCTTTCATTGCCTTTTTCAGTGCTATGAAGCTAAAACCAGGTACAATGAGTGCTCACTTGATTTTTGGTTCTTATGAGGGTGTTTTTTTTCAATGTAGATAGTTGTTAACTTGATGTCCTTGCAGGGGGTCGGAGGGTGGGGGGCAATCAATGGATCCTTCTTTTCTGCTATCTTTCTCTGCCTCTTGCTTCCCATTGGGTAATTGTGTCATTGTGTGAACACCACAGTGTGTACTTAAACAAACCTAGATGCTATAACCTACTATACCCCTAGGCTATGTGGCATAGCCTATTGCTTCTATACTACAAACCTGTACAGCATATTACTGCACTGAATATAGTAGGTAGCTATAATACATGGTATTTGTATATCTAAACATATTGAAATACAAAAATGATACAATAAAATATAGTATAAAAGATAAAAAATGGTACATCTATATGGGGCACTTACCATGAATACAGCTTGCAGGACTGGAAGTTGCTCTGGGTGAGTCAGTGAGTGAGTGGTGAGTGAATGTGGAGGCCTAGGACATTACTACACACTACTGTGGACTTTATAAACACTGTACATTTAGACTACTAAATTTATTAAAAATCTTTCTTCAATAATAAATTAACCATAGCTTGCTGTAGCTTTTTACTTTATAAAGTTTCAATTTTTTAAACTTTTTGACTCTTTTGTAATAATACTTAGCTTAAAACACAAACATATCATAGAGCTGTGTAAAAATATTTTTCTGTATATCTTTATTCTATAAGCTTTTTTCTACTTAATTTTTTTTAAATCTTTTGCTTTTTTTTTTTTTTGAGACAGAGTCTCGCTCTGTCGCCATGTTGGAGTGCAGTGGCGCAATCTCGGCTCACTGCAACCTCCACCTCCTGGGTTTACAAGCGATTCTCATGCTTCAGCCTCCTGAGTAGCCGGGATTACAGGTACGTGCCACCACACTCAGCTAATTCTTGTATTTTTAGTAGGTATGGGGTTTCGCCATATTGGCCAGGATGGTCTCAATCTCCTGACCTCCTGATCCACCTGCCTTGGCCTCCCAAAGTGCTGGGATTACAGGCATGAGCCACCGTGCCTGGCCAAATCTTTTGCTTTTTAAGAATTTTTTTTGTTGTTGAAAACTAAGACAGAAGGACAGACATCAGCCTAGGCCTATACAGGATCAGAATCATCCATGTCACTGTCTTCCACCTTCACACTTTCCCACTGGAAGGTCTTCAGGGGCAGCAACACACATGGAGTTGTCCTCTCCTGTGGTAACAATGCCTTCTTCTAGAATACCTCCCGAAGGACTTGCCTGAGGCTGTTTTACATTAACTTTTTGTTTTATAAGTAGGAAGAGTACACTCCAAAATAAAAATAAAAGGTATAGTAAATACATAAACCAGTAACACAGTCATCTGTTATCATTATCAAGTTTACATACTATAAAAATTGCATGTGCTATACTTTTATACACCTGGCAAGACAGCAGGTTTGTTTACACCAGCATCACCACAAACACGTGAGTAATGCATTGCATTATGAAGCTGTGATGGCTATGACTTACTAGGCCATAGGAATTTTTCAACTCCACTATAATCTTTTGAGACTGTGGTCATATGTGCAGTCTGTCATTGACTGAAACATTGTTATATGGTGCATGACTGTGCTTATTTGCTATCTGTATAGCTTTTTTGGTGAAATGTCACTTCAAGTCTTTTGCTCATGTTCTAATTGGATTGTTTGCTTTTTTTTAACAGATGAGTTTTGAGAGTTATATACATATTTCTACATAGAAGTTATTTGTTGGATATGTGATTTGAAAATATCTTCTCTCACTTTGCAGCTTGTCTTTTTTTATTTTCATTTTTAAAGAGGTGGGGTCTCTTTTTGTTGCCCAGGCTGGAATGCAATGGTGTGATCCTTCCATCTTAGCCTCCAAAGTAGCTGTGACTATGGGCACATGCCACTGCACCAAGCTAATTTTTAATTTTTTTGCAGAGACAGGGTTTCACTTTGTTGCCCAGGCTGGTCTTGAACTCCTGGTTTCAAGCCAACCCCAACTTCCCAAAGTGTTAGGATTACAGGTGTGTGCCACTGTACCTGGCCAGTTAGCTTGTCTTTTCATTCTTTTAACAAAAACTTTTGCAGAGGAAACATTTCTAATGTTGATGAAATCCGATGATCAATTTTTAAATTTAATAGATTAAAAATTTTGGGTCAGGTTTAAGAACTCTTTGATTAGCTCTAGATTCTGAAGATTTTTGTCCCATGATTCTTTTCTTAAAAGTATACAGTTTTACCTTCTGCATTTAAATCCATTACATCAATTTTGAGTAACTTTTTGTATAAGGTGTGAGACTTAGTTTGAGGTTGTTTTTTCTTTGTGGTGCGTGTATGAAGTTCAATTACTCCAACACCATTTGTTGAAAAGGCTCTTTCCTTCATTAAATTGGTATTGCATATTTGTCAAAAGTCAGTTGGACATATTTGTGTAGGTCTATTTTGGGGTTCTTTATTATGTTCCATTAATCTATGTATCTATCCCTCCACCAATACCACCACGCAGTTTTGACAACTTTTATAAATAAGTGTTGAAATCATCATGTAGACTGATTCCTCCTATTTTATCAATCCTTTACAAAATTGTTTTAGCTATTCTACTTCCTTTTTCTTTCCATCTAAATTTTAGAATAGTATCTTTTATGTCTACAAAAATCTTGCTGAGATTTTGAAGGGAATTGCTTTAAGCCAGTATATCAGTTGGGGTCTTTACTATGTTGGATCATCTAGTCTGTGAATATAGTATATCTTCTATTCATTTGTTTAGATATTCTTTGATTTCACTCATCAGCATTTTATAGTTTTCAGCATACATGTCCTGTACCTGTTTTGTCAGATTTACAGCTATATAGTTATTTTTTTCTTTAGGCTACTCTAAATGTTATTGCTTTCTAATGTTATTGTGCCTGCACTCTTTGCTAGTATATAGAAGTGATCATTTCTTATTTTTCTGCTTTCTTCAGATTTATTTTGATCTTCTTTTTCTAAGTTGTTGAAATGAGGGCTTGGATGATTTTTTAATTTTTTATTTTTTATTTTATTTTATTTTTTATTATACTTTAAGTTCTGGGATACATGTGCAGGATGTGCAGGTTTGTTACATAGGTATATACGTGCCATGGTGGTTTGCTGCACCCATCAACCTGTTATCTATATTAGGTATTTCTCCTAATGCTATCCCTCCCCTAGCCCCCCACGCCCCGACAGGACCTGGTGTAAGATGTTCCCCTCCCTGTGTCCATGTGTTCTCATTGTTCAGCTCCCACTTATGAGTGAGAACTTGCGGTGTTTGGTTTTTTGTTCCTGTGTTAGTTTGCTGAGAAGGATGGTTTCCAGCTACATCCATGTCCCTGCAAAGGACATGAGCTCATCTTTTGATGTCCTATGGCTGCATAGTATTCCATGATGTATGTGTGCCACATTTTCTTTATCCAGTCTATCACTGATGGTCATTTGGGTTGGTTCCAAGTCTTTGCTATCATGAACAGGGCTTGGATGATTGATTTGAGACTTTTCTTCTTTTCTAATGTATGCATTTAGTGCTATAAATTTCTCTCTGAGGACTGCTTTAGCTGTGATGCACAAATAT